>NC_135809.1:36831269-37547103 GCF_964213995.1 Mustelus asterias | reverse complement strand
TTCCCCCCTCACACACACCCCCCCTCCCCATTCCCCCCTCACACACACCCCCCCTCCCCATTCCCCCCTCACACACACTCCCCCTCCCCATTCCCCCCCCTCACACACACTCCCCCTCCCCATTCCCCCCTCACACACACTCCCCCTCCCCATTCCCCCCCCTCACACACACTCTCCCTCCCCATTCCCCCCTCTCACACACTCCCCCTCCCCATTCCCCCTCACACACACTCCCCCCTCCCCATTCCCCCCCCTCACACACACTCCCCCTCCCCATTCCCCCCTCACACACTCCCCCTCCCCATTCCCCCCTCACACACACTCCCTCTCCCCATTCCTCCCTCACACATACTCCCCCTCCCCATTCCTCCCTCGCACACCCACTCTCCCCTCACACCCCTCACACACACTCCCCCTCCCCATTCCCTCTTCACACACACTTCCCCCTCACCATTCCTCCCTCACACACACTCCCCCTCCCCATTCCTCCCTCACACACACTCCCCCTCCCCATTCCTCCCTCACACACACTCCCCCTCCCCACACCCCCCTCACACACACTCCCCCTCCCCACACCCCCCTCACACACACTCCCCCTCCCCACACCCCCCTCACACACACTCCCCCTCCCCACACACCCTTCCCCTTCCCACACCCTCTCACACGTACTCTCACTCCCTCACACACATTTTCCCTCCCCACACACACTCTCCCTCACCACACACCTCCTCACACACACTCCCCCTCCCCATACCCCCTCACACACCTTCTCTCTCCCCACACCCCCTCACACACCTTCTCTCTCCCCACAAACCCCTCACACACACTCCCTGCCTGCATCCCCTTCACACGCTCTCCCTCCCTGCAGCCCATTCCCCTCAGACACTCTCCCTCCCCTCACACCCTACCATTCTCATCTCACTAGCTTGGGGTCCTCGAGACAGCCTGCCTCATCCACACTGTGTGTACTTGTCATGGCTGCTGTGCCTCTCCCTCACCGCAGGAAGTTGCTTGCCTGGAAAGAGTGGGGGGGGGGGAGATTTCGGTTCTGCAGTTGGTGCCACCCTCAGCTTCCCCACCCTGTGTCCTTGTCATGGCCTCAGGGCCTCGCGCACCTCATGCTGGGTGGGGACAGTGGGAGGGGTGATGTGGTCAGTGCGGGGTGGGATGGGGGGTGAGGGGGGGTGTCTACCCAGCTGCTGGCGCAGACCTTGCCTTCCCCACTCCACACTGTGTCCTCGTGTCTGGCTGCCTCACCTCTCCCTCGCCTCGTGCTGCCAACCGTTACTTATCTTCCCGCTCTTTGGTTCTCATCCAATCAGAGGCTGATTACTAATCTCACAAGCTTGAGCCTATCAAAGGCAGGGAGTAATCAGCCTTTGATTGGATGTCCCGCTAACTGTCTGGCCATGTTGATGTGCTGACTCCGAGTGTTCCAGTACCGGCTCCAGCAGTACAACAGGACGGCCGGCCGGCAGTGGGATAAGCCATGTTTGGGCAGGGCCCCAAGCCTATGCACGGTGTGTTTCATTGTAAGTCCACCCCTGATCACTACTGTCCCTTCAGAGAAGTGCAATGCCACTGTATCTATTTCTTTGACCACCTTGTAAAGCTCATGATTCAACCTTGTCCTACAAATATTTTCCTCAAACCATTAATTGTATTGGCCTCCATGCTGGCTGAGCAGTAGGATCCCAGTCAGAACGATCAGCCAGCTAACACCCCCAACAGCAGCTATTGTGAAGGAGTGATATGGATTAGAGAAGCTACCTTATTGGACTTGAATAGAACACATGTTCCCTCCTCACTTTGGGTGACATGGTGGCACAGCGGTTAGCATTGCTGCCTCACAGGGACCCAGGTTCAATTCCGGCCTCAGGTCACTGTCTCCACTGTGTGGGGTTTGCAATTTCTCCCTGTGTCTACGTGGATCTCCTCTGGATGCTCCGGTTTCCTCCCACAATCCAAAGATATGCAGGTTAGGTTGATTGGCCATGCTAAATTGACCCTAGTGTCAGAGGGGATTAGCAGGGTAAATGTGTGGGGTTATGGGAATAGGGCCAGGGTGGGATTGTGGTCGGTACCCGATGGGCCAAGTGGCTTCCTTCTGCACTGCAGGGATTCCACGATATGTATCGATTCATGGAAAGTTGCCAAGGACACCGGGGAGAACTCCCTTCCTTCTCTTTGAAAATTGCTATGGTCTTTTGCCCTCACCTGAGGTAAATCGGGGCCCTCGGTTCAACGTGTGAAAAATGTAACTTCTGACAGGATAAAAATCCTTCAATTCTCCAGTGTGTATTAGCCTGGATTATATACTGGATTACTAATGCAGAATGGTATGTCAGCCTTTGTGTATGTGTCACTATTTATTTTCTGAACTAGAGATTTAGTCAGAACTACAGACTGTCCAATTGAACTGGCATTGGAGTATGAATTAGTCTGCAGCTTGCCAAGGACAAGGGATTCTCAGCAAAGCTGGAAATAGGGTGGGGATGCTCATGCCAGCTAGCAGGGGTTGCTCAGGCCAGTTGGGTCAGGGTAGAGAAGGCATGGTGGGGCAGAGGATAGAAAAGCTGAGATTCAGTGGGATGGGGCAGAGAAATAGTGGGGGAAACTGAGGAGAAAACAGATGAAGATCGGATAAGGCCAGGTGAACTCAATTATTTAAAAATTCTTATTTGAAATACATTTCTTACCTCAAGGATTCTAATTATTTTAATAGTTGGATTTGGAAACAAATCATTTAAAAGTGGTGGCACAGTGGTTAGCACTGCCGCCTCACAGCGCCAGGGACCCAGGTTCGATTACCGGCTTGGGTCACTGTCTGTACGGAGTCTGCACGTTCTCCCCGTGTCTGCGTGGATTTCTTCCGGGTGCTCCGGTTTCCTCCTACAGTCCGAAAGACGTGCTGGTTAGGTGCATTGGCCATGCTAAATTCTCCCTCAGTGTACCCGAACAGGCGCTGGTGTGTGGCGACTTGTGGATTTTCACGGTAACTTCATTGCAGTGTGAATGTAACTCACTTGTGACAATAAATAAATAAGCTTAAACTTAAAAGTAATGGGAAGAAATTAAAGCTAAATTTTGCAGTTTAAATTTTGAACATACGTTGAAGTGGATGTATGTTAATCTATAAAGTCTGGTCGTCTAAAACACTCTTAATTGAATAAGTCATTTGTTGGCAATAGCAATGCAAGGACCTTTCAACTGCTTTGTATTGCAGTCCAGTAATTAGCAATCGTGAAACACAATGACCACAACAATTAGGGGAATTCTGTGAAGTGAGTGTCACATTGATCATTAGCATGCTGAATAGAAAGGAGACTGTGAGTAACACACTGGGTTAGATATTGACCTTTCACCTCTGGCATCTTGGTCAAAATCCAGCCTGGCTAATTAGATGAAAAAACATTTCCTGTGTCCTGAGTAGATTCGAACTAGTTCCTGGTGGGTAAGGATCCACTGCTCTCAATATTCAAATAAAAACTGGCACTTGGATAAGTGCATATCGTGTGGCTCAGAAATATCTTAGAATTTCTGTACAACGAATGGTTTCAAAATAGAAGCACTATTTTGTCGGTATTTTCTGAGAGAAACATCGGACAGGCTGCAACAAGATGAATTAATCTCCCCTTGGTGATCAGAGTTGAGGGGGAAATGTTGTCCAGAGAAAAGTACCTGCTCTTCAAATTCAATAAGAAGTTTAACAACACCAGGTTAAAGTCCAACAGGTTTATTTGGTAGCAAAAGCCACACAAGCTTTCGGAGCTGCAAGCCCCTTCTTCAGGCGAGTGGGAATTCTGTTCACAAACAGAGCATATAAAGACACAAACTCAATTTACATGAATAATGGTTGGAATGCGAATACTTACAATACACATCTTTTTAGCCTGTCTTGATGCTCTCTCCACTCATGCTGTTTTGTTTCTTAAAGACTTGATTAGTTGTAAGTATTCGCATTCCAACCATTATTCATGTAAATTGAGTCTGTGTCTTTATATGCTCTGTTTGTGAACAGAATTCCCACTCACCTGAAGAAGGGGCTTGCAGCTCCGAAAGCTTGTGTGGCTTTTGCTACCAAATAAACCTGTTGGACTTTAACCTGGTGTTGTTAAACTTCTTACTGTGTTTACCCCAGTCCAACGCCGGCACCTCCACATCATGACTTCAAATTCAAGCCATCGAGGCTTTACATCCACGCAATGACCTCAGGTTGCTGCATCATCCAAAAGGATGGTAGTTATGAATTACCTGGCCCCTGAGATATAAAACCAGACAACAGACGGCGATTTCTTGGTTCAAATATGCAGTAAATATGCTGCTGCGTTGGGGTCGGGGGGGTTGGCAGGGAGGGCGCCTCTACCCATTGTCAGAACAGAGAATGTTCTATTGTGTACACAGACCGTACTGTACATACCTGGGAGTGCCTGACGCTGGCCTTGGGATAAATCATTATAAAGCTTTCAATTGCTTATCACTGAGATCTCCAATCTGATCAGCACAAATATTAATCCAAAAATAATTCTTTTTAAAAAGGCCTGGCTCGGCAGCACGGTGACTTTGTTTTACACGTCTATTCTGGTATCCTTTCAGAGCACTGAGCATTGGTCACAGAGAGGCCTTGTGCATGCTTACAATTCTAAGTAACTCCCTTTGTTGTTGTCACTGCCATTGTGGTAAACAAGCTCAGAGTGGACATGCCCAGAATTCCAATGTGTTTTCCTCCATTCTTGGCACGTTTGCCTCCATTGCTGGTGAAGTCCTGTCAAGAATTTTAATCCAAGTGCAGCCCAAACACGTGAATCCAGGAGCTGGAAGCCCGGCTTCTGTTTAAGGGCGCTCCACTGTCGCAGCTGGGACGCTGCTTCTGTTAAAGGAGTGGAAACACTTCCCGGTGCACACAGAGGGAACAGAATCACCTCAGTTCGTGCTGCCGACCGGCCTCATCACAGAAACCGTTTCCCCACCCCACACACTGATCACAGAATAAGATTCAGACAGGGTAACCCAGGACACTAGCACCTAGTCACATGCTGAGGGGACACTGATTATCATACATCCGTCCAATAACAGACTGAAACCTAGGTGCTTCAAATGATTTATTATATCATAATAAATATTGATATTTCTTAGGCGACACCGTATATTCAAAATATTTCCAAAAGAAATGACAATGTTTAAAATGGACCTGTTCTGTTTCTCTCGAATTCCTGCAAGTGGTGCATGAATAGGATTATAATTATAATTTTAAAGGTTGAATCTGTAACCCCTGATGTTGTTTTATCTTTTCTCAATAAATCACTTAAAATCCTTCCAGAAACAAAGACAAAGCAAGTGATGATGAAGGAATTGCACTAGATGGTGCGTGGCTTAGAGGGCAACTTGCAGCTGTCAGTGTTCCCATGCATCTGCTGCTTTTCTAGGAATATAGGAGCAGGAGCAGGCCATTCGGCCCATCAAGCCGGCTTCACCATTCACTAAGATCATGACTGATCATCTACTTCAATGACACTTTTCCGCACTATCCCTCGGTGTCAATAGCATCCAGAAAGCTGTCACTCTACACTGGTGGTGAAGAGAGTGAATACTTGTGATCGGAGATGGGCTGCCAGTCAAGATAGATTTTTTATTTTATTTTTGTGTTCAAATCTCTTTATGGCCTCAGCCCTCCTCATCTCCATAACTTCATGCGACCCTAGAACCCTCCAAGAACTGCATTCCTTCAACTCCTGTGCATCCTTCACTTCCTTCCTGCAGTCATTGTTAACCATGCTATTCTCCTGTGAAGGACCTTGGGATATTAAAGGCACTACATCAATGCAAGTTGCTGTTGATTTACGGTTTGCATTTTCTGCTGTTGGCTGGGTAAGGATAGTCTTTGGGAGAGATTGAGCAGGGAGAGGTGGAAGTTCTACACATTGCTGCCATTGAATATGTGCACGGGCCAGTATTTTTCATAAAGGTACGTGTAGATGAGGTAAAGATGGATTTGATTTAGAGGAGATTTGCAGAGCGTTGCCACGTGTGAGATTGTGATTTTTGTGCGTGACTTTCTTCTCATTTTTCTATCCAGGTCCAAATACTTCCGTGGCAAGAAGGTCCTAGATGACTATGAGATCCGGTTAGAGCAGGTATGTGTGATACTACTTTTCTATGTGTACAAATAAAACCCTTGTCTTTCGCACACATCTCAAAATGTCCTAGCTGCAGGAAGTGTCATTGGTTGAGAACTCACTGCATTGATAAAAATATTCAACCTATCACAAGTTGTACAGTGAAGCGGCTCAGGATGGCGCCGGGAATCCAATCTGGATGACCCAGGAAAGGAGGAGAGACCCCAGGCTGCCATCATTCCTTTTTCCCACGATTTATAACATTGACTTAAATCGTCAAGAGGTTTGTGAGGAATTTGTCTTTGCTGAGCTAAAGTTTACTAAACCATTTTAAAAACTGACCTCCAGTCACCACTGGAGTTGAGGCAGTTTGTGAAAAAGACAATTCTGTAGCAGATTTTCACTCCATTGTATGTACGAGCTGTGATGATAAATACCGGGTTCTGGGTTTTGTAAAGGGGAGATGTATTCTTTCGAAGTTCAATTGCACTGAAGGATGATGATGACGATACGCTCACTGATGTGCCTCAGCCTGCCTTTGTTTCCATTTGTTATGCTTCAAGCCTGCTGCTCAGAGGCTGCTTAGGATGAGGTATGTCACGTAGAATTCATTGTTTACTGACATGGGACTCGGGGTCCTGATTCCCCTGGGTGCTGGGGAGCGGGTGGGGATGGGGAGCAGGTGGAATGGGGAGAAGCAGGTTGTGATAGTGGTGTGGGAAAACAGACACAAGGCCTGATTCTCACAGGGCGAGGCTGTTAATTGACTGAGGGAGAGCTGGGCAGGAATTAGCAGCTGTTGGGGCTGGGAACAGAGGTGGGATTGAAAGAGCGTGGCCACAATTGAATAAGCCATTACTGTGGCTCTGGGTTAACTCATTGAACTGCAGCAGCAGGCTTGGAAGATGAATGGCAAAAGGCTGGAAACTGGGGCAGTTCCCAGAGGCAGTACGACATTATGGGCTGAGAATGGAGGGGTCCATCATAGCTCAGGGTTTGAGTGCGTGAGCTCTTCCATTGAGGGTGGCCAACCCCTGAGAGCCATATATAGCAGCACTGAATACAGGAACTGACAACCACAGAATGCATGCCACATTGTGTGGCCTTGACCTGTCAGTGGCGTCGATGGTGTTGTTGGGGATGCCAGTTATATCCCAGCTGGTATTCCCCTATGGCACCTGGATAAGAGTACCCTCAGAGGGTACTACCACGTCAATGACTTCTTGGTCCATCTGTCTGAGGGGCCATCTATCCTGCAGGGTCCAGTGAGAGCGATTACCTCCTCAATGATGCAGCAACCTCTGGAGATACAAAGAACAAAGAACAGTACAGCACAGGAAACAGGCCCTTCGGCCCTCCAAGCCTGTGCCGCTCCTTGGTCCAACTAGACCAATCGTTTGTATCCCTCCATTCCCAGGCTGCTCATGTGACTATCCAGGTAAGTCTTAAACGATGTCAGCGTGCCTGCCTCCACCACCCTACTTGGCAGCGCATTCCAGGCCCCCACCACCCTCTGTGTAAAAAAACGTCCCTCTGATATCTGAGTTATACTTCGCCCCTCTCACCTTGAGCCCGTGACCGTCCCCACCGACCTGGGAAAAAGCTTCCCACTGTTCACCCTATCTATACCGTTCATAATCTTGTACACCTCTATTAGATCTCCCCTCATTCTCCGTCTTTCCAGGGAGAACAACCCCAGTTTACCCAATCTCTCCTCATAGCTAAGACCCTCCATACCAGGCAACATCCTGGTAAACCTTCTCTGCACTCTCTCTAACGCCTCCACGTCCTTCTGGTAGTGCGGCGACCAGAACTGGACGCAGTACTCCAAATGTGGCCTAACCAGCGTTCTATACAGCTGCATCATCAGACTCCAGCTTTTATACTCTATACCCCATCCTATAAAGGCAAGCATACCATATGCCTTCTTGACCACCTTCTCCACCTGTGTTGCCACCTTCAAGGATTTGTGGACTTGCACACCTAGGTCCCTCTGTGTTTCTATACTCCTGATGACTCTGCCATTTATTGTATAACTCCTCCCTACATTATTTCTTCCAAAATGCATCACTTCGCATTTATCCGGATTAAACTCCATCTGCCACCTCTCCGCCCAATTTTCCATCTTATCTATATCCTGCTGTATTGCCCGACAATGCTCTTCGCTCTCCGCAAGTCCAGCCATCTTCGTGTCATCCGCAAACTTGCTGATTACACCAGTTACACCTTCTTCCAAATCATTTATATATATCACAAATAGCAGAGGCCCCAGTACAGAGCCCTGCGGAACACCACTGGTCACAGACCTCCAGCCGGAAAAAGACCCTTCAACCACTACCCTCTGTCTCCTATGGCCAAGCCAGTTCTCCACCCATCTAGCCACTTCTCCTTGTATCCCATGAGCCTTAACCTTCTTAACCAACCTGCCATGTGGGACTTTGTCAAATGCCTTACTGAAATCCATATAGACGACATCTACGGCCCTTCCTTCATCAACCGTTTTTGTCACTTCCTCAAAAAACTCCACCAAATTTGTAAGGCACGACCTCCCTCTTACAAAACCATGCTGTCTGTCACTAATGAGATTGTTCCGTTCTAAATGCACATACATCCTGTCTCTAAGAATCCTCTCCAACAACTTCCCTACCACGGACGTCAAGCTCACCGGCCTATAATTTCCTGGGTTATCCCTGCTACCCTTCTTAAACAACGGGACCACATTCGCTATCCTCCAATCCTCAGGGACCTCACCCGTGTCCAAAGAAGCGACAAAGATTTCCGTCAGAGGCCCAGCAATTTCATCTCTCGTCTCCGAGCAGTCGAGGATAGATGCCATCAGGCCCTGGGGCTTTGTCAGTTTTAATGTTCCCTAAAAAACCTAACACTTCCTCTCTTGTAATGGAGATTTTCTCTAACGAGTCAACACCTCCCTCCGAGACACTCCCGGTGAACACGCCCCTCTCCTTCGTGAATACCGATGCAAAGTATTCATTTAGGATCTCCCCTATTCCCTTGGGTTCTAAGCATAATTCCCCTCCTTTGTCCCTGAGAGGTCCGATTTTCTCCCTGACAACTCTTTTGTTCCTAACGTATGAATAGAATGCCTTAGGATTCTCCTTAATCCTGCCTGCCAAGAACATTTCGTGACCTCTTTTTGCCCTTCTAACTCCCCGTTTGAGTTCTTTCCTACTCTCTCTGTATTCCTCCAGAGCTCCATCTGTTTTCAGTTGCCTGGACTTAACGTACGCCTCCCTTTTCATTTTAATCAGATCCTCAATTTCCCTGGTTATCCACGGCTCTCGAATCCTACCTTTCCTACCTTTCCTTTTTACAGGCACATGCCTATCCTGCAGCCTTATCAATAGTTCCTTAAAAGACTCCCACATGCCAGACGCAGACTTACCCTCGCACATCCTCCCCCAATCAACATCCACCAATTCCTGCCTAATCCGGCTATAGTTAGCCTTCCCCCAATTTAGCACCCTGCCTGTAGGACAGCACTCATCCTTGTCCATTACTATCCTAAAGTTAACAGAGTTGTGGTCACTATTTGCCACATGTTCCCCTACCGAAACTTTGATGACCTGACCGGGCTCATTTCCCAGAACTAGGTCCAGTATAGCCCCCTTTCTAGTCGGGCTATCTACATACTGTTCCAAAGAACCTTCCAGTACGCATTTTACAAATTCCTCCCCGTCCGGACCCCCAGCTCTAAGCACTTTCCAGTCTGTGCCAGGGAAAAATGACCCAATGGGAACTCCACATCGAGGACAATCACTGTATATGCAAGCAGAGGCAAATGAGCAGGTTGTCTTCACCTCATCTGTGGCTGCGAGGAGGCTGAAGGAGTCCTGGTCGTTGTCAGGAAAGAGAATGTAGGTGTCAGGAGGCTTTTGTTGTGGGTGCAGACCGGTTGAACTTTGTGGGGGTGAAGGCCATTCCTGATGTCTCTCACTGGCCGGTTACTCGGTGCCTGAATGGTCACAGGGGAGCATTCGATAACGCTCTGTGCCTGGGGATTGCAATGATGGAGGCAAAATCACTGCCCTTTGTACCTGCAAGGCCCCACCTGTCTGGAGTTGGATATATTGTCTAACTTTCATAAGTAAGGCATCAGTGAGCTGCAGAATGTGGAGTTACTTGTGAGATGTCACCAAGGTCCCCAGCTGATCTTTGGAAGGATACAAGAACAAAGAAGTTTAAGGCCACAAGTGACTTCAATGATGACTGGTAGGACACAGCGAGTAGCACTGTGAGGTGTGAGGGCACAAAGTGGGGAGGGTTAGAGGAGATAGGTAATGGGGGCGGGGGGAGCTGGCTTTCAGTGGGATTCCCCTCTTTCCCCCCCCCCCACGCCCC
This sequence comes from Mustelus asterias, assembly GCF_964213995.1. Lineage (NCBI taxonomy): Eukaryota > Metazoa > Chordata > Chondrichthyes > Carcharhiniformes > Triakidae > Mustelus > Mustelus asterias. The sequence continues at coordinate 37,536,628 of NC_135809.1, read as the reverse complement.
CTGATACCCGGTCCCTCAATCAGCCACTGAGTGCCTTTGAATGAAGGGTTCCTTTAAATCCCTAAAACAACATTGACAGGGTTTGATTCTCAGGCTTCCCGCATGGCGAGTCCCCCATCCACCCTTGGGTGGACTCCAGCAGCAGCAGGATGAAGTTCTTAAGTGGGCATTAATTACCCATTTGACTATCTTTGAGCCTTTCATCCTGAACTTAATCAGGGTGGAGGTGGGAAGACAATAGGTCTCCACCCACCCACCTGAATATGTCCATCTGCCTTGGGGAAGGGCATTAAAATCCAGCCAGTGTGTGGCAGTCTAAACCCACTTCTCATGCCCTGCAATGCCAGGAATGTGCCTACCCTTACTCTACCCAAGTGCATTTGACCACTCTTCCTGCAACCTGTGCTAACCCAATGGCACCTGTATGCCAATGGCTAACTGCCCTCTCAGCCATGCTTCCTTTTATGAGCCCACCTAATTTCAGGGGCTGCTCTAACTGGCTCCCTCTGGATTGTCACCTCCATGGACCTGGTCTGTTCCTGATCTGGCACGTAACATATACACCCCAAACTCCAAAACTAGCCCATTCCATTCTCCCCTTCCTTAGTCTTTAACTATCTCCGTTTGTCTCACTGCCGAATTGGGCAGGTTTCCGTAACTGGCATTTCCCTGAGCTGATGAAACCTGCTGGCACTGGGAATGGCAAAGGGAGAGCAGAATGCCAGCTGCCGCTGCTATTTTCAGTCTCACCCACGTCCGTTCCCACCACCCAGCAAGATAGAAATCCTGCCCAATCTGGCTTCTCCTGGTTTATCTCTGACCCAGTAAGAAGTTTAACAACACCAGGTTAAAGTACAACAGGTTTATTTGGTAGCAAAAGCCACACAAGCTTTCGGAGCTCCAAGCCCCTTTTTCAGGTGGACTCACTCCATCTGACGAAGGAGCAGCGCTCTGAAAGCTAGTGGCGTTTGCTACCAAATAAACCTGTTGGACTTTAACCTGGTGTTGTTAGACTCCTTACTGTGTTTACCCCAGTCCAACGCCGGCATTTCCACATCATCTTTAAGGCAGCACAGCAGGAAAAGGTCACCTGGCTTGAGGGACCAATGAGAACAGAGAGCGAATGATCACCCTAGAGAGCGGAGAATCTCTCGTGCAGAATCATCTAGAAGCCATGTAGTCAACATATAAAGGCTGGAGCTTAGCTCCAGGCAGCCATGGGCTGCTATCCCCTGGATTTCATTTCTCTTTATCAATAAATACCTTTAGTTCCTAACGAAGCCTGAAGAGTCTTGACGTCACTATTACAGCTGAGCTTTTGTGGTTATCAGGTGAAAAATTCCTCACGCCAGTATCCCGGGATTTGTTGATTTCCACCTGCTCTTCATGTTGTACGTACACCACCACCTTCATTTCCAATGCACCGAGTTCAAAATTTATGTCCTTATTCACAAATGTCTGCATGACTTCACCTCTCTCAGCCTGTGTAAGCTCCTCCAAGCCTATATTGCAGCAAGTTCTGTGTACTCTTCAACACACCCCTCCCTCGCATTCCCTCTTCTGCTCCACCTGCAGTGACAGAGCTATGAGGTGGCACGATGGCACAGTGGTTAGTACCGCTGCCGCACAGCGCCAGGGACCCACGTTCAATTCCGGCCTTGGGTGACTATGTGGAGTTTACACATTCGCCCCGTGACTGCGTGGGTTTCCTTCAGGTGCTCCGGTTTCCTCCCACAGTCCAAAGATGTGAAGGTTAGGGTGGATTGGCCATGCTAAATTGCATATTCGCCCCGTGACTGCGTGGATTTCCTCCAGGTGCTCCGGTTTCCTCCTAACAGTCCAAAGATGTGCAGGTGAGGTGGATTGGCCATGCTAAATTGCCCCTTAGTGTCCCAAAATGTGTAGGTTAGGGGGATTAGCAGGGCAAATACTTGGGATTATGGGGAGCAGGTCTGGGTGGGATTGTCCCTTAGTGTCAGGGGGATTACGTGGGGTTACAGGGATAGGGCCTGGGTGTGATTGTTGTTGGTGCGGACCTGATGAGCTGAATGGCCTCCTTCTGCACTGTAGGGATTCTATGACTGTCTTGGCTCACACATTGTCTTTTTGCCTTGTTACCTCTCTCTGCTCTCAAAATGCTCCTGAAAACTTCACTTTCTGACCATCACTTTGGCCACCTCATATAATTCTCTCTGTTTAGTGTTGCCTTTCATCTCTGTGCAGTCACGTGGGATATTTTTGTTACATTAAATGCACTATTGTGTGGAAAAGGGGCACGATAGGATGGTGAGAACCACTAGCTCACTCCTGTGACCTGAGCCTCCCCAACGACTAGCTGCTTCTTCCTCTTAATTGTAAATACTTACAGGAGTGGGTCTATCCCCATTCACTCCACCCCTCTTCTCACCACTTCCTGGGACTGCCAGCTAAACGTTAACTCCATCTTAGGGATCCCAGGGATCAAGTCTCGGTTCCCGTGTCGAGCAGGATGGGAAAATTGCCCCCAGAGTGTCTGAGCGGCGGCCATGTCGCTCTGACAGCGCTGAGGAAGTGCATCTGCCGCAGGTTTCAATAGGCATTGGAGATTCAGGAATTTATAATCTCTCACTGCTAATGGTTCCAGGCCTTTCTGTAGACTCAGCTGCCACGAGCTATATCCAACTGAAGGGAATTCCCGAGGTGGTCTCCCACCTCATCCCCTGATAGGCGGGAAGAGTGGGGAGGTTGAAGATTAACAGATTTTTGGTCTCTCGGGGAATCGAGCGATACAGGGAACGGGCACTGCAGTGGAGTTGAAGCCCAACATCAGCCATGATTGTATTGAATGGCGGGGCAGGTTCGATGGGCTGTACGGTCCCCTCCTGCTCCTATTTCTTGTGTTATCTTTGTCTTCCCTCCTTCCTTTCTCCTCCCCCTCCCCCCGCCCCACTGCCACCACTTCAGATAATAACTGGATGGAAAACATTAGTCAGTGCTTGATTTGGAGATCCACCAGAAGCTTTGTCCCAGTTGAAACGCTGTAGCTATCTAATGCTTCCTGCTCAGTGAAAATGTCACCCATCACAGACAGGATATTCAAATTGCCAACTTTTAAGTAGATATCTTTGAGAAGTCTTGGCTCGGTTAAATTGGGTAGCTGGATAGATTAAGTGGGTCATGGCACAAAGCTTTTTTTATCTGCGGTTAGTAGAATTCTAATCAAGGCGGATTACTTTTTGACAAAGCGCTTACTGTTTTTCTTTTCAGGCTTGAGTTGTACGTGTTTCTTGTCGGAAACTGATTCTTACTTATCAACAAATCTCTAACAAGACCCATTTCCTTGCTTCTTAGTTTACTGTGTTTCTGTATGGTTCTTTCCACATTCATTGTCTGCCTCTAAGGGTTTCGATATATCAAGAGGCATCGGGCAGGCAGGCTTCCCAGACCATCAGAGGGGGGTTGGATTAAACCTGAAACGAAAGGAAAGTGTGAACACCAAATGCATCTCAACTCCCTCCAAGCACAGAGAGACATTCAGTGGCGGCTTGTTGACTTGTAGGTAATGTAAATCGAGAAATGTTTTAAGTTTAGGCCCTTTGAAGTCCTGATGCTGGCTCGACTACACTGTCATAGCCTTGACACGCGATTAGCTTCCAGTAACTGAACTGGAACTAAGGGCTGGATCTTTTGGCGCACGCGTCCCTCTTGGCTGAAAAGATTGGGAGGGAGCCCACACATAACCTCACCGGCAGCCCTGCAGCAATTTCATTGAATCATAGAATCCTCACAGTGCAGACGGAGGCCATTCGGCCCATCGAGTCTGCACCGACCACAATTCCACCCAGGCCCTATTCCTGTAGCCCCACATATTTACCCTGCTAATGGAAATGCTGTAGCTATCTAATGCTTCCTGCTCAGTGAAAATGTCACCCATCACAGACAGGATATTCAAATTGCCAACTTTTAAGTAGATATCTTTGAGAAGTCTTGGCTCGGTTAAATTGGGTAGCTGGATAGATTAAGTGGGTCATGGCACAAAGCTTTTTTTATCTGCGGTTAGTAGAATTCTAATCAAGGTGAGAATGTGCAAACTCCACACAGTGACCTGAGGCTGGAATTGAACCTGGGTCCCTGGCTCTGAAACCACTATGCCACCGTGCCACCCTCTTTAACATTGGAAGCTGTGATAATTGCCCCAAGACAGCCTTAGAGAGTTGCCGGCCAATTGGGTGGTGGGCAGCTCTGTAGTCCCCCAATGCTAGCTGTGAATGGTGGCCACAGCTGGTACTAAAGGCAGTCCCACCATGCTGAGGAGCCCAGGTAAGTCTGGGGTTGGGGGTCTCTGTGAGGCGGATGGGGGATCGGGACTGGGCTTTAGAAGCCAGGGGGTGGGTTAAAGTGGGGAAGACTTGGGGAAGGGGTGCAATTGTGGTTTCTTTGTCACTCCCCTCTTCCCCGGTTCCCTGACACCAGCCATTTAGCGAAAGCTACCGGGCTTCCTGCATGGAGTGAGCCACCTTGTGCTGCAGGTAAAATACCAGCGAGTGTGGGATGAGACCATTAAATAAGTGACTGGTAATTGGCCACTTGAGGGATGGACACATAAGGGGCTCAACAGACCCAAGAAGGGTGGGCCGCCTTTGCCTCCCACATCCCCTGACAGGTTGAGCCAGGCAGATGGACTATGGGAAGTTCACCCACAGGATTTTATGGTCCTCCCAACTTGAAACATGCCAGCAGGGGAGCTTAAAATCAGTCCTCATGGGGTTTTCATAAGTGTATATTAGAGATTCAGGAAGACTCAAATTATAACTGGAAGTACCAGACTTTTAAATCCATCACAGCTCTTTCGATTTTGAAACAATCAGGGTTTTATTATAACTGGATTGGTATTCCATCCAGTTATATAGTAAGTGAAATGGGCCGGGGCAATTTTCACTCAGGTCACTGGCGGTATCTATTGGCGTGACTGCCTTGTCCTTTTGTCCAGATGGAAATTGGCAATGCACATCTAGTTCAGTTAATGTGGACCTTTGTGATTGGCAGTTTGTTGAATCAGTCTAAAGAAGGGCAATTCAGTGGTACTTGAGTGATGTACTAGTGTACAACTTCTCTGAGTGTTGGCTGCTGGATTAACACCTATCAGTTTTCCCACTTTGTGTGTTCTCAGTTTCAGTTGGTCTGTCTCCAGAGGCACTGATAAAGTGAGGAATCTTAAGAGGAAAGAAGAAAGGATAAAAATGCTTACCCCTCTGGTTTGGACTGTGGGCACTGGTCTCAGATCCATACCAATATTGTCTGCCACCTTACTGATCCCAGACACTGGTTTGAACTTAAGTCTTACCTAGATGAGTTAAGTTGCTAGAACATAGTACAGTACCACACAGGAACAGGCCCTTCAGCCCACGTTGTCTTACCGAACAAGGCCCAAAATTAAACTAATCCCTTCGGCCTGCCCTTGTTACATATTCCTCTGTTCCTTGCAGATTATCACAGAATCATAGAATCCCTACAGTGCAGAAGAAGGATATTCGGCCCATCGCATCTGCACAGGCAACAATCCCACCTATCCCCGCAATCCCACATATTTACCCCGTGAATCCCTCTAACCTACGCATCTTGGGACACTAAGGAGCATTTTCGAATGGCCAATCCACCTAACCTGCACATCTTTGGACTGTGGGAGGAAACCGGAGCACCCGGAGGAAACCTATGCAGACATGGGGAGAACGTGCAAACTCCACACAGACAGTGACCCAAGCTGGGAATCGAACCCAGGTCCATGGAGCTGTGAGACAGCAGTGCTAACCATTGTGCCACCATGCTTATTCACATACTTATCTAAAAACTCCTTAAACGCCCCTATTGTGTCTCCCTGTACCACCACCCCTGGCAACGCATTCCAGACACCTATCACTCTCTGTGTAAAAAAAACACATCTCCTTTGAACTTTTCCCCTCTCCCCTTAAGTGCATGCCCCCTAGTGTACAAGTTAGTACACTATAAGTCCTTAAGTCTTTTTGAATGAGAAAGGGGTGGGGATGTTAGAGGGAAATGAACATGTTTCCGATGCTGGAAATCTGAAATACGGATGCTGGAAATTTGAAATAAGAACAAAAATTGCTGGAAAATCTCAGCAGATCAGACAGCATCAGTGGAGAGAAACAGAGTTAGCATTTCAGACCAATGACCTTTCATAAGAGATGAAGAAAGATGGAAACATAAAGTTTTCAAGTCAGTGGAAAGGGGGCAAGAAGAACAAAGAAGGTTTGTGATAGTGTGGAGGGCAAGGAAGATATAGAGCAACAGCTAAAGCAAGTGGCAATGGTTGTAGTGAAGAAACAAAAGTTGTGTTCAAATGAGGCATAAATTGCTACATAAAAAAATCTGAATGCAACATGAAGAGATAAAGAAAGGAACAAGACAAGACTGATTCATCAAAACAAAAAAAAGAGAAGAAAAAATATCTGAAACAAGGTGGAGGCAGAGATTATGATCTAAAGTTATTGAGCTCAATGTTGAGTCCTGAAGGCTGTTGGGTGTGAGATGAAAGATGCGGTGCTCTTTCTCAAGCTTGAGTTGAATCTCATTGGAACACTGCAGCAACCAACTATGGACAGAAAGGTCTGAGTGGGAGAGAGGTGGAGATTAGAATGCCAAGGTGCCAGAAGCTCAGGGTCAATGCTTACGGACTGAACGGAGATGTTCCACAAAGTTGTCACCCAGTCTGTTTGGTCTCCCTATTGTGGAGGAAACAGCATTGTGAGCAACACTTACAGTAGATTAAATTAAGTAAATGGCTGTTTCGCTTGGGAGGAGTGTTTTGGGTCCTTGGAAAATGAGAAAGCAAGAGGTGAAAGTAACAGACGTTGCAACTTCAATGCTTGCACGGTTGATGCTGTAGGGAAGGTAGGGTATGTTAGGGGTGACTGAGGAGTAGACTAAGGTGTTATGAAGGGAAGAGTCCCTTTGGAATACTGAAAGGGGAGGGTAGGGGAAGATGTGTTTGGTGGTGGCTTCACACTGGAGCTGACAGAAATGGGAAACATTGTGACCACTTTTTGAAATGAATTACAAAAACTCCACATTGACTGAAGTCTGTATTTGAAAGTTAGGAATATGATATCCTTACTGGGCATGGCATACATCGTGAGTGTGATCTACTATGGTGAGATTTAATTGACCATAACCAGATAAGAACACTTTTCCTTTCACTCTTTTTTTTCACTTTCTTTTTAATTTTCTCTCTTTCTTACTCTGTCATCCACATCCTCAAGACTTAATCTGCAAAACTCTTAATTAACAAATAAAGGAATATTAATAAGTAAGCTTCAGTTACATGGTCTAACATGACTCTGGTTTCACAGAATAGCAATCTTTTTGTAAATGAAAGAAGCCCACACACTATCCTCAGTACACTGCATTGTCTGCCTCCCAGCATGTTGTAAAATTGTATTCATACGCTAATAGTGTAAAACTGTTCCAGCCACATCTACTGTGTTTGGGGATGGAAGAGATCGCTGTCTCCGTCAGAAACAGTGTTTCTTTCGTGCTTAAATTGGAAACTGCTTACCTTTCTGAAGGAATTCCAATTGTGACCAATTACTGAGCCATCCAAGGAAGGGCAAGAATAATTTTAATAAAATATTGAGGAGTGAAAATAAAAACAATAGAATGTGATTGTAACACGGTGAGTAAAGTCTCAACACAATGCTCGTCAGTCCTGCACGGACCCAATGTAATGGGTTACGGTGGGCGGAATTTTCAGGATTTCCCCGCAATGGTTTTAAAGGCGGGTGGGTGGGAGACAAGGTGGCGGGAGGCAAAAAGTTCTTTCCCGCTAGTGTAAAATAATGTCAGGAATATACGTTTCTGCCCATCATGGTGGATCACCGTTCCCACCAGAGGTTGGCATGAAACTGTTTTGTATCCATTAATGGACCAACACGGCATGCAAATATTGGATTTACCTGCAAGAAGTTCTGGGGCAGCTCAGGGAGATCAGTCGGAAAAATGGAGACCTCCAATAACCGGACCCTGGAACATCATGTGGAGCAGTGGGTCTGTTGAACACCTATGATGTGGAACTTCTAACTTCAGGACCGTCTGAGGAGATGAATATTCTGACTTCAATGTTGGATCAGTTGATGTCTGGGTGCCTGGAAATGATAGCGAAGTTACAACGGCGAGGGTACGACGGTGGGTATGACGGCGAGCGTAAGACGGCGAGATGTGAGTCGAGCATCCTGTAGGAAAGGATGTCCTGAGGCATGGTACATTGGGGAAACCATGCAGATGCTGCGACAACGGATGAATGAACACCGCTCGACAATCGCCAGGCAAGACTGTTCTCTTCCTGTTGGGGAGCATTTCAGCGGTCACGGGCATTCGGCCTCTGATATTTGGGTAAGCGTTCTTCAAGGTGGCCTTCACGACACACGACGGCGCAGAGTCGCTGAGCAGAAACTGATAGCCAAGTTCCGCACACATGAGGACGGCCTCAACCGGGATATTGGGTTCATGTAACATCATCTGTAATCCCCACAGCTTGCCTGGACCTGCAGAGTCTCACTGGCTGTCCTGTCTGGAGACAATACACATCTCTTTAGCCTGTCTTGATGCTCTCTCCACTCACATTGTTTGTATCTTAAAGACTTGATTAGCTGTAAGTATTTGCATTCCAACCATTATTCTGTAAATTGAGTTTGTGTCTTTATATGTGAACAGAATTCCCACTCACCTGAAGAATGGGCTTAAGGCTCCGAAAGCTTGTGTGGCTTTTGCTACCAAATAAACCTGTTGGACTTTAACCTGGTGTTGTTAAACTTCTTACTGTGTTTACCCCAGTCCAACGCCGGCATCTCCACATCATGACCTGCTAAATGTCAGGAATCCCCAACTGCATTATTAATTAGGCCAGCATAACATGATATGCACAAATCCCCAGCAACCTCCACACTGGAAAACGCTCCCCATTCTTACCCCTTTGTCCCGGAATATTGCACCCAGTGAGTTGACTGGCCCTTTAGGAAGCAGTATTGAATATCAAGCCGATTTGCTACCCACTGATCGCGTTTATTTCTCCTTGCGCCAGAACAGGATGGTCTTTGAGGTTTAGAGGGTAGAGTTGCAGTTTCTTAGAGGGGCCATTGCTGATGTCCGATAGCGGGTATCTAGGCACTGACACCAGTCATCAACAGAAAATTGGAAAGCAGGCTTTTAGCTTTTCTAATCGCCAAGTGGTTCAGTACCAGGGTCCCCAGATACTAACCTACACTGGTGCAACTTAGCTGTTCTCCAATGGAGCAAGTGGTGAAGCATTATGGGAGATCCAGGTAACCGGGGGAGGAAAACAACCCTTGCTTCTGGTTGTTAATCAGTGACCCTGCAGGAAATGTGGATAATGAACTGGAACAGAATTGGACTCGGCTGGGGTACAAAATGTTGCTGAAAGAGCCTGCTGAAAAGGAACAGCGATGAAAAAGGCTCCTTCAGGGGGAGAGCGGAGAAAAATGTAACTGGGGGTCGTGGGCAGCTGGATAGGGACGAGATGACATTTTCTCAAGTAGGCCATGCACAATCTCATACTGAACCACACATGCGCAGAATGTTCCAGGCTCAATCCCTGGCCTGTGCTGTGCAAAATTATCTCAACCAGGTCAGGAGGGTTGTTATAATGGCCTCAGAGCCTTAAGTGAGTGATAGGAATAATAGCTCCTATTATAGTGATAGTTCCTGCTCCCTACATCCTATACTTCCCTGGAAAGTATGTGCACACGAACATTGAGCATAGACAAAGTCAGACTTGGCAGTGATCCAGTATGTGATTGAAAATCCCGCAGACTGCCTGATTATCTAGGATGTACATGAACCATTGGTACTTGGTTGGAGATGCCAAAAGAGTTGTCGGTGGGCACTGAACCAATACCAAGTGCACTTAGGAAATCAGGGATGAGAAGGAGAAAGGAGGAGGCAGTGCGGGGAGAGTAGGAAATGGCCTTTTCCTGTCTTGACGTATTTCGTACTTGTTATTCCAAACAGGGAGTGTTGGACTGAATAGCTTCACAATGATGTGAAACTGCAATGAAATGTAGGAACAGAAAGATTGTTAATCCTCAAATGATATGATAGATAAAAAAGTATTTACACTCATACAAAGCTGGTACTAGGGATGTGGAAATGACTTCAGGCCGCATGTGTGTTTGAGAGTGTAGGACTTGTTTCTTTCCTATTAAATAGGTAGAAAGGATGGAATCTTCAATTAAGTGAAATTGAAGATGTCTAATTGGTAATGTAGGACATCTGGCCCTCTGAATGAATGAATCCTGGTGGGGCCAACACCCTGTCTGATGTTCCTAAATAAGCACCAGACACTCATTTTATTAGCACTCTTAATCAGGAGGTTTTCCGGAATCTAACCCGTTTGCGTGATATGTTAGTGATCCGTTGCAACACACTGTGGAAAGAAGGCTGAGGCTAAATATATAAAAGAATTCAGACAGCCAACACGGTCATCATTTTGGTAAATCATTCTGTGGCTCATATGTGCTGGGTTTGTTTACAACCTTTCAATTATCTTGAATGGCAAATGCTTTTATGTGGTATTATGATGCTGGTTAAAGACATCTGTTTAAAATAACTAATGAAATGTCTTCATTGAACCTCTCATTTTTTTCTGACCAATTCACAATGACATTCCGGTACAGCAAACCTCAGCTTCTCATTCACGGTGCCACAGCATGTGAGGATGGCACCGGCTGGATTAACAGAGGAGTGAGTTTGGAATTGCAGACATGCTGTAGTGTGCAGAAGACTCGAGCACACTATTTAAATGGGTGTGGGAGGAGGGATCGGGCATTGAGCCTCTCAAGCCTATTCACTGTTCAATTGGACCATGGCTGATCTGTCCCTTAACTTCAACTACCCACCGTGGTGTCAGAGCCTGGAATATCCTTGGAAAGGACCACACAAGGCTTTCCCCAGTCTTTATATACATAGGGCGGGATTGTCTGGCTGTGCTCGCCCTGAAACCGGAAAATCCTGCTTGAGGTTAAAGTTAAAGTTTATTTATTGGTCACAAGTAAGGCTTACATTAACACTGCAATGAAGTTACTGTGAAATTCCCTTAGTCGCCACACTCCGGCGCCTGTTCAGGTCAATGCACCTAACCTAGCACGTCTTTCAGACTGTGGGAGGAAACCGGAGCACCCAGAGGAAACCCACGCAGACACGGGGAGAATGTGCAAACTCCTCACAGACAGTGACCCAAGCCAGGAATTGAATTATGTGGGAAGGGTGTATCTTGAAGGTCATGGATTAATCCAAGATGGTCAAAATGGTTTTAGAAAGCCCATGTTTCAGTAATTCATTGTTAAGATCAGGTGAGGAGGAGTAGGAGCTGATCTCTGTTCCCACACATTGACATAACAGGTTTTCTTTTAAAAAGAATCTACCTGCTAATTCAGTGAGTGTTTAACTCTTACATACTGTGACTGCAAAGGACACAGTTTCCTCGAGTGTTTTTAAGCAAGAAAAGAGGATAATTTTTATTATATTTAACACAGGTTAAGTTGAATATAAAAACATTCCAACTTTTGCATGCACACACACACTCACACGTTACAAAGTGGGAGGATAGATTTAGTGGTATTTCAAGATTCCAATAAAGGTTGAAGTTATGTATTTCTTATAGGTTGATGACTTTGAAAGTGGCAGGGCAAGTATAGAAACCCCACAGTGCAGAAGAGGCCATTCAGCCCATCGAGTCTGCATTGACTCCCTGATAGAGTATCTTACCCAGCCTCTCTCCCCCACCCTAGCACTGTAACCCCACACATTTCCCATGGCTAAACCATCTAACCTACACATCTTTGGACTGTGGGAGGAAACCAAAGCACCCAGAGGAAACCCACGCAGACATGGGGAGAACATGCAAACTCCACACAGACAGTCACCCAAGGCTGGAATCGAACCTGGGTCCCTGGTGCTGTGAGGCAGCAGTGCTAACCACTGTGCCACTTGTATGGATTCAGGCAAAGCTTAGTACCTCTTTGTGGTTTTGTAGTCAATGCAGTTTAAAGATGTAGAAGGATGATTTATCTGTTCTTCTGGAGGCAACAGATGCTGGGTTGAGTCCTTGAAAAAATATCTGCTTCCAGCACGAGTTTGTAAGATGGATGGAGAGAGAAAGGGATGCTCAGGAAGGGGTCTTGCCACTTCAGCGTCTTTTCTGATTCTGTCTCTGTCATGAAGAAAACAGTTTCTTAAAACATAAAAGTGACTTAACTGGCTTGTCACATGATCCTCTCTAACCAACTGCCCAGTTACCTAAATATGTTCATGGTCAATGTTTTCCAGCTCGATGGTTTTGTCTCAGTTAGATTATAGCTGATTAAATTTCTTTCTCAGCCAGAGTTCATTGTCTGAGGTGAGTACATCTAATCCATGTCCCCACCCAGGTGATTACCTGGATGTTCTGTGAATGGATCAGGGAATGATCCCATACACACTCTTTCAAGGTAAGCGTCTCGACTTGAGATTATCAGACTTAATGGCTGTGGAATTTGTCGTGTACAGTGATGCAAATATTCAGCCATCTTGAATCTGTGGTTTCCAGTCATTGGAACGTTTCCTCAGTCTTTATAAAATTCAGTCCGTATTTTTCAGCTAGCAAGTACATGAAGTCATTTTTCATAAAGCATGGCTTTACAACGATAGGCTACTATGCTATTTTTCTCTTTGACAGCATGTTACATGCTATTGGTAAAAGAAACGAATATGTGAAAAAAAACTTATTGATTTTAAGAAAATTCTAAAATAGTTTAAGTAAATACACCTCCCTAGTAATGGTGAGGTTGCAAGTAATAGAACTTCTAGTGAATTTCTGTTCATCCTGACCTCCGTCAAAGCTTATCTATTTCTCCTGATATCTTTGCGGCAAACTGCCCTTGCCACAATTTTTAATCTTGCTGAGATGTAAGCGATAGAGTTGAATTGGGAACTGGACTCAGTGCAGAGGATGCCAGACAGGAATCTACTAAAGATTGAACTCGGGAATGTGTTACTGGATGTAATACCTATTGATCAAAGCTATCCGAGTCCTTGAGCATGAGAATTTGACCATAAACACAGCATTCACCAGGAAAAGGAGTTGCAACATAAACGTGTCTGGTCCTCGTTAAGTTTAAGTTCACTTTCCTATCTTTCTGAGGGCAACTTTCTGCAACCAGCTGCCTCCCACACTGAGAAAACATAGAAGCTGTTTAACTGTGAATGTGGTTGTGTGTTACCTTGAGTAGATTGATACTTGGTTAAATTAGATAGAATAGCTGAGTTAGCATAAATGGTACAAGAATAGTTAAAATTTATTTATTAGCTACAAGTAGGCTTATGTTAACGCTGCAATGAAGTTACTGTGAAAGTCCCCTAGTCGCCACACCCCAGCACCTGTTCGGGTACACTGAGGGAGAATTTAGCATGGCCAATGAACCTAGTGGTGATCTGTGATGGTTTAATCCATTTGAGTTGCGGTGATAACATCCACTTTTGCATGCTGGGGCTGTGGATAGTGATGGTAGCGGCTCCAAAGTGCTTCCCATTCCATGATTGCACAGCAATAACTTGCTCATTGATGCTTGGCTTTGGTTCCGCCAGAGCATCTTAGCTCCTGACCTCATCATAGTCTTGTGCAAACTGGGACAAAAAAGCTGAAAGAGAGACTGCCCATGATATTGAGGCTGCATTTGACTGCTTGTGGCATCAAGAAGCCTGAGCAAAACCTGAAGCCAGTGGAAATCAGAGGAAAACCTGCACTGGTTTCAGCCGGACCTAGCTGGTTGTGGTCGTTCGAGGCCAGTCACTTCAGTTCTAGGACATTGCTGTAGGGGTTTCTCAGGGTGCTGTGCCAAAGCGACCATCTTCAGCTGCTTCATCAATAACTTTCCTTTCAATGTAAGTCAGAAGCGGTGATGTTTGCTTGCACAATGTTCAATATAATTTGCGACGACTCAGATACTGAAGCTGTCCGTGCCCATATACTGCCAGAATTGGACATCATTCAGGCTTGGTCTGATAAGTGACAAGTAACATTCATGCCATACCAGTGTTAGGCGTTCAATGGCATTTTCATTGCTGAATTCACTACCATCAATATTCTGGGAGTTAGCATGCACCAATCACTGAGGCTCCATATCTCAAGGGTTAGAGCAGTGGACTTGTAATCCAGGGGTCACGAGTTCAGTTCTCGGGGCAGCACGGTGGCATAGTGGTTAGCACTGTTGCCTCACAGCGCCAGGGACCTGGGTTCGATTCCCGGCTTGGGTCACTGTCTGCGTGGAGTTTGCACATTCTCCCCATGTCTGCATGGGTTTCCTCTGGGTGCTCCGGTTTCCTCCCACAGTCCAAAGATGTGCGGGATAGGTTGAATGGCCATGCTAAATTGCCCCTTAGTGTCCTGGGATGTGTATGTTAGAAGGATTAGCGAGGTAAATGTGTGGGGGTGTGGAGATAGGGCCTGGGGTGGGATTGTTGACTGTACAGACTCGATGGGCCGAATGGCTTCCTTCTGCACTGTAGAGTTTCTATGATCTGCTATGGGTCACTCACCTCTTGACTCCCCAAAGCCTGTCCACCATCTATAAGGCACAAATCAGGAGCATGATGGAATATGTTCCATTTCATCATAGAAATCATAGAAACCCTACAGTGCAGAAGGAGGCCATTCGGCCCATCGGGTCTGCCCCGACCACAATCCCACCCAGGCCCTACCCCCATATCCCTACATATTTTACCCGCTAATCCCTCTAATCTACGCATCCCAGGACACTAAGGGGCAATTTTAGCATAGCCAATCAACCTAACCCGCACATCTTTGGACTGTGGGAGGAAACCGGAGCACCCGGAGGAAACCCACGCAGACACGAGGAGAATGTGCAAACTCCACACAGACAGTGACCCAAGCCGGGAATCGAACCCAGGTCCCTGGAGCTGTGAAGCAGCAGTGCTAACCACTGTGCTACCGTGCCGCCCATTTGCTAGATGAATGCAATGCCAAGAACACTCAAGATGCTTGACACCATCTAGGACAAAGCATGTTTCTCACCCCATTCACCACTTTTAACAGTCACTCTTTGCACCTGTACTGTGGCAGCAGTGTGTACCATCAACAACATGCATTGTAGCAACCTTCCAAGTTTCTTTTGATGGCATCTTCCAAACCCAAATCATCTATCACCTAGATGAACAAGGGGAGGAGATGAATTGGAACAACACCAACTGCAAGTTCCCCTCCAAGTCTTATGCAATTCTGAGTTGGAACTATATTGCCATTCATTCACTATCGCTGGGTTAACATCCTGGAACTTTATTCCTAACACTGTAGGAATACGTACACTAGATAGACTGCAGCAGTTCAGAAAGTGGCTCATCATCACCTCAGGGATGTGTGATAAATGCTATTATTGCCAGTGGCACTTACATCCCAAGAACAAATGAAGCAAAATGCCTCCCACAAATATAGGGAGGCACCATTACCTTGTGGCCATTGGGTAATAATCATTGTACACACTAGATAATCATGGAAAGACCACTACCACTATACCAAACTTTCCTGCTTTATTCTCATGATAAGGAGAGTTACTTACATCATGACAACCTTTGACCCAGAAGCAGTACAGTAAGGAAAATGTGTAATCTCTTTAAAATTTCTAATGAGTCCGTACTTGTTTTTAAGAAAGTTTAAAAGGGACTTTTAAGAGTTTGTATCAATCATAAAGGGATTTAATTGTAATTTTCTTGGGATAATACAAAATTCTTGTCCTTGTGATCTGGCAATCCTTAACCTGGAAACTGTATCAACTGGAAGGAAGTTAAGACCAGGAGCTATGTATCTGGCAGGCACAATGGGAGCTGCGGACACTAAAGAGAACTGTGGAAACTTGGACACTGAGGAGAGGTGCGGTCACTGAGGAGAGGTGCGGTCACTGAGGAGAGGTGCAGTCGCTGAGGAGAGGTGCAGTCGCTGAGGAGAGGTGCAAGCACTGAGGAGAGCTGGAGGCACAAGGCAACTAGTCTATAGATACAGACACAAAGAAGTAGTGCAGTAGGGAAGAACACAGTTATCAAACTCCTGGTGTGTTCAGGAGCAAGTTGAACTCTACAAGACGGTCCCTCTTCTGTTTGGCAATGAGAAGAAAAATAAAATTCCAGAAGCTGTTGAGGAAGTGATGTATGATTATGCTGAAAGTGATTCAATCGTAAAAGCAGGATGAATAGCTCAGGGATGTGAATGAGCTGAGTATTTGTATCAGAGGGCCAGATCAGCAACCAGATATCGTTGGTCTGTGGGTCAGTTGAAAAGGAACTTTGGAAAGCAATGCCATCAGGACTGACATGACCTGAGTGAGAGAGCATTTATAGACATGTGCCCTACACATCTTTGGATAACCACAAGCACCCTCATCTCTCCACAAATGTAGTACCACGTGCAATCTCACCAACTTTCCAACTCAGCCTCTGATACGTAGGATCTCTCATTACCCTACTCAATCGATTCAGCCCTCAAGTCACACTCACCAGCAGCTGTATTCCATCTGAGGTCCCCAATTACAGTTAACACAGAGAGGGCACACCTCTATAAATGCTCTGATGTGTAGGTTAGGTGGATTGGCCATGCTAAATTGCCCTTTAGTATCCCAAGATGTGTGGGATAGGGGGATTAGTGGGGTGAATAATGGGGATACAGGGATAGGGCCTAGGTAGGATGCTCTGTCAAAGAGTCAGTGCAGACCCGATGGGCTGAATGGCCTCTTTTTGCACTGTAGGGATTCTATGATCATTTAAAGTGACATTTACCTTTTTCATTTGAAGTATCATTTGCCCGTGAATCCATGTGTAATTTGGACAGGCTCTGATTCTTGTTAAAGGAAAAACTACTAAAAGTGAAATCTTGTAAGTAATTTCTCCACTTGGGGCCATTCAGTAAATTTGATTGTTTTGATTTGGGGATTGCAACAACATGGGTTAGTTGGGCAAAATAATCTGTATCTGTGTTGTTATTTCTAAAATAGTACCATGTAGCTATACGGTGTATCGTAAGGAGCCAGAATTCTCACTTTAGGCCCAATATTTTGCACTAATGAGACACAAGTTTTTATTGAACCTCACTCACATTGGCCAAATGTTCTCTCTTCATGTCCATGGGTGTTCTGTTAGGAAGGCAGCCAGAAGTGATGCAGCTCCATCACCTACTGAGATCAGAACAAGGCTGCCCATTCTTTGGTGTGCCAAGCAGCTGGTAAGCAGATACCAAATGTCACCCATGTTTTTGCAAGGTGTGGGACATTTTCTCTGCCAGGACTTGCAACTGCGATTAATGAACATTCTGCACAAAAGGAGAAATCATAGAAACTCTACAGTACAGAAAGAGGCCATTCGGCCCATCGAGTCTGCACCGACCACAATCCCACCCAGGCCCTACCCCCATATCCCTACATATTTTACCCGCTAATCCCTCTAACCTACGCATCTCGGGACACTAACGGCAATTTTTAGCATGGCCAATCAACCTAACCCGCACATCTTTGGACTGTGGGAGGAAACCGGAGCACCCGGAGGAAACCCATGCAGACACGAGGAGAATGTGCAAACTCCACACAAACAGTGACCCAAGCCGGGAATCGAACCCAGGTCCCTGGAGCTGTGAAGCAGCAGTGCTAACCACTGTGCTACCGTGCCGCCCAACATGTCGCCCAACAAATGGCCCAACATGTGGAAAGCTTTTAACTTGTTTTATTAATTTGTAGTGTTAAACCAAATGCATGCAAGCACAGCCATCATTGTGGGGATTGTCCCTTTAAGAGCAACACAGCAGAAGAGGGTCACCTGGCTTGGATGATCAGTCGGTACCGAGAGTGGGTAATCACCCCAGGGGGTGAAGTCCTCTTTGGGGGCAGAAGACATGTTGGGACCTACCATCATCCATCCTACTAGTCTGTGCAGTTTTTTCTTAATAATGAAAAGCTTTTGTGTTTCTAGTGTCTGTCAAAGGGCATCATTACAATCATCTCTGTTTGATTTCTTTCTATCAATCATCATCAAAAATGGATGTGTTAAGTGCTGATGCCTCTACCATTACAGGCATACAGTGGATATTGATGGATCGAAGTATGTGAGATTCTGGGGTAACATGTAAATTAAACCTTGAATAGTGTATAGGCTTAATTCAATTATTTCTTGGGAGGCAAGCATCATGGCAGACCATATCAGCAAGGCATGTGTTTGACACTGAAATTTTAACCTAAAGATATAACTAAGAACAAGGAAAAGTACAGCAAAGGAACAGGCTCTTCGGCCCTCCAAGCCGTGCTGATTATGATGCTCTAACTAAACTTAAAAAAAACCTTCTGCCCTTCTTCAGACCGCATCCCTCTATTCCCTCCCTATTCATATACCCATCCAGATGCCTCTGCAATGTTGCCAATGTGCCTGCTTCCACCACCTCCTTTGGCAGTGCTTTCCAGGCACCCACCACTCTGTGTGAAAAAACTTCCCCTGCACATCTCCCTTAAATTTTCCCCCTCTCACCTTGAACCTGTGCCCCCTTGTAATTGACACTTCCACCCTGGGAAAAAGCCTTTGACTAGCCATCCTGTCTGTGCCTCTCATAACTTTGTAGACCTCTATTGGGCCTACCCTCAGCCTCTGTCTTTCCAGTGAAAGCAATACCAGTCCATTCAGCCTCTCTTCAGCTAATGTTTTATTTCACTGCATATCAGAAATATGGCACATAATCGCGCAATCATAACCTTGTATGCATTTGAAAACAGAATCAATGCCATACATATGACAGGGGAATGGTCGAATCTGTGTCTGTCAGAATGGTATAATGAAACCCATATATGTATGGGGAAGTGTTGGATTCATTTACATTGTGAAGAAGTGACACAAACAGGACTCAGCAGGATTTATAATAAAGGAAATGGAACACAGAGCAGTTTGTGTGTTAATGTGTGCTAGCGATCATGTTATACCTGACTCATTCCACCTCCCTGTTTTTTTTTTTAAAGATGTCCTTTTTAAGACTAGAAAAGGCACCTGATATTTGCTGCTTTTCTAAAGATGTGCTCTGCAGCCACCTGTAGCCCAGAGCCAACCAGAGGTTGAAAACAAAAGGCTTTCACAGTGTCCCATTGGGAGAGAATGCTGAGGGATCTATCTCTACACTTGGGGAAAATGAAGAAGAAATCTATGGCATTGAACGTGCCCAACTGCTCCTGGTTTATAAGCAGTCCTGAAATACTTCATGTTGAATTCCAGCTGGTTTTAGCCCTGAGACTCAGCAGGCTGCAGTTTTGGATTCAAATTTGATGCCGCCTGGTAAACATAGTACCTTTGGGGAGAGGTCATAGAGATTTGGAAGAGGTGACTAGGTCAGAGTTACAGGTCAGCCAAGCTCAATCTCCTTTTTATATTCCGGCTGGTAAAGCTAACTCTCAACAGTTCTGGCAATGTGAAAAAAAATCAAAAATAGGAGACGATTGTCACTAGCTTGCTGTGGTTTGCAGGAATCTTCATGTGAGCATGAAATAACCAGTGAACTGTCTCATGTCAAGGAGGCATTTGCTGCCTGTTGCCAATGAGGTAATAAAACTATCACAAGTCTTTTTTTTCCTCCTCCTAATGTTCATGCTTTCCCTGTCATGTTCACAGAGCCTATCAGGGCAACTTGATAGATTAATGCAAGGCCCTGCCATTATTCCTCTTTAACTGGCAGTGAGGGTGCAGGAGAGCGATCCTGGTATCTTGCTTTTTATTTCACCTTATTGTCTCCTGTCATGATAGTATTGCGATTAAAAGTTCCTATACTGAAGGAGGTTGCAGATCCAAATTTCAGATTTTACCACCTCTTGGCGTAGGACGTTGCTACTGACATGGAATCCTGAATTTATCGTTTTTAAAGGAGTGACCGTGTTTCTTTGAGCTGAATTTGGCTGAATGGAATGTAGTTGAACAGAAGTGAATGAGCCATCATTACTATGTCAGTATGTGAGATTCTGGGGTAGCATGTAAATTAAACCTTGAATAGTGCATAGGCTTAATTCAATTATTTCTTGGGAGGCAAGCGTCATGGCAGACCATAGGTTTTTTTTATTAATTTGTGGGACATGGGCGTCGCTGGCTGGCCAGCATTTATTGCCCGTACCTAGTTGTCCTTGAGAAGGTATTACTGTTTATTTATTTAACAATTAATGTTTTGCTTTCAAGCTGTGGGACCTATCTGCAGGTCTGGTAAAAGTGTGCAGTAAAACTCATTGCTATTTCTTATTATTAACACAGGCCGAGTTCTCAGAATTGAATTTGGCCGCCTACGTGAATGGGGGATGTATGATCGACATGCAGCTGATACGAAATGGAACTAAAGTCGTCAGGTAGGACGATGGAAACTCATTTCTCTGAGCCTTGTTTTAGAGCTGCGAGCGTTCTACCAACAACCTGACAATCGAGAGAACGGTACCTCAGTAGAAAAGGGAGAAGAGCCTAAAAATAGGGTTCCAAAAAAATTGACTGCATGACACAGGTTTTTGTGAAATATGATGGGAAGGTTTCTAATATTTAACATAATTAAATTGATTTCTCTTCGTTGTCTTGATTGCTGTTCCCTTGAATGATAGTGAGAGCCTAAAATAACAGCATTAATAAAATTAAGGCAAAATGATTTCTTTTTACTGTCACTCTTTTAGGAAAACAACCATTTGTCAAACTTGGCTCACTCTGCACAATTCCTAATTGCACATAATTGATGCTAGTAATAATGGTTGACTAATCGTTCAATGTGGTGGAACCAAGTGGAAACTATTGTGGGGACAATGCTGTCAATATTTGGCATGTTTTGGTTAGGAGCATATAATGTTTTAACCTGAACTGTGCGGAACCAAGGCACTTGCACGTAATGTGAAAGTGGTAATAGTACATGTAGTCTAGACCTTCATTTAGAACAAAGAATTGCCCAATATGTTTTGCTGAGGTCGTGGTCCATCAGGACCAAGAGCAGTCTTTCTGAGGTAAAAGAATAATGTGGCTTTAAAATGAAAACTATTCAATTAGAAGTCCAGACATGGATTGCTGATACATTTGGTGAGTGAGACACACATTTTATTCCATGTTTTGTCACAGGCTTGGCTGGGCGATTGAGACAAGTTTGGAACAAGTGCATGTTTGAAAACTCCCAATATATGGCTGAGAAAAATGATGAAATTTCTTTTCGGCAGTGTAAAATAGCATAATTTTTGTATCCACCCCTGTCTATATTCTTCACTCCTGCAATACCAGTTTGCTACTAGTTGCCATTCTTCCACCACTCTGCCCCTTCTCTCTGAAGCTTCCTCCCTCAATCCATCCATTCCATTTCTCAAAATAGTTTTAAAAGTTGAATTAGGTTTCTACATGACTACATTTCCCCCAGGTTTATCTTTCCCTCTTGTTCTCCTGCATTGTATTCATTCTGTTTCTGTCCACCACCCATTACAAATTACTTAACTATTTGTTGTGTGTGAGGAATTCAGTAGAATTGAAATGTTACTTTGTGAGTTTGTCATGCCAAAGATAACATTACCAAACTCATGAAACAGATAAAGTGGTGAAAGCAAAAAAAGCGATAAGTCCAGAGACGGAGCATTGAAGTGAAAGCAAATAACAGCACACTGATTTGCATTAATATTATAACGTGGACAGATGTTGGCCTACATTCACTTGGTTAGAAAGAATAAATTGGGTTCAATGGTTCAAATATGCTTTGATTGCTTCTAGTATAACAGTGAGTGCTATTATAGTGCACCATGCTGTGAGTTACAGAACACTGTGGACCGGCTGTGTCCAGGCAGTTACAGTGCACTGGGGAATAGCTCTGTACGGTGAGTTGCAGTGCACTGGGAAAGGATTCAATGCAGTGAGGCACAGGACATTGGGAAATGATTCTATGCAGTGAGATACTTTGCACTGGGAAGGAATTCTATGCAGTGAGGTGCAGTCCACTGGGAAAGGGTCCTAGGCAGTGAGGTACAGTCCACTGGGAAAGGATTCTGTGCAGTGAGGTACAGTGTTCAGGGAAAGGATTCTATGCAGTGACATACAGTACACCGGGAAATGATTCTATGCAGTGAGAGATTTTTCACTGGGAAAGGATTCTATGCAGTGAGATACAGTGCACTGGGAAAGGATTCTGTGCAGTGAGGTGCAGTCCATTGGGAAAGGATTCTATGCAGTGAGATACAGTGCACTGGAAAAAGATTCTATACAGTGAGGTACAGTGCACTGGGAAAGGATTCTATGCAGTGAGATACAGTGCACTGGGAAAGGATTCTATGCAGTGAGAGATTTTTCACTGGGAAAGGACTCTAGGCAGTGAGATACAGTGCACCGAGAAAGGACTCTAGGCAGTGAGATACAGTGCACTGAGAAAGGATTCTCGGCAGTGAGATACAATGCACTGGGAAAGGATTCTATGCAGTGAGTACAGTGCACTGGGAAAGGATTCTATGCAATGTGTACAGTGCACTGGGAGAGGATTCTATGCAGTGTGTACAGTGCACTGGGAAAGGATTCTATACAGTGAGGTACAGTGCACTGGGAAAGGATTCTATGCAGTGAGAGATTTTTCACTGGGAAAGGACTCTAGGCAGTGAGATACAGTGCACTGAGAAAGGATTCTATGCAGTGAGTACAGTGCACTGGGAAAGGATTCTATGCAATGTGTACAGTGCACTGGGAAAGGATTCTATGCAATGTGTACAGTGCACTGGGAAAGGACTCTAGGCAGTGAGATACAGTGCACTGGGAAAGGATTCTATGCAATGTGTACAGTGCACTGGGAAAGGATTCTATGCAATGTGTACAGTGCACTGGGAAAGGATTCTATGCAATGTGTACAGTGCACTGGGAAAGGACTCTAGGCAGTGAGATACAGTGCACTGGGAAAGGATTCTATGCAGTGTGTACAGTGCACCGGGAGAGGATTCTATGCAGTGAGGTACAGTGCACTGGGAAAGGATTCTATGCATTGATATACAGTCCACTGGGGAAGGACTCAATGCAGTGAGATCCAGTGGACTAGGAGAGGATTCTATGCAGTGAGGTACACGCACTGGGAAAGGATTCTAGGCAGTAAGGTACAGTGTACTGGGAAAGGATTCCAACAGTGAGGTTGTATGTAAAAATAGTCTTGGGTTAATTTGAATGCTCCAATAAGAGTGCTGTTATGTTGGGTGGGAAGTTAAAATTGAAAAACCTGAATCTAAGCTGCCTTGAATCCCGTCACTTCCTGTTTTAATGGATATGGGATGAAGGATGGGCAACTGATCACTGAAACACCTTACGGAGGCTGTGTGACTTCATTTTTGCTTTCTATTTATCTACTTTGTTGCCATCATTGTAATTGTCTAAGTCATTATGTGGCAGAATGATGGTAAACATTAAAAGGATGATCACATTGTAACCGTGGCTACACTTCAAAGATACTCTCTTGGTCATAAAGTGCTTTGGATGCCCTGAAGAAATAAAAATTTCCCATATAAGTGCATGTTTTTCCTTTTGAATGTGCGCTCCAGTAACATTTAAATATAATTAAATCTGAGAACACATCAAGGCTAATAACGTTGTTGGCACATGGATAAAAAAACTGCTCTTTAAAACAATCCTTGACATGAATGGGGAAGTGTATAAGATAGTATTTTATAATGGGGAACTTGGATTATAATTCCTTTTTTCTCAACTTTTTTTGCTATTAAAGCACACAAAGTTAGAGTTCCAATAGAATAATTATTGTGAGGAAATGAATAACTTGCAGTGAAAGGTAAACATGCGAACAATTGGATGATTACTGTCATCCCAGTAGCTCAATAATGTAGCATCTTTAATTTAATAAATGTCCTAACGTGTTTAACAGAGTTGATAACACAGTAAGTAGTCTCACAACACCTGGTTAAAATCCAACAGGTTTATTTGGTAGCATGAGCTTTCGGAGTGCTGCCCCTTCACCTGATGAAGGGGCAACGCTCCGAAAGCTCGTGCTACCAAATAAACCTGTTGGACTTTTACCTGGTGTTGTGAGACTATTTACTGTGCCTATCCCAGTCCAACGCCGGAAACTCCACATCAGAGTTGATAACAAGCACTGAGCAGCAGAGAGGAGATGGAGGTAGGCAGTGTGTGGCAGAATGGGCAGGGAAGTGGCTTCTGAAGGGGATGAGAGAGTTAACAATGTGCAAGGTTTAGTGCGAGTACGATAGACCCAGGTTGGCAAAGTGAGAGGGGGTTGCAAAGGGTGCTAAAGCTCAGCAGAGCAGATGCACGAATGTGTCTGATGAAGGAACAGAGATGAGCAGAACGGGTTGTGATATGGAATATGTTGTTTGTTGTTGTTTCTCTTCCCACACCGAGTGGTGCATAAGGCAGACTTTCATCTGTTCCCATAGTGAGGTTTTCCCTGGAAGAGGTCACTAGCCTGTCACTAGAGGCTTACAGCTTGAGGAGTGCCACTCTGCGTCAAGCATGGCTGACCAGGAGTCTCTTCCACTCTTACTGCTAGCCATTGACGCGTGTTGGAAGGATTTTGCAGGCTGATACTCAAACTGTTTGGCCGTGTTACAAACACGTCTTCCTTGGTCACCAAGTCCTGGGGTGGGACTTGAACCTGGAGCTTCTGGTTCCGAGCAGAGACTCTACTCACTTCACAACAAGACCTCCCACGCAGAATATGTAAGTGGGCAATACGGTCTTAGGCAATGGAATGAATGACCTTCAGTGAGCCTGATTTCCATTGGTCCCAGGATGTTGAAACTCTTCCAGGATGAGGTTCTAAGAGGAAGAACTGTATTTTTTAACAGACTGACATTTTGCTGATATCTCGGACTGTATGGGTAAAGGGAGAATTTACATTTGCATAATTCTATTCAGATTTTCCGCGAATCTGCTAAGAATGGTGGGTAGCACTAGTGGGATGAGAGAGAGGCTAACACCCGCCATTGGGTGAATCAGGCTATGTAACGTAGGGTAGAATCTTCTGCTACGGGTCTTAAGTCCCGCAGCGGGGTGGAGGGTGGAATGTTGGAGGGACTCAAGCACAGAGGGTACTGAGTAAACCTGCTGAATTGTGCAATGTTCAGCTCCTAAATTATGCAGCCACATGGTTCATGTCAAATCCTGTGGCTGGGTGAGTGGAAAGTCAACCACCCCACCATCAGGAGGGAGTAGAACAAAGGTTTACCAGGCTGATTCCTGGGATGGCAAGTCTATCATATGAGGAGAGACTAAGTCGGTTAGGATTATATTCACTGGAGTTTAGAAGAATGAGCGGGGATCTCAGAAACTTATAAAATTCCAACAGGGTAGGAAGAATGTTCCCAATGGTGGGGAGTCCAGAACTAGGGGTCATAGTTTGAGAATAACAGGTAAACCTTTTAGAACTGAGGTGAGGAGAAATATCTTGACCCAGAGGGTGGCGAATGTGTGGAATTTACTACCACAGAAAATAGTTGAGGCCAAAACGTTGTTGTGATTTCAGAAAGAGATGAAATATGGCCCTTGGGGCTAAAGGGATCAAGGAATATGGGGAGAAGGGGGGATCAGGATATCGATGACCAGCCATGATCAAGATGAATGGCGGAGCAGGCTTGAAGGGATCACAATGCAGTTCCAAGTTATCATGGTGTCTGACTTGGAGGGAAAGTTGCAGGTAGTGGTGCGCGTGCTGTCCTTGCCCTTTTCATGGTGTATCAGCGAGATGCAGGGGAACATTAGTTCGATGTGTCTGAGCCCTCAACAGAGTGGCATGTGAGGCAGAGGGGTCTGTCCACATCCGCTCTGATGTAGTGGCGCTGACATGTGAGCACATTGATATGGATACTATGGATACCCTGGTCCAGCAGAATGCGAGAAGGTTGGGGTATCGCGATCTCCCTCCATGTTCCCCTTCTCCTCAAGGAGTCAGGGAGGGGCTCTCGGGCACTCAAGGGAGGAGGAGCGTCAGGGACACCTGGACGCACCCACCCAGGAGTCTCTGTGTGTCGAGGCTGAGGAGGGTGCACCTGTCCCTGAGCAGGAGACCCACAGCAAGCAAGCGCCCTCCAAAGGATGCCTGTCAAAGTCGTCACAGACAACATGGCATGGTAGTCAACAAGTTGCCTCCACCTCTGCTGCGGATATCGGGGATGCACCTAGATGTGGTTAAGGAAAATTTTTTTAAAGTGTTGAATGAGTGCTGGTGGCATAGGTGTTCAATCATTGTAGATAGGATAGGCAAGTGGCTCATTATAGGAGTCAAAAACTATACATATCCAAATTGCTTGAAGGGCCATGGGAGAAAGCACCAGGATATCCTGTATTCAAAGTTGTGAAATTTGCATCTGTAACACAATCTGCAGTGGAACAAAAAACTGGTAATTCCACAAGTGACAATAATTATGGCCAGTAATTTAATAGCCATGGATTTAATATTCTGTTTGTTACCTCTGTTCCAATATTAAAAGGTCATAAGGTATCGGTCTATAGGCCATGCTGAAGTGAAACCCTTTAAGGAAACTTCTGGACAAATCAGCATTGGCTCAGGGGAAGCATTCTCACTCCTGAGTCAGGGGTTGTTGGTTCAAGCCCCACGTGTGAGAATTGAGCACATCATCTGATTTATTACTGAGGGATTGTTGGACGCGCTGGCCGGAATTTGACTGCCCTGCCTGCCACGGGAATCGGAGCAGGTGAGCGGCGGAACATGGGAAGGTCCGCTGACCTCGGATGGGATTTTCCAGTTTTGGGATGAGCGAGACCGTTAAATCCTGCCTGCTGTCTTTCAGTTGAACCAGTAAGATCATGGACTATCAGATGGATGTAAAAGATTCCATGATACAAATCAATGAAGACCAGGAGTGTCCTCTTGGTGTCCTGGTTAATATTAACAGCTCACCAAAATGACCAAGAAAGGTTACCTGATGCATTCATTTTATTTGTCAGATCATACTTAAAACAAGAGTATTTAATTAGTTATAAGTGCTTTGGGACATTCTGAAGTCAGAGAAAAGAACAGCACAGGAATAGGCCCTTCGGCCCTCCAAGCCTGTGCCGATTATGATACCCTGACTTAAAAAAACCCTGAAAGAACAAAGAAAAGTACAGCACAATAACAGGCCCAAAAAGGCCCTGGAAGGTGCCACCTAAATGGAAATTAATTTGTTTGTTCATTGTGGAGTGATAACAGGTAGAGAGCAAGCACTTCCCCAAGAGGGAGAAATCATTTAGTAAGGGTTTTCTCCTATATGGTTTCCATTAGCCACAGGAATTATTGCTCATTCTATTAACCAGGGAATCCCAGAAAAGCAGAAACAAAGGACCGGGTTTAAAAAAAGAGACTTTATTCCTGTTTTATACGGAAATGTCTCTAACTGCAGTTAGTATCTTACTGATTTGAATGTAATGCTGTATTCTGTGAAAGAGTGGTGAGAGTTGCCTGGGAGGCTGCTCTTTGCTGGGTGAAAGACTGTACAGAGTCAGGGTTACTCGCAGCACAGGATGTGCATTGAGAAGGTTGTGAACTTGGGCTTGGATCAGACTACGGGAACTGCTTGAGGATTGAGTGATTGCCTTTGGAAAGTACAGCCTGTGTTATTTTAAGCTGAAATCAAGCCAAGAAAAACAAACCATTTAAAGATTAAAGACAAGCTCTTGTTATGAAGAAGATTATTACTAATTCTGGAGATTTTTTTAAAGAGGAGTACAATAAATTGGGGATTGAGGGAAAAAACTGCTTTTAGGCTATTCACGGTATGAAATATTCTTAAACTTTATGTTGCATTTTTTTCCTCTAGTTCATGTTGATGTCCTTTTCTGCCTGAGGAGGGGAGGAAAACAACCTGTTCAAAAGCCTCTGTTAATACTGCTCATTGATTAGCTGTAGCAGGTGCATGCACACCCAAGTGTTCCCTCTTTCTCTGCTTTCTTTTGGGAAAATCCTGGCCTCCACTCAGTGTATTTAATCATCTGGTCAGGTAGGATTGTATGGGATGGTGGTATGAGACCTATATAGTATCATCTATCGGCGATCTCATTTTTAACTAGTTAACTATGTTTGTTGGAGTACTGGGTGATGCATTGAACTTCCACCTTTGGGATCTGGGTTCAAATCCTGCCCTGAATGAAGAGGTGAAAGGCTCCTCCCTGTGCGTGGCTGACTGGATTCTGTGTACGTTGAGATCATGATGTGTATATTGAGTTCATGTTTGTAGCAAGCACACACACTAATGGCACCGTTTGTGCCCAACACCTGATGAAGGAGCAACGCTCCGAAAGCTTGTCACTCCAAATGAACCTGTTGGATTTTAACCTGGTGTTGCGAGACTTCGTACTGGGGAAGGCATTAGCCAGTGCCCAGCAAACATCCAGCAGGTAGATCATGGCATCATTCGGCAGGCATCACTGGTTGGCTGCCAGTTTGGAGCTCAACATTCCAGCCAGTGAGCCAGTAAACTTACACAGCTGAACACATGTTCAATAGTAGGAAGACCATACCAGTACCAAAAGAATTCCCAATCACTTTAGTTTAGTAGCTGGTTGAATTCTTGTGGCTGTCGCTCTGATCCTACAAGTATTTAGTGCTTTCTAAAGTTGTTTCAAGTTGCAAAAGTCTACAGGGAGTGCAGGTGCGGAAGGGGTTTTGCTGGCTTTACAGCCTCTGTATAAACCAGTTGCTCTGTTACATGGGTGGCCCATTAGGCATTCCCCTTGGAATTCAGTATGACTTGGAAAATGAACAAAGACCAAGCAGAGCTGGAAGGAGTAGGAAGGAGAGAAGGGATCTCAGCAGGTGGCAAGGAAGCCCTCACTGGGACCTGTTAGCTCCTGCAGCCAGAACTGTGATCTCAGAGCAGGGCAAGGGCCACATTGCCTGTGACTGCGAAGGTGATCAAGGCAATGAACTTCTATCCATCTGGCTCCTTCCAGGCTGGAGCTGGAGCTGTTCACAGCGTTTTGCAGTTTGCTGTCCAGTGTCATACAAGGGAGGTTGCTGAGTCTCGTTGTTGAATTCCATTCTCTCTTGCTAGAGGCAGGCAGGCAGTTTTAATACATGGTTCACTCTGATTGCAGACTTTGCCCTGGTGTGGGGTGTCATTGGCTGCAGGCACACTGCTGTGTTGCTGGTTTTTGTCCAGGCTCTCTATGAAGAACTCATCCAAAAATGGGACAAGTAACTGTAACCCCAAAGCCCCATTCACCAACAGTCTGACATTTTACCTTCCCTCTGTCATTGATCATCACCGTGACAATTTGACTTTAATGCAAAAATAAAAGCCACTACAAAATAAACATTCCAAACCAGATTTATAATTTATACCACATTTCATACAAAAGTCAATTAGCCACTCTCTTGTGCATTCCCTTAGTGCCTATCTTCCATGTGCCTATACCTGTCCAGGTGTGCATGGGCGGTGTAAGGTTGATAACTTTCACTGGGGGAGGTTATTGATGATCTTGGATGATGAGCAACTCTAGGCTGATTGGGCTCATTGCAGAATATGCCACCTTGGCATGGGTGGCCAGGGTCTGGGCTGGCTGGGCGACATCAAACAGCAAGGGCAATGGTGGGAGGATGAATGATGGCTTCCTGAAAGAGGATTGCAGATTCATACCCCTAGCGGGCCACTGCCGCTCCCCGGGGTGATGTCTCAGTAACCCCAGCATTCTGTAGAAGGGAGGATTGCTGAACTGCTCTCGCACCCTGAAGCCTCTTTGCACACTTGAATCCACAACCATGACGGCCGTGGTTTGATCTCTGACTGCGGCACTCAGATGTTGGCTGGATGAGGATTGGGCTGCAATGGAGGTTATGTGGCCATTATGGTTGGGTCCACAAATCTGCAGACAGTGCTTGCTGCCACCTCCATACCAAAAAGAACTGGCTTCAGGCTCTGCACAAAGCCCTGTGCCAAGTTGGTGCCGGATTCCTTTGTGCTCCTTGACATTTACTGCAAGCTTACTGGCAGGCTTACCAATGCACCAAGTATTTTGGTTGCAGATAGCCATCAGTGTTTTTTTTTAGCATGCCCCCTCAAAGTACTCATCAGAATCCTCTGTTGTGGAATCTTTGTTCCAACTCACCCTCTGGTGAGCTGGCGCCTGCACTATCCTCTTCCCTGTCCTGGCTGCGCTCACTGCCCAGTGAGTCACTAAATGCAGATCCCACCTCTTAACCTTTCCTTGGATAAGCTCACTCTCAGTATCTGAACTGGTAGCTGCGATGTGAAATCGAGTGACATTATCACTCTTGGTCTTCCTTCGTGGCCAGGTTGCACCTGGACGTATGAAAGGAAAAAGGCACAAGGGTGGTGCAGGAGTGGGAGTCAAGGGGAGTAAGGTAAATGCTTGCACCATCTGAAGCTGCACATCAGAGTGGAGTATGGAATAAGGGAGAAGGGGGATTAGGTATAATCCTCTTTTGATGGTTTCAGCCTTGCCACTGACCAAGGCCTCTGCAGTGAGCATCCAATAGGCAGCATTGTCTCCTGTATGGAGGTTAGAGCATTCAGGCGTGCCTGTCTCCCTCTGGTTCACTCTCTTGCTGCCACAGATTGTGCACTAGCTTGGTCTGAGAGAGGGCAGTGTGTCAGTGAGTGCTCTGTAATCCGGCTGATGTTGCTGTTATGGTTGAATAGT
Source organism: Mustelus asterias (assembly GCF_964213995.1). NCBI lineage: Eukaryota > Metazoa > Chordata > Chondrichthyes > Carcharhiniformes > Triakidae > Mustelus > Mustelus asterias. The sequence continues at coordinate 37,505,959 of NC_135809.1, read as the reverse complement.
TGGCAGTATGTGCAAGCTGTGAGATGTGGGGGTGAGGTTAGCAATGGTGCTTAGCGTGTGGGGATAAAGTAAAGCTTTTGAATGTTAGCTATGTATTCTGATTAATAAAGATTTTTAGCAAGTGTTGATGGGGATGTGGCAATTTGAACAGTGTGTGAAGCTATGTTGGAGCAGGATGTGGCATCTGAGAATGCAGTCACTGACCTTAACCATTCACGCGAGATCATTGAAATTCTTGCAGCGCTGCATCCAGGTTCTGGGGGCTTGACTCCTGCTATTGACTTCCACAGCTCTGCCTGAGTGTGTGTCTGGACAGCCTTCTGGGCAATGTTCCCTCTTGCTTCTGTTTGCTGTGCGGCCCCGGCTCATTACGTTGTGCATTTCTTTTAAGATTGACTTGCAGTAATGCATGCACGCATCCTAAAGGGAGCATTGCATGTCGGTGGCCTGTTTGTTTCTGGCATGCACATTCCCAATTGCTGTGTGACCATTCACCTCTGCAGCTCAGAGGGAACGTTTCTCCTGACCTCTGCTAATACGGGAAATCTCTCCTCCGAACCACCACCTGCACCAAGGGCTTCAGTACAAGGTAACACACCGTACGCCTTCTTAACAACCCTATCGACCTGGATGCCAACTTTCAGGGATCTATGCACATGGACACTGAGATCTCTCTGCTCATCCACACCACCAAGTATCTTACCATTAGCCCAGTACTCTGTATTCCTGTTACTCCTTCCAAAGTGAATCACCTCACACTTTTCCGCATTAAACTCCATTTGCCACCTCTCAGCCCAGCTCTGCAGCTTATCTATGTCCCTCTGTAACCTGCAACATCCTTCCGCACTGTCCACAACTCCTCCGACTTTAGTGTCATCTGCAAATTTATTAACCCATCTTTCTACGCCCTCATCCAGGTCATTTATAAAAATGACGAACAGCAGTGGCCCCAAAAGAGATCCCTGCAGTACACCACTAGTAACTGAACTCCAGGATGATCATTTCCCATCAACCACCACCCTCTGTCTTCTTACAGCTAGCCAATTTCTGATCCAAACCGCTAATTCACCCTCCATACCATGCCTCCGTATCTTATGCAATAGCTTAATGCTGAGCAACTTAATCTTAAAATATTTATGAAAATTCATTTCTTTTTTACGATTGGTCTAATTGCTTGAAGTGCTTTTTAACTGGAAGACTTTGAGAAATTTTAAGTTTAAGTGTAATTTCAGTAATAGTAAATATTTTTAAAGAAGGTTTGAAAATGGGACAGAAAGGTTAAGTAAGCACAGTGGTTAGCACTGCTGCCTCATAGCGCCAGGGACCCGGGTTCGATTCCGCCCTTGGGTCACTGTCTGTGTGGAGTTTGCACATTCTCCCCGTGTCTGTGTGGGTTTCCTCTGGGTGCTCCGGTTTCCTCCCACAGTCCAAAGATGTGCAGGTTAGTTTGATTGGCCATGCTAAATTAATGCCAAGGAGACTAGCAGGGTAGATATGTGGGGTTACGGGGATAGGGTCTGGGTGGGATTGTTGTCAGTGCAGGCTTGATGGGCCGAATGGCCTCCTTCTGCACTGTAGGGATTCTACAATTTGGGGAAAGTGGCAGTTGGTTTGGAGCTTTCAGTAAAATTCACAGCACTACAATCGGGGGTGCTTTAAACCTACATGTCAAAAGAGCATCTTGTAATGATTCCATGTGCCATTCTGTTCCTCACGTCAACAATAGTTTGTAGCTTCTCTGAATGCCAGTACAAATTGGAGCCAAATTATAGGCAGTGTAGTGTCCAAGTCGAATAATGTTGGGTTGAAACTCCCCCAGAATCCTTTCACCTTGTACCCTTTCAGTGGTCGATGTGATTTCCTCCAGGTCAGTCTGTTCATGACCAGAGGGTGGGCTCAACGTCCAATTAAGGATGACAGGTTGGCTTTCAAATTTGGAGGGCCAATCAGACTCGGCTTGAAAGCTGTGGTGGCAGCTAAGTGATGGAAAGGGTGTCTCCATATGGGAGCTTCCACTCCACAATCTTTTTGAATTTAGAATACAAATTGCACTCAGGCCACCTGGTGCCTGCAGTGGCTCCTACTCTCAGGCAGATAGGAAGGGTCTTCAAACCTGCCAGCTTTTTCAGTTTTGAGTTTGATTTGATTTGATTTATTATTGTCATATATCTTAGCATACAGTGAAAAGTATTGTTTCTTGCGCGCTATACAGATAAAGCATACCGTTCATAGAGAAGGAAATGAGAGAGTACAGAATGTAGTGTCCCAGTCATAGCTAGGGTGCAGAGAAAGATCAACTTAATGCAAGGTAGGTCCATTCAAAGGTCTGATGGCAGCAGAGAAGAAGCTGTTCTTGAGTCGGAATTTAGAGTAAATTTAGTTGAATTTAGAGTAAAAGATGGCTCTTGCAGACAGGCCACTTGCTGCCAGGAGCTTCAACTGACCTTCAAGAAAGCGATTGCCTGTGGGTGGGGAGTGCAGCTGCGCCCTCCCTGGGTGAGTGCAGCTGCGCCCTCCCTGATCCTATCTCTGCAAATGGAGCCAGGGAGCTGGCACACTGGCTGACGGCACTGGTTTTAATCTGCACCCCTTACTATTCCCAGCTCCAGGTGTTTTACTGAAACATTGTAGATTGTGATCTGTGTACAGTGCACAGGTCTAGAGGAACGCAAGCAGATAATTATTATTATTTTTAAAAAAGCCACAGTTTATTTGTGTGTTCCAGAATAGTTTTACAATTCAGAGGTAAAAATTGAACTTGGCACTTTAAGCACTAGCTACGTGGTGCAATGCTGAGTGTCAGGATAATGTGTATACACTAAGATGCATTAACTAACTGTACATACTACAATATTACACATCATTGTACTGTGTATATATTAAAATCCATTAACTAAGTTCATGCCCTTAAATATTTACTACACCATTGGAAACAGCACTGTGGGAATTGTGGCTGAAATAGAAACAGAAAAAAGGAGCAGGTGTAGGCTATTCAGCCCTTCGAGCCTGTTCTGTCATTCATTATGATCATGGCTGATCATCCAACTCCAGTAACCCATTCGCCCTCTCCCCCAATATCCTTTGACCCCTTTCACCCCAAGAGCTATATTGAACTCTTTCTTGAAAGCATGCTCACTGGAATTCTACCGCCCCGCCTGCCACAGAATTGGAGTGAGCGAGAGGCGGACAACTGAAATGCCTCAGGCAGGAATTCCCGGTCTCGCTCGAGCAAGGCCGTAAAATCCCGCCCACAATGTTTTGGCCTCAAATGTTTTCTGTGATAGAGAATTCCTCAGGCTCACCACTTTCTGGATGAAGAAATTTCTCCTCATCTCAGTTTTAAATGGTTTACCCCATATCTTTAGACCATGACCGCTGGGCCTCCCTGCCATTGGGCTGAATGGCCTCTTTCTGTACTGTAGTGATTCTAATATCCTTCCTGTATCTACCCTGTCTAGTCCTGTTAGAATTTTATAAGCTTCTTTGAGATCCCCCCTCATTCTTCTGAACTCTAGTGAATATAATCCCAACCGACTCAATCTCTCCTCATACATCAATCCCGGCATCCCAGGAATCAGTCTGGTAAATCTTCTCTGCACTCACTCTAGAGCAGGAACATCCTTCCTCAGATAAGGAGACCAAAATTGCACACACTATCCCAGGTGTGGTCTCACCAGGGAACTGTATAATTGCAGCAAGATGTCCATGCTCCTGTATTTGAATCCTTTCGCTATGTCGGCCAACATATCATTTGCCTTGTTTACCGCCTGCTGCACCTGCATGCTTATCTTCGGTGACTGGTGTACGAGGACACACAGGTCTTGTTGCATATTCCCCTCTCTTAAGCTATCGGCATTCAGATAATAATCTGCCTTCGTGTTTTTGCCCACTCACTCAACTTGTCCAAATCACACTGAAGGATCTCTGCATCCACCTCACAGTTCACCCTCCCACTCAGCATTGTGTCTTCTGCAAATTTGGAGATATTGGCCTGAATTTTACCACCCGGCCTGCCACTGAATCAGAGCGGGCAAGGGAAATGTCTGTTGACATCGGGCGGGATGTCATTTAACGGTTTCAGGACGAGCGAGGCCACACAATCCCACCCATTACATTTTGTTCCCTCACTTAAATCATTAATATATATTGTGTATAGCTGGGGTCCCAGCATTGATCCCTGTGGCACCCCACGAGTCACTGCCTGCCATTTGGAAAAAACACCGTTTATTTCTGCTCTTTGTTTCCTGTCTGCCAGCCAGTTTTCTATTCATCTCAATATACTATCTCCAATCCCATGTGCTTTAATTTTACATGCTAATCTCTCATGTGGGACTTTGTCGAAAGCCTTCTCAAAGTCCAAATACACCACATCCACTGGCTCCCCCTCATCAGCTCTACTAGTTACCTCCTCGAATAATTCCACTGGATTTGTCCAGCATGATTTCCCTTTTGTAAATCCATGCTGACTCTGTCTGATCCTGCCACTGTTTTCCAAGTGCTCTGCTATTAAATCTTTTATAATGGACTCTAGAATTTATCCCACCATCGATGTCAAGGTGACTGGCCTATAATTTCCTGTTTGCTCTCTTTTTAAATGGTGGGGTTACATTAGCTATCCTCCAATCTGTAGGAACTGTTCCAGAGTCCATAGACTCTTAGAATCCCTACAGTGCAGAAGGAAGCCATTCGGCCCATTGAGTCTGCACCGACCACAATCGCACCCAGGCCCTATCCCCATTTACCCTAACTAGTCCCCCTGACGCTACGGGGCAATTTACCATGACTAATCCACCTAACCTGCACATCTTTGGACTGTGGGAGGAAACCAGAGCACCCGGAGCAAACCCACGCAGACATGGGGAGAATGTGCAAACTCGACACAAATTCCCAAGCTGGGAATCAAACCCGAGTCCCTGGCGCTGTGAGGCAGCAGTGCTAACCACTGTGCCACCGTACCGCCCCAATTGTAAGATGACCACCTATGTGTCCTTTATCTCTAGAGCCACTTCCTAAGTATTAAATCCACAACTGGCATGTGGGAGTCTTTTAAGGAACAGTTGTTAGGGCTGCAGGATAGGCATGTGCCTGTAAAAAGAAGGATAGGAAGGGTAGGATTCGAGAATCGTGGATAACCAGGGAAATTGAGGGATTGGTCAAAAAGAAAAGAGAGGCGTACGTTACGTCCAGGCAGCTAAAAACGGAGGGAGCTCTGGAGGAATACAAAGAAAGTAGGAAATAACTCAAACGAGGAATTAGAAGGGCAAAAAGGGGTCACGAAATGTCCTTGGCAGACAGGATTAAGGAGAATCCCAAGGCATTTTATTCATATGTTAGGAACAAAAGGGTTGTCAGGGAAAAAATCGGACCTCTCAGGCACAAAAGTGGGGAATTATGCTTAGAGCCCAAAGAAGTAGGGGAGATCCTAAATGAATACTTTGCGTCGGTATTCACAAAGGAGAGGGATGTGTTGACTGGGAGTGTCTCGGAGGGGAGTGTTGACCCGTTAGTGAAAATCTCCATTACAAAGGAGGAAGTATTAGGTTTTTTAGGGAATATAAAGACTGACAAATCCCCAGGGCCTGATGGAATCTATCCAAGGCTGCTCAGGGAGACGAGAGATGAAATCGCTGAGCCTCTGACGCAAATCTTTGTCTCGTCACTGGACATAGGTGAGGTCCCAGATGATTGGAGGATAGCTAATGTGGTCCCGTTATTTAAGAAGGGTAGGAAGGATAACCCGGGAAATTATAGGCCGGTGAGCTTGACGTCCGTGGTAGGGAAGTTGTTGGAGAGGATTCTTAGAGATAGGATGTATGAGCATTTAGAAAGGAGTAAACTCATTAACAATAGTCAGCATGGTTTTGTGAGAGGGAGGTCATGCCTCACTAACCTGGTGGAGTTTTTTGAAGAAGTGACTAGAATGGTTGATGAGGGAAGGGCCGTGGATGTCGTCTATATGGACTTTAGTAAAGTGTTTGACAAAGTCCCTCATGGTAGGTTGGTGCAAAAGGTTGGATCTCATAGAACATAGAAAGCCACAGCACAAACAGGCCCTTCGGCCCACAAGTTGCGCTGATCATATCCCTACCTCTAGGCCTATCTATAGCCCTCAATCCCATTAAATCCCATGTACTCATCCAGAAGTCTCTTAAAAGACCCCAACGAGTTTGCCTCCACCACCACCGACGTCAGCCGATTCCACTCACCCACCACCCTCTGAGTGAAAAACTTACCCCTGACATCTCCTCTGTACCTTAAACCTGTGTCCTCTCGTAGCAACCATTTCAGCCCTTGGAAATAGCCTCTGAGAGTCTACCCTATCCAGACCTCTCAACATCTTGTAAACCTCTATCAGGTCACCTCTCATCCTTCGTCTCTCCAGGGAGAAGAGACCAAGCTCCCCCAACCTATCCTCATAAGGCATACCCCCCAATCCAGGCAACATCCTTGTAAATCTCCTCTGCACCCTTTCAATGGCTTCAACATCTTTCCTGTAATGAGGCGACCAGAACTGCGCGCAGTACTCCAAGTGGGGTCTAACCAGGGTCCTATAAAGCTGCAGCATTATCTCCCGACTCCTAAACTCAATCCCTCGATTAATGAAGGCTAGTACGCCGTACGCCTTCTTGACCGCATCCTCCACCTGCGAGGCCGATTTAAGAGTCCTATGGACCCGGACCCCAAGGTCCTTCTGATCCTCTACACTGCTAAGAATGGTACCCTTCATATTATACTGCTGCTTCATCCCATTGGATCTGCCAAAATGGATCACTACACACTTATCCGGGTTGAAGTCCATCTGCCACTTCTCCGCCCAGTCTTGCATTCTATCTATGTCTCGCTGCAACTTCTGACATCCCTCCAAACTATCCACAACACCACCTACCTTGGTGTCGTCAGCAAACTTACCAACCCATCCCTCCACTTCCTCATCCAGGTCATTTATGAAAATGACAAACAGCATGGGATAAAGGGGGAGGTGGCTGGATGGGTGGAGAACTGGCTTGGTCACAGAAGACAGAGGGTGGTAGTGGAAGGGTCTTTTTCTGGCTGGATGCCTGTGACTAGTGATGTTCCGCAGGGCTCTGTATTGGGACCTCTGCTGTTTGTGATTTATATAAATGATCTGGAAGAAGGTGTAACTGGGGTGATCAGTAAGTTTGCGGACGACACAAAAATGGCTGGACTTGCAGATAGTGAGTAACATTGTCAGAGGCTACAGAAGGATATAGATAGGCTGGAAATTTGGGCAAAGAAATGGCAGATGGAGTTCAATCCAGATAAATGTGAAGTGATGCATTTTGGTAGAACTAACGTAGTGGGGAGCTATACGATAAATGGCAGAACCATAAAGGGTGTAGATACGCAGAGGGACCTGGGTGTGCAAGTCCACAGATCCTTGAAGGTGACGTCACAGGTGGAGAAGGTAGTGAATAAGGCATATGGCATGCTTGCCTTTATAGGACGGGGCATAGAGTATAAAAGGTGGGGTCTGATGTTGCAGTTGTATAGAACGTTGGTTCGGCCGCATTTGGAATACTGCGCCCAGTTCTGGTCGCCACACTACCAGAAGGATGTGGAGGCTTTAGAGAGAGTGCAGAGGATGTTTACCAGGACGTTGCCTGGTATGGAAGGGCTTAGTTATGAGGAGAGATTGGGTAAAATGGGGTTGTTCTCACTGGAAAGACGGAGGATGAGGGGTGACCTAATAGAGGTGTATAAAATTATGAAAGGCACAGAAAGGGTGAACGGTGGGAAGCTTTTTCCCAGGTCGGTGGTGACGTTCACGAGGGGTCATAGGTTCAAGGTGAGGGGGTGGGGGGAGGTTTAACACGGATATCAGAAGGACGTATTTTACAGAGGGTGGTGGGGGCCTGGAATGCGCTGCCGGGCAAGGTGGTGGAGGCGGACACACTGGGAACGTTTAAGACTTAGCTAGATAGCCACATGAACGGAGTGGGAATGGAGGGATACAAAAGAATGGTCTAGTTTGGACCAGGGGGCAGCGCGGGCTTGGAGGGCCGAAGGGCCTGTTCCTGTGCTGTATTGTTCTTTGTTCTTTGTTCTTTTGTATTCTGGGATGTAGAATGTGTATGAAGTTGCACTAAGATGGCATCCAGTTAGAATATCAGTGCAGGTTTGTCCCTAATACTTTCTGCCATGGCTGTTGGCTGTCCATCTGATCTCTCAGTTGGGGGTAGCAAGCTCTCACATTAGAGGAATGCTGTGCGTTAAATTAAAGATATGGCCAAGGCACCACACCCTGAGGCAACATTGGAATGAAGCTATATTTATTCTGAGCAAAACTGGCCACAGTAGCATGGAGTTCAAAAACCTCTCCCCCTATCAACACATCTGCTTTCAATATGAATGAAAAAAACGTGGCAAAACTTAGTCTGCTTTTTTTTGTGGCATGTTTGAGTTTGATTGTATAATTAATCGGGCTGCTTCTTTTGCAATGTTTATTGCAAAGTTATTTTTACAATGTTTCTCTGTTAACAACTATGTTGCAAAGACAGTTAAAGACTAATATGATTTGATAACCAGATGGTTTGAGTTAGTGACTTTAAAAAAAAAACAAAAAGCTTAATATTTTAAGTCCGAATCTGCAATGGAGTCGCTTTAGTTGGAGAGAAATCCTTTATTGGCCCAAAATAAGGAAAGGAATGGAAAATCATAGCCAGGAGAGCACGGCATGTGAAGTAGAATCTCATGGAAAATTATCTACTGACCAAGGAATTGTGGAAAGAGGTAGATTTTGAACGGTAAAATTCAAGGAAAAGCTTAGTTATGTCGGGGAACTCTGCTGAAACTCAAAATCAAAGATCTTTCCATATGTGAATGAAATCACTCATTATCAAGGTCTGACCTCCTTTTACCAATTTTCTGGCATAATTTGTAATAAAGGGGAGGAAAAGGTTTTGCTATGTCTTCTGAAGTCCACCAGTGCTTGTGGGGGAATGAATGCTCATACACACTTGCTGCCTTCGATTTTTAAATGACTGAATAATAGATAATGTGAGACGAGTTAACTATTACATATCATTAAGAACCAGGAGCAGGAGTGGGCAATTCAGCCCCTCGAGCCTGTTCCATCCTTCAATACGATCATGGCTGATCTAATCTCAGCCTCAACTCCACTTTCCTGCCCGTTCACCATAGCCCTTCAAACCATTACTAATTAAAAAACTTCCCACCTCTTCCTTAAATTTGCTCAAAGGTGGCACGGGTTCATTTACTGAATATATTAAACAGGCTTTTGTTGTTCTTGTGGCACAGGCCTCAATGCAAAATTCCTTCCTAATAGACATAGTGGCTGGAAGTTTACGAGATTGATTCTAAGTGTTCAGCTAGCGTGAAATAGGAGAGTTCCTGATCTGTTTTTTGGGTGAGTTTTCACACCCGGTCTTATGCACTTAGTCTAGCCCATATGTTCAGTTACTGTTTCCAGCTGTTGCAGGCAGTGGGCTGGGCTTATTTCACCAGCCAGCCTGCAGAGGGAGCTATTGCATATGTGCTGACTTCTTATTGATTTAATTTATTGCACATGCGCAATTTTAACAGAGAGAGAGAGAGCTGTCAGACCCCTGCTGCTGCAGGCAGCCTTACAAGCTCTCCCCCCCCCCCCCCCCCGCCACCGCAATCGCGGAGCCACATGACTGATCGCGAGCTCCACACTGCCCAAGATGTCATCCCCCCCACCGCTCAGACTGATTGCGTTCCCCTCCCCCGATCTGATTGTGTTGCAGAGTGGCAGCGAGCCTGCCCTGCCCCCATAGTCCCTGGCCCCTGGTGCCAAGGTGCCTGGTGAGCATTACCCAGGTGCCAGGCTGGCAGTGCCAAGGCGGCAGGGTGGCACTGCCAGGTTGGTACTGCCCAAGGGGCACCCCACCTTGCCCTCGGCCTCCCCGGGGGGGGGGGCCTCAATGGCTTCCGGTTCCCCAGGCGAGGCTAACACGACTGTTCTCTGTTCATGGGGAGCAGGTGTTTTCCTCGCCGGAGAGAACCTCTTCCGGCAAGGCCATAAAGGCAAGCGAGCCCAGATGATTCAGCTCATTAAACAGATATCAATTAACATTTAAACACAGTTAATAAATGATTCAGCCTCTCGCCCATTTCCGGTGAGAGGCTGACCTCGCCAGAAATCCGGCTCTCGTAAAATCGCGAGCGCCTAGAAATCGGGTGTGATCCTGATTTCTCGCATGATTTTACCGGCTCACTTTGCCCATCGATGGCAGGGCGAGCCGGTAAAATCCCAGCCAGTTTAATTTAGAAAGTGCTGGAAACTCTTTGCAGGGGAACCATTAAGGTTTTATTTTTAATTTTGTTGGCCTCCTGAAAAAACACCGTCAAAAGTAGAGGAACTGGTTGTTGAGTTTATTGTTCTTTACAGGACCTTCCTGTGCAAATTATCTGACATGTTTGCCTATAAAACAATAATATCTGCATTTGAAAAAATAAGTTCATTTGTGATGATGCCCTAAGGATGTGAAAAGTGCTATATAAATGCATTTTTTTATTGAAGGTGTACCCTGTACACTACTGTTGACCTATTTACCTATTGCAGCCCTAGTAATGATGACATTCCCATTAGGAATTGTCATGCACTTATATCTATTGGGGATGATGAGCAGGGCTGCCAGGAGGATAATAACTTTGCAATATCCCACTCTCGGTAGCTTTGAAACCTGATGGCCCTACCTGCTCCTAATGCTGTGATAGTATGTTAAGAGACTCTAAGAAACCATCTAACCCTGCCACATGTCATGAGGTAACCTGTGCATCATGTGCAGCACACCCATTGCACGACGAGTAGTTGTCAGATTGTCCAGACAGTCTATACTTTGGTTTTGAGGTAAAGAACAAAGAAAATTACAGCACAGGAACAGGCCCTTCAGGCCTCCAAGCCTGCACCGACCATGCTGCCTGTGTGAACTAAAACCTTCTACCCTTCTGGGGACCATATCCCTCTATTCCCATCCTAGTCATGTATCTGTCAAGACGCCCCTTAAAAGTCACCATCGTATTTACTTCCACTACCTCCCCCAGCAGCGAGTTCCAGGCACCCACTACCCTCTGTCTAAAAAAAACTTGTCTTGTACATCTCCTTTAAATCTTGCCCCTTGCACCTTAAACTTAAAAGAACAGGTGCTGCCAATTTTTAAAACATATTTCATACAGATGTGCACAGAGAAATGACAGGCGTTCTTTTCATTCCACATTTTTTTAAGCTTCCCAATCAGCCAACAAGAAAGAAAGAACTTGCATTTATACAGTGACATTCATGAACCCTGGGCACTGCAGAGTGCTTCATAGCCAATGAATGTGAATGGCCGTCACTATTGTACCATGTGAAAATTCAGCAGCCAATTTACAAACAATATGGTTCCGCACACAGCAATGAGAGTAATATTGGAGCTGATTGTGAGAAAAATATGAGTCAGGTTACCAGGGGAACACCACTGTACTTCTCTGCATAATATATTGCATTCTTTTAAATTCACCTGGGAAAGTAGATAAAGCCTTTGTTTAACATTTCATCTGAAAAGCAGCGCCTCTACCAATGAAGTGCTCCCTCAGCACGATGCTGAAGCCTAGATTATGTGCTTAAATTGGGATTGAACCTATGATTTTCTAATCGAGTGGTGAGAATGTTCCCACAGAGCCAAGGTTAATAACAAAGCTCTCCACATTCTTTAGATTGGCAGACTCCCCAAAGGTTAACATTCCCTCAATATGCAACTGGTGTGTGACCATCGGGTTAGTGCATATTAGGTTGGAAACTACCAAGACTCCACTTCCGTTGGCTGTTAGGGAGCTATACTTGGTCTGACATGGTGCACCTCCACCAACTGTGTTGAGTACTAATGGCCTGGGATGCAAAAGTTCCTGATTTAGCAAGTTGCTGCCCAATCTGATCCATATTTATTGGCAATGACCATGCTCGAGGCGGGCAGAGAGAGATTCTGTTACCAAAAAGCTATCCCATGTCGTTCACCCTGGCGCCTCCAAGTCCCAGTCTAATTGCAGCTGTTCCAGTAGAATCTTGCTGGCTCGCCACTTCCTGCAGATTCTCATGACATTGGTGCGATGTGCTAAAATTGGGGAAAGTGTCGCGTTTAAATGCCCTTCTGTTCAAAGAGGTAGAAATCCTTGGTGGCATTCAGAATACGGCAGATTAGTATGCAGGATGTTTGTTGGTTATGGTTGTTGGGAGGGGAGAACTGCAAGTACATTTAAATCTTGAACAGAAGGGTGTGTGTGGCAGCACTTTCCTGCATTGGCACAGAAACCACTTGTCTTTGCCAAGAAGGCCTTCATCTTCTTTCCAATCTCGTACCCAGTTCAAGGCTCCCTCTGTAACTATTCCCAACACCAACAATGGTGTCGCTGTTCATCTCCCGGCCTGCTGCCTCTCCAAATATTTTGTAACCTTTTTTTAACACTGAGCTGGGCTTTTCAAAACAACAAAAAAAAACACACAGCCTAAATGAAGGAGAGCTTTTCCTTCCCATGGATGTCCTATGCCGAAGCTTCCCACCCATACAAGGAGTTGGCTGTAATTATTTTGCAGAGTATAGAGTAGGAGTGTAGCAACTGTGTCTAGATTGTAGACCCTAAAACAGACCATGTTTGCTAGTTGGGGCTTATCTCTCAATTAAGGTCCTCTGAGAGAAATGGGAAGTTTTTCTAAGTTCATTCCTGAGGGCTGGCGGAGGGGACCTGTTGACCTATTATTCAGCAATTTCCCAAGAAGGAATGACTGTGTGTGTACTTATAAGTGTGCATGGCTGTGTGTATCTGTGTGTGTTCAAGTATATATAAAGGAAGTATCTTATATTGAGTGGCTATGTACTCTTAAACCGGCTCATTGAGATTGCTTTGGCAAGCAATCTTCAGTAAAATAAAAGCAAAATTCTGTGGATGCTGAGATAAAGTCAGAAAATACTGGAAAAACCCAGCAGGTCTATCAGCATCAGTGGATAGTGAAACAGAGTCAATGTATGACTCCTTCAAAGCGATCTACAATGTTTACTTCTAAACACAGTGATGGGCTATCAAACAGGAATTGCATCGGAACTGACGTTCACAAATCTCGCTCTGATTTGATTTGATTTGATTTATTATTGTCACATGTATTATCATACAGTGAAAAGTATTGTTTCTTGCGCGCTATACAGACAAAACATACCGTTCATAGAGAAGGAAATGAGAGAGTGCAAAATGTAGTGTTACAGTCATAGCTAGGATGTAGAGAAAGATCAACTTAATGCAAGGTAAATCCATTCAAAAGTTTGACAGCAGCAGGGAAGAAGCTGTTCTTGAATCGGTTGGTACGTGACCTCAGACTTTTGTATCTTTTTCCTGAAGGAGGAAGGTGGAAGAGAGAATGTCCGGGGTGCGTGGGGTCCTTAATTATGCTGGCTGCTTTGCCGAGGCAGCGGGAAGTGTAGACAGAGTCAATGGATGGGAGGCTGGTTTGCATGATGGATTGGGCGACATTCACAACCTTTTGCAGTTCCTTGTGGTCTTGGGCAGAGCAGGAGCCATACCAAGCTGTGATGCAACCAGAAAGAATGCTTTCTATGGTGCATCTGTAAAGGTTGGTGAGAGTCGTAGCTGACATGCCAAATTTCCTTAGTCTTCTGAGAAAGTAGAGGTGCTGGTGAGGCTGCCTGACTCTGCAGTAGGTGCAGGTGTTGAAGTAGATCCACTGAGATATCTCGGCTTTTGTTTTTGGTGGAGAGTGAGGTTAGTGGTCAGTCTTTGCCCGCCATTGTCCCATTGTTATTTCATGCTGGGGTGAATATTAACACCCAAAACTGGGTGGGCTGGACTTTTAAAATTTATTAACACTTCCTGGGTTTAATGGAAGTGGAACAAAGGGACAAGCAGCCAACGGCTTCCAGAAGACTAAAAAAAGGCAAATGGGACATTGGCATTTATTGCAAAGGGACTGCAGTATAAAAGCAGAAAAGTGTTGTTGCAGTTGTATATGCTTTTGGTGAGGCCACATCTGGAGTATTGTGTCCAGTTTTGGTCTCCTTATTTGAGGAAGGATATGGTGGCTTTGGGGGCAGTTCGGAGGAGGTTCACCAAATTGATTCCGGGAATGAAGGGTTGACGTATGAGGAGAGATTAAACAGTTTGGGCTTGTACTCGCTGGAGTTTAGATGGACGAGAGGGGATCTGATTGAGGTATATAAAATTTTAAAAGGGATTGATAAAGTAAATGTAGACCAAATGTTTCCTCTTATGGGGCAATCTTGAACAAGAGGTCACAGGCATAGGTTGAGAGATGGTAGATTTAAAACCGATCTAAGACTGCCCTATAGCACGGTGGCAGTGGAAACTAGGGCAGCCATACGTCGAGCACTGAAGCAGTGGTGCCTCAGAAAGATCGAGGTAGTCAATTTATTTGAGCACTGACGTCAGAACCTAATTTGCACTTTGACACTTGATTTTAACTTTGCCCCCTGCCTCGGTGACATTTTCACATGGTGGAAGAGAACCCCCTCCCCCCCCCAACTCATCCCTGTATTGAGATACAGAAGGGACATTTCCATGATTCACTCCAACAAAGAGTGAACTTATTCAACCTGATGCAAGGGCAGATAGTGGATTACTGCCCCGTTATATCTTACAATTCTATAGTTAAAGCATTAACTTCATTCGCTTCAATATGGCAGACCATCTGGTAACTAACTTTATGGTTTCTAGGTCACAGGTGCTCACCTCTTAGACCTGGCTGATTTCAGATTGCTGTCAGATGAGAGGCATGAGGATCGATATCAATGTCTGATGGTCTTTTTTTTTGAGGATAACCTCTTGCTGAAAGGGGCGGTTCAGTTGTCCCGATGAGATGTCACCCTTGCTGGAGAAATAGTGCTTCTACTGTGGTGTCTGGCCCCTTTAAGGGGTCATCTTCTGAAAGGGTGACATGACCTGGGCTGACCAGTCAGGAACTGAGTTGGGGTTTCACTCCAGCTTGTCTGGACTTGGCCCAGCAGTTAGATCCTGGAGGCATGACTGTAAGCATCAAATCTGCATTGCCCTGTATATAGTTGTTGCTGTGAATAAATATCCTTTGTTCGTTAATAACTGGTGGAGCCAAGTTACAACGAGTACATTGGCCATAATTCATTCACCCTATTCTAATGTACCTAGTGAAGCAGAGGTGTGGCACCAAGCTCGCGTCACACATCCTGGCACCTGTCAGAGCAGACAACTCCCAAGCATTGGACTCGCTGCCAGATGAGATTTACGCAGCTGCTCTTGCCAAGGTTCTGCACACTGCAGCTTCCTCTTTCCAGGAACACTAGTCCACTTCACGTTTGCCTAACAAGACCAGACTCCATAACTCCCCTCTCTCACACTACTGGCTGGTGGATTGTCCATTATGTAAGCAAGTAGGCTGAGCAGATAAGCATTTTCTCAGCAAATGTCACTTTCTGCAAGATCACTACTGCCAATACATGACTAATGCTCATGAGGTGATAGCGATAGTGTCACGGACGTTCATCTCAAGAATAGGCTGAAGAACCTTCTGACATCTCATTGGAATCAGGCGCACTCTGTGAACTGATCTGTCAGTCATCCCACTTAGACACGTTCTTCTATCTGAGTGAACCGACAGTGGAGTCATTGGCAACAATTTGTGCTTCCACAGCAATGAAACAGTCTCCCAGTCAATCCACCCACCAGGCTGGTGGTTCATCATCTTTACATCTGGTTGATGAAACACTTTTTTCTCTATCCAGAGTCTATCACAATGAAAGTCGCCACAGTCCCAGAGGACCATAAGTCTGCTCTTCCTTTTTAAGAGAGAGCTGATTGGTGGTGATTTAACCTCAGGTGAGGGGCAAGGTTGAGAAGGCAAGGCCTACATGGATAACTTCAGCCAGTACAGGAATTGAACCCGTGCTGTTGGCATCAGTCTGCGTCACTAACCAGTCGGCCAGCCAACTGAGTTACCTCCAGGTTGCTACCATTGTGCGAGATTATTTGCTTGTCATTCAGCATGATAAGACCCTTGCCCCTGTAAGGAATGGTATTATCCAAAGATGCACGGGTTAGGTGGATTGGCCATGCTAAATTGCCCCTTAGTGTCAGGGGACTAGCTAGAGTAAATTATGGGGTTATGGGGATAGGGCCTGGGTGGGATTGTGGTCAGTGCAGACTCGATGGGCCAAATGGCCTCCTTCTGCACTGTAGGGATTCTATGATTCTATCATTCCACATCATGTTCTGGAAGGACTTATCACCACTCTCCACCTACGTCTTGGTCGTACTTCTACGGGCTCAATGATACCGCTATTGAACGGATCAAAAAGCTAGCTCCAATACTTGTGCTGCCCTCGGGACCATCCCGCACACTGTCATCCCCCGTCTTTGAGTGGCCCTCAAGAGGAAGTTGGCGTCTCACTTGCTGCTGATGTTATTAAGTAATATACTCTTATCCAACCAAAATGAGTTATCAGCTGTCTGACGAAAGGGTTATTAAGAGTCAATATCACCTACATCAGATCATTCTCCTGCACAGTCAGAAATTCACGGACTCCTAGGAATGCAGCCAAAACCCTCCTTGGTTGATGTTGGTGGTCTGGTCTACCTTCACACCCATCACAACAAGTCACTTTGTCACCTCTGTCAATGATTCACAAAATCATTGGCTCCCAGTTCCACAATGCAGCTGAGGAAGTCAAGAGATCTGAATGCTACACGATCGCTTCCTTCTGCACTGGGTCTGCATCCTGCTCCACTTCTGGCTATGGTCCTACCACCACCCATGGTGAACACCCCTTGCCTGTCCGGCCTGTTCCCGCAACCCTGAGATACCAATTGAGTTAAGTACATTGTCCACAGCTTTAGTGGTGTCAGACGTGTCTACTAATGGGTCAAGCATGCAAACTGCTATGGTGGATCCCATGGCCTTGTCACAGCCACTGCCTTTGAGATGAATTGTGAGCTGTCCCCCCAACGTGGAGATACTGATCTAGAACCACGGTCTTTATCTCCTACTCGAGTCTTGCATCCCTTGGCGTTGGCTCTCAATCCCATAGCACCAACTTGCAGCAAGCCTAGCTGGCCATGCTACTTGCAATACTCGCCCTGTTCCCTCCTGCCTGTTAAGATGCTCTGCTCGTCAGAGATGTTTCCAAAACCATCCGGCAGATTTCATACTTCTGGATTGATGCTGATATTCAGATGCTGAATAAAGCACCAATGGCTACAGGTTTATTCCTCCCTGTGATATGTGTGCTGTGTGCCCAGTTCACACACCATTTATTACTGTTCCAATGCATATGTGGACTGCCTTTCTCAAAGATATTTTGATTCTAATATTTATGATGCCTTTTGGCTGCTTATTTGTTCACTTGTGAACACATTTTGATGCCATTTGTTTGTTAATTCATCTGGTTTTTTTTGGGTATGTTAGCAGAAGATGGGTGTGTGATGTTGTTATGATGGTCCCTGGGTGAGGTCTCCCAATTTGCTGTGATTCCAGACGAGATATCCCTGACTTGTTATGCCCTGGATGAGGAGAGATCAACTGGCTCCCTCTTTTACTCAACTCCCTCAGTTGGTCTCAACAAGGTTAATTTAAGAAGGATCCCTTCCCTCGGAGATGCCTTCTCCTAGTCCAAATGTATTTATGTTTTGAAAGGAGCTAATTTAACCGAGCTTTCTTGAATTAAAGAAAGAATGAGTATATTAGTTACTAAAACGGAAGAAGAAAACAATAAAAACACGCAGATTAGAAATGAAGAGTCCAAAAATAAAAGTTTAAAAATATATATAAATCAATCTTTGGCTTGTCTGTGAGGAGTAGATGGTGAAATGCTGTGGCCGTTAAGTTGGGTGATTCCAGTAGCACTGATGTTGGCAGTTCAGTTCTTTTGGCAATTCTACGTTCTGTAGGTTAGCTGAAAAGAGTTGTCCTGTTTCCTTTTTGACTCTTGCTTTGCTGACTTGTGACTTGCTTCCAGCAATCGGGGAGAGTCATTTGTACCTGCAACTGCAGGGATGCCGAGTGGATATTCTTCAGCTGTGCTCTTCACTGCACACACTAGCACAGTGGAACTAGAATGCCAGAGTTGTTTTTTTTGAATAATTTTCTTGTGTATTGCTGGAAGGGGAAAAACAACAAAAAATCGTCTTTCAACCAGAACTGCTTTCTTTCAACTCACATCATGTCCACAGTCTGGGATATTACTAACAGGAGATGGTTTCTGCTGAGATGGTAGTCAGCCTCCATTATCTCTGCAACCACAGCAGATTACAGTTCAGTTTTTGCTTTTGTTACGGTCCCGGACCAGAACCCCAAGGTATATTATGAAGCCAGACTAGACCCCAATAAATATTCTATTTTGGCATAAATGTTCCAGGAGTGATTCCAATGACAAATTAGCGATCTTTTGTCAAAACAAGCTTTATTCATAACACAGTGTAAGCATAGCTCTAACAAAATGAAACAGTTTACCTCTTAACAGTTGAATAATCTTTAAACATGAAAAGAAACAACTCTGACTTCTATCCTATCACTATTTCAGTTCCAAATAAGCAACATTCTTCCTATACACTTAAGCCCTCCCCACTTTAAATATAGTTAGCAATCACTGATATACTTGCTCTAATTTGGGTTAGCAGCCTTGAAGCTCTGAGAGGTTTTGATTTTCAGAGCAGTTTGCAGACTTCTGTCTTTAAACAACCCCAATCAGACATGGAACAGAAAGCTGTTTCTCTCTCTGCTACATACCTAGGGCTCCGCCCATTAACCACAGTATCTCATAACCCTATATACCTAAACAAAAATCCCAGCTTCCATTCCTTTAAGCAAAAAAACTCCACGGGAAATCTCCATTTATAAACAACAGTTCATTAGCCTTCTCCTAAATAAATGCTACATGGCTAAAATGAGCAATTATCCTGCTTTCCCAGCATCTGAGCTACATGTTTTCCAGAAATACCAATTGCCTAAGGTCCACCTAAGATGGCGATTTACAAAACATGCTGGGATAATTGGCCAAGTACAGGAACAGACGGGCTGCAAATTAAAAGACAGAGATAAAACAGGCTACAGCTCAGACAACCAAATACACAGGACATAGGCCATCCCAAAGATAATGGGCACTTTCTGGTCAAACAGAGTTATTTACCAGACAGAGGGATGCCTTAACTCCTTATTTGGAAGGGAGGTATGTGACCTCATGCCTCCAGCATCTACAGGCATGGCTGTTGGGTACACACGCAGAAATCGGTGTGGCAGCACCTGATTGGACTTTTATCGTTCAGGGTGATGAAACCCTGATTGATTGATTGGCAATAATCAAGAGACCACCTAAAAGGGCGCAAAACCAATGAGGGTTAAAAGGTGCTGCACAGTGGAAGAATCTCACTGTCTCTCTCTGCCACGAACGACAACAATGGTGACCATCACCAGTAATGACCAGTACGAGGAGAGCCACCACACCAAAGGTGGAAGGAAGACCAGAGCCAGAGTATCAGACCAGACCAAAGGACCAGACTACGCAGAGGCCTACGGAGACCAACGCGCAGATAAAGGCCAATATCTGCCTGGGCACTTGCCAGTCACGTAAAAGTTAAGTCAAGGTCTAGTATTGGACTTGAAGCTTAGTATTCTGTAAGATAACTTAGTATTGATTGTGTGGGTGATTAAGATCAATTGAGTGCGTGAATAAATATTACTGTACTAACAAGAAATCGACTCGCAATTATTTGTCCAACGTATAAGGGTTAAAATCAGACTGTGCGGATGGCACAACACTGTAGAAAAGACTGAAATTTAAACATTCTACAGAAACATAAACTTTGTCAATAGCACAGTGTCATCACACATTGCATCTCTTTGAAATATCTCTGTCTGGAAAAAGGTGTAACATTCTGTTCTCACTGGTCTGTTGGCCCACGTCCACAATGGAATTTTCCAGCAAGTGATTACTTTGCCGTCTCAGACAGTTTTTGCTTGTTTGCCCTTTTTTTTTTAAAGAAAACAAATATCTTGCATAAAAGTTCAATATGTCTTGAGTCATTCGGGGCTATGATCCGTCGTCATGGCAATGTACGGGTGAGAGGGTGAAAGAAAGAATTCACGCCATTGTAGGTTATCACTGGTGGCTGGATGTCCAGGTTCCATCCTGCGTGTGGTCATCTTGTTTCATGGCTTTGTGTTGTTTTGGCGGCTGTATTAAAATTCAAGGTTTTCATCCCAACAGTTTTTTTTCATGATATAGGGTGTATATTCTAGTATGAAAGTAAACACCGTCTACTGGCATTGGATTTGATGAAGCTGGTTCCTAAAAATCGAGACTGCTTCCCAGGGTTTTCCTGCTGACTTGCCTTGGCAAATATTACGTTAGGTTTGTTGTGAGCTGTGTAAGAAATGCATGTCAGGCGTCACTAACATTAAAGCGGATCAGATGGAGAGAGATACCTTTTCTGCAACGCGGTTTTATATTCCTGACCAGCAAGCTGGATACCGTGAACGCCTCCATCGGCTGAGTGATGATGGCCCAGTCACAACCCTCAACTGAGACCCTTGACAGAAACTATTTATTTTTAACTCTGCATAGCTGAGATGACAATCTATTTACCCATTTTCTCTTCCTGTCTCAGAATTAGCCCTGATTTCTGGCCTCTGATGCTGAGGTGGCTCCATACCAGCTTACAGTTAGGGAGGTGATTAGATTACAAAATAGATGTCAGAATCCACTGGATGTGGTGTATGAATCCCAAGTCCTCTGTTTCAAAGTAAATTAAGTGTGAGTGATGCTGGGAGTTAGAGCAATTTTTATTCACTGACTAAGTGAAGCCAAATTAGGATTGATAGGTTACTATTTAGACAATTACATGGGTAAGATTTGAATAGAGAGATATAGGCCAAATGCAGGCAATTTGGTGCAGCACGGTGGCACAGTAGTTAGCACTGCTGCCTCACAGTGCCAGGGACCTGGGTTCAATTCCAGCCTTGGGTCATTGTCTATGCGGAGTTCGCGCTTTCTCCCTGTGTCTACGTGGGTTTCTTCCGGGTGCTCCAGTTTCCTCCCACAGTCCAAAGATGTGCGGGTTAGGCTGATTGGCCATGCTGAATTACCCCTTAGTGTCAGGGGCATTAGCAGGGTAAATGCGTGGGGTTACAGGAATAGGGCCTTGTGGGATTGTGGTCGGTACAGACTCAATGGGCCGAATGGCCTCCTTCTGTACTGTAGGGATTCAATGATTCAATTGGGACTAACTTAATGGTAAAAACTGGGTGGCATGGACAAATTGGACCGAAGGGCCTGTTTCCATGCTGTAAACCCCAATGACTCTACAAGGGTCCAATATGAAATCGTTTCTAGATTAAACAGTATACATTTACTGACGTGAGGGGCAGCATGCAGATGAGAAATAAAAGAGGGCTAAGGAAATAGCTTTGGGGGTCATCACCGAGGTGATAGTGCTAGAGTAGGAAAAGAAGTCACTGCAGGTGATTCTCTGACAATGAAAGTATAGATTAGAATTGAACCAGGAGCATGCAGCCTGAGCCAGCTGAACAATAGAAGAGCTAGGGGGACTTGGAGGAGGATGGTGCAGCCAACCACATCAAAGGCTGAAGACCAGTTGAGAAGGATGAGGAGGGAGAGTTACATAATATCATTTATAACTTTGCGAAGAGCCAAATCGGGGAAGGGGTAGAAGATAAATGTTCCCAGAACAATTGGCTTGGATTTGTGAGGCAACAGCTTGTTCAGAACTTTGGAGAGGAAAGGAAGTTTGGTGATGGGGCAGCTGTTTGGGAAGGTGGTAGGGTCAAGGGTTCTTTTTGAGGATGACAGGTTTGAAGGCGAGGAGAACAATATCTGAGGAGAGTGGATTGTGAACAATATCTGAGGAGAGTGGTTTGTTAACAATACCAACTAACATGTGGCCAGCAAGGAATGTTGGGTGGTCATAGAATTATAGAATCCCAACAGGACAGGAGGTCATTCGGTCCATCAAGTCTGCTCTGACTCTCTGACAGAGCACCTTATCAAGATCCACCTTCCGCCCTATCCCCGTAACCCCACACATTTACCCCACTATCTCCCTAACCTACACATCTTTGGACACTAAGGGGCAATTTAGCATGGCCAATACACCTAACCTGCACAGCTCTGGACTGTGACAGAAAACCGGAGCACCTGGAGGAAGCCCACACAGACACGGGGAAAATGTGCAAACTCCACACAGACGGTCACCCGAGGCTGGAATTGAACCCGGGTCCCTGGCGCTGTGAGGCAGCAGTGCTAACCACTAGTCAGTAGTTTAATGGGAATAGTGTCAAGGGAGAGAGGTGAGTCTCCTTTAAAAGATCAATATGGAGAGGGCAATGGAGAGATCGGAGAGAAAGTAGAGAAAGATGCAAGTTCAGGACTAGGGCAGAATTGGAGGGAATTTGGCCTGGTGCTTCGGGGAAGGGAGAGAAGTGTCAGAGACAGCTGATTGTATGGTTGCAACCTTTGTGACAATGAAGTTTGAACACCTTGACATTGTTAGAGATGAGGATGGAGGAAGCGGGGAGAGAAGTTTAAGCAGATGGATTGTAATGGAGAAAAGAAGCTTCAGCTACCTTTAGATACCAAGACAATACTGAAATCATGAGCAGCTTTGACAGAAGAAGGCACGATACAATCATGCTTAATGTGCATGATCCAGCAGGATCTAGTGTTTGAGGCTAAATCAATTGTCTGTCATATGTGTCCAAGTTTGCGTCCCTTGGACTTGGTGGATTTTAAGTGTGGTTAAGGTATCAGAGGTGGAGGTGAAGTTGTGGCTGAGCTGATTGCAGGCTGCAGACATGTTATGGTGAGAGGAAGACCAAAGGCTAGACGGTTGGGATTTAGAAGGGCAGCTGTAAGTGAACTGGAAGGGGCAGAGACAGAAGGGAAAGGGGGATGTGGGTGGAGAGCAATACACAGAAGTGATCACAGATGGCTTTGTCTGTGATTGATATAATGAGAGTAATGAAGTCGCTTAAGATGGGCCAGCATGGTGGCACAGTGGTTAGCACTGCTGCTTCACAGTGCCAGGCACCCGGGTTCAATTCCAGCCTGGGGTCACTGTCTGTGTGGAGTTTGCACATTCTCCCCGTGTCTACGTTGGGTTTCCTCCGGGTGCTCTGGTTTCCTCCCACAGTTCAAAGATGTGTGGTTTAGGTGGAATGACCATCCTAAATTGCCCATTGGTGTCAGGGAGACTAGCATGGGGTAAATGCATGGGGTTGTGGGGATAGGGTCGGGTGGAATTGTGGTCGGTGCAGACTTGATGGGCTGAATGGCCTCCTTCTGCACTGTAAAATTCTATGACAAGGTCAAGAGGGTGGCCAGTAATATAGGTTGGGGAGTTTCCATCGAGGGAGAATAGGACAGCAGTGAACTCCGAGAATCAAGAGCATGATGAGTTGAGATGGAGGTTGAAGTCACTGAGGATGAGCAATCACTTGGTGAAGGGACTGAGGGAGGAAAGCAGTGAAGACATCTCATTGCAAAAACGGTCACAAATGGTGGTTCTTTCTTTTCCTGCACTCTAATCATAAAATGGAAATCCATAAATTATCTTAAAACATGTAGTTAAGCTGCTCAAAGTTAAGCTCAAAATCCTGGAACTCCCTCTGTAACGGCACTGTGGGTGAATCGTTGTCACAGGGACTGTGGTGCAAGAAGGGAGCTCACCACCACCTTCTGAAGGGCAATTAGGGATTAGCAATAAATGGTGGTCTAGCCAGTGATGCTTGCATCCCATCAATTAACAAAAAACATTTTGAGTCATTTCACTAACTTCTCTGGGTCACATTAACATTCTCTCCAATCTCTTATCCTCATGTACTCTCACTGAAAATATTGGTAGGAAGGCATTCTGATAATTTTATCTCAAGGCTTTAGTGCACAATGTTCCAGCATATTTTTGCTCTTATTGTATTGTCTGTTCAACACCTCTATTAGGATAGCCTTGGTGTTGTCTCAAACAATGTATCAATTTTATTCGCAAGAATTTAGTTCTATCATTAATTTTGTAATGTGAATATCCTCTACAGGGCCCACTGGAAGTTGAGTAGAGACTGCCCGACTCAACACTGCAAACATCCTTACCAATGTCAGATAGAGAAAAGCTTCATCAAAATATATGTGCTGGATTTGCCCCATAAACAATGTCCTTTAGGGAAGGAAATCTGCCGCCCTTACCTGGTTTGGCCTACCTGAGGCCCCAGAGCCACAGCAACGTTGTTAACTCTCAACTGCCCACTGAAATGGCCTAGCAAGCCACTCAGTTTCAAGGGCAACTCCAGTTGGGCAATAAATGATGGCCCAGCCAGTGACACCCATATCCCATAAGTTTTCTCTCCTGTTTTTTAAGTAAGGTAAGTAATGGTAATTTACTGTGCAATACAGAGGCCCTCATATGAATCTCGCCAATAGTGGGGTGGATAGAGTCTCAGCGTGCCTGTGAGGCCGGCTGCTAAGCTCTCAGGGTGCCATTGCGCAGGCGCCCCAATCTCCCAGCATGCTGTGTACACAGTTACCCCACAACCCCCCCCCCCCCCAAACTGATCTCTGCCCTGGCCGATTGCCCCCTTGATCGTCATTCCGTGTTGCCCCCCCCATCACTACCCGGTCCAATTGACGGCTGCAGCAGCCTACCTCCTGAACACGCTCAGCTAGTCAACCATGCCCCCTCCATTCCCACCCCCCTACAGAGTTTACCACCTTTGCCTCCCCCTGTCATGGCCCTGTCCCCTCAGGTCCTGCTTCCTTGGCACTGCCCGGTGCCTGGTACGCAGTGCCAGAGTGCCAGGCTGGCACTTCCCAAGGGGCATGGCCCGGCCCTGCCCTCGACCGCCCGGGAGGGCTTCAATGGCTTTCGGTCCCACCAGTGAGGCCATCACATCTGGTCCCCATTGGCGGGGACCATCTGTGATCCTTGCCGGTGAGGACATTGACCGGCAAGGGGACGAAGGTAAGTGAGCCTGGACAATAATGCCCTTCCCGGGTGTGAGACCGATTTCGCCGGCAGAATGGTGCCGGCAAGATCGCGAGTGGTCAGAAATCGGCGTGAGCCTGATTTTTCGCCCCTTGCCCTATCTTACCGGCTCACCCTACACCAGTTGACCGGCATGGTAAGCCGGTAAGATCCCGCCCGTTATGTCCTCTCCAAGGCTATCACTTACAGTGCTGTGAACAGTTCTTGGTAGCTGTATCATGAAGAAGACACAGAAGAACTGAAGACATTTCAAAACTGATTCACAAGGATGGTAGTGGAACTGAGAGATTGCAGCCATGAGGAACAATTCAACAGGTTGCATCTTTTTCCTGTCAGAGAGACTCCGAGATGACCTGATAGAGGTCTTTACAGTTATAGACAGGTTGGACATGGTAGATGTGGAGAATGTTTCCACTAGTGGAAAAATCAAAAATTATGGATCATAAATACAAGGTAGTGACTAATAAATCCAACTTGGAACTGAGGAGAAATTTCTTTACTCAGAGACTGGTTAGAATGTGGAACTTCTCCCACTGAAAATGATGAGACAAGAAGCATAGATGCTTTCTAAAGGAAAGAGACAAGTAAGTGAGACAAATGGGAATTGAAAGATGTATTTAAAGCGGAGATTAATTTAATGGAATATAAGGGGACTAATATGGAGTACAACCAACTCAAGAACAGATTCTTTCCTGCTGCCATTAGACTTTTGAATGGACCTA
The DNA here is from genome assembly GCF_964213995.1 of Mustelus asterias. Classification (NCBI taxonomy): domain Eukaryota; kingdom Metazoa; phylum Chordata; class Chondrichthyes; order Carcharhiniformes; family Triakidae; genus Mustelus; species Mustelus asterias. The sequence continues at coordinate 37,480,217 of NC_135809.1, read as the reverse complement.
TCTTGCATTAAGTTGATCTTTCTCTACACCCTAGCTATGACTGTAACACTACATTCTGCACCCCCTCCTTTCCTTCTCTATGTACGGTATGCTTTGTCCATATAGCATGCCAGAAATACTGTATACTAATACATGTGACAATAATAAATCAAATCAAAATCACCAGTACAAGCTAGCCAGGCTGAATGGCCTGTTTCTATGCTGTACATTCTATGTAATTGTATGGAATTATCTCTACTTCAATAGATGTTTATTGTTAGGAATTTCATGTTTCATCACTCTCAATATGAGAGAGAGTTATTTTTCCTCCCCTGCATTCTTCTGGTAATAATCGTGTTTATCTCCACTCCCAGATATCAATTTGCCAACAAGTGGAAACAAGCTTTCACTGTTTAGCTCACGTTCTTCAAAATGCTGCAAAATTCTAATGTAACCTCTTTAACATTCTCTCTTGCAATAAATGTCTTTAATTTTCCAAGCCTTTCTTCAAAACTATAACTTTTAATTCCTCTTAGCATTGTTACAAATCTTCAATGTAACCTTTCTAATGACTTTCTCGGAGAATCTCTCTTAACTGTTTATATAAAATTGGCTTCTGTACAGAATTAAATAAGGAACTGTAATCTCTTGTAGTTATCTCGATTTCCACCCCCCCCCCCCCCATCTACCCTGAGAGGTCAGGGAGGGTCCGGTTTAAAAATTTATAACGGTGTTAGAGAACAGTGCTAATATAGTTGCTGCTATATTAATAGGGTCACTCGCGTGCTGTATCAAGAGGTGACTTGACCTCATTATAATATGAGCAGTTGGAATCGTACTATAAATTTACTGCTGGCTGGCCAGTTTTTCCAGGGAGACGGGAGCAGGTAAATGCTTCTACTACAGATTCTGAACCCGAAGAAGCCCCTCCAGCAAATCTGCTGTCTTCACCTCAAAACCTGCAACTCAACTCCTTTCTGTGCCACAATTTTTAAAGTTCACCCATACTTCCTGATTCCTGATACATCCTTCACCAGTCTTATTAGCTGGTTGCCCAGTTGAGGCGATCTGTCTTTTTCCGCCCACTAACCTGTTGATCTGGACAGAGAAAGGAGAAGAAAAGAATGTCAATCATGTCTTGTCGTTAAATTCGACAGGCCCTCAGCATTTCCAGGATGTCTTTCTTTTCTCAAACACATCCCTGAAAACTTTGCACCACTGCTCCCTCCCCAGCGCCCTGGACTGGGGCCAACGTCTCTGGATTAAGGAGGGGAAAGAAGGGTGGCTTGTCTCTTCCGATCGCTGCTGTGTGGCAAAGCTGTGAGAGGCTGGGGGTCGTGCTGCCAGCACTAATGGAACTGAGCCCCTGTCTGAATTTCGGTCTCGGGAGAAGAGACAAAATAACCTTGTTGTGTGGAGACTGGCAGTCAGGAGGAGGGAGGACAAGGTGTGAGGGTATGCAGCTGGACTTTGTTTCACTTCACAGGAATGTAAAGACGAAGAATTCCACAAACTAGATGGTTGGTTCATGCATTCAACACTGGTGAGCCTCGCTGTCAAATACTGATCCTCTTGATACAAAGCTTCCAAAGAACAATGAATGTGTTGTTGTCTTTTCAGTCACTGCTCTACTTAGATGTCTCCCAGATTAAGGCATCCATCCTTTGAAAACATATTTTCTGAATTGTATTGACTTCACCATGTTCCTACTTGACCTTGTTCATGTTTGATATCCCTTACAACGCTGATCACAAAATAGACAAAACAGCTCGGAAACACTGTGCAAATATCCATGAGTCAGTTTTTAGATAAATAACAGTTCAGTACAGCTCAGCCCCAAGCTTTGAGGGATTGGGCCTTGACATGCACCCTGTATTCTAAACAATCAGCATGCTTTCTGCAACTGAGTCTGAATTAAACAAAAGATTCTCACTTCAAATGGTGGCTGTAAAGAAAGGAAAGTGTGGACTTTGTGTTGCAGGAGGTTTGGGCTCCAGGCTTCGTGGGGCCTTCTCAATCCACATGCCATTACTGGTAGACTGTAGTCGCTCTCCATTGCAGTTATTCTGTTTCATTCTCTCTTTGATGTCATTCTTGCTCTTTCACCCCTGTTTTTCACATGTTTAAGGTGGCACAGTGGTTAGCACTGCTGCCTCACAGCGCCAGGGACCCGGTTTCAATTCCTGCCTCAGATCACTGTCTGTGTGGAGTTTGCACGTACTCTCTATGTCTGCGTGGGTTTCCTCCAGGTGCTCTGGTGGAAGGTATTGTACATTAACAACGTGTTACACCGGAGATTCGGGGAGGACAAAACTAGAATTGGAGTCATCTTCACGTTCAGTGTACCAGTGAGTTTATTCCAAGTCTTTGCATTCTGATAATGCTCATTCCCCCAGCAAAGACTCCACAATTTACTTGATCAGTGGTAAGATTAAGATGCCCAGTATCTAGTGAGATGATATTGTGACCCAAGGATATATCAGTAATATCCCACGTGTTAAGAACCAGATCAGAAACTCCATGGTATTTTATGAAGTTAGCCTAGATCCTAAGAATTAGCATAACTTCTACCAATTAAAATACTTAACATGACAAAGTATAATTCTTAACAGCTAGCTATCTTTATTGTTCCAATTTAGCAGTGTCCCCACATAGACATAAATCCCTTCTTTAGAACCAGTTAGCACAGAAAACCAAATAGGCTTACGTGGCTACTCAACTTCTGACCTTTTAGCACCTCTGGAGAGTTATCCAGATAGATTCTTGTCTTCTAATTTTCATGCAGCAACTTCCAGAGAAAGCTCCGCGCCGGACAGTAGAATCTCAGAGAAAGAGGCTTATTCCTGGCAGATTCCAGTCTCCACTTCAAGCAGAGCAACAGATACAGAGAAAGCGACCTCGCTCTAAAGATCTCAAAAAACAGACTGCCTTGAGTTTTGTGAAAGCCTAGCTGTACCCAGACATATGACCTTACCTGTCAAATCGAACTAATCAAACCCTACTCTGCAATATCCCAGGGGAAAACTCAAAATAACAACCCCGCATTAGTTCAAATTAAAACAAACATGGCTGCAATTAACATCAATGATTAAGATTATGCTGCTGCAGTAACAGTACAGTCCTGCTGGATCCAGACAAAATGGCTCCGAATGCATAGAATAGATCCTGCACAAGAAACATGGCTAAAATATATTTCTTAAAGGCGCAGAATTGTCACACATGTGACCTGAGGTATATAACTTCATCTTTCACACAGACCCCCTAGATATGAAAAAAGGGTTGGGAAGATATGAATCGTTAAACAGCTTTATTTTACACAAATTTAACACTCTAGAGCAACATATGGCATGGGAATCACTCATTATAATCAGTACTTGTTTTTTCCTAACAATATGAGGTATTAAACACACTCTGCTTCACCATTTCAATGGGTCACTAATGTGATTTCGAGTGACTCTTCCCTCATTTTAAACTCCTTTGGTAAGGAGTAGCATGGACCCATTTCGAGAGATTTGATGCCACACAGACTAAAGAAGGAAGTCTGAGACGGTTACAAAATTGGACATGGGCCACAATAATACTTGAGGTGAGCTGCTAGTACCTGTTGGGGCTTTGGGAGTTAGCTGTGTCTCAGTGATCATACTTGTAAGTTAGAAGCTTGTGCGCTCAAGCCCCAATCCAGAGACTTGGCTAGCACTCCCATGTAGTACTGGGGGAATGCTGCACTGTTGGCGATGCTGTCCTTTGGAGGAGATGTTAAACTGGAGCCCTGCCTGCTTTCTCAGCTGGTTGCAAAAGATCTCACAGCATTAGAGTGGGGGAGTTCTCTCCTGTGTACTGGTTGATATTTAACCCTCAGTCAACATCACAGAGGCAGATTATCTGTTCATTATCACATTGCTGTTTGTGGACCTTGCTGTTTTCAAATTGGCTACCATATTTCCGACATCATGGCACCAATTGCGATTAAAGCTACTCCTCTGTCGATGACCTGCTTTGGGACAGTCAGAGGTCATGAAAGGTGCTATATAAATTCAAGTATTTCTTTCTCTGGCCTTGCAGGCAGCTTGCACGTTTATAAGTGATGGATGTCAGGTCGCTTGCCTCAGGTTTAAGTCCTGGGAAAGGCAAAAACGCCAACTGTGGGGTTGGAGGAGTAACCCTGATTCTCCTGGCTCTGCATGAAGGGACTGCCGAGTGGGGCAGACACGGCGTCAACTCTGCTCAGCGTGAAGAAGGTTTACAGATGGATCAGGAATTAGGTTCCGAATTAGCATATGTTAATATGCCTGTTTTAGACTGCAGCTGGAAGTTGAAAAATGGGCCATTAGATGTTGCAGTGGTCTGAATGCCTATATACAGGGTAGTTGATGGATTATTGTGCATTTTACAGAAATTTATGGCAGGGTTACAATTGTCAGAGACCCTGTTCAGGCTTTGTATTCTGGCAGCTCAGGGCGGGGCCTGATTTCCAGTTCTTGCTGACCCCGCTCTGAGCTCTTATTATGTTGGCTGGTCTTCCCCCTGGTCTCACCGTGGTCTTGTGCTCTGTCCCATCCTGCAGAGAGTTCGGAGCTGAATGTTAGTGAGTAGTTAGCTGTACAATGGAGTACAGATGTGTGGGCTTTCTGTTTATTGTGAAAATGCTGAGAGGAAACAGAAGCCAATACAGAATGGTGAGGTATTGAATGGAAAGCAGATGTGTGGAGCGTGAAGACATTTATTTATTCTTCAGGAACACTGTAACTAAACAAAGTTGTGAAGTAGCAGATTAGCATCACTTAAATAGTAAAAGTGAACCATAAGTATGGACGGAATTCTCCCAAGCCCCTGTCGGTGTGTTCGTTGGGAGGAGGAGGGGAATATGGCGGAAGTCCCAGAAATTCGCCGGCGTGAATTTATAGCGAGATCTTCCGCCATTGCCCACCATGGAGGGTTGTAAAATCCGCCGGGGGCGGCGTGAACCTCATTTACATCCTGTTGATTGATGCAAATGAAGGCCTGACAGCCGCATTCTCCCCCTTCCCCCCCCCCCCCCCCCCCCCCCCCCACCCCTCCACACCAGACTCCCCATGGTGCTGATGGGAAACCAGGCCGGTGTGGAACACCTTCGGAACAACATGGCGAACTGATGTCGGGACTCATCTGAAGAATGCCTGGGGCCGCCTCTGGAGTTCAGATTGGAGGACGCCCTAAACCCTGGATCCTGGAACTCCACAGCAGTGAGTCTGGGGAGCATCTGCATATGGACATTCCAGATTAGGTGTCCTGGAGGGGCTCCATCTTCCAGCCTCAGGATGTTCCTGTAGATCTGCTTTCGTTCTTAGGAGGTCCATCTTCTGGTCTCAGAACACTCTTGGAGATCTCTCTTCATTTTCAAGAGGTTCACCTTCTTTCTTCAATAGTGAGCCAGTGAGGTCGGGCGCCTTTTCAATATGGCACCTGGACTACACGGCATCCAGGCCTGAATACAGCATGAAACCAGGTACCCAGGTACATAACTAATAAGGCAAGGATCGGAAGATTTGCCATGTTTTCCCATCAGTCACTGCAGTGGGAAACACTCCACGTTCCTGACCCGTCATGGCACTTCATCTCAAAATGGGAGAATTCCACTCATGGTTTGCAAAAACCTTTTAAGAAGAATCGTTTTATTGACATGACAGTGCATTGGGTTTGAGAACCTGTCTTTTAACAAGTCCTGATGAACAAACAGATTAGCACATTATTTAAATCAGAAAATGTATTCAAGTTGCTTGCATGATTGCCACTCCACCAGCACTGTTACTTTTCAATCTACATGATTGTGGTACGGAAAATTGAATATATATAGAAAACCTGCAATCACAATTAATTTAAGTAGGACGGAGCTATGATAAGTACCTGCAGTGATGCAGAATGGCACGTAAGCTACAGTAAAGTATACTGTGGCCTAATTAATGGCATGATTCATTTACTTAACAACTTCCTCTTTCTTTAATGTTGTTCATTGGCCCCTATATCGTAGATGTTCCAATACATGGTGAAACTCCCCAGAAAATCTTGAACCGTTGTAACGGAAACTGTTCCAAAATGTAAACAGTTTCATCTTATTAGGGCTAATTGGTTGTAGTTTAGCCGTCTAGAGAAATAATAGAGGGCGGCTGTATAAGCTGTGCTAGTTGGTGGGTATCATTTTCAGAAAGTATTTGGCAAACCTTTCTGTTTGGTAAATGATGTTAAAACTTTGGAATTAAAACTTAAAATCAACAAGTGGTAGAAATTCCATCATGATATTTATGCATCAAGTAATAGCTACAAAATGTGATGGGTGGCAGCTGTTCTTCCTCCGGCTCTGACCTCCTGAAGAGCTGCAATTACTCAGTAAATAGAATCCATGGGCAATGATAGAGAGCAGTCGATAGCTAAGGCTCAGCTAAAGTTTATATAGGCTTTGATATTGCCCTCCTGCACACCACGGGAATGCTTAGTTCCCCATGTCTGTTATCACATGCAAGCTGTACTTTCAGGGGAAGAAAATTGGGAGGGTTTTAGATTGGATCTCTCAAAGCCACACAAGTACCTCCATTGTATCATGCTCCTTAGGAAAGCCAGTATTCCCATGAAACTGGATCACCCTTTCTCATGGTGGCCTTGCTCTGATGCCAAAGATGATGAACACCCCACTTTCCTATGAAGTGTGCCAGTCACCAACTCTGCACTGCAGTCTGTCTGGTATTACAGAGATGCTCCATGGCTGCCAAAAACAATTCTGCAACATAAAAGCTGCGCAGGGTGGTCACATTCTTAGCCACAAGAGTAATAATGCAGGTAGATGACTGTGGCTTCAGATCCTCATGTAATAGACAAAGGAGCTCCCTTATCCCTTTCTCAATGAAGCAGACTCCTCTGATACAAAGCTGCTGGTGAAAGGGCTTACATTTATATCAGTCCTTTCACAACCATACAATGTCCCAAACAGTTACCTCGCTGAAAAAATGGGTGAGGAAAACCTCCCGTTTTCTCGCCCGTTTTACAATTCTGCCCCACATCTCAAAGTGAATTAGGTTTTAAGTTAGATAAGAAGGAAAAACATGTAAGGATATGGGGGTCAGACAAGGAAATGGAATGAATAGTTCTAGCTGACATTCTATCATTCCGGAAGGACTCAGAAACAGCAATGCGATAATGACCAGATGATGCGATTTATTGATGTTGGCTGAGGGATGAATTTTAGCCAGGACACACAGAGAACTGCTCTTCATCACATAATAGCATGGATTCTTTTTCATATGAGAGAGCCTGGTTTAATGTCTGATGAGGCCTAGAATCTGGAATAGAATTCTTTATACTGCAAGACTGTCACGCAATACAATACTGTACTTGCCTTGGAAGTGGTACAGCAAGAGCTTGCTAGATTTGTTCTAGGGATGAAGGCATTGTGCTGGATGAGAGGCTGACTAAACAAGGCCTGTACTCTCTGGAGTTTCGAACAATGAGTGCTAATCCCATTGAAACATATAAGATTCTGAAGGGGTTTGACAGGGTAAATCCTGGGAGGTTCTTTCGCCTGGCTGGGGAATCTAAAACGCGGCCGCAGGATAAGCAATTGATCATTGCAGACTAAAATGTTTTCAGTCAGAGTGCTGTGAATCTTTGGAATTGTCGACCTAAAGGGTTGTGGATGCTTAATCATTGAATATTGAAGACAGAGATCAATATGTTTTTGATCTCTCAGGAAACCGTGGGCGGCACGGTAGCACAGTGGTTAGCACTGCTGCTTCACAGCTCCAGGGACATGGGTTCGATTCCCGGCTTGGGTCACTGTCTGTGTGGAGTTTGCACATTCTCCTCGTGTCTGCGTGGGTTTCCTCCGGGTGCTCCGGTTTCCTCCCACAGCCCAAAGATGTGCAGGTTAGGTTGATTGGCCATGGTAAAATTGCCCCTTAGATGCGTAGGTTCGAGGGATTAGCGGGTAAAATATGTAGGGATAAGGGGGTAGGGCCTGGGTGGGATTGTGGTCGGTGCAGACTCGATGGGCCAAATGGCCTCTCTCTGCACTGTAGGGTTTCTATGAAATCAGGAGATATGGAGAGTGGGCAGAAAAGTGGTGTTGAGGCTGAAGGTGAACTATGATGTTACTAAATGGTGTGGATCAGGATGCTTTATTTTTTATCTTGTGTTCTTATGATCAGTCCCTTGGGGGAAAAGCTTAGTGATCTTTCCTTAATACTTAATATTTATCCAGCTCATAAGGGTAGCACAGTGGTTAGCACTGCTGCCTCACAGCCAGGGAGCTGGATTCGATTCTTGGCTTGGGTCACTGTCTGTGCAGAGTCTGCACATTCTCCCTGTGCCTGCGTGGGTTTCTTCCGGCTGCTCTGGTTTCCTCCCACAGTCCAAAAGACGTGTTGGTTAGGTGCATTGGCCATGCTAAATTCTCCCTCAGGGTACCCGAACAGGTGCTGTAGTGTGGCGACTAGGGGATTTTCACAGTAACTTCATTGCAGTGTTAATGTAAGTCTACTTATGACACTAATAAATGAACCTAAACTTAATGGAGAGGAAATTGTTCACTGTATTGTGGGATTTCAATAACCTGGTTTGGCCTGACTGGTTCACACTGTCACCTGATGTGTAATATTTTTGCCCTCCCTTTCAGGATCTCCTCTCCTAACGCTTTGGTGACGACAAAACACTCTGAGCATTAGTCTGTCACTTCTGTACAACGTTTCTTCCTGTCAGAAACAAACTCATTGTGCTTTATGTTTGAGACAGGCTTATATATATTTGTGTGAATTTCACTGATTGAGCTTCTTTCTGATCTTGTTACAGGTCCTTCAAACCAGACTTTGTTGTCATTCGGCAGCATGTGTATAACATGGCCCACGGCGAGGATTACCGTAACCTCATCATTGGCTTGCAGTATGGCAGAGTGCCTTCTCTCAATTCCCTTCAATCTGTCTACAACTTTTGCAACAAGCCTTGGATGGTGAGTTTAGCTGCTTATCTCTGCTGTGCAGATACTGCAGTGGTCTGTGTGCCCATACTGGCAACAATTTCATAACAGCGTTCTCAATCACTTTTTGGTATATTCGCTCCAGTGACTTCAGACTGCGCGTTCATCATCCACAAGTTGGATGGAAGATTGGCCCCAGTTTTAATTTTGAGTGGCCAATTAATGGGGTGAGTTTGAAACTCACTTGCTGTCCAACCGAATCCGCTCGGGGTATTTTAACCTTAGGGCCTCAAGAGGATCCCATGGATGGTTTTCCGACCAATTTTTCTGTATTTCTCCCTCTCTTTAGTCATAGTCATATAGACTTGAAACGTTAACTCTGTTTCTCTCTCCACTGATGCTTCCTAAACTGCTGAGCTTTTCCAGCATTTTCTATCTTTATTTCAGATTTCCTGCATCCGGAGTATTTTGCTTTTTTCTGTGCTTGATAGACAGCGGCGAGTTATTTTGCTTTGTCCAGTTGGTAATGCGTGTACAGGAGCCGATGAAAGATTGAAGGCAGAATCTTTCCAATAACATTCTAAGGCTGCAAGCATGACACTGAACTGGACAAGGATACAATGGGCACCTTAGCCTTGCCTGCAAAAAGGGTTAGTGTGCATGACCTTGTGGGTTCATCTTGCTGAAGCTCACATGGAGGTTTTTTTGGAATTGCACAGCTGAATGGCAACGATGGCCATAGTTTTTGGGTAAAGGGATTGCACTCAATTTGAGTTGGATATCATTGCATGACTGAGTTTTCAGTGACTTAGGACAGAGCGACAGGGTGTGCTGTACTGTTGCGAGGACTGGGATGCTCTTGCTGTGATGCATCATCTGCTCTCTAAGGCCTCTACTTGGTCTATTCAGGAAACAATGCCACCTTGCTGAGTTCAGAGTCATGTTTACTGAAAATGACAGTTCAGGAAAGATATCCAGCATTGAATGTGGCCACCATATCTTCCAGCCCAAAGGCAAAAAAATGCCACCTTGGCTGGTGAGTCCAAAATGAGTGTACAAGGGTATCGCCTGAATGCAAAGGCCCCTGGGGACAGAGACTTTTACAGCACCCAACGATTGCAGGGTCCCGAGTGGTTGCATCTCTGCAAAACCAAGCCTCCGAAAGCTTGTGTGGCTTTTGCTACCAAATAAACCTGTTGGACTTTAACCTGGTGTTGTTAAACTTCTTACTGTGTTTACCCCAGTCCAACGCCGGCATCTCCACATCATGTCTCCCTGTTGAGCCAGCCATCTGGTTATGCTTGAAAGAATGGTCTGTCTGGTCAGCCCATTTTACTGAACAGCTGTCAGGATGACAGAGGTGCAGCCCCAACTAAAGTTCCTGCCACTTGTAAGTTGCATGCACACTGACTTTAAAGTTGCCTAGGCTCGTGGGAGAAGGGGTGCTGTTTAGGTTCTACAGCAACCATGTATCGCCAGGAACATGCATTTAACCGTGCTTTAGCATATTCCAATAATGAACCCAACATAAGGGCAGATGGTGATTATTAAGATTTCCCTGATCTCTAGGAAGGCATGGAACTTTTGAAAGAAATTCTCTCTGACAAAAAACACCGCTGGAGCCTACCGGAAAAGGCAAAACAATACAAGTGTGGGAATGTGTCAACACATTACTCCTCCTGGAATCTTGTAGCTATCAGATTGTCACAGAATGTCTGCCACATCCTTTCCTCCTGTTCCCCGCCCCCCCCGCCCTTTCTCCATCTCGCCCTTGCCGCTGATCCACAATAGATCTCCCAATTCCTGCCTCCGTCTCACCCTTGCCTGCTGATCCTTAATGGACCCCCCAAATTCCTGCCTCTGTCTCTCCCTTGCCTGCTGATCTGTAATGGATCCCCCAATTCCTGCCTCCACCTCACCCTTGCCTGCTGATCTGTAATGGATTCCCCAATTCCTGCCTCCATCTCACCTCCCACTGCTGTTAGTTGTGCCACCGATACCCAGCCTCGATGCAGCTTGTACTACTGGCACCTAATCTCGGGCAGTGAAGGTTTAAAAGGAAGATGAAAGTAGCGTCTAATGACCTCAAATTCATGGATGAAGTGAAGGTCACCAGATGCTTGCCATGTAGGCACTGTTGTAAATCAGAAAGTTCTAATTATTCGCTGGCGGGGAACTTACTTTTGGAGTGGAATGTGATCGCGGTGAGTTGATCTTTAAATGGGCAGTCATGCGATGCTAATGAGTGCAAATGGAGTTCCCGACATTACTTATTGGGCAGCTGGAAGCACCTTTAACCCGCTTTGAAAGTCAGGAGAACATAATTCCAAATTGTTTTCCTGCGGTCGGGAAACAGGTCATTTGACTCACGCCACATTAAGTGACCCCGCCCACCTCAATTCTCACTGCTGGCAAGAATGGAAGATTCTGCCAAAATACTCCATAAATAAATCTGTTTATATGAATAATTGCTTTTGATTTCCCGCTGTAGATAAATGAAAAAAAAAACACTTCCTGTAAGTATTCAAAGTATACTACATAGTATAAACATTTCATTTTGAAATTTGTAACTATTTAAATCTTCCAGTTGTCACACATAGATCTTTGAATCGGATATCCTACCTTTTTAGAAAAAAATCTCATATAAAAGGTTGAAAGTCTTTTGCCTTTATGTGAGCAGCGATGAATAGAGATACATAACCAAGTCTCAGGGTTTGCAGAATGCTGTGGGATAGTCAAGAAGGAAGTGGCTGTGAGCAGGTTGGAGCCCAGGAGAGAATAGTTCGAAATGATCCTTGCTTTACATTGAAACTTACTGTGTCGAGAATCCTGCTGTATTTTTTATTGTATTGTTATTGTGGGTGTTAGGTTGTGGTGATTGAATGAAGTGAGCCTGCTCAAAGCCATTGCCCTCTCTGTTCATACTACTGTTTCATTAAAAGCCCCACCTTGCCAAGTATTTGCTTGTTCCACACTGCCAAAGGATTACAGGTGGACATGTGGGAAAGATGTACTTATCCAGCTCAGTTCACAGACCACCGTACAGGTCACTGTGCAAGCCAATAACAGGGCTGTCTGAATCAGTATTTGGAAATGTAACTTCTCAAGGACAATTAGGGATGGACAATAAATGCTGGCCTAAGCCAGTGATGCACACATCCCGTGAAAAAATTAAAAATCAGACTCAGACAATTTATGGGAATGACTGATGCAACTGAACCACAGAAGGTGAGGAGGCAGACCTGAATCTGTAACATCAAGTTTATTTCCTCCTATGTTCAGAGTTAGTGAGGATTTTCAAAAGTATTTTGAATGATTTGATCAGCTGCAATTTCTTTATTATTGTCAGCTGTTAATTTGTTCTTTTGATAGAGAAACTTCTAAGCATCTATCTCGTCCCTCTTCCACCATCCCTTCATCTCCCGCATTCTCCTGCATCCCTTCATCTCCCGCATTCTCCTGCATCCCTTCATCTCCCGCATTCTCCTGCATCCCTTCATCTCCCGCATTCTCCTGCATCCCTTCATCTCCCGCATTCTCCTGCATCCCTTCATCTCCCGCATTCTCCTGCTCCTCTCTCACTTCTTGTCTTCCATCCTCCCTTCTTCAACCTATCTCCCCCTATTTCTTCAGTTAACCACCATCATGTTGCCCACCCCTTCTCTTTCACATCTGCTCCACAAATCCTGAGTACTTCCTTCCCTTTCACCATTTTTCTCATTCCCCCTATCAGCTGCTGTCCCCACATTCCCTTTCCTCCTGTCAGGAATCATTGAAGGTGATAGGATGGATTGAGAGCAGTCAATAAAGCATGCAGTCGTATCCTGGGCTTTATTAGTAGTAGAATAGCATCCAAGAGCAGGGAAGTTATGCTGAATTTGTATAAATCACTGGTTTGGCCTCTGCTGGACTATTACCTCCAGTTCTTCATGAAGGATGTGAAGCATTGGAGAGGGTGTAGAACGGTTTGATGGGATGAGGAACTTCAGTTGTGAAGATAGATTGGAGAAGTTAGGATGCTGGACCGAGGTTCAGAAGGATATCTGGTATCTGAAAAGGAGGAATGTGCAGGGGTTTGGGTAGAAGGCGGGGGGAATGGAACTAGCTGAGTTGTCCACTTGGAAAGTTGGTGCAGATATGATGGACAAAATGGCCTCTTTTGCACCAAAACAATTCTGTGATTCTGTCAGGCTCTCTTTTAAGCCAGTTCCCTAGCACCAAGCTGAGAAGCCAACTATTTGTTTTTCTAAAATGCTTATTGTGCTACAAATAGCCTAGCACAGTAAGCACTTTAAGAAATAACCAAATTAGTCCTGGGAAACTGGCATAGATGGTTGAGAATGGGAACAGTATTGAAGATCGAGTGGAAAAACAACAGCATTGCAAGGAACGGACAGGTTGTCCGATACCCAAGACCTGACATTTTTAAAAATTCATTTATGGGAAGTGAATGCCACTGGTAAGGCCAGCATTTCTTGCTGATCCCCAGTTGCCGTTGAGAAGGTAATGCTGAGTCACCTTCTTGAACCTCAGCAGCCCGTTTAACATAGGTACACCAACACTTTAGGAAGGGAGTTGAAGGAGTTTGATCTAGTGACACTGAAGGAACAGTGATATAGTTCCAATTGAGGACAGTGACTGACTTGGACAGAAACTTGCAGGTGGTGGTATTTCCAGGCATTTGGGTTTGCTGCCCTTGATATTCTGGGTAGTAGAGGTTGCAGTAAGGTGCTATTGAAGGAGCCTTGGTGAGTTGCCACAGTACATCTTATTTATGGTGCTCACTGCTGCCACCGTGCATCAGTGGTGGACAGATACAGTTAGTGAATGGGGTGCCAATCAAGCAGGCTGCTTTGTCCTGGATGGGCTCAAATTTATTGAGTGTTGTTGGAGCTGCACTCATGCAGGCAAGAGGAGAGTATTCCACCACACTCTCCGATTTGTGTATTGTAGATGGTGGACAGGCTCTGGGGAGTCAGGAGTTAAGTTACCCTCTGAAGAATTCCCAGCCTCTGGCCTGCTCTTTTAGCCACAGTATCTATATGGCTGGTCCAATAGTTAAACCCCCAGGATGTTGATAGTGAGTGATTCAACGATGGTAATTCCATTGAATGTCAAGGGGCGATGGTTAGATTCTCTCTTGTTGGGGATGGCTATTGCCAGGCACTTGGGAGTCGCTTGTGTGCAGTTTTATTCACCTTTTCCTTTTCACACAATGAGTGCTTCAGGTCTGGAATGCATTGCTTGGAAGTGTGGTGGGGGCAGGTTCAATCGAGGCATTCAAGAGGACATTAGGCGATTATTTGAGTAGAAACAATGTGTAGGGATGTGGGGAAAAGGCAAGAGAATGCACCAAGTCATGATGCTCAATTGGAAAGTCGATGCAGACACATTGGGCCGAATGACCATGTGATTTTGTTATATGTTCTGGTTGAAAGACAGAGCAGGATCAAGGAACCAAATAGCCTACTCCTGCTCCTATTTCCTATGTTCCTATGAATGTTACTTGCCACCTATCTGCACAAACTTGAACGTTGAACAGTTCCTGCTGCATATGGGCACAGACTGCTTCTATATGTGAGGAATTGTGAATGGTTCTGAACATAGAGCAATCGTCAGTGAACATCCCCAGTTTTGACTGTACAATGGAGGGAAGGTCATTGATGAAGGCAGTTGAAGATGGTTGGGCCTAGGGTACTATCCTGAGTGACTCCTGCAGTGATGTTCTGGGGCTGAGATTAATTATCTCCAACAACCACAGCCATCTTCTTTTGTGATAATATGACTCCAACCATTGGAGAGTTTTTCTCCTGAATCCCATTGACTTCTGTTTTCTGAGAGCTCCTTAATGGAACATTCAGTCAAATGGTGCCTTGATGTCAAAGGCAGGGACTCTCACGTCATCTCTAGAGTTCACCTCTTATGTCCTTGTTTGAACCAACGCTGTGATGAAGTCAGGAGACAAATGGCCCTGGTGGAACCCAAACTGTACATCAGCAAACAAGTTATTGCTAAGCAAGTGCCACTTGATAGCACTGCCGATGACACTTTCCATCGTTCTGCTTATGTTCGAGAGTAGACTGAGGGGGCAGTAATTTGCTGGATTGGAATGGTCCTGCTTTTTGTAGATGGGACGTACCTGGGTGATATTGCACATTGTTGGATAGATGCCAGTGTTGTAGCTGTACTGAAACATTTTGGTTAGGAGTTTGGCTGGTTTTGGAGCACAGGTCTTCAGTAAGACCCACGGATGTTGTCAGGATCCATAGCCTTTGCCGTATCCAGTGCCTTTAGCTGTTCTTTGGTATCATGTGGAGCGAATTGAAATGACTGAAGACTAGCATCTGTGATGCTGGGGACCTCAGGAGGAGGCCGAGATGGATCATTCACTCAGCAATTCTAGCTGAAGATGGTTGCAGAGGTCCAGCCTCTGTTGTGCTGGGCTCAGCCATCATTGAGGATTGGGGTATTTGTGGAGGACACTCTGTCTATCACATGCTGCTTCCATTGTTTGGCGTTGTTAGTTCTGTGTTGTCATTTCATTGGCTTGTCACCTCATTTTTAGGTATGCCTGTTGTTGCTGTTGACATTCCCTCCTGCACTCTTCAGTGAACCAGGGTTGGCTCCTGCAGGTTGATGGTAATAGTGGAGTGGGAGGATATAGAGTCCTACAGTGCAGAAGGAGGCCATTCAGCCCATCAAGTCTGCACCGACCACAATCCCACCCAGGCCCTACCCCCATAACCCCATGCATTTACCCTACTGGGCCATGAGGCTGCAGCTTGCGGTTGAATACAATTCTGCTGTTGTTGATGGCGCACAAGCTCAGGTCGGTCTTCTGCCTCGTGGTCCAGGAACCATGGGTTTGATTCCCGGTTTGGTCACTGTCTGTGTGAAGTTTGCACGTTCTCCCCGTGTCTGCGTGGGTTTCCTCCAGGTGCTCCGGTTTCCTCCCAGAGTCTGAAAATGTGCAGGTTCGGTGGATTGGCCATTAAATTGCCCCTTAGTATCAGGGGGACTAGCTAGGGTAAATGCATGGGGTTATGGGGATAGGGCCTGGGTGGGATTGTGGTCGGTGCAGACTTGGTGTGCCGAATGGCCTCCTTCTGCACTGTATGATTCTATGATTCTATGGTGGTTCTCTTGCCTGGCAGATATCATCAGTGCTTAGTGATGGGCATTGAAGCTCCCCCAACTAATTAACATTCTGTGCCCTTGCTACACTGAGTGCTTCTCCCAAGTGGTGTTCAATGTTGGGCAATACTGATTCAACAGCTGAGAGAGGATGGTAGGTGCTAATTAACACAAGGTTTCCTTGCTTTATCTGATGCCACGAGACTTCATGGAGACCAGAGTCAATGTTGAGGACTCCCAGGGCAATGCCTTTCCGACCATATATCACTGTGTTCCTGTCTATACTGGGTGTATCATGCCAGTGCTGATGCTGCCGTCTAGAACACTGTAAATTATGATTTTGTGAGCATGACTATGTCAGGCTGTCGCTTGACGAGTCTCTTCCAAGTATTTGGCACAAGTATTCGGATGGGATTTGCAGCAGCGACAGAGTCTGCCTTTGTCTTTTCCGGTGCCTGGGTCAATGCCAGGTGGTCCGTCTGGTTTTATTCTTTTTGTACTTAACTATAGTGATTTTCTACAACTGAATGTGAAGCCATTTCAAAATCAACTCCATTGTGTGGGTTTGCAGTCACATGTGGGCCAGACAGCAGACTTCCGTCCCCGAGTGGCATAAATGAACCAGATGAGTTTGGAACAACAATCTGATAGTCTTGTGGTTAACGTTATTGTAGTGGCAAGCCCGATTTTAGGGATGAGGTTTCGGTGGTCATGTGACCCAAACAAGTGTGAATTCTGGGGCTGAGCGCGGGGTTTTCCCAGTCAGTCTGAGACTGGAAGCACATTTCTCACATCCTGTACATAGTTAATCATGAATCCCTACAGTGCAGAAGAGGCAATTCAGCCCATTGGGTCTGCACCAACTCTCTGACAGAGTTGGCCCTCTCCCCCATCCTGTAACCCCACAGATTTCTCGGGGCTAAACCATCTAACCTACACATCTTTGGAGCATGGGAGGAAACCGGAGCACCCGGAGGAAACCCACGCAGACACGGGGAGAATGTGCAAACTCCACACAGACGGTGTCCCAAGGCCAGAATTGAACCCGCGTCCCTGGAGTTGTGAGGCAGCAGTGCTAACCACTGTGCCACCATGCCACCCCTTTATTTGTGACAATAAACAGTTTGTATAGTTACTAAACTTGGTGGTCACCAATCCTTTGAGATTTTACAATTATTGAGCCTAGTTTTTAATCCCAGATTTGTTAATTTATTGAATTTAAATACTACCAGCTGACACGGTGCTATTTGGACCTGGGTCCCCAGAGCATAGGCTTGGGCATTTGGATTACTGGTCCAGTAAAATTACACTGAGCTTCAGGGAACACTGTGGCCTGAGGGAGACTATTATTTAATCAGCCTGGCCTTCATTCAGATTTTGAATCCCAAGAGGTTGCAACATCCAATCCACTGGAACGCAATCTTGAAGATCATCTCACCCTTAAATTAGAGAGGTTATACCACAAGGCTCAGCCTAGCTATTGATGCTAAATCCAGCTTCTGACCTGAAGTTGAATATTTTAAAATGTTGACGGAAATAATATTCCATTGGAGTTCAGATGGAAATAAAAAGGGAATTCACTCCAGGATAAGCAAAGTTCCCCTGATCCTAGAGGAATTTTTTTTCATCTATTGAATTTCAACTTGGCTCCAAGCTCCACTAAATTACACATTTCCACATTGTTTTGATTTAAACATTTCTAAATGATTTACACAAGTATATTGACAGTGGGGTAAGATGCCCCTGTGACTTGTATGGTTTAATAGATGCTATGTGCAAATCAACAGTTCACTTGCCAGCAGAACCAAAGGATGGTTGCTTTTCGGGGGCGGCAAGGTGGCACAGCGCTTACCACTGCTGCTTCACAGCGCCAGGGACCCGGGTTCGATTCCCAGCTTGGGTCACTGTCCGTGTGGAGTCTGCACGTTCTCCCCATATCTGTATGGGCTTCCTCCGGGTGTTCCAATTTCCTCCCACAGTCTGAAGTCTCACAACACCAGGTTAAAGTGCAACAGGTTTATTTGGAATCACGAGCTCCGAAAGCTTGTGATTCCAAATAAACCTGTTGGACTTTAATCTGGTGTTGTGAGACTTCTTATTGTGCCCACCCCAGTCCAACACTGGCATCTCCACATCATCACTCCCATAGTCTGAAACACGTGCTGGTTAGGTGGATTGGCCATGCTAAATTCTCCCTCAGTGTACCCGAACAGGCGCTGGAGTGTGGCGACTAGGGAATTTTCGCAGTAACTTCATTGCAGTGTTAATGTAAGCCTACTTGTGACACTAATAAATAAACTTTAAAGATTATCTGGTCATTTATTTCCATGCTGTTTGTGGGATAATGTTGTGTGCAATCTGGCTGCTACTGTACCCCACATTAACAAAGAACAGTACAGTACAGCACAGGAAACAGGCCCTTCGGCCCTCCAAGCCTGTGCCGCTCATTGGTCCAACTAGACCATTCGTTTGTATCCCTCCATTCCCAGACTGCTCATGTGACTATCCAGGTAAGTCTTAAACGATGCCAGCATGTCTGCCTCCACCACCCTACTTGGCAGCGCATTCCAGGCCCCCACCACTCTGTGTAAAAAAACGTCCCTCTGATATCTGAGTTATACCTCGCCCCTCTCACCTTGAGCCTGTGACCCCTCGTGATCGTCACCTCCGACCTGGGAAAAAGCTTCCCACTGTTCACCCTATCTATACCCTTCATAATTTTGTACACCTCTATTAGGTCTCCCCTCATTCTGCATCTTTCCAGGGAGAACAAGCCCAGTTTACCCAATCTCTCCTCATAGCTAAGACCCTCCATACCAGGCAACATCCTGGTAAACCTTCTCTGCACTCTCTCTAAAGCCTCCACGTCCTTCTGGTAGTGCGGCGACCAGAACTGGATGCAGTACTCCAAATGTGGCCGAACCAGCGTTCTATACGGCTGCAACATCAGACTCCAGCTTTTATACTCTATACCCCGTCCTATAAAGGCAAGCATACCATATGCCTTCTTCACCACCTTCTCCACCTGTGCTGCCACCTTCAAGGATTTGTGGACTTGCACACCTAGGTCCCTCTGTGTTTCTATACTCTTGATGGCTCTGCCATTTATTGTAGAACTCCCCCCTACATTAGTTCTTCCAAAATGCATCACTTCGCATTTATCTGGATTAAATTCCATCTGCCATTTCTCCGCCCAATTTTCCAGCCTATCTATATCCTGCTGTATTGTCTGACAATGTTCATCGCTATCTGCAAGTCCAGCCATCTTCGTGTCATCCGCAAACTTGCTGATAACACCAGTTACACCTTCTTCCAAATCATTTATATATATTACAAATAGCAGAGGTCCCAGTACAGAACCCTGCGGAACACCACTGGTCACAGACCTCCAGCCGGAAAAAGACCCTTCTACTGCTACCCTCTGTCTCCTGTGTTACTTCAGTAACTACATTTCAAGACTGTTTTGTTGACTATGAAGCACTTTGAGAACCCCTGAGTTTGTACGTGATGCTATATGAACCATGAGTTCTTTCCCTTTTAACAAAAGTTTGAACAAATGCCTGGGACGGCCTGAATGTGGGGTTGCCCATACCAGAAAGCAAATGGAGAAAATATCCGCAGACAAACCTCTTAATAACATTTGTGCAAGAAACTAATGGATAAAGGGGATGGTTTCCTCTCTGTGCTCATTACACATGAGGTAATGAAATTTAATTGCCCACAGATCCCTGCATTATTTTCGAAGTCAGTAGTGGGTTAGTTCTGCATGAGTAGTATCCCGGATCTTAAGAACATGCCCTTTGTAATTGCCTTTCAGTGAGTTTCATTAGAAATGCCTAGGAGAATGCAATCTCAATTGCAATTCAAAGAAAACAATTTTGGGTGTATTTTGTATGTTGCTGCTGTGCGACTTTAACCTTCCGAGCCCCGTCGCTTTTCTGGGGAAGTATGGTTTCAATTCCAACTGAACGTGCACAATTTGAAAAGAAAATGTTTATCCTTGCCTCAGGAGTTGCAGAAGTTAAATGTGCCATTCTGTCATCCCAGTGGATGACAAAATGTTAAATTTCCTGTCAGACCCCTCCTCTTGCACATTTCTAGTTCCCCCCCAACTTCCCTTTAAAATTGGGAACATATGGCACTTCCTGACTGCAGAATGTCACTGACGCAAAGGGTGATGTGGAGCTAGGCTGAGTCCAAACCCAACAACAATTGTGAGGTGGCTGCTCTCTGTGTTGTTCCCCTGTTGCCTTTGAGTGAGATTGTTATAGTGAGTGAGTTTGAGAGAGCTAAGGAATGGGCTGCTTATCCATCTCCAATTGGACAAGATGGACAGAGGAAGAGGGAAGTAAAAGGTTACTGACTAATTCAGTGGTGGGGGTGGGGGAGAATTCAGACTGAGAAAAGGCTCAGGAGAATAATTTCCACCTTTTCATCTTTCTTTTGTTAAACTCCGAGCCAGCCACTTTTATTTTAAACAATGATCTTCTAAACACAGCTTTTCATAGGGAGTTGTTATGATTGGGGCTACACTGACTGAAAAGATGCTGAAAGCAGATTCAATAATAACTTTCAAAACAGAATTGGATATATACCTGAAAAGGGAAATAAATCTGGTTTCTGGTGTAAGAGTGGAGATGTAGCAGTAATTGGATACCTCTTTCAAAGATTCAACGCTGACACAATTGGTTGAAAGCTCTCCTTCTGATCTATAAGGTTTAATTGTTCTATCCTGGCGAACAATTGCCCACCACCTGTTATCGTGTGACTTGTGTGCATGTTAGCTCTTGTACCAGCACAATAGGCACCAAGTAAAAAAGGATTGATTCACTCCAGTTTGATACCTCATTTCCCACACCATCTATTGCCTTAGCTTCTTTGAATTAAATTTCTAATTTGGAGAATTATTGATAGTGTTTTTTTTGTTACATGGATACAAATTAGGAACTGGGTTGAGATGTTCCTGACTCATTCCGCATGGGGCTTTTATAGCCAACGGATGTTGGAGATTGTCATCCCATTGGTCTCGGCTGAATTTAAATTGGGGTCCCTGAGATGAAAGGGACAGTATGGATAGGATTTACTTTTATTAAAAGAAGATAGACTTTCTGACATCATAAATCAGGCCCTTAACTTCTCTGCTGGCATCTGAGGCAGCTCTTCTATTGCGACGGCAATGAAATCACTTCAAAGTAACTGCTGTGTGTCCAAAGCTTTTAGCAAGATTGTTGCTGAAAGAGGATCTGTCACCAGTCTGAGCCAGCTGCTTAATCCGCTCATTTCAAAACTGGAATGTTTAAGAAGTTAATAACAAACCGAAGCATTTTGTTTCTTTTTCAGTTACTACTTTTCTTTTCAATTTTGTGTTCCAGTATGTTCACCAGGTTTTGCATCTAAGGGCCTTCGATTGATCAGATGTATAGCTGTCACTTTATGCCTGTGTTTCTGTGTGTATCTACACCCTAGCCTGTGTGTATGATGTGTCTGTAGCATTGTTAACTATGGGCAAGATCACGGCGTTTAAATCATAGAATCCTTACAGTGCAGAAGGAGACCATTCGGCCCATTGAGCTTGCACCAACAACAATCCCACCCAAACCCTATCCTCATAAAACCCACATATTTATCCTGCTAACCCCCCTGTCACTAAGAGGCAATTTAGCACGGCCAATCAACCTAACAAGTACATCTTTGGAGTGTGGGAGGAAACTGGGACACCCAGAGGAAACCCATGCAAACACTGGGAAAATGTGGAAACTCCACAGACAGTCACCCGAGGCCGGAATCGAACCCTGGTCCCTGGCACTGTGAGGCAGCAGTGCTAACCACTGTGCTCAGAATCTCAGATTCTCAGTTATGAGCCAGTTACTTTCCCAAAAATCCTAGCCTGCCCCACAAACAGGAATGCAGTTAAAAGTGGTGAGCTCTGTAGGTCACATAAATTAGTCAGAAGCCCTTTAATGATAGTTAGAGTGTCTTTTAGTAATCAAAAGGAAGAAGGGGTCATCTGCCAGAATTCACCTGAAAGTGTTGTTAACTGAGGAGGAAAGATGAGCGCTGGTTGTGGTATAAAAACAGCTGATGATGCCCAATTTACCAACTTGCACCCCTGGTATACGCCAAGTTCACTGAAGTACAAAATGTTGTCTGTCACACTGAATGGTGATTACCCTGGAATAATGAAGGGAAAGGAGGCAGATTTATTTTTAATTTTTGCTATCAAAGTGTTTTTTTTTCCCCTGGAGCACACTGATATCTAATTATTTATAGAATTTCTTTATTAAGATTAGAGACTCATTTGTTTCCCACAGTGGGGCCCCACCAGAGACATTCCAATCTTTCATCGTGCACCAGTCTCCAATGTGTTTTCGCTATAAATATTCTCAAATAAATTAAAGGTCCTATGTAGGGAGAAGGCAAAGGAGGTGCAAGATAATAATTGATGAGAAAAATAACTCTGGGCTTCTGTAGCGTCAGTGTTGCGAAGGTTGAAGGAATGATAACAAGAGCTTGTTGCTATTGGTGTTATTATGGCTTGGTGCTGCGAATATCAAAGTAACAGTAGCATTAGGAATTAGTGTTCTGAATGTTAAAGTAACTCTAGGAGATCTTGCTGAATGTTGAAGCAAATGATTGAATAGCTTTCCACTTGCTCTCTGTTTGCTGGCTTTTGTGGCACTAATTGCATGGATGGCAATGCAACATGGTTTGGAGATTGGTCATGCCGATTGCCACCGATCTCATTTCCGCCAATCTGCAGAAGTACTTCAACAAGGCATTTGGGAGCAGGACAATTCCGCATGTTATTCCCATTGTTCTGGAGTGTGGCCTTCACATGGATGCTTATTTTAAATGCAAATCCATAATTACTGGGCAGTGGTGAGTACAGGACACCGTAAAATTAACACTTTAGTTAACTAATTATGTTTTTTTCCTGGTGGCATCTAGATTCTCAGGTGCCTTCATTGTAAAAGATTTATTTTATGCCCCAGCACCATTACTGATAACTCCCTAATCACTGGGAACTCCCTTTCTGGTAGTATGAAGAGATGCCGGACAGGTTAGGCTACACAAAAGGTGCTCTGTGCCGACCCACACTTACCTGAAAAACTGCAGACAAAGATGAGCATTTTTTGCTTTGGAAGATGATTTGTTGTCCTGGTGAAAACAGCTTTCCGCACACAGCTGCTTCATCCTCCTTCTCCACCAGAGTCAGGTTCTTCACAATTAACAGCTGAACCACAGCAAATTGATTTTCAGGAGGTAGGCCCTGAATCTACTTCAGTCAGAATGGGGATTTGAACCCTGGATTATTGACACTAATCTGATCCACATGCTAGCTGTTTAGCCAGCTGAGCTAACTGTGCAATCCCCGCAACAGCTTCAGTACAATAATAAATTAATGAAAACCTGAGGACTGCTTACCATCATGTTCTCCCACCATGCCACTTTGTGAAGAATGTGCTGATAATTTTAATTACTGCATTTCTCCTAAAAAAAAACACTTCTTTGCCATTTAACCCATATTAGGATTGATGGCAACGGGTGATTGGATTCCACGCGAGGCATTTTATTGCATGAGCAATTGTAAATGAAGGAAATTTTTCAGGCAAAAGCTAGGGGAATAGGCACAAACCTACCTCTTAGATATTGACCGTAAACAAATCAAACACTTTAGCAGCATGTGAAAGAGGTTATTGTAGGTGACAGCCATGTTTTAGTCTGTGTACTCCTGGAAGACATGGCCAGTTTCTGACCTTATAAGATTATAACATCTATATGTACATGAGGCTGCGAATGTAATATTAGTGTTGATTTCCTTGGCTAGCTATTACCTGGAGATTCCCCTCTTGGGGCCTGGTACTGGTCCATGTGAAAAAGAGCCTTCCTCCTCTGGTTCACTTCCTCCTGCAGCCTTTCTAGAGCTGAATCAGAGAGTCTGATGTTCTCTGCACTCCTGTGAGAAGCTGGGTGAGGGGTCAATACAGTTCAATTAATTAGCAGCACTTCAGTGCGAAGAGCTTTTGCCCACCTTTGTCTTGTTTCTTTCCTCCAACATTATAAACTATCTATGGCAGTGTTCCTCTCAAAAGGAACTGTGAAAAGACCTGATTGCTGCAGATTGCAAATCTGTGTCCACATAACATGTGCTGTCCCTTTTTTTTTGTCATTTTTAATTAGTGTGATGATGTGTTAATTATCACTTCTTCCACCAGGAAAGGCGGGTTCTGAGGTTACGCTGGCCCACCTACATTTGGCAGGCAGTCTCAACCTATTCTCAGAATTAAAAGCAAATGACTGCGGATGCTGGAATCTGAAACCAAAAGAGAAAATGCTGGAAAATCTCAGCAGGTCTGGCAGCATCTGTAAGGAGAGAAAAGAGCTGACGTTTCGAGTCCAGATGACCCTTGCTAGAAACCCAGCCCCCACAGCCCAACAAAGAGGCACCGGAGACCCAAAAAAGAGCTGATGTTCCCTTCCTCTTTGGCCTGCAGCTCTTCATCAACGACAGAGCTGGGTCATGTCATCATGTCATCACTGCTTGCTGCACATTGGTATTCCAATTGGGTGGCACGGTGACACAGTGGTTAGCACTGCTGCCTCACAATATCAGGGACTCAGGTTCAATTCTGGCCTTGGGTGACTGTGTGGAGTTTGCACGTTCTCCCCGTACCTATGTGGATTTCCTCCGGGTGCTCTTGTTTCTGCCCACAGTCCAAGATGTGCGTGTTGGGTTGATTGGCCATGGTAAATTGACCCTTAGAGTCAGGGGGATGTTGTCGGTGCAGGCTTGATGGGCCGAATGGCCTCCTTCTGCACTGCAGGGATTCTATGATTAGTAATTCACACTACTACATTTCAAGAAAAAGATAGACAATCGGATGAAACTCTTGTTAAGGAGATAGATTTTGCTCAGGATGTGAGACAGCTACAGTGAACAGGTGATGGGGAACCGCAATGAGTTTGTTTACAGATGCTTTTCTCTTACAGTTTTCCCAGCTGATAAAGATCTCCCAAACCTTGACTCCAGCCAAGTTCCCACTCATCGACCAGACATTCTTCCCCAACCACAGAGAGATGGTGAGTATCACCCAAGCTGGCTTTCCAGACTTTAAAATATTGCGGTAGCTGCATTTGTGTGTGATAAAGAAGGATGAGGGAAGCTTTCTCTTTCATTTAAATATCCTGAACAGGGAGTCATTTTCTACGAAGCTGCTCTCAAACCCACGTGTTCAGTCCAAATCTAGATTTTGTTCAGTCATTTCAAAGCACACCCAATGTCATCTTTGACTGTATTTGACTGTATTTGACTGTATTTAAAAGGCATGTGAAATTTAATTTCTCTTTTGACAAGCCTCGGTTGCTTTCTCGGGGCGATTTCAGATATCCCAGTCTATCCACTCTGAAAATATTATTTTTGCCTCACTTTATTGGCTCAGTTTTTTCTACTATTCAACATGCATTAAATCATCCAGTTCCACGCATATTGACACATCCACAAGGAGCATCGGAGCTTGTCCTTTTCCCTGGTCTCATGCATTTAAGACCCAGTGAAAACTGTTCAGAGCTGATTTTTCCATTTCCTAATGCCAGTGCACCTTGGCTGCTGTCCTGGTTAAGATTAGAGCATTCGCACAGACCAGGGATTGAACTTGCAGTTTTTATGGTCTGAGTTCCTTACCAGAGTGTTTTTTTATTATTGAAAATGACTCTGCACATTCCGCCTATCAGGAGGCCATATTATTTAGTTCAGCACTGTGCACAGGCTGATCCCAAACCATTTGCCAGTTCAGGCTATTATTTGTTTCATGTATGAAGAGTCCTTTAGAAAAAGCTATTGCAAAACAAAAGTGACAAGATTGGATATTGGGAGGCCTGTGTGTCTCAGTGATGAGGGGGCTTCAAGTCAGAGCTCATTCTACTTATAGTGACTATATATCTATATATTGCTGCTGCCATTCCAAAAAGCAGAACTTAGAGGGTTTCCTCAGACACTATATGAAAGATAAGAGCAGTCGTAACTTCCATTCCCTCGGACAAAGTAAGGCAAAATTCCTCGCTAACCACTCATACACACTTCAGTGCTGAAATACTTCAACCTGGATCTGAACTTGCTGCACTGTAGGAACCTCTCTGCATTACCTAGCCTGAATCCATTTTTTCTAAACGGGCTCAATGAATGAGAAACTGGATTAATTACTACAGGAATGGACATGGAGCTCCTAGTTTTTGCTCCTTATTCTTCATATTCACTCTCTCCCTGAGCTGCGATTGCTGAAGTCTGCTTAGGTTTGGTGCAGGTTTGCATTACATTGCTCAGCTCATCTACCGACTCCCCTGTCAGAGAGCGATGCACAGCTCAAAGTCATGCCAGTGGTGAGGGGTGGCCATTTTCACAGGGACAAAGGTGATTTCTGTCCCTCCCTCTCAATAATGATCGTAAGTCCAGTTTATATGTGGAGCATGAACCTTTTCTACAGAATGAGGAAGGCCATCTTTGGTAAGTAAACAAATACCAATAACTTTCAACTGCTGGTAGTTCTGACATCAATCAACATTGAGGAAAAGCACTGATATGTGATTTGTTTTAGTTTAGCTTAATTATGTGGCACAAGTAGGCTTGTGACACATACAATGAAGTATGTAACAACGCAATGAAGTTACTGTGAAATTCCTGTGAATATCAGAATCTTCAACATTTGATTAGACTTTTTCCTCCCCAGTATAGAAGTTCAGAATAATTATTGTATGGAGAGAATGCTGCTATTTCCTTCCTTTCCCAGGTGAATCTGCATCGTACACCTTGACTAATTTCATCTTGTGAATCACTCACAGGATTTCATTCTCATTGCCTCCCCTGCACTCCCCGACATCACATGTACAACTGACCTTGACCTTTTTTTAAGGAGCGGGGTGGGGAGGGTGGAATGCATTGTAATCATTCACTTTCCATGAGTCTCTTGGGATCCTCTTGAATGCTTAAGACGTGAAATGAACCAGTTGTCGACAAAGGCGAGAAAAAGAGAGACAGAGACCATGTTACTGTGATAGAAATAATGTAATTTTACTGTTTAGAGAACACCGCAGAAGTGACACTGGAAAGTTATTTTTTTGAAAAGAATTTACATTCATGGAATATAAAATTCATAAATACTGCAGAGAAATCTGCAAACAATGCTGTAAGTTTAGTGACAAGTACATTCCTTCAAGAAAGCTTTATTTCATCTAATCGTTTTTGTCCTCTCTTCCCAGATCCCTTCTCTGCCTCCCCTGCTAAATCCATGTTCTTTACTGGACAGATAAACATACACACGCACGCATAAACACACACAAACACAAACAACAGTCCTGCTCTGTGCTTGGACACATTGCAAGCATATTAAACAAACCACTAACCAGACCAGGCAAACTATCAGAAAAAAAAACAACAACTGATTTTACAAAGATAAATCAAATGAAATAATTGTGAAGAAGAGCTTTTAATTCGTTTATTCCCCACCAATGTTCTGTTTGTTACCTATTCAGCTTTGAGGAGCCCAAACTCCAGACATGACAATACTTTTCAAACTATAATATATGCTATCCATGAGGATGAAATGCCCACTTGTACAGAAGTGCACTGTATAAAATATAGCTTATGTTAATCATATTTTAAAATATTTGTATATAGATAGGTGTTTTATTCTTGCTACAATTTTCTAGGTGTTTTTTTTTCAGAATGTCTGTTGTCACTGGTGTGAAAAGACGGGGCGCTATTTGAGAATTTTAATCTCTGGTAAAGTAAGGGGGGTGGGGAGGCTGCAAAGCCAGATAACAGTTATTTATATTGCATGACACAAAACAGTTATTTGACATCCTAGTTAGCTCACATCAGAAGGTGCTGCTCTGCTTTCTAACTGGTGGTACAAATAATTTATTACAAATATTCTGCAGATGTACGAACAACGTTTCCTATTGTTTTAGGCACAGAACATTCTTTGTGGTCAGGTAACAGCTCCATGGAGTTCTGCAGGTGCCATTTTGTACTTTGAAACCTTCATAGCCCTTACTTTGTTTGCTCGGCCTCTGAAGCACCTTACTTCAACATTACATTAATGGCGCTACGTAAATTTGGATGGAGATTTTTTTTTCTTAACAATCACCTTTGCCCTCTTCTTGAGTATTTACTGCCAATCTAGAAGTGGAAAGACAGTAAATTCTTTGGGACCACCGACCCTACTCCCCTCCTGTAGTCCAGTTTATATGTGGAGCATATAAACAAGTGAGAAAAAGAGTGGGAGGTGGTGGTCCTGGTAAAGGGGTGGGAAACCACAGAGAAGCAGTGATGGGTTTTCCAACATTCTCCACGGAAATATCCATCCATCATGTGTTGAGTGGAATGTAGGAAAAGAGAATGCCCCCATTACACCAAATCCTTATTTTATAGGAGGGAGATCTTAACTAGCGTTTTGGGCACCACAATTATATTCATTTTTAATAAAAACACCTCCCCTAAAATGCGGGTAAGTGGAACTGATCCACTTCAGATCAGCCATGATCTTATTGAATGGCGGGGCAGGCTCGAGGGGCTAGATGGCCTCCTCCTGCTCCTATTTCTTATGTTCTTATGACACTGTATGAGTACAGCCACTGGCAGATGATTTCCTTCTACTGATTGTTCACAAACAGGCCAGTGACAATATCCCTTCACCCCACTGGCAGCGCAGAACCGTGAATATGTGGAGGGTGTCATTCTGCTGTTAGGATCAAGGAGCTGGTTTCAGATCTGTAAATGCAGCAAGCCAGTCCCATGAGGTTACTATCCAAGGGGCTGAGTGATGTTGAGACTGGCTATCCAGCCTAAAAGACAGGGGAGCAGCACATTTCTGCAATTTCTCCAAAACTGAAATCATGTCAAGCAGAAAGATTAAAATGCCTTTCAGACACCCACCAGATAGATTACAGAGTTGTGTCGTGGAATATATTTGGTTGTGCATTTTCTAAAAAATGCATTCTGATGCCAAATAAATGATATCTTTCACAACAGACATATGGTTGTTGGAATTTGAGCATTTTTTAAAATAATAAAAATGATCCAAAATATCTTCGCCTGAAACCTTTGGGATAAGGCACCCACCAATGTGCCACATTCATAAAGGGCAGTAGCAGTTACATATGGCACAAGACACTGCAATATTAAAATATATATAAAGCTCAGTAATATATTTATTACTGCAAGGAGCAAGTCTGAAGCAACATTGATTGGCATGGAGTCAAATGGCCCAAGCACTGGGCAGTTTAAGAATAATTCTTAGAAAACAAGAAAATGGCCTAGAAGTCTGTGTTTGATGTGCTGGGAGACGGGCATTAAATCATGGCTGTGTCACACAAGATGGCTGCCCTTGCTGGCCAGCATTTTTATTTACAGAGGAAGGTCCCTTTCAGGGGTCTGTTGCATTGATCCTGGTTTTGTCTGGGGGCGCTGCACCTCTGTACCAACTGCAGTAACCTTCCTTCTGCCGGATGCAGACATAGTGCTTAGCCTGGTGCCCCATGTATCCCTGGTCAGACAACATATCGGTCCAGAGACACTCGTTCTTCGCTGTCACAAAACATGGCAGGTAATAACAGGGCTTGATCTGCGGAGATATGAATGAGATGGAGAAATATGAAATACATTTCTCAAAGAGAACACATTTGTCCACAAAACTGTTTTTCTAAAATCCTTTCATTGAACATTAATACGTGGCATTAGTTGGAAGCATTACTTATCCAACTAATATGCAAACATTGCATTATATCAGATAAGGTACAGTCAGTAACACTGGGTGTTGCTTGTATTACCTCAATATTCTTTACTGATCATAAACCAGCTAACTTTTTTTTGTATTAATTCATGGGACATGGGCGTGGCTGGCTGGCCATCATTTATTGCCCATCCTTAGTTGCCCTTGGAGGGCAGTCGAGAGTCAACCACATTGCTGTGGCTTTGGAGTCAAAGGCCAGACCAGGTAAGGATGGCAGATTTCCTTCCCAAAAGTACATTAGTGAACCAGATGGGTTTTTCCAACAATGGTTTCATAGTCATCAGTAGATTCTTAATTCCAGATTTTTTATATTGAATTCATATTCCACCATCGGCCGTGGTGGGATTTGAACCTGGATCCCCAGAACACTAGCTGAGTTTCTGGATTAATAGTCTAGCGATAATACCACTAGCCCATCGCCTCTCCCGCATGAATGAATTCCTCCCATATGTCACTCTATATGAGTGATTGTTTCTTTCCTATATCCATTCTCTCACAACTGACACAGGTACAGTCATAAATACACTGTACTGGATGGGAATAGTAAAGGAGCACAAAATGTGTACATTCATGAGGATGTATGTACCTTGCAGTTACAGCCATACTGGTAGCGATGATTAAGACCCTTGCGTTGTGACAAGGTCAACCTCTCCCATGGCACAATGAAGTTACACACTCCAGTGTAGACTTTCCCATCATAAACTCTTCCTGTACATGAATGAAAAAAAATTAACAGCATGTGTTCATTTTAACAGCATCGTCTTCCCTTCATGCTACATTTAAAGTGAATACAATAGAATATACATAACCTTTGTAAATGGTGGACGGGTAAACAGGAGGTGGAGATAGTTTAAGATTTTGCTTTGTGTAACTATATCAATGTAGGTACAGGAGGAGGCAATTTCCACTTGCATTGATGGTTCCAGAGAATATCCTGGGGTTAATAGTCTTTGGCGGTTTCCTGCTTCTCTGATGAGCTGTGGTTGGGGGGGCGGTGGGGGATGAATTTCCTGTAATTACAGGATTCTAACAACCGGCAGTGATGTGAAATAGCATTGTGCAACTTCTCTTACTTGCTGTGAGAAGGATTGAGACATAACCCAAAATTGATCAACCCATAATAAATTGTACTCTCTGGTGTAGACCTTTGCATTTTCTAAAGGACGTTGCTTGTCCTGGCAATGCTCAGTGTCTGTTGGATACAGGTGTTTCTGGCATCTTATGATGATAATTATGGAAAACATGATGCAGGGTACCAGCGTATTGTCCTGGAGAGAGATCCAGCAGGATACCTGGGAACCAAATCCTCCACAAGAACAAATCAAAGAGAAAGAACAATAAATGCAGCCCTTATTGATCATTTACTCTCACTGCCCTTCTCACCTTATCCCCCCCCAAATCCCTTCTCACCTCAGATCTACAATTCCCATCATTATTTCACGAACCCATTTATACTCTCTGCTTCAGTAGCATTTTCTGGTAACTGGCTCACGGTCTTTGGATGAAAACATTCTGCTTGATTTCCCTTCTTACTCAACTCTCTAATGTTTAACTTGCATTGTGTGACATTTGAACCCTAAGTGAATAATCTACTTGCATCAACTGTATTAATTTCCTTTCTAATCTTGTAAACATTAAGTCACTCAGAGAACAAGAATATTTTTCCACAGACTTTCCACATAGCTTAAATTCCTAATACTTGGAATCATCTTTAATGATCAGCTGTGTATTTTTCCAAGGGCAGAGTATGTGGGGGTTACCATTGACCAGAAACTGAACTGGGCCAGCCACCTAAATACTGTGGCTACAAGAGCAGGTCAGAAGCTGGGAATTCTGTGGCTAGTAACTCATCTCCTCACTGCTCAAAGCCTGTCTGTAATCTACAAGGCACAAGTCAGGAGTGTGATAGAATATTCTCCACTTCCCTGAATAAACGCAGATCCTACAACAAACTTGACACCACCCAGGACAAGGCAGCCCACTTGATCAGCACCCCATCCACGCACCACCTTAAACAATCACTCTGTCCTCCACTGATGCACAGTGTAGCAGTGTGTACCATCTACAACAGTGCTTTTCAAACTTTATTTCCGGCAATCCATAATTTACAAAATGGTGGTTCCTCATGACCCACTGACCAGGCAGGCTGCAGTACTGCTGCTACAGTGGCAGTCAAAATGGGATTTACTGTACATTTAAAAATACAATTTCTGCCTCTTTATGCTGGCTACGTCATTGTCTGAGTCAAAAAATCCTCATCATACCGCCTTCTACAAAATGTACACCATAAACAAAACATCAGTCTTTCTTTTGAACAGGATCACAGAACATCCCACATTTTTAAAAACCAAGATACCTGGCGCATGGGTCGAGACCCCCCCACTTTGGAAAAACCCTGATCCACAAGATGCACCAAAGCAGCTCACTAAGGTTCCTTCCAAACACGTGACCTGTACCACCACAAAGGAAAGGGCAGCAAATACAAGGGAACACCACTACTTGGAAGCTCTCCTCCAACCCACACACTATCCTGACTCGGAGCTTGGAATTGCCATCCTCATTGTTGCGGGGTCAAAATCAGCACTGTGGTTGGGCTGCAGCAGCTATAGGAGAGGGCTCACCAGTGCCTTAGAGGGCAATTAGGGATGGACAATTAATACTGGCCTAGCCAGTAAATGAATAAATAAAAAGAAAAACACTTCACAGAATCATTCAGAACTGAAGGAGGCCAGATGGCCTATCATGATCATGCTAGCCTCTGAAAGATCTATCCAATTAGTTTTAGTTCCATGTGCTTGGGCCATTTAACAGTAAAGTTTCAGTGCCTTGTTGGGGAATTTTCGTGGTCTCGCTACTTTAGTTATTCTAAGGGGGCTGTCTTCTGTCATACAACAGGACACAGGTTGGATGCCAGGTTGATGTTTATTTAATATATGAATGTGTAGGTCTACAGCACCATCAATAGGTGTGTGCTCATGCCATTGGTGTACTTGGTAAATATATTAATAAAGCGGTCAAAATCTTTCCTACTTTGAATCATTGAGCACATTACCAGACTCCTGAAAGTCAAACTGGACTTGAGATTTCCCAGTGAAGAAGCTCTCGGGTTAGTTGCCCTCCCACCTGTATAACTTGCTATATAACTTGCTGGTACAAACTGCTGTATCCTCCAATACACAGCTCCGCAAATGGCAGTTAAACGCAAAACATTTTCCCAATTTATGGAAGGATATATTTCAAACATTGCTTTGGAAATCAAAATATATCCTCTGCCATGTGGTTACTTACTGTGAAAACTTTGACAAATATTGCCACTTACCTGTGATCAGATACTGGAATTTGTTCACCTGCAGCCGGACACCACACAGGCTCTCGGCAGCTTCTGTATAGATGTACTGAACCTGTTGCATTTTGTTGAAGCCTCGATACATCTAGGGAAGAGTGAAATCATTGTAAATAGCAATATAGTCAATTACCTTAAAGGGGAATACACATATATCGCATTTACACTTCTAGAAAGGCAGGACTTGGGTTTGGATCAGTGATTACATCCAAACAGTGAGTTGCCAATCTCAGCAATGACACCAATCACAGGACAAATACCTACGCAAGGGAAGGACAGAGATTTAATTCAGTCTTTCCGGATGTATCACAGCTTGGTATGACTCCTGCTCTGACCAAGACCACAAGAAACTGCAAAGGGTCGAGAACGTAGCCCAGTCCATCACACAAACCAGCCTTCCATCCACTGACTCCGCATACCCTACCCACTGCCTCGGAAAAGCAGCCCCACCCACCCCGGGCATACGCTCTTCCAGCTTCTTCCATCAGAAAAAAGATACAAAAGTCTGAGGTCGTGTACTAACTGACTCAAGAACAGTTTCTTCCCTGCTGCCATCAGACTTTTGAATGGACCTACCTTCTATTAGTCTAATCTTTCTCTACACCCTAGCTATGACTATAACACTAAATTCTGAACCCTCTTCTTTCCTTCTCCCCTTTGTACTCTATGAACAGTATGCTTTGTCTGCATAGCGCACAAGAAACAATACTTTTCACTATATCCCAATACATGTGACCGTAATAAATTAAAAAAATAACTGCTGGTTTGATGTTTACAGAGCATAAAACTGGTTAAAAAGCCTGGATACTGGTGATTCTTTGCCAGGAGATTCATTTACCTTAAATAATTCTAAAATCTGAGATAAAAGCAGAATGAAGAATGATAAAATGGCACTGTGCTTGGAGTGGAAACACACAGATTCTGGCCTCACTCGACTGAGTTCCTATTATTGGTGGTGGTGGGAGAATGGTTTATTCAGTAAAGTGCAATGGTACATTTATAGGCAGCTGAAGAACGTAAATGTGATAAACTGGAAACTTTATTACCCATTTATTTTTAAGATGTAGCTGGGCCAGAATCCGGGTAGCTAAAGTAGTTTGTTACTTTGCTTTTAATACACCTGATTATGAGTTCAAACCTTAGAGCTGCAACAACACAACTTACACTTATGCAGCACTTCTACCGCAATGGAACATCCCAAGCTGCTTCACAGGAGAATTAGAAAACAAAAGGTTATAGTGAACACCACAATGAGATATTGGGTCAGGTGACCAAAAGTCTGGTCAAAGAAATAGGTTCTAAAGAAGTGCCTTGAAGGAGGAAAGCAGTTGGAGACTCGGAAAAGTGCTGAAAGGAAATTCCAGAGTGTGGGGCCTCAGCAACTGAAGGTACAGTCACCAATTGGGAATGCAGAGGAGGCAAAAAATCTTGGAGGAGATTGCAGAGATATGGAGGGGTAAAGCATGGAGGGATTTGAAAACTCAGCTGAGAGTTTTAAAACCAAGACATTGGCCAGAATTCTCCGGCCGTTCATGCCGGCAGGATTCTCTGTCCCGCCGGCGATGCACCCCCTGCTATGGGCTTCCTGGTGGTGTGGGGTGTCTTCAATGGAATTTCCCATTGACAGCAGCAAGGCGAGAAGATCCCGCCGCCAGCAAATGGCACATCGCGCGCGCGCGCGCCCCCCCCACCCCCCGCGAATCTTGTCCATTGCTTGACTAGGAGTCAGTGCAAGTCAGTGAGCACTGCAGTGATAGGAGAATGGGACTTACTGTGAGCCAAGACATGCGCAGCAGAGTCTTAGATGACTCCAAGTTTACAGAGGACAGAATGTGGGATACTAGGCAGGTGTACTTGGTAATAGTCAAGTTAGAGGTAACAAAGTCATAGATGAGGATTTCAGCAGCGGATGAGCGGATGGGGCCACTGAGATGGGGCAAAGTTAAGCCATGTTATTAAAGTTAAAATAGATGACCTTTAGCGATGGGAGTGAGTGCGAATTTGGAAGCTCACCTCAGCATCAAATGTAACACCAAAGTTGTGAACTGTCCGACTGACTGAATCTCAGACTGCCGCAGGGAGTTGGTAGCTAGGAAATGGAGTTTGGAGCAAGGAGCAAAAATAATGGCTTCAGTCTTCCTAATATTTAATTGGAGGAAATTTCTGCTCATTCAGTACTGGATATCCAATAAACAGTTTGATAATTCAGGAACAGTGGAGGAGTTGACCGAAGTGGTGGCAAAGTAAAGCTCGGTGTTATCAGGGTAAATGATAACACTGAGCTCAGAGCAATGGTGTGCTTTTAGATATGTTACCAAAGGCCAACATGTGGATGAGAAATAGGAGGAGAGTTGAGTTTAATGACGAAAGATGATGTGAAATAGTTAAATTTTGATATATTTTTCTTCAGATTTCCATGTATCTGAAAAGGCTAAACTAAAACTTTAATAGAAGGGAAAGAATAAGCCTGGAGGGCACAAAACGAGAAGCAGTTTGTTTTCAGCAGCTTTTTAATGTTTTCATTGGCCTGGCAATAAGCCACACTATCAGGCTTATAAAATGGAAAAATGCTTACAATATGGTTATGATCTGTTGCTAAAAATGTGCTACTATATTTAAAACTTGCTACGCAATTTAAACTTCATTTGAGAGAAATAAAAAGATCATATACTTAGCAGTGGTTTATGATGTGGCCGGTATCACAAATAATACAGCACAAAATGTAATGAGAGTCAGCGCAAAACTCACACCGAGATGTTAATGGCAGTTTTCTGGAGGAAATAAGCCTGGACGAAACATGCCAGCGCCTTGGTGATGATTTTGAAATTGCATCCTATTGCAACATTTCAGAACTTGGTGTTAATAAATCCAAGGAGATTTACCTGCTCAGAAATGGTGTCAGGTTCTGTCAGACAAATAGGCAGTAAAATTTCCTGAAGGCATCAAATTCAATCATTTGAGTTAAGGCAGTTCTTTTCACTTGAATTTTTTTTTTCAAAAATCTTTTTTGCATGGAAGACTAATCCCTGGAGCTATTTCATTCCCACCCTCGATACATGGTGAAGCTGAGTGTACACCTGCCCAGTGACAGTGTTAACAGGTGGGAGGGCAGCAGGACAGGCCATCCATTTATTCTTACCACAATGCTGCTGTCAGCCTGACTGTCCCCATGTGTGTCTCCCATCTGTCAAGGAATGAGGCTTGCTTACAACCGGATGCTCCTGATCTATTTCTAAGGGATTATCACCTCCTGTACTAGGTTAAAGAGAACAATTCTAGCATTCCGCAGCTAATGCAATGAAAGTTCTCACACCTGTGCAGCATCTACCAAATGCAAAGGAATGATTCACTCTCGTCATAGAATCGCTACAATGCAGAAGGAGGTCATTCGGCCCATCAAGTCTGTACTGACAACAATCCCAACCAGGCCCTATCCCGGTACCATACCCATATCATACAGCTCATGCTTCTTGCTTTCTATCTTTTTTAGATTCCGCTTCTGCTTGAGAATGTTGAAAATGGCCCATGTCCTATCCACAAAACACCAGATAAATCCACCTTCCTCTGAGCATCAGTTAAGTCATGGAAGAAGTCATTAATAGTCCAGCTAAGGGACACCGACTGACCAGTAACCTGATGGACTTAGTTTGGGTTCCACCAGAATCACTAGGATTTGCATCTGACCACAGCATTAATCCAGACATGGACAAAAGAGAAATTGTAATCCTAATATCTTAAATGAGGAGATGGGCTGTTGCACAATGATATCAATCTGCAATGCTACAGTGTGCCTAGGGACTCTGTTCAATGACTATGGTTCCATTCAGGGTGCGTTCCCAGGTTTGACTTCAGCGTTACTTGATGTAATAAATAGAAGTCGACACATGAGGGAACGGAAGTCAGGGCTCCATTGCATATAGCTTCTGGAGACTGATTATAGAATAGCATTGGCTGTGCAAGTGGCCCTGCCAGCTATTGTTGGAAAACTATTTATTTCTCTTCATTTAGCATATTACAGTCTTGTGGTTTGTGTATTCTTTTTCTACTTAGCTTCCCTTCCCCACAGCAATACTTTTCAATTCACCCCCCCCC
The DNA here is from genome assembly GCF_964213995.1 of Mustelus asterias. Taxonomy (NCBI): domain Eukaryota; kingdom Metazoa; phylum Chordata; class Chondrichthyes; order Carcharhiniformes; family Triakidae; genus Mustelus; species Mustelus asterias. The sequence goes on along the minus strand of NC_135809.1, from coordinate 37,442,944 downwards.
CCCCCCCCCCACCCCCGCATCCAAGTTCCTGGTTATTCAATAAGACTGAGGTGCAGATTATTACTGTATTGTATGTCCTGTCACATAAGATGCAAGCTATCTTCTGTATAATTCCCCAGATGTTTAATGTGTAACATTAGCCAAGACCAGCTGACTATCAGGGAGGTTTACCCTCACAATGGAAATAATTGGCTCACGTTACTGCCACAGGATGATGAAAACCAGCATTGTCATCCCTTCAAAAAAACATTTTTTAAAGAAAAACGATCCTTCTCTCTTCAAGATGACTGGTATATTTGTGGTAGGAAATGAACATTTTATTGTCTACACACCCAGTATCAATATCAAGTACTCTTGGGTTAGGTACAGAGTAAATCTACCTCTGCCCTGCTCCATTAGCTTTCCTTAAGGTCAGCGCAAGTAAATGTGAGACTTCTATTATCTATATCGTTGTGATATGTTTCAGCGAGATGACCAATTAGTGCTGGAGTTTTTTTTATTTATGGGATGTGTGCATTGCTAGCTAGGTCAGCATTTATTGCCCATCCCTAACTGCCCTTGAGAAAGCGGTGGTGAGCTGTCTTGTCCAAGTGGTGTAGGTACATCAAATGTACAGGTTGTCTTGTATTCTGAATTTTCAGTCTTTAAGAACTGGATTAAGACTTCTCCAGATTTTGGTCTCAATCAGTGGAAAGGAAGAGGAATCTTTTATTCTATCACTCAGTACCAGATTCACATTCAGTTCCCAGAGGTGAAAAAGCAATACACCACTGATTCTTTATGATATTTAAGCAGATTAGTTGTGTTGTAACTTGCCTTCATTTGTTTAATGGTGTAGCGCATTGTACCAAAAGGTCCATCCTTCAGTAGCTTCTTCCCAACCACTTTCGCCCGGATAACTGCAAGATAAAGAATGAATTGTTAGTCATTCAGTTATAATATACAATTGGAGCAATTAATAGAAATGTTGGCCAAGCCTGGCTGCTTTAAATTGCTTGCAAGTGGAAAACAGATGCAATATATATAAAATTTATATTTAAAAAAAAATTAGGTTCTTTTGATAAGTCCAGTGTGAAACTCACTGGGAAGGTTTCTAGTTAATTGATCTCAGTCAGGGCGGTAATATGGTATGAAAATAGGTCATAGTACTATAGAGGTGGGGAAATCAAATAGGATTTCCACTCCTGATCCCTTTTTAATATGCAGAAATGAGAACAGGACACCAGGACAACTATTAATCTCTTGTTGGCCAAATAGAATGTAAAACGTTGATTGTAAGCTCGGACTGGAAGAATGGCCATGTGGGGGAGATCTGCAGCTGTGGAAATCAACCCCAAAAGCCCATGCCTTCAGGAGAGGAGAGAAAACTGGGGAAGGCAACTCCCTGAAGAGAGACTCATCAATTTCACCACCTGTGTGAAGTGCTGCACTCATTGAGAGGAAGAAGCACATCAACAGCTTCTGTTAGCAAAACTACTATTCATATTAGTGTGGGTACGTGGAGTTGTAATGGAAGATCAACCATGATCTTATTGAATGGCAGAGCAAGCTCAAAGGGCTCGGTGACCTACTTCTCATGTTTGAAATGCAGAATTGTCTTTTGAAAGGAGTAAACAATAAATTGTATGAACAGGTAATAAAGGATGGGCATCTCAAAAACTACTTATTGACACATTATTTACAAAGTCACCCGGCACAATTCTCCAATAAAATGACTAAAATCTCCAATGGGAAATGTGATTGTTGGTCGATGTGACCCTGATCACAATTCTTCCCCCACTTAGCCATTTTTTGGAGGGGAGGTGTGATTTGCGATGTGAGTGAGAGGGGCGGGGCCAAAAGATGCCACCAAAGCCTTTTCCTCCGACATTGGGGTGCCCTTTGATCTCAGATTAACCTTCAAGGCCTCCCACAAGTTGCCAGTATCAAAACCCCCAAAACACCCTTAATCGCCCGCATCACAGCCCTCTCCCCACCACCCATGTGCAAACCCTATGGGCTCAGCTATAGGCCCCATCTCCTTCAGGCCCCACCCCTTGGCAGTGCCAGGGGCACTGCCCAGCCATGCCCCTGACCACCTGGGGATGTCAATGGCCTGCAAGCCCCCCCCCCCCCACCCATTCCGGCATAGCCATCAAGCTTTGCCCCTGTTCGTGGACACCAGCAGTGATTCCTGCCGGCTTCCTGTTGGAAGAATCCCAAAAGAGGTTCTCCCCAGTGCAAGTCACGTAGTGGCCTCTCTTGTGAGATTCTCTATCCATAATGTGATTTGCGCTGGATGCATGGGGCTGGAGAATCGACCTCTCTCATCAATTGCCAGTGAGGCATCTACAAAGCTACTTCGTGATGTCGGAAGAGCAACTGTAAAGTGAGGACATATTCCTCATTGAAAATCTCCCACTGTGCAATTGTTGCACTTGTTTCTCTCTTTCCTTTGGGATATTTGATTTAGTCTTCATTGTTTATTCTTCCTCCCCTTGCTTTCCTGTAATTCGATGTCCTGGAAGCTAACGACTCCTCAAACCAAGTAAATATTTGGTGAGGTTATAAACAGCCCAATTTAACAGCAGCGTTGTCCCTTGAGCTCATTAGGTCGGCTGTACATTCTGTTTCAAGGGAAGAGGTGTGACTTCCACTGGAGCGTCCCAGTATTTAGTCTGCAGACCTCTGCCCCACCCTCAAACACAAACAGACGGTTGTTCCATGCCAGCCAACCAGCAATCAAGCAAAACAGTAGCATGACAGAGCTAGGGCCGGTACGCCAGATGGGGCAAGAATGTGGAAAAACACCAGCAGCAATTCACATTGTTTCTCATCTTGTTGGATTTGGCTTAGCTTTCAGAGCAATCTGACTTTTATTGAAAAGAATTATAAAGGTGACTAAAGGAAACAAAGTCTGATTGCATAGCGGATCTGACAAGGTTGCTATGTGGAGGCGGCTGGTACTGAAACCTGCTTCAGCACAGTTCACCAGCAATGCTATGGTGCTAAATAATGCATATTTCTGGCAATTTATTTTGTAGTCCAATGCTGTGACAGGGAGCAGAGACCCAGCTCCAGATAGGGTTTCCCTGCTCCTCAAGGATCAATGTTACTTTCTAGCAGCAAATATAAATGTTCCCGACTTTAGTGTGACTGAACATACAGTTTCATAGAACGAGAGAATGGTGATAGTGCAGAATGAGGCCATTTAACCCATTGTGAGCATGCCAGTTCTGGCAGCACAACTCAGTTAGTCGCTCTCACCTGCCTTCTCCTCACAGCCCTGCAGATCTTTTTTCTTCAGATAATCATCCAATTCTCTTATGAAAGCATTGCTTCTATCTTCCTCCATCACACATTTGGGCAGTGCTTTCCAGGTCCTACCACTTGTCATGTGGAAAAAAAGATTCCTTTTGTCTCCTCTGGCTCTTTAGCCAATCACTTTAAACCTTGTACCCTCTGGTTCTCAATCCTACAGCTAATAGGAAGTTTCTCTCTATCTACTCTCTACTGTGATGGAAAGGGTCATCAACAGTGCAGTCAAGCAGCACTTGCTCAGCAGTAACTTACTCACTGAGTGGCCCTGAGTGCTGAGGGCCACTCAGCACCTGACCTCATTATAGTCTTGGTTCAAACATGGACAAAAGAGCTGAGCTGCACAGGTGAGGTGGTAGTTGGAGCTCAGTCACCTCAGTTCCAGGACATCACTGCAGAAGTCCCTCAGGGGAGTGTCCTCGGCCCAGCCATCTTCAGCTACTTCACCAATGACCTTCTCTCCATCCATCAGAAGTGGGGATGTTCGCTGATGATTGCACAACGTTCAGTGATTCCTCAGATACTGAAGCAGTCCAAATCCAAATGCAGCAAGACCTGGGCAATATCCAGACTCGGGCTGACAAGTAACATCCTAGCCACACAGGTGCCAGGTAATGACCGTCTCCAACAAGAGAGGATCAAACCATTACCTATTGACATTCAATGGCACTTCCATAGCTGAATCCCTCACTAGCAACATCCTGGAGTTGCAATTGACCAGAAATTGGACCGCACTAGCCATATAAATACTGTGGCTACAAGAGCAGGTCAGAGGTTAGGAATCCTGCGACAAGTAACTCTCCTAATTACTCCTCAAAACCTGTCCACCATTTACATGGCACAAGCTAGGAGTGTGATAGAATATTCTCCCCTTGCTCCAACAACACTCAACAAGCTTGGCACCATCCAGGCCAAAACGGCTCATTTGATTGGCACCCCATCCACCAATATTCATTTCCTCCACCACCAATGAACAGTTGCAGCTTTGTGTGCGATCTACAAGATGGCCTGCAGGAACAAGACACCTTTGGCAGAACCCACGACTGCTACCATCTAGAAAAACAAGGGCAGCAGACATATGGGAGCACCGCCACCTGGAAGTTCCCCTCCAACTCACTCACCATTCTGACTTGGAGATACATCACCGTTCCTTCACTGGGGATTGTTACTGGGTCAAAATCCTGGAACTCCTTCCCTAACAGCACTATTGGTTTATCTACATCACATGGACCACGGTGGTTCAAGAAGGCTGTTCACCACTTTCTCAAGGGCAACTAGGGATGGGCAATGAATGCTGGCCTAGCCAGCAAAGCCCGCATCCCATGAATGAATAAAAAAATCCTCATGATTTTGAATGTCTCTATCCAAATTCTCTCTCAACTTTCTCCAAGGAGAACAATCCAAGCTTCACCAATCCATCCACATGCATAACTGAAGCTTTTCATCCTCAGAACTATAGAACATAGAAAAACTACAGCACAAACAGGCCCTTCGGCCCAGAAGTTGTGCCGAACACATCCCTACCTTCTAGACCTACCTATAACCCTCCATCCTATTAAGCTCCATGTACTCATCCAGGAGTCTCTTAAAAGACCCTATTGAGTGGGCACGGTACGGTAGCGCAGTGGTTAGCACTGCTGCTTCACAGCTCCGGGGACCTGGGTTCGATTCCCGGCTTGGGTCGCTGTCTGTGTGGAGTTTGCACATTCTCCTCGTGTCTGCGTGGGTTTCCTCCGGGTGCTCCGGTTCCCTCACACAGTCCAAAGATGTGCGGGTTAGGTTGATTGGCCATGCTAAAATTGCCCCTTAGTGTCCTGGGATGCGTAGATTAGAGGGATTAGTGGGTAAAATGTGTAGGGATATGGGGGTAGGGCCTGGGTGGGATTGTGGTCGGTGCAGACTCGATGGGCCGAATGGCCTCTTTCTGTACTGTAGGGTTTCTATGATTTCTATGAGTTCGCCTCCACCACCACTGACGGCAGCCGATTCCACTCGCCCACCACCCTCTGTGTGAAAAACTTACCCCTAACATCTCCCCTGTACCTACCCCCCAGCACCTTAAACCTGTGTCCTCTCGTAGCAGACATTTCCACCCTATTCTCGTAAATCTTTTCTGAACACTCATGTCCTTTCTTAAGTACAGTTCCCAGAATTGTAAATAATTCTCCAGTTGTTTGATGAACGTTCATCATTAAAAAAAAGGGGGTGGCACAGTGGTTAACACTGCTTCCTCACAGCGCCAGGGACCCGGGTTCAATTCCGGCCTCGGGTGACTGTCTGTGTGTAGTTTGTACGTTCTCCCGATGTCTGTGTGGGTTTCCTCTGGGTGTTCCGGTTTCCTCCCACAGTCCAAAGATGTGCAGGTTAGGTTGATTGGCCATGCTAAATTGCCTCTTCGTGTCAGGGGGACTAGCTATGGTAAATAGGTTGAGTTATGGAGATAGGGCCTGGGTGGGATTGTGGTTGGTGTAGACTCAATGGGCTGAATGGCCTCCTTCTGCACCGTAGGGATTCTATGATTCTATAAATTCTTTGCTTTTGAACTCTGTGCCTCTATTTATAAAACTCAGGATCCCATATAACTACTTTCTCAGCCTGCTGTGCCACCGCCAGTCATTTGTGCACATAGATCTCTCTGTTTATACAGCCCATTTAGAATTGTACCCTTTATATTGCCTTTCCTTGTTCTTCCCACCAAAATGAATCACTTCAAACTTCTCTGCATTGAGCAGAATCAGAATATGGCCCAGCGACGAATGCCACACGTACACAACACTGTCTGTTTAAATTTATTTCTTGTTTGTAGAATCTGTTGATAAGATAAGTTGGCCAAATTTCACTCGCCAAAGCCTCAGAGAATTACAGTTCTGTTTCAGAATAGGAAACCAGTCCTTGCATTCCAAAAAACACAAATCAGCTGAGACACCAGATGTAGGGAGAGCGATTGTTAACTACTGGGTGCCCATTTTCCACGTGCAAATGGGTGGTCAGCGATTGGAAATCTCGAAGCCCCACCAGCCATCCATCGTGCTGATGCCATAAGCCTGCCTGATACAACTTGCAAACGAGCCTATAAATGGGCAAAGAGTCTGCCTGCCTGGGAAACCTGCTCAAATATACAAATTGGTATTGTGAACCCCCTAAAGGACTGAACATGGCCACTTAAAAACATCAGCCCGGATAACCTTTCCATTTAAATGATGCTGCTCCTGGTCCCCTGACTCCAGCCCACTGCCAGACCATTCAGAATCCCTCGTTGCGGACCACCTTCCCCTACCCTGATGTGCCAGTCAGTCGAAGCAGCCAATTTGTTTGGACCCTACAGCTCACCAATGAAAAGCTAATGAAGTCTAAGCCTCAAATGGCTCAGGCCTCACATTGATAGCAACAGCAACATTATCACTCCACTGACTTTGTGCCTGTTTCAGACATTAGTCACAAATTCCCTCATTCCCCACCCCACACCAACCCCCCATGATGACACTGATTTTCTTAGGAACTTTGTGGTCAAGTCCTAATTCAATGCTTCTCAAACTATTTTCCAATGTGCCCCACACTTGAAAAATTGTCCCCAGTTATGAATTTTAAAAAGCAGCATAGTGATATTTGGTGTATAATTATTAAAATTCACATATTATAAATCAATATATAACAAACCAAAGTAATATGAAAATCTGTTTTACTTCAAAGTACGCACAAACACTTTAGGTTCCAGTCAAGCTCTCCATATTCCCTGGTGACAGAAGGCTCAGTAAAGCTGTTTGCCCTCCACCCACACACATTAGGCGGAGTCTTACGCTTCTGTCATGAGGAGGTTGAGGGGGGGTGGTTAATGTGCTGAGCAGTTCCAAAGTCCATTGACTTCGGTGGGACCAGAATATCCTGCAAGGGGGTGGGGGTCGTAAAATTCCACCCATTGTGATCATCCCTCCTCCACACTGCCAAATGTACACACTCCACACATCTATCCCTCTCCCCAACCATTGCTGCACACACATCTTCCCCTCTTCCCAACCTTCTTACATATGCTAATCCTATCTTCCCAACAACCCTTCTTCACACTCCCTCACTCAGCAGCCCCTCTTCCTAACTCCCCTCACTCACATACAAATACCAGCCTCTCTTCCCAAACCGCCCCCTCCTCACTCATTCAGCAAGCTTCTTGAAACCCCTTTCCTCCACTCACACTCACTCACCAACACTCACTCATCATTCCCTCTCCCCTCCCGTCCTTTGGGTCTAATTGCTGGGAGTGGTGAAGCAGAGTCGCTATCCTGGGATAAGGGGGCGAATTTTACCATCCCGCCCGCCACAGGAATCGTAGCAGGCGAGGGGCGGACCATGGAAAGGTCCGTTGACTTTGGGCTGGATTTTCCGGTTTCAGGGCACGGCTGGAAAATCCGGCCCCCAAGGAGTCTCTCCAATAGAGAGAGAGGAGCAGAAACAGAGCCACCACTCATCTTTTCAGCTCAGCTGTCTGACATCCCAGTTTTTCCTGCATTCTGGACACAGTAAGACTCTGCTGGCCTCTGCACCAAGTCTGCACACGAATATCCCAGCCCACTCAGTACTCACCGCTGAAATGTTAAAGAGCACTTGGGCTCACAGTCCACCCTGTGCTGCTGGGTGGAATTGATCCAGTGGGCCCAGGACTGTCCCCCCTCAGCTCCTCTGCACTGGGCATCTCCATTCCACCATTGCCTCTTGGAGGAGAAGGAGCTAACAACACTAAACGTGACCTCATGCGACCCCACCAAGCATTGCCACCCACGGTTTGGGAACCGCTGTCCTAAGAGCTGGGCAAATTGAGAGAATTTTCTTAAAAAGGCTTGCATTTTACATAGCAGTTTTTACCACTTCTGGCTGCTCCAAAGTGCTTTCCAGTCGAGGAAACACTTTTGAAATGGAATCACTGTTCTGATGTAGGAAACATGACAGCCAGCGTATGCATAGCAAACATAATGAACATAACATCTGCTTTTCGTGATGCTGGTTGAGGGATAAATATTGGCATGATGCCGGGGAGAATTTCATTCTTCTTTGGTATAGTACAAGGGATCTTTTACACCCACCCGAGAGGGCAGGCATGACCTACCTTTAACACCCCATCTTCTGACCATGGACCTCAAGGTTAGGGTATTTAAGCCCAAGAGGTGAGAGTTGAACTTGCCACCTTGCGACTCAGGTGAGAGTGTTACAAACTGATCAAGGCTGATTGTCGAAAAGTCTATGTGCCAGTGTTTCACCTCATTATGTTTCAGCTGAGCTGATTCCAAAAGAATCAATATCATTTCAAACTTAAAGATGATCCTGTAAGCTAATTCCTGCACTGATATAAAACCATAGAAGAACTTGGACAAAACAGAGGATGTAATTGGTGATGAAGCCAGGACATCTCTCAGAAGAATGCCCATTGTAACTTCAGACACAGCTGCTGTCTCCCTTTTGGGTCAATGCCACTGAACTACCCTTCCCAACCATGTGACTTATTTACTTATGCATCTGCAAAACTAATGAATTATTTTGGTGGGCAAGGAAAAACTTTATTTATTCATTTACTTATTTTTCTCTGGTCAAAAAACACTTGCTGCACTGTTTCTGAGCACAGTTCACTCAAACATATTTTTCAAGCAGTTTCATCCGAAATGTGTGCTTTGTTCCAATAGTCCACCCCCTTTGCAACAGCATAGCCCCAGCTCCTTGTGAGGAATGACAAGGGGAACGGCCAGTAAATAGAAAATACAAATGCCCCTGTCACTTGTACAAAACGGGAGAATAGCGTATGGCAGCTACAGAGCTCTAATGTCTGAAGCAAGCAAGCTGGGAACAACGCTGCCTTTTTGGTACAGGGTGAAATTTGCATTGTTCGTTCCTCTGAGAGGTTGAAACTGAGCCAAGTGCCTCGCCACTAAATTCATTTCTTTCAAAGGCTAATAAGCTTCATAACCTCATGCCGGTAAGTGGTGTTGAACAAAATTTCAGAAGTGCTTTGAGGCTTATTTACATCCTCTTTGCTAATAAGCAAGATTCCCTGTGGTTCATCTAGTTACCAGGTCACAGTGCTATTAGCTCCCCACTGGAAGCACGTCTGCTATTTACCCAATCTGTAATCTGCCTTTATAGGCACCTTCTGTGTGCTTGTGCTCTCTCTCTCTCTCTCTCTCTCTCCCTCCCTCGCTTGCTCCCTCTGAAAGACTATATATGGTAAAGGTGCGTAAGCACACTAAAGCTGCATTTTAAATCATTTGGCCCAATTCCATTAGCTGGTGACTGACTCTAGATAAATGGTGAATTTAGAACGTTTACAGTAATAAACAGTTTTACTATGTCGATCACTTGATCTTATTTCCATTTCCAGGCCAGCACGAGAGCGGATTTCCATGCTTGCATTCAAAGCCCTGCAGTTTTGGTAGCAAAGTATTAAATCAAATTAGCAGCAGTTAACTGCTGGATGCGTCTGAGCTTCATATATCAATCTAATCATCTACCTCAAGTCATATAACTTTAAACTTAGGAATGAGTGTAAATTGCAAACACATGCAGCTTAATGTAAAGAGAGAGAGAGCTGCGGAAGATTTTGAGCAGTGTGTCAGAAGTTCCTCTGCATGAAGTTTACATGGATGGCAGTTTCAATTACAAGTAGTAAGTTAATGACCAACTAACTTGGCCTTTGTCCCACAGGCATCTAATGTTCCCAGGTGCAAAAGCCAGGCACACTACACCTTTAGCATCCCCTTGGGAGAGGCAGAGACTTGCTAATACCCAAAGATGAAGGAGGCATTCTGAATTCCTGCATCATTTTGCTGTTTGTGCCACTTTCCTGGATACCCCAATGCAGTCTCTTAGAAAATGTGATGCTTTGGCCTGCAGCTGAATTGGAGACTCGTAGAATAGATTCATAGAATCTCTACAGTGCAGAAGGTGGCCATTCAGCCCATCGAGTCTGCAATGTCTCTCCAAGTCCCCATAACTCCACATATTTACCCAGCTAATCTCCCTAACTTACTCATCACTAAGTGGCAATTTAGCATGGCCAATCAACCTAACTTGCACATCTTTGGACTGTGGGAAGAAGCCCATGCAGACACAGGAAGAATGTGTAAACTCCAGACAGTCAGCCAAGGCTGGAATCAAACTTGGATCCCTGCCGCCATGAGGCAGCAGTGCTAACCACTGTGCTACCATGCTGCCCAGAGGGATTTGGGGGTCAAAGAAATTTGGGTAGTTTTTGGAGCTTTAGGCCCCTCCCAGAAAGTTTGAACCTAAATTAGTGGGGACAGAGTGCCGCTGTAGGCCTGATTTTCTCGGCTGTAATGCTAGTGGGTAGTCCTTGTTCTATTTGGCCCTTAAAATAGCATAGGACAGGAAATGCAGGTAACTCCTGGGGTTGGATAGCTACCGTGTGCTTCTGGTGAGCTCTATAGGATTAGCGTCCAGATAGGGAGAACTTGGTTTCCTCTTTAAAATTATATTGTATCTTGAAGTGGGACTGACAACCCTTTGTTTCATTAATGGTAAAGCTTTCCTCTTGGTATATATACACATGATTTAATTTGAATTGTAAAGCATATTTTTTGTGGGAAATGGTAATGCAATTATAACTTCTGTACCCACACTCCCACTGCCAGCTGGCAATGGGCTCTCTTGTGCTGCAATGTTCCTATGAAGCACTAACTCCACGTTCATTATTTTGATATAGTCCTCACTGGTGACAAGCAAGGAAGCCCAGGTCCCGAGTGCCTTGATTATGGACAACGTTTTTGAATTGAGGAGGCCTGTTTGTTTGTGATGGGCCACTTCATAAACAGCCTCGAATTCATGTACAACTCACAGTGAAAGAAAGTAAAATTGTATTGTTCACTTCCAACAATCTTTTGTCTCAACAGTCAATCTGGGTGATATTAACAGTGTGCAGCTGAGAAGGCAACACAGTCCATTAAACATTTAATAGAATAATTCTATCATACTACAATGGAAACCTTTTTTTAAAAATTAAAAATGAAGTAATCTGTGGGGGTGTTTATTACTGACTTTATGTCAGGAATACTATACTATTAATCTCCAAATGTGCCCATACACACTGCAGCTTGTCCCGTCCAGCCCTTTCAGATTGTAACTAATCATTTAGTTGAAGCATTTTACAAGCAGTCTTGTGAAAGCATGAGCCATTTCCCTGCCCTTTCCCATACCCTTTAATATTTTTCTTTTTTCAAAAATATTCTCACATCCCTTTGGAAAGCTATCGAGGATTTTGCTTCCTCTGTGATTTTTGTTAGAAAATTCCATAAATGTCCTAATAACCCTCTCCGTTTAGAAAAAAAAATTCTAACCTCTCCCTGCACTCTCTCAATGATGATCTTAAGCTTTTCCTTCTAGTTACTGACTCACTCACCAACGGAAGCAGCATGGATGATTGCATCAATTGCTGATAGCAAATTAGCACGTTTTGCAATTCACCTGGCTTTCTTATCTAATGTAAAAAGAAATTTGGGCATGGGCTATCACTTTGATTTATGCTACTGCTGAAGATTAATTTTATGTAACTTGCTTGAATAAGGAGCTTTACCTGAATATGCATCTTACCGGGACAAGGTACTACCTTCTCCTCCTGGCTCCAGTACTATGATGGAGAGACATGTGAGACAGGTTGGTTGATGAGGATGAAGTCAAGTATATTTTGGTTAACTTGCCACTTGACACAGACCCAATCTGGCAGCTTAGTCCTTCAGACTTTGGCCATCTGAAGCCAGTCCAGGCTGTGGATCATGAAGTACCCACAAGAGTACATTCTGTGCCTTTGCTTCCCTCAGTATTCCCTCCAAGTGAAGTTCATTTATGGGAGAAGTCGTCGATTGTCAGCTAAGGGTGAAGGGAATGGAAGGTTGTAGGTAATGAGCAGCAGGTGGCTTCCTCGACCTTGCTTGACCTGGAACCATAAAGTTAAATGGGGTCTGAAGAACGTTGTGTGTCAATTAGGCCTCCACTACTTATGGGTCTGTCCTGCAGATGGAACGGGACAGATGGATGGTGCTATAGAACCTCAGATATAAATGCTGTACATACAGCTATTGATATTGCTTCAGGGGTTTATGGGAAGCTCTGTTAACTTGCACAACAGATGTTAATGAAGAGGAATTTACAAAGCTGACTGGGCTGAGATTGCCTGGGTTTTGTCCTGATCTATGCCTGGGTCATTGCCAATGGGCCTGCACGATATTTTGCTTATGTTTGTTTTACAACAAACATTTCATACTGGGGCAGGGGGACTTAAGGGGGAATTAAGGATCAATACCATGTTACTGACCAGGTGGGATGGCATACTCCCCTTCCTGATGGATGTTTGTCAATTGTTTTGTGTGGTATTTTCATAGTCTCCACAGTTTAGGATTCTGCACATTTAATTATTTTTCTCTGATGTTGATAACCTTCAACCTCATTCTGAAACGGATGCACTGCTCTACGTGATAGAATATATTAGACTAAGTGCTAACCCTTCAGATCAGTACTGTACATGACGGGTGACAGCTGCCTCCCTGAATACAGTCTCCATTTAATGCTTTGATCTGCTTTTAGAACCGGGAATGATTAAATAGACATCACTGCCACCTTGGAGTTTGGAACAGGTTCAGCTCCTGGAATAGCCACAGGATAAAACTTCTTTGTGGCTAGAAAGCCGGCTGAAACCTTTTTCCCACTCTAATTTTCTCCACTCGTCCCTCCTGAAGGTATTGACTGTTTGCTTGGCTGTTGTTTTGCAGCTGCCGGCCGGACTCCCAACACCCTGATCTTTAGAGACTGTCATTCATGCATGATTCTCAGTAACTGTTGGTACGTTAATTGCCAACGGTGGGCATCACAGTTGGGTCTAATCCTGTTCTCACCGAACATTAGCACAGGAATATTTCCAGCAGGGATGGCTCAGTAACAGCTTGGATGATTTTCTTTGAACTTGTTGCAGTCAGTTGTGGCACCTGTATTGCCACCCTAGCTGAGGCGAGCTTTCAGTGGACAGAGGATCGACCTATTGTCCTTCCTGAGCTGTGTGGGTGGAGAGATTATTTTAGCTTTGATCCAAGGTCGGTTTATAACCAACGTTTATCATGTTGGTACGACTAGCAGCAGAGGTGCTTAAGTCCAGTGCAGAGACACAAAGACAACAAAGAGCTTTTCCAAAGAAATAATGGTAGGGATTTTACGTTTACAAATCTGGACTGCTGCCGTCCCGCACAGAGGTAAAGCCCTGAGTGACGATATTGCGTTGCAAACCCGATGTCAACACGTCAGTTTCCCACAATGCAGTAGGTGTGCAGGTGCAGCAAGTCCATCTGCCATTTTGAAAAGAATTATGGCAATCGAGTTTGTTAACAAGCCAACTGACCTGAATATTATGCTCCCCATTCCATAACGCAGTTGGCATGGGCAGGCGGGCGAGAGTGGCAAGTCTGCTTTTTCGTCACCTGAGGTGAAAAAGTGGGAAGGAGGGGACGGTACATCTTTTGGGAGGTGCTCTGTGTGCATCAGGTGGGTGGGGGCAACAGTATAGTTACTCGGGAATAACTATTCCGCGAAGAGAGTTGGAACCATCTGAAGTGTCCAAATTAAGTCGGATGGTTCCCAGTGAAGGGTAAAAGCCCATTGGAAGTTTAAACTTCATGGGCAATTTCCATGCCGTCTTTGCATGGAAGATTCCACAGGGTCCCTCAGTGTATCTTCCGGAGTATCTCTGGGCTACGATACTCGGGAAATTGGAAGTTCTGGACCAATGTGAAATGGACTTTTTCAGGGCCTCAGGCCCTGCTCGCAGCACGTGGCATATGCATTATTCAGTTCAGCCTAAAAATGGCAATGTGCGTCCCACCTATATCGGAGTACACTGATTAGTATTATAAATGGATCTAACACAGTGGTGGGCATTCTGCAGCCCATGGATTGCATGCGGCCAATCTGGGTTCTGAGTGGAGCCCACGAGACATTTTGTTGACCAATGCCCACGCACAGGGTTGCCGAATTCCACTGATTTTCTCTGCATTTCTTGTTCCTATCAGTATGACCGAAGTGATACGCATGTAAAGAAAAGCCAAGTTAAGTGTTGATTGCGCACAATATTGACCGTGAGAGCCATGCGCTGTGTCCAAAGTGTAATTTTTTTTTTTCACCATTTGAAGTTGATAGTTTAATTAACACACAAATGATTAAGCATTTTTAGAACTCATTATGAAATATTTGGCATGAATTTAATCATATTCATTGGGTCATGGTTAATAAGCAAGCCCGATTTCAATCTTGTGGCCCACTGAGACAAAGAAGGACCACTCATGCGATCCACTCACTAGCCTAGGTTGCCTGAGTGACTAGGCCACTCCAGTTGCCCAGCAATAGGGATGGGGGCAATGTTGTGGTTAGCAGCAGCAATGTGGCAGGAGTTCATTGCCCACCATTTTTGGGCAGTGCTTCCCATATCTCTGCCAGGCAAGAGGTCTTCTCCTGGTAATTCACCTGGTAATATCTTGAGTATGCTTTTTTCTCCTCCTTTAGTCAAATCTTCGGCTTCACCAGCTGCTGCCTTGGCAAGGTTAGGATCATGATAGACCTGCCTTTTTTTATTACCGCAGCAATGTAGTGGGAATGGTCAATTCCAAGCAGTGGGTGGAGGTGGGTGTGGAACTGAACCTGTGTTCATGCTGCAACAACCTATGCCACTCACCCCAGCTATCTTTTGATATAATAGAGTAGGCCTCTTATCTTTCCACATCATCAAAAAGTAAGCACTATTTAAACAGCTGCTGCGTCAAACAGAAAAGCTGAACAAATAGTGGGTGTTCCTGCCAACATGAGGAACACACAGTTCTTGTAATCACCCTGGTGTGCTTAGTATTTGCTTTGCCCACCTCACGCCCATGTGTGTGGGGTAATCAACATTGAGGTGCGCACTCAGCGCACTTCAGCTGATGCACCAGTAGGATAGGCCACTGTATTTTCTTTAAACTGATAAGAGTTGTAGCGATTTGGCACTACACTCACCACCTGCCTGGCTGGATTTCAAAACGCATAGTTACAGTGATCTCATCTGTAAGAGGGATGGAGAGATTAGTGAGGCATTTCCTGCTGTGGGGCATTCTTCATATTTAGTGCCCTGGCTTCCCATGGCTCATTTAGGCTAGGCAAATAAACAAGATACAGCGGGCCATGTGCCAGAATGTTAATGTCTCCATTTCAGTCACCTGAACAACCTTGAACTTCAGCAAATTGGATTGAAGTGTAGGATGTGCCCATACTCACACACACACCTATCCAGGCAGCCCAGGCATGGCTCACCAACCCTTGCCATTCATTATAGTGAGGTCAGATTGGAGTTTTCTCAATTTTATACTGCAATCAAGCCCATACTATCCAACGTGTGAGAGTGCTGGTTCATAGTGTTACAATTCCCTGCCCACTGACAGTGTAGCAGTGCAACCAAAGGACATAAGGCACATTCCCCATGGAAAGAGGATGGAAGAAAAAAATTGAATTTCATTAAATCCTTATTGGTTTGTAGTGTGGAATTGGTGAGGTTTGGGGTGAGGAAGGTGGAGTTTAACCTCCCTCATTGGGAATGAAACAGGGATCCACTTAAATTGGAATACTCAACTTACTACCCCGCTGAAATCTCACTGACCGCTGTTTCAACAGCTGACTGCAGCTCCGTGGTGCAAGCACCTGCTACAAGAAGCCTCAAAGTTATCCAAGTCACGATCCCTTTACATCATCTAAGATGAATGTGAGACAGGCCTGAGAGGAGCAGTCACTGTGAGTGTCCTGCCAGTTGAAGGCAGGCCAGAAGATCTCGCAAGGACCAAGGGGTTTCTCCATGTGGAAATCTTTCCTTTGTGGGGCCAGGAGAGCACAGCTGGGTCTCAAAGACAGTCCAGGCTTCCCTTGCTCCATACTCTTCCCTTGTCCAGATACTTAAGATGGCCCTTAGCCTTTGCGCGAGCTGGCTGCTTCTAACTGCCCTGATCTACTTCAGTCCACTTCAGCCAAGCAGCTGACTGGAGTTAAAATGGCCCAAGTTTGAAATCTGAACCTGTGAATGCATTTTGTACAGACCTTGCCCAAAGATTGCTGGGAGTTAATATTAACCGCCCTCAATTGGCACCTGCTCTCCCTCAGTCATTGTTTTGGACAGATTGGACAGTGGGGTGATTTGCATGGTGTCTTTGCAGACAGTTAGTATTGGGGTTAGCACTCAGACTCTCCTTTGAATCAGCAGCATCTCTGTCCTCTGAGCCCTTGAGGTAGAGAATCATATAAACCCACACTCTCATGGAGATATTCTGAAATATTGACAAGATTTAAACACTCTAAATATCATGGATAAAACAGAAACGTCTAATGGCAACATCTCTTGTGTAAATGCTCATTTGCTGTATCTTTAATTCAGAGTTCATTAGATTTTGAATACAATTCACAACTTATTTTTAACAGGAATTACAGTACCAGTGCGAGCAATGAGATTTTGGAGAGCCACTGAAACTATAGAGTACCAGACACAATCAGCTAGATGCTCTCTCCAGCTCCACAGAGTATTGGAAGACTTCGCTGGCACTGTGTGATTGAGAAAGGGCAAGTTACCAGTCACACCCATCCTGTTCTATGACCGGTGGTTATGAATGCACAGTTGAGGTTCCATTTCCTTTAGCTTTCCCTCCTGTCCTGTGATATCTCTTGGTATCTGCCAGTCCTGTTTCTCCTACCATTTCTATCGCAAAAGTTACTGCTCGCAGTAAATGAGTTGGCAAGCTGAGTTAATCAGCTAAACCGATTGGAAGGAGGAGTATTTATGGGAAGGAATAGGTGGGGAATGGGTGAGTTAATGAGCAGATTTGGTGATGCCTCCAGTGGGACATACAGGCAAAATAACAATGCAGCATCAGCATCATTTTTAATCACTATCAGGATTTCATAAGAGGCCCAGCACAAGGACAGATTTGTGTGCAGGGTAGTACAGGGTGGCAGAACACATGTACAACGTCCATACGAATTGGAAGCCTTCAAACTCGCAAGACTGCTGCACCATTTGCTAAGATCACTGCTGATCTGATCAGCCTCAACTCAACTTTCCTGTCTGTCCCTTATACCCTTTGACTCCCAGGTTAACCAAGAATCTATCTACTCAGCTTAAAAATAATCAGAGACCCAGCCTTCACTGCTTCTGCGGAAGAGAATTCCAGACTTGCGACCTTCTCATGACCAAAGGATATGGAAATAGCGCGGGAAAGTGGTGTTGTTGGAAATGATCAGCCATGACTAATTGAATGGCAGGGCAGGCTTGATGGGCTGAATGGCCTCCTCCTGTTCCTTTGTTCCTATGTTTTGGGAGAAAATATCTCTCCTCATCTCAGTCTTAAATGGAAGACTCCTCATTTTTAAACAGCGTCCCCTATTTCTAGTATCTCATATAAGGGGAAAGATTTTCCAGGCATCCACCCTGTCAAGTCCCTTCAGAATCTTCTATGCTTCAATAAGATCACCTCTTATTTGTCTAAACTCCAATGGAAACAAGCCCAACCTGTTTAACCTTTCCTCATAAGGTAACCCCTTCAAAGCAGGAATCAGTCGAATGAACCTTCTCTGAGCTTTTAATACAAGAGACCAAATTTGTACATGGTTTTCCAGACGTGGTCTCACCAATGCCCTGTACAACTGTAACCAAACTTTCCTACTTTTATATTCCATTCTCTTTGCAATAAATGCCCCCTTTGTCTTCCTAATCATTTGCTGTACCTATACACTGACATTTTCTGATTCATGTACCAGGACACCCAGATCCCTCTATACCACTGAATTCTGCAATTTCCCTCCATTTAAATTGTAGGCTGCTTTTCCATTCTTCCTGCCAAAGTGAGCAAGTTCACATTTTCCCACTTAATCTCCATCTGCCAAACCTTTGCCCACCCACTTAACCTATTATTTTACAGACTCCTTACATCCTCTTCAGAATTTACTCTCCCACCTATCTCTGTGTCAATAGCAAATTGAACAACCATACGATCTGTTCCTTTATCCAATTCATTGATACAAATTGTAAATAGTTGAAGCTCCAACATTAATCCCTGTGGCACTCCATTGGTTAGGGCTTGCCGTCCTGAAAATGAGTCATTTATCCCTCCCTATGTTCTCTGCTTGCTGTTAGCTAACCAATCCTCTATTCCAGTGGTTCCCAACCTTTTTTATGTCACGGCCCACCTCTATACTATAAAAGCAGTTTGAGGCGTTGGACTTGGGTAAACACAGTAAGAAGTCTAACGACACCAGGTTAAAGTCCAACAGGTTTATTTGGTAGCAAACGCCACTAGCTTTTGGAGCGTGCTGCTCCTTCGTCAGGTGGAGTGGGAGATCTCCCACTCCACCTGACGAAGGAGCAGCATGCTCTGAAAGCTAATAGCGTTTGCTCCCAAATAAACCTGTTGTACTTTAAGTGTTGTTAGACTTCTTACTGTGTTTGCCCACTTATCCCAGGGTCTTTGCGCCATTTTTGAGTTTTCGTTTTTTGTGCATGGAACCTTTGTCTTCAGTTCCAAGTCCCATTGGTCATGTGCATGGGCCTGACCAACATTTAAAAAATCTAGACTGTGCACGTGTGGCTCTTTGCCAGCCGGTACATGCACAGGAGGCCCAAGATTTGTCAGGTCTTGGAGATGCCAATCACAGAGCTAAAGACAAAGGTTAGTTTTAGTTTAATGACATGAATGTTGAATCATTTTGAATCTTTTTTCGTGGCAAACTTGGCAGGTCTTCACGCACACAGTTGGGAATCTCTGTTCTATCCATATTAATGCTTCCCCCTACACTACGAGCTCTTACATCTCGAAGAGCTGAAATCGGCAAATAATGCAGGACTGTTGCATTTTGGTGTTCAGCTTATGGGTGAAATGAAATTCACCAGCAAGTTCAGTTGGATGATCTGCAGCAACTCCACATTCCTCAGAGCACGTTCTCCCTCAGGCTGTGACCACAAAATGGAGGCAAATAAGGGATGCTGTTTGGCCCATCTTACTTCAGAATTTTTAAAAAATTTACATTTCCTCAGCTAACTGTCTCATGAGTGAGCCCAAAGTATTCACCTGCGCTACATATTCAAAAAGAATATGGCATTACGAAGATCTTCCTCACTTCTCTCTGTGCACCAGTTACTTAACCCCATTACCTGTTTCCTGATAGTTTTCACTGAACTTCTTTTACAATGTTTCAATTTTTGCAGATCTGATTAGTGCATCGGAGTTGGAATGAAGCAATTATTCCCATTTTCAACAATGTTACTTTAACCTGAGACAGAGTTCCTACATCTGAGTCAGTTGTCATGAACTCAATGGGCCGAAGGGCCTCTTCTGCACTGAAACATTGAATGTATTCAAGAGGTGGCTGGATATAGCACTTGGGGTGAATGGGATCAAAGGTTATGGGGAGAAAGCAGGATTAAGCTATTGAGTTGGACGATCAGCCATGACCGTGATGAATGGCGGAGCAGGCTCAAAGGGCCAAGTGGCCACCTTCTGCTCCTATCTTCTATGTATGATTCTAACTGTTGTGTGGACAAAGCGTTACGCTCAGCAGCATTCTTCGTCAATAAGAAAAGAATTCTGCAGTGTTAGAGATGTAATCCTATTGACGCAGCAGTCCATCATTGGAATAAGAAGCTGGATTTAGTAAAGTAAACTTAGGTTGATGGACAACAATCTTCTGAAATCCAAAACTAAAATAATGGATTTAGTGTTATCCAGCTCTGGTCTGCCTCCTTCAGTTCCTGTCTCTCGTGAAGTGGTTCTGATTTTGATTTTCTTTGATCTCCGATTGCTGGTTTCTTTTTGCTTGATCCCAGTCTTTTCTTTCATTATTCAGTCCTTATTCATTTTGGTACCTGATCTGTCTCGGGTTCGCTCTGGAGATTTGGTTACCCGAGTCATGGGTCAGGAGAGATAGCCTTTCAAAGCTGCTACCATAGAGTGTACATGGCATATAGCTGATTAGAGCTTTTTAAAAAAAAATACTAACTCCAGCTTTCCTCACTTTCACTCACATTGCATACCCCAACTTTCAAACAATAAGTATTATTTTGAATGAAATGACATGGATTATTCTAACACATTGGGCTTCTGCCAATGGGAAAATGAATTAACACCAAGGGGTGACTGGAAAACTACTTTAAAAACCTTTTAAAGTGACATTGTCATTTGACTTGGAAAGCCACAAACTCCGATGAAGCCAATTAATCTTGTTTGGCAATACTGAACTAGAAGACTTTGGCTTCTGAGCTTACTGTAACAGTTGATTCACTCTCCAGCCTTTCATGTTGAACCGCAGTGGTTTCACTGTTATTTCATTAAGAATATTCAGCAATTTTATTTATATTTTGCCTTGGAAAGAAGGATTCCATATGTGCAGTGGAATTTTGTTGCTAACATATTGTTGTGAAACACAGGTAGAATAACAATGTGGAGCTGGAGTGTTTGTGTAACGCAAGAGAACATGGGGTGCACCTGTAACACAGAGGGCAAGACAAGCCAAATCATGTTCCCAGGCAATAATGTGTTGCGAATGTGTTGCATAACAGTGATATACGATGTTGAGGCAGTATTGTAAATTGTGAGAACACAGCTTGAATTTGTTAATGTCATCTTAAACTCTTTGAGTTGTGTTGCAGCTATGAAATGCACTCAACCTCTGGTGTTCCATGCGAGATGTTTTCAAATTTATTTCCAAGAAGCGATCAGCTTTGCAAATAATACAACGGAATATGAATTGTAGTGTGTAATAAAACATGAAACATACAAAGTTTGTGGTGCATACTTCCCCCTTGTGACAGCCATTAATTTATAAATCCCGCACACTAACAGAAATGGGCACGGAAAGAATTCGGACAGATACCTCCTGATTTTGCTTTCTAGAGCAGAGAAATGGACAGTCAAATATAGACCTTCACAGCAAATACAATTAAGATGTTTTGAAATTGATGTCGCTTGGTCATTGTGTAGAAGCTCTGAACAGTTACATAACAGTTAAAGCAGACTATTGTCTGGCTTGCCAAACCTTGTCATGCTTGCCTACCTTGTCTGTCTGTCTGTCTTTATGTAGGAGTACAAGATACACACTCCAGACTCTTAGCCACCAAAACCTGCAATCTGCCACAAGCTGTTTTTTTTTTGTCCACAAACCCGTCTAATCCATTCCCTCCCCCTGAGCCTTCATAGATTTCATCCGCTGGTAAATTAGTGGGAGTTTAGGAGCCTGACCTACCCTAATGCTGATAGGGGTCATTCAAATTGTTTTAGTTTCCTGGGTGGGATATGGGGCATTTGTAGACTCTTAACATCAACAGGCAGAGCTGGGAGGTCTGTGGGAGAAATACTTTCACACTTTTCCGTAACTGCTGCATAATCTATCACTGAACAGCTTGGGCTTTTCTTAATTTTTATTCCTTGTTCATGAGCTTGTGCCATGGGAGGTTTGAATGTAAAATGTTAAGGGGCGGCAGACAGATATTGAATAAACAAACATCACAAACAACATGTTACTACGATTGTTAACCCTTTGGTAACATAAACTTGCATTCCATTTTGAAAAGTGGCCCTTTGTATGACTGGATTTATATTTTGAAGTCTTACTTTGTCTGTTCCCTCTGAGCACAGACTGTACGCAGAAGGTAAATATCCAATGCACGTGTAATTTATTTCCTGCTCTTTGGAAATGTCTCTGCGACTAACTGAATTTAAAAAAATTAAATGGAGCATCAACTCATGACTTTGAGGGTATTAAGACTTGTATCTCAAGTCCTCAAGTTCATAGAGAGCTTAGATCAGCTACACTGCTGCAGTTGCTCAGGCAGTCAGCAAAGGCCAACACTTCCCAGTGACAATAGGAGAACCTCAGTGGTTACAGTGTCTCCAGGAGAACCTGTATCCATGATAATACCTTTCCACTTCTGCCATCAACAAGAAAGTATTGTGCCTTTGCTGTACCATGCCTCTATACCCTACACACCCCAAACATACTCTCTTCCACCTTCTTTCGTCGGGAAAAAGATACAAAAGTCTGAGGTCACGTACCAACCAACT
Organism: Mustelus asterias; assembly: GCF_964213995.1. Taxonomy (NCBI): domain Eukaryota; kingdom Metazoa; phylum Chordata; class Chondrichthyes; order Carcharhiniformes; family Triakidae; genus Mustelus; species Mustelus asterias. The sequence continues at coordinate 37,420,553 of NC_135809.1, read as the reverse complement.
CGAGAACGGCTTCTTCCCTGCTGCCATCAGACTTTTGAATAGACCCACCTCGCATTAAGTTGATCTTTCTCTACACCCTAGCTATGACTGTAACACTACATTCTGCACTCTCTCCTTTCCTTCTATATGAATGGTATGCCAAAAAATAATGGACAAAATGTATTCAAATAATTTGAACCGAATTGTTCCTGTTTTGAGAAAGAATGGGACAAGAAGAATTGTCATTCATTGCAACGACTTTATCACAGATCAAATAACAATGTGTGGTGATCTTTCTAAGAAAGTTTTACATGACTGAAGATCCCTCAACACTGTACTCTTCTCATCAACAGCGGAGAAAAATTCCTCTCATCAATAGCAGTCATGAGTTCCAGTCTTAATTTGGGATGAATAGTGTTCATGATGGTGTGGGAGGGTAACACCTCATGTTAAAAATCTCAGCCCATTTTAATTTCTGGGCCTCATTTACATTTCTCTGCACGCTGCCCGATCAGGGAATGAATGGTGCAAGAATCAGAGGGCAGGAGTGGGAGATTGGCAGAGGGCTGATGTTGGGATAGCATGGCACACAAAAGCCCATGTCTTTTATATTCATTCATGGGACATGGGTGTCGCTGGCTGTCCAGCATTTATTGCTCATCCCTATTTGCCCTTGTTAAGAGGCAGTTAAGAGTCAATCATATTGCTGTGGCTCTGGAGTCACATGTGGGCCAGACCAGGAAAGGACAGCAGATTTCCTTCCCTAAAGGACATTAGTGAGCAAGGTGGGTTTTTCCGACAACCGACAATGGTTTCATGGTCATCAGTAGACTCATAGTTCCAGATATTGCTCAGATTCCATCTGAGCCACAGAATTAAACTATCAGAGTGTATTTGTCATCAGAACCAGGTCTATAAATTAGGGTCTTTTACAATTCTCAATGATGGGAATAACCTTCCTGAGCTTTGCTCCATCTATAACTATACATTATAATTTACTCAGTGCTGCAAGTTCAGCAGGTAATAAGGAAGGAAAATGGATTGTTAGTCTTTATTTCAAGGGGAATGGGGTATAAAAATAGGCACGTCTTGCTAAAACACTTGGAATACTGTGAACAGTATTGGTCCCCTTATCTAAGGAAAGATGTTCTGGGATTGGACACAGTCCAGAGAAGGTTCACTGGGTTGATCCCGGATATGGAGAGATTTTCTTATGAGGAGTGGTTCAGTAGGTTGGGCTTGTACTGATTGGAGTTTAGAAGAATGAGAAGCGACCTTATTGAGACATATAGGATTCTCTGGGGCTTGACAGCGTAGTTGCTGAGAGGCTGTTTCCCCTTGTGGGAGAGTCTAGGCCCAGAAGGCATAATCTCAGAGTATGGGGTCACCCATTTAAGACAGGGAGGAGGAGAAATTTTCTTTTCTCAGAGGGTAGTGAATCTGTGGAATTCTTTACCGCAGAGAGCTGCAGAGACTGGATGATTAGGTATGTTCAAGGCTGAGATGGACAGATTTTTAAAATCAATACGGGAATCAAGGTTATGGGGATAAGGCGGAAAAGTGGAGTTGAGGATTATCAGATCAATCATGGCCGGAATTCTCTCATGTCATATACCTCACCACCTCTGCCAGCGAGAGCAGAGAATTTGGCACTCAGCCAAATCTCCAATCACAGCAGCGGGACCGGAGAATCCCAGTCGCGGGTGAGATCGGGGAATTCCAGCCATGATCTCATTGAATACTCAATACCCAGCATAGTCAATGGGCCGAATGGCCTACTTCTGCTCCTACGTCTGATGGACTTATGCTGGGGATGGTGAGATTTAACAATCCATATAAAAATATATCCAATGTTTTGTAGCAGCTATTAGAACATTACAACACAGAGCCACTGGGTGAAGGAATGGGTGCAGGTTTCCTTGAAGTTCCCATTCTCAGATTTTGTTTTTGGTATGAAAAATTGAATACAAGTCAGCTGCTTTCCCGCAGTTAGGAAGGGAAACAAAAAATAGCCACGATAGAAGTCTTGAGGCTGCTCCAAAGGACAGAATTAATGGAAGCTTATGAGCAGCTCTCTGAGTTTTATCAGATGTGTGACAAGATAAAGCTAAACAGGATGATAAAGAATATACTGCAGTTTAATACTTTTGAAATATTTGATTTTCTCGATCACTGGACCAGGAATAAAAACCTGAATTTACACAGTGCTCTACCCTACCCTCAGAACCAGTGACTCACCTCAAAAGTGGAATCACTTTGTAAGCTAATATTTTATAAGCCAGTTTGCAAACTGCGAGATCCCAGGAACTGCAAATGAGATGATTGGTCAGTTAATATTGTTTTAGGGGTGTTCAAGGAAGGAATGTTGGACAGATACCAGGAGAACTCCCTGCCGTCCTTCACATAGGGCCAAAGCTCTGTAACATCTGCCACAACCACCGGAACAGACAGATTAACTAATTGTCTTCCTGCATTTTGAACAACAAAGGGGAGACTTAAGCATTGGCAATAGGAACTTCTCTGCATCGTATCGTGTCGGAATCACTTGTGTGTTTTGGAAGTTAAGTAGCTCTTAACCCTGCGGCTGATTCTTCTGGACTTGAAGAACTGTTGTTTCAGTTGGAACTAAATTCCAATACCCCTCTCTCCTCTTGAACAGTCTGTTGATATTTTACTAAATTCAGATTTGGATCCTTTCTTTTTCTGATTTATATATCTGTGCCTTTCTTATTCTGCTTCATACTCAAGTAAAACCCGTACAATGAATATTAGATACTTGGGTTGCAAACCTGACAGGAGGACAGTAATGAGGGGAGAACAATACGAGTTTTTACTTTTTAAAAAAACTGCTCCAGTGTGTGGCACGGTGCTGTTTCTGAATGTTCAGTCCTTACTGAAGTACGTTCGCTTGCTTTCTAAAGCTTTTAATTCGACGCAGAACAGGAAAGAGGTGTGCAATTACATTGTCAACATGAGGCCATTGAGCCAATTAGAGAAATTGCTTGTATGTTGAGCATAATTGTTCCAGAACATTCCACTCTACTGAGTCCCAATGTGCAAGCGAGGAAGTCCTTTAACCCTTGAACCATGTTAAAGAGAATTTTTTTACCTGTTTGGCGCAGAGGTTGTTAGGATGACTGCTTTGGGGTGGTAAATGTTTAAGATGGTGCAGCTGTAAAGTTGCTGAGGGTTTAAACTAAAGTGTTAAACTCGAATTTTACATGTTAAGCTGACAGAAGAGAAATCTCGCAACACATCATCGGGTAAGGAACAGTAAAGTTAACCTTTTTTGCTTTACGCCTAACATCAGCCTATTCAGGAGTGCTGTATGTTTTATCTATCTGGGATTAAATGGTTAACATTTTATAACAGTTGCAATTTATCTAAGAAAGCTACAGCTTGAAGGCTGCTTATTTGAAACAGGAAACATTAATAAAGGTAGAATATAATAACGAAAAAGAAAAAAAAACTGATAAAGGACAAAAGTTAAGTTGACCTGAGCTACATAAAGCTGCCATGGGATGCTAATGCTTCTCTGAGGCGATGGTTAAAAAAAGTTATTCCTGTTAAAATGAGATTTTCCTAAGATCACCTTCAGTGCAATTGCTCTCCACTCCCAACACTCACCGTCGTCCCGCAAGTCAATAAGAGATGCTCCTTACCTATGTCAGAGTTGCAGAAAGCGTCCTGGGGATGGTTTGGCATGCAAGTGCATGCCTCCGTTAGCTCATTGAGTTGCATGCTGCTGAAAGCCAGCAGCAAGCTCAAAGCTGCTGTGATAGAAATCGCCATTCTCTCTGAAAAGCTCTTTTTTTTAAAAACTGAGAAGGAGTTTGGGGAAACCAAACAGAAATAAAGAAAACTATACGATTTTGTTCTAATGTTTCTGGGAATTTTTAGAGATGTCTGTTCTTTCTCTTCTCTCCTCTCTCTCTCTCCTGCTGAATGAGAGAATATAACTACCTACCATGTATTAGACAAGTGACATAATAGCCCTGCCCACCCCCTCGATGTAGCAGCCAATTAACAAGTAGCAGATGGCTGTGATGTCAAAAATGGAGTGAGTGACAGGAGTGGGAATCTGGGCTGGAGAAGGGATGTTAATGATCCGGGATAAACAGCTGCCTTGTTTGGAGCAAAGGAGGGAAAGAAAATAATTATCCCATATCAGTGAAAGCGAAAGATCTGTAGGAAGCCAGCTCAAGTGCAAGAGAAGAATGTGTTAAATGCTAAACTAAATGGTTAATAAATTAAACATAAAACCCCTGGCGTTGAAAGCAGCCCCGACATTGTTCCACCATCTATTGCACCAACCCACCCATACACCCCCGCCGCAACTCCTTTTCAGTTCAGTGGATTGTGATTAACCTGAGGAATTTGGGACATCATTGTGTACATGACAAAGTTGAGGGTGGGAAAGCAAGGTGGGGAGCATTCCATTCCTCTTTAACTCCTGTGTCACCCGGCAAAGTTAACAGGGATCAGAAAGAATGAGATTAAATATTTGCAAATTTGAGGAGTGGGTGATGATTAATCCCCACTGAGACATCTGTCGCACAGAAAGCAGAGTGTGAGAGTGTTAGCTGGAACTTTGTTAGCCTGTTTCAAGCATTTGGTGGGGGTGGGAAGTAAAGCAGTTCGTGAGAAAAAGGTGGTATGCACATGTTTCTGGGAGGTTAGTACATTTAGACAGTCAGTTTCCCACCGGTGTGTCATTGTCCACAAAGTCTGCGTACGTCCTCCAAGAGCCACGTGACTATAAGTTTCCTTGGTCCAGTTTTCTCCACAGGATTGAACATAGTGAGCCCACGCACCCTACTTTTGCCAGGTTTTTTTGTTTTGCTTTTGGTAACAAACTGCAAAAAAAGCTAACTATTATCACACAAATCATGATTGCTTGATACAATGGAATGTTGCTTACTTTACAATTGATTATAGAGTTTCCCACGTTCAGTCTCGCAAACACGTATTTTTTCAAACAGAGGCAGGTTACAGTGGAAGTATTATATTCATACAATACTTTTATTCGACATTCTTTGCTAGTCGTTTGGCCATGGTGTTGCACAAGGAGGGTCGAGGCCAACTATGATCATATGGAGCAGAGTTAAGGGGACGGGGCTAATTGGACTGGGGCACTCGGAGGTAATTCAAGCCCTTCCTGAAGTGACACATTGGGCCCGATTTTACCGTTTTCATTCTAAGTGCCGAATCTGGACGTAGTACAGATCCGACTTAGAAATCCGCTTTCAGGCGCCCTCATACGCTCTCAGCCATCTCCAGTCTGATTCGCGCTGTGGGCGGGGCTTAGCACTGCCGGAACAATCGGAGCTCTGAACTGCGCATGCGCAGTTCAAAAAAAATTGGAAAAAGCGCGCCCGTGCCGGATCGCTCCCGAGCCACAGAAAGCAGAGAAAGCGGCCCGGGAGTGACAAGCTGGAGCGAGGGTGTATCTCGGGCAGGCGGAGGGGAGGGGGGGCGCAGATGGATCTCTGGTTGGGGGGGGGGGGGGGGTGGGTGGGGGGGGGCGCAGATGGATCTCTGGTTGGGGGGGACAGATGAATCTCTGGTGGGGGTGCAGGGGGCACAGGGGGGTCCGCTGCCTCCCTGCAGGCGATCGGTGGGGGGGGTGAGGGGGGCAGGGGTGGCAATCGGTCTGGGTAGCAGGGGTAGTGGATAAGGGGGACAGTGATGTGCGTGTGTCCCCCCTTATTCACCCCCCCACCACCCAGACCGATCGCCACCCCTGCCACCCTCCCCTCCCACTGATCGCCCGCAGAATGGCAGCAGAGCCCCCTGCGCCCCCCCGCACCCCCACCAGAGATCCATCTGCCCCCCCCCACCAGAGATCCATCTGCCCCCACCCCCACCAGAGATCCATCTTCCCCCCCCTCCCCGAGATACATCTTATCCGCCTCCGTCCTCTCTCCCCCGCCCAAGACAACGATCTGGCCTCACCCCCCCCCCCCCCCCCCTTCAGAGAATGGTCTGGTCTCACTCCCCCTCCCCCTCCCCTCGGAGGAACATCTGACCTGCCTCCCCCGCCGCCCCCCCCGCCCCCCCCCACCAGACAATGATCAGCCCTCCCCCCCACCACCAGACAACGATCAGACCTCCCCTCCCCACCAGACAATGATCGGCCCTCCCCCCCACCCCCACCAGAGATACACCTGACCCGCCTTCTCCTCCCCCCCCACCTCAACCAGACAACGATCTGACCTCACTCCCCTCCTCCCCCCTCCAACCAGAGAATGATCTGACCCGCCTCCCCCCCGCCACCACTGATCTGAGTCAGAGAGCCGTTGGAAGCTCTGAACGCGCTCTTCAGAGGCTGGAGCACCCGACTCAGACTTTTATTCAGCAGGTCCCTAAAAGCGTGGTTCCAGATGGGCAAACGCGGTGGTAAAGGGGGAAATGCTGATAAAGTTGGGCGGGCAGTTCATTAATTCAATTTTAATGCATGCAAATGCATTTAAATCGTAATTGCGCCCGATTTGGGCGCGGAACGGATCCCCGCCATTCGCGGGTCTCGGTAAAGTGGCGATCTGCGTGGACGCGAGTGCAGATCGCGATAAAGGCCTCTCACCCGATTTTACCGCAATTTCGCACCCGAAAACGGGCGCAAATTGTTGGGAAAATCGGGCCCATTCTGTCTTTATTTTTATAGTTCCATTATAAGCTCACATCTGCATTTATAATGGAAAAGCCAAGGCTAACGCATAACACTGTTTCTTTCTGCCAGGGCTGGTATTGCACTGCCTCTACAGGGGAAGGCCAAAACTACAGATTGCAAGATTTCAGAAGGACAAGTTTACATAAACAAGTTTCCATGATAAATATACACATGCTGGGCAGAATTCTCCCATTTTGAGACTAAGACCAAAATGTCCCATCCTGTCCTACCAGCACGATCTTCCGGTCTCGTCAATGGCGGACATCTTCCCCCTCTCCCAGCGACACATTCCCCAGCAGAGGGGGGAGAAGATCCTGCCGCTAGCCAAAGGTGCACAAACTGCTGGATTTTAAGGAATGGAGAGCTCTGTGGTATTCTGAGAAGGTTACAAAGAATAGGAGGAGCAAAGCCTGGAGAGGATTTCAATACAGGTTTGAGACATTGGAGGACTCGCAGCCAATGTAGGTCAGGGAGCACAGGAGTGAAGTGGAACTGCATGCTGGATAGCAGAGGGACCAGCAAATATCTGAGGGATCTGAAGTTAACAGAGGGTGGTGAATGATTTGAGGACCAGGGCAGCGTTGGAATAGTTGAGTATGAAGGTAATAGTGACCTTGATGAAGTATTAGAATCCAGATAGGAAGCAACTTGGAGTGGCAATGGATCCTCATAATCCCATTTCTGAACAATGCCTTTGACACACTAACAATGAGATGGTATTCGCTCTGGTGTATTTAGCGAATTGCCAACTCATCCTCAACAACCTTCTTCCTCTGTAGATCTACCAACAATTAATATTAAAACACCACAACCTTTCTTTCTATGATCAAGTCAGTCAATCCCAGAGCTGTTGGCAGGAGCAGATCAGCAGACTACTCTCTCATGTGATAAAACTAGAAAATACTCAGCAGGTCAGGCAGCATCAGTGGAGGAGAAACAGAGTTCAATGTTTCAACTTGATGGCCTTCATCAGTTGCCAGCGGTGTACCACAGGGATCAGTGCTGGGTCTTCTGCTATTTGTGATTTTTATCAATGACTTGGAGGAGGGGGCTGAAGGGTGGGTCAGTAGATTTGCTGATGACACCAAGATTGGTGGAGTAGTGGATGAGATGGAGGGCTGTTATAGGCTGCAAAGAGACATTGATAGGATGCAGAGCTGGGCCGAAAAATGGCAGATGGAGTTTAACCCTGATAAGTGCGAGGTGATTCATTTTGGTAGGACAAATTTGAATGCGGATTACAGGGTCAACGGCAGGGTTCTGAGGAATGTGAAGCAACAGAGAGATCTTGGGGTTCATATTCACAGATCTTTGAAGGTTGCCACTCAAGTGGATAGAGCTGTGAAGAAGGCCTATAGTGTGTTAGCGTTTATTAACAGGGGGTTTGAGTTTAAGAGCCGTGGGGTTATGCTGCAACTGTACAGGACCTTGGTGAGACCACATTTGGAATATTGTGTGCAGTTCTGGTCACCTCACTATAAGAAGGATGTGGAAGCATTGGAGAGAGTGCAGAGGAGATTTACCGGGATGCTGCCTGGTTTGGAGCGTAGGTCTTATGAGGAAAGGTTGAGGGAGCTAGGGCTTTTCTCTTTAGAGCGGAGGAGGATGAGAGGAGACTTAATAGAGGTTTATAAGATGATGAGGGGGATAGATAGAGTGGATGTTCAGAGACTATTTCCTCAGGTGGATGTAGCTATTACTAGGGGGCAGAACTATGAGGTTAATGGTGGGAGATATAGGAGGGATGTCCGAGGTAGGTTCTTTACTCAGAGTGTGGTTGGAGTGTGGAATGGACTGCCTGCTGTGATAGTGGAGTCGGACACTTTAGGAACTTCCAAGCGGCTATTGGATAGGCACATGGAGCACACCAGGATGATAGGGAGTGGGATAGCTTGATCTTGGTTTCAGATAAAGCTCGGCACAACATCGAGGGCCGAAGGGCCTGTTCTGTGCTGTACTGTTCTATGTTCTATGTTCTATCAAAATGGGAAAAAAGTTAGGTAACAGATTTTAAGCAGGTACAAAATGGGAAAAAGAACAAAAAAGAAGGGCCGGAATTCTCCCATCCCGACTGCCACTGGAATTTTAGTGGGCAGGTTGCAGACAATGTGAAACCCCATTGACAGTCAGGAATTTCCAGCTTTTAGACCAGTGCGGCTGGAGAATTCCGCCCAAGTTATCTGGTAAAGTGAAAGGCACGAGAGATTAAATGACAAAAAAAGTATAATGGGACAATAAAAGAAAAGCAAGATGGGTCCAATAAGGTGTATATGGCAATATTAGAATCATCATCTCCAGCTGCCATCCAAAAGAACTGGTTATGGTTTCAAATTGTTGAACTCCATGTTGAGTTCAGAAGGCTCAAAAGTGCTTAGTTAAAAGGTATGGCAGCTGCTGGAATTTAAATTCAATTAATAAAATCTGGAATTGAAATCATAGAATCCCTACAGTACAGAAGTAGGCCATTTGGCCCATAAAGCCTGTACTGACAACAATCCCACCCAAGCTCTATCCCTATAACCCCACATATTTACTCTGCTAATCCCCCTGACGCTAAGAGGCAATTTAGCATGGCCAATCCATTTAACCTGCACATCTTTGGACCGTGCAAGGAAACCAGAGCACCTGGAAGAAAACCCACGCAAGGGAGAAGGATAATCATAAATTACTGTCTCGATTGTCATTTTTTAAAAAATCCATCTGGTTCACAAATGCCCGTCCGGGAAGAAAATTTGCCATCCTAATGTAGTCTGGTCTACATGTGACTCCAGAGCCACAGCAATGTAACTTAACTGCCCCTCTCAAATAGGTTGGCAAGCCACTCCATTCAAGGTCAATTAGGGATGGGCAACAAATGCTTGTTTTACCAGTGATGGCCCACAACCCATGAAAGAATAAATTTTAAAAAACAGAGAACTGTCATCCGCGATGACATAGGGCACTTCCAATGGCAATTTTGTGGTTTGTTTTTCTGACATTTACCACATGACTTGATGGAAAGAACATGATTTGGCATTTGGGTCCATTATTCATATTTCCCAATGCATCACTTCAGGCTAATGCTTGTTGTTTTAGTAATATGTCCACCCTCAGTTAGAAAATTCTGAGACATTCCATTAATGAAAAAGATGTAGTTGTTGTTTTAAATAGCTTTGATTTTTTTTCTTGAAATCATCACAGGGCCATTACATCATCCCTCCTAAACTGCCCTTAATAGCTCATTGTTCTCCGTGGTTAAAAACATAGATCCTACCCCTTTATAAAAATCACAGAGCCTCTTGGTTTCTTGTTGAGATTCCACAGTGTGTTTAGGATGTGTCTGTTTCCATAGTTACTGGTTGCAAATCCAGCATCTCTCGTTACAATGTCAATTAAGTATTAGACAAAATGGATGGAGAATGGTGCATGTGGAGAGGGGTGGGGGAGAATGAGAGCTGTGTGTTATGTGGAATTCTTTTGGCACTGGCTTTAGAGAGAACTCACTTGTGTGTGCATGTTAATGATATTACTCAACTTGCTTTTCTTTCATGGAGAGAGAGAGAGAGAAGCCAAGGCCCCTAATTAAGGAACACACATACTCAGTCAAACTTCATTCGCCTGAGACTGAGCATGCATCATTAATTTGTATGAACTAATTACTGTAGGCCGACACTGCACAAAGGAATTGGAACTCTCTCTTTTCTGGGATGAATGTTGCTCCTCATTCGCGGAGGAAGACGGTGCAGTTGGATCAGTTTGGAACAGCTAGTGATAATTCAAATCATGAGTAAACTATTTTTTAATTGTATTAATTCCTGCTGCCGACTCCCCAAGTAATGCATCAATTGCCCTTGGAAAGCTGCCAGGTGACAGACTTTCAAACCTCCATTGATGGTGCTCTGAGCTGCTCCCTTCAAGATGCACTCAAGCGGCTTGAAGAAGAGCTCTCCCTCTGCCAATCATCTTTAAGAGGGGCACCGGAATCCACTTGTCATTTGCTGACCAAAGCATGCAGCGACTGGGGTCGAATACCACCATCTATGAAGCATACCCTGGATTCATGTCCTGCCTGCACCCACTTTGCCTTCTTAAAGTTTCCCCAAGATCGGATTCTCCAAACTGGACAAGCAGAACACTTGGTACTGACAGTGAAATTGTTCCTTTGTGGTTCATGTCTGCAATTTCTCACATGTTTGAGGAGAAAGGAAGAAGTCGCATTTACACAGCTCCTCTTTTGATCTCAAAATGTTGCAAGAAGCCTTAACAGTTGATGTACCTGTCCACTAATACTTTGTGCTTTCTATCCCCGGACCTTTAACTCTCTCTGCCTCTTCACGGTTCCAGGATTCACAAGATTTAGAAAGCACGCTGATCTAACAGCTGATTCTGTATTAAAGTCTTGTAGCAGAAAGATGCACGAGCAGGGCTGATCTGGTCCTCCCCCTTGTGTAACAGGGTTACATGGGGAGAATTCCTCTTGCCTCCCCTGTCGTGACCAATAATGCAGCTCAGGAGATATGACCCCATGGCTGCAGTATTCGGCGAGAATAGAAAAGGAACCACATGGTTCAGACAGGCTGAAGCAATGGACTGAAGGGCTATTTTATCGAGAGGCTAACTACCCAAAATGGGGGTTCCTGAGTTACGTACCGTCCAGAAGGATCAAGTAACTTGAGGGATGTAACAATAGTGGGTCAGGCAGGGAAATCTACATGGAAAATACGATAGAAGCAAATTACTGTGGACGCTGGAATCTGAAACAGAAACAAAAAATGCTGGAAAATCTCAGCAGGTCTGACGGCAGCTGTGGAGAGAGAACAGATATAACAGCCAGAATTTTACCGGTACGCCCGCCCCGATTCCGGGGGCAGGTGGGGCTCAGAGGACGGCATTCTCCGTTGGCCTCGGGCGGGATTGTACGAACCTCGGGCGGACGTGCCGATAAAATTCCACCCAACGAGTCTGGATGACTCTTCATAGATACGTTATTTGGCTGAATGTCCAGGATGGTGGGCAAGGAGTGAGGAGCTTGGATTAGGGAATGGTGCGGGACAGTGGGAAATAAGAAAATGAGAAAGAACAGTTCGAGTTCCACTAATGGGTTGGGCATTGAGTTCCAGCTGAGGAAACATTCAAAAATGGTGGAAAGGGCCTCAGATTGGGTATACAGGGGATCTAACAACGGTAGCCAGAAAGGCTTTAAGAAGCAAGCAGGTCAGTTACAGTGAGACTAGATGACAGGAGAATGGAAAAAGCAATACCATCCCAACAAAATAATAGAAAGAGTCCTTGTGACCAAGACATTTTAGTAGCAGCCAGCAAATTAGGAGATAAGGCCATATGGGAGACTAAACAGAAAAAGTCAAAGTTGGTGAGAGCCTGGTGTGTATTCAGAAGTTTCAGATAGGGTCAGTCAACATTATCTCATAGATGGATCTGCATCGAAAAGGGGCTTAGTCACCCCCATTCGGGCACATCCTCTCACTGTCTCTTAAACTACTGTTCGAATCATCAAATCACAGAATCATATAGTGCAGAAGAGGCCCTTTGGCCCATCAAGTCTGCACTGACAGATTAGAAACATCTGAACTCCCACCTAATTCCATCTGCCAGCACTTGGCCCATAGTCCTGAATGTTATGATGTGCCAAGTGCTCATCCATATACTTTTTAAAGGATGTGAGACAACTTGCCTCTACCACTCTCTCTGCCAGTGCATTCCAGATCGTCACCACCCTCTGGGTAAAAATACTTTTCCTCACATCACCTCTGAACTTCCTGCCCCTCACCTTGAACTTATGTCTCCTCGCGACTGACCTTTGAACAAAGAACAAAGAACAGTACAGCACAGGAAACAGGCCCTTTGGCCCTCCAAGCCTGTGCCGCTCCTTGGTCCAACTAGACCAATCGTTTATATCCCTCCATTCCCAGGCTGCTCATGTGACTATCCAGGTAAGTCTTATCTTTGCTAAGGGGAACAGCTTCTCCTTATCCACTCTGTCCATGTCCCTCATATTCTTGTACACCTCAATCAGGTCACCCCCTGTCTTCAAACTTTGCTAAAACAGAAATAAAACCGAAGGATAATGCAAATGAGAATCCTTTGCTGCAAAAGTGAGATTTTTGTTGTTCTTTAGGGCAGCTGGCTACAGAAGGATGAGACCCTTTGGGGGCCCTTTCAGAGCAAGAAGGTCGGAATCCTTGCTGAACGCTGTCTGTAAATAGCTGTTGGTGCTCAGACTCTGATCAGTGCGAGTTGTTGGGCAGGATTCCAGGTCCCTTCACATACTCAGCAGCACTTTTGTATCAGAGAGTTCCATTTTAGGAAGAAAAAGGAAACAGGTTAGTGCTCCCAGAGAGAGAGAAAAAAACAAGTGAAGCATTTGTTTTCCCTCTGGAACCTTACGATTTGGCTCGTCATGTTTGTGACCGACATTATTTCACTAAACAGGGCAGTTCGCAGTGCTGTTCAACCGCCAGGAGAATCGTGTGGGGAAAAATAATGCAATAGCTTAACCTGGGAACAATTACACAGAAAAACAGCTTGTTGCCAGCCAGGATTTAATTAATCCAACACATGGTTGTAAGGTATGAAGCGCAGCACTCAAAACTGTTTAGCTGCCTGGTTTGCTGGCTAGAAAGCAAAGTATTGAAAAAATGGCAAGCCTTTGCACTTACTAAGGCTCATATCTGAATTTACTTATCGACAAGGATATTTTTCCAGTGTCAGTCGAGGCAATTTAAAATAAAATCCAAAAAATCTTTTGGCAAACTCGTGGTAGGGCAGAGGGACGATGCGTTGGACTTTCCTCCATTATTGCACCTGAAACCAGCCAAGATAGTATCCAAGGTTTAATGCCATCTTGCCCTGGCCCCAATTTTAATTCCCTATCCATCCAAGACCTCTAATAGCTGCCCCTTCCCACTGGTAGCATGTAAATGTAAGGGTAGTGAGATAGGATAGCCTCCTATCTCATTTCCCTTCTAATACCCCTGTTACTGCCACCCCCCAAGATTATTTGGTATAACATAATGATAAAACGAGTTTGTAGTGATGGCCTAAAGCACGTCAAAGAAGTCCAAGGACTTCTTCCCTTCAATTGTCTCCCTGTTATTTACATACATTGGACTCATACTTTGCTGAGATTTGCAAGTCTGTACATCCTAGTAACCCATGCTGTATACTTCCATTCCTGATGCACTGCTGCTGCGCTATGTGCTACATACAGGGTGTACTGCATCAACTCACCAGAGTTACTTCACCAACACCTTCCTTCTCTATGACCTGCACCTCTGAGAAGTATGAGCAGCAATTTTCACCTCTTGAGTTTAAATCCAAGCTGCGTACAATCCTGATTTGGACATGCATCAGTATTACTCATCAGGTCTTTGCTAGATAGATGTCCTGGAATTCTCATCATGGGAGTTCCATCACAACAAGGGTTACGCGGATGCACAAGAATTCCTATGATCATCTTCAATGCAAAACTACAAAAGGGCAATAAATGCTCCCCTGTCAATTTCTCCACCCCTTGAGAAATTCTCATATTGCATGCGTTCCTCAATGATGGAGGCGTTTAATGGAATGATAGCCTTTCACAAAAATGTAGCATGCCTCAAGCAAACAAATCTGTCCCTGTCTATATTAATGTAGAGTGAAAAGACGAATGTGTTGGACAAATACGCCGGAATTTTCCAGCACTCCTACCAGGGCTCTCCACGATGGGCCTGGCGAGCCATTGAAACCTCCATTTACATTGGTGGGACTGGAAGATTCCGCCGGGTGAATGGCTGGAGAATTCCAGCCATAGTGTCAGGTGACTGAGCAAAGCCTCTATCTGATACCGCAGTCAGGAGGTATGGTGAGCTATTTGTTCCTGGTTTATTTGTAACCCACAAGTCAAGTTCAGTGGCTTATTTGAACTTTTGACTTGGGAGCAGCTGGTTCTAGGTAAATAGTCCAAATGCTGACACCAGTAAGATGTATTCAACATGTGCCCCAGAAGTTTGATAATTGCATCTTTCCATCATCACCCTGGAGTTATTTTGTGACAAGCTATTTCCCTGAGTGACTTTATTATTCTAACCGCTGTATATCTGCACAGCAGGCACTGACTGGAGATTCACAAGAAACGAAGGATAGGAAAAACTAACAGGACCTGTCCCTCCAAATATGCATCTCATTCACACACACAATTCCAATGGATCACACCCTTTCCCATTCCTTTAATAGCAATTTATACTGATTGTTCTTCATTTACAAATTGTGGCAAAATATTTAACGAAGTATTACATGATCTATAACAGATATACATTCCTCGAAACCCTAACAGGAAACCATGGCTAACTAAAGTTAAAGATGGAGTTAGGATTCAGGAGAGATGGGAAGAAGTGTTACGCCTCACCACCAAACATCAAACCATTGTTTCCAGGACTGTCACTGACCTCATCGCCTCTGGGGATCTTCCCTCCACAGCGTCTAACCTCATAGTCCCCCCACCCCATACAACCTGCTTCTACCTCCTTCCCAAAACCCACAAACAGGACTGCCCTGGCTAATGAGCAATGAGAAGCAGTAGAGCAAAGAAGCAAGAAGGATCACTCTCTCGCTCTCATTTGCTGGAGGTAAGTGTGTTTTGGCAGAGATAGGCATCAAATGGGTAGAAACATCACAGCTTCTTCAGTTAACCCTGCAGAGACAACCAGGTCACTTCTTCCCATGGACAAGCCTACAAGTGTCCCCAATAGACTGCAAATCTGCCAAATTGTTACCAAACTCACTCAACTTAATGGATGCAACATACACCATCTATGTCTCACAGACTGATTTATATATATTTTCTAAACTTTTATATGGACTCAAATTCTCCTTTCTGATCTGAGTGTGTGGGTGTGTGTCGTGTCTTTCTTATTTTTCCTCATGTTTTAGATACTAATAAACTCACTCTTTCTTTGATTCAAGAAAGCCTGGTTAAATTGGTTCCTTATAAAAATACTTTTGGATTGGGAAAAGGTTTCCATGGGGAAAGTATTTTTGTGACCAACAAAGGGGATAGGAAAAGAGGGGGAGCCAGTTTCTTCCTCATCATTTGTTCATAACACCAGGGACCTGTTAGCCCGCAGCTTCAACAATTTCCCTCGTATCACTTCCTTTATCTTTTCTATCAGTACTTTTTTTATTTGTTCATGGGATATGGGTGTCACTGGCTAGGCCAACATTTATTGCCCATCCCTAATTGCCCTTGAGAAGTTGAACTGCTGCAGTCCATTTGTTGTAGTTACACCCACAGTGCTGTTAGGAAGAGAGTCCCATGATTTTGACTGATTAAGACTGCTGCTCCATTATGAATGCCTGGCTGTGTTTCAAAAGCTTCAGCTCAGCTCATGTGGTATTGTGAATCCAAGAAATATTGAAACTTTGTTGAGCCTATAATAATGAAAAATGTCTGTTATATGGTTTCTTGTTTTTCTCCTTGTGTTTTTTAATGGCGTATTCATAATAGCAAATTTAAATTAATATTTCTTAGATTTTTAGAAGTTTAATGGTTTTCCAATGATTTTATAATAATTCCCATTCTATTGCATGATTCCTGAGAACTGTACATAAAATGTACTGGGTGATTAATTACAGTGGATGCATGGGGACAGAGAAGTGGCAAGGGGGGAGTGAGGTGGCAAGGGGAGGCATCGACGCACAGAAGCATGGAGTGGCATGGGGGAATGTGAAGTGGCATGGATTGGCAGGGGTAATGTGGGGAGGGGGCATGGAGTGGCATAGAGGATGGGTAGAGGATTCAGGGGTGAAATGTGAGGTTCAGGGGGCCTTTTATGGCTGCTGAGCTGAGTTGCTATAGAATCGAAGCAGGCCTTCTAACTGGCCACCCCTCAGGTACCCCATCATGGCTGACAAAATGTTCTGTGAAGCCAACCCCTGCTTGAAATGACAAGAGTTCCACAAAGTCACACATGGGTGTGCACCTTGCGAGCCACAAAAATGTGCAGGTAAGCTTTCCCAAGCCCATAGAAAGTTCAGTTCCTCATCAATATGAAAAGACTGTTGCAATCCTTCTTTTCTCTCCTGATGACAGTGTTGATAAATGCACTGCTTGATGTAGTACTGAGAGTTACAAACCAGAAAGGTCCCACGTTCACTCCCTGGTCTGTGTTGAGTTTTGTGACCACAGCTGGGGTAGCAGTTAGGCACAGCAACAAGTCCTGGTGCCTTTGGGATGGTTACACAATTAAAAACAATGGGAATTCCTATTCCTGAACACTAAGCAGTCACCCCTGTCGGAAAGGGCACGTATGTGGGCGTGGGTGTCAGAGGAGGACAGAATTAGAGTTTTCTGTGCTGTCATTTGATCCTCCCTCGTAGTTGAATAGTCTTACTCTCCACTGACACGTTGAGGTTAACCACTTGGAGGAGATAGCCAAGGATTGCTGCTTCTGTGGAAACGTGCCCAGTGTGACAGTATGTTCGGAGGAGCGGAGGAAAAATTGAGAGGGAGTGTTAAAGTATACATTTTTCAGATTAATTACATCTGGCTATATTTTTAAAAAGGTTACACCCAGCAGTCAGTGAGTGAGTTAGGAAAGTTGTTCTACAATTTAGGTGGGGAGGCTGAGTGTGGCCTGTGAGAATTACATGGAAGAAAGAAAGAAAACATAACTATGCGGTTTTGAAAAATAAATTATGAGTTCAACATATTTTTTTAACTGCCTTTTTCAGAGTTAGTGCTCAGGCTTACAACCATTGAGTTCCAAGAGCAGCATGTAATGTTAAGATGAGAAATGAAGTTCAGTCTTTCCAGCCTGTCACTGCAAGATGGTTTCCTGAATCCTGATGTGGAGATGCCGGCGTTGGACTGGGGTAAACACAGTAAGAAGTTTAACAACACCAGGTTAAAGTCCAACAGGTTTATTTGGTAGCAAAAGCCACACAAGCTTTCGAGGCTCTGAGCCCCTTCTTCAGGTGAGTGGGAATTCTGTTCACAAACAGAACTTATAAAGACACAGACTCAATTTACATGAATAATGGTTGGAATGCGAATACTTACAACTAATCCAGTCTTTAAGAAACAAAACAATGGGAGTGGAGAGAGCATCAAGACAGGCTAAAAAGATGTGTATTGTCTCCAGACAAGACAGCCAGTGAAACTCTGCAGGTCCACGCAACTGTGGGAGTTACAAATAGTGTGACATAAACCCAATATCCCGGTTGAGGCCGTCCTTGTGTGTGCGGAACTTGGCTATCAGTTTCTGCTCAGCGACTCTGCGCTGTCGTGTGTCGCGAAGGCCGCCTTGGAGAACGCTTACCCGAATATCAGAGGCCGAATGCCCGTGACCGCTGAAGTGGGGAGCACTTCAGCGGTCACGGGCATTCGGCCTCTGATATTCGGGTAAGCGTTCTCCAAGGCGGCCTTCGCGACACACGACAGCGCAGAGTCGCTGAGCAGAAACTGATAGCCAAGTTCCGCACACACAAGGACGGCCTCAACCGGGATATTGGGTTTATGTCACACTATTTGTAACTCCCACAGTTGCGTGGACCTGCAGAGTTTCACTGGCTGTCTTGTCTGGAGACAATACACATCTTTTTAGCCTGTCTTGATGCTCTCTCCACTCCCATTGTTTTGTTTCTTAAAGACTGGATTAGTTGTAAGTATTCGCATTCCAACCATTATTCATGTAAATTGAGTCTGTGTCTTTATAAGTTCTGTTTGTGAACAGAATTCCCACTCACCTGAAGAAGGGGCTCAGAGCCTCGAAAGCTTGTGTGGCTTTTGCTACCAAATAAACCTGTTGGACTTTAACCTGGTGTTGTTAAACTTCTTACTTCCTGAATCCTGTCAGAGATCATTGTCCTTGAGTAACTATCAGAAAGCAGAGATAACAGCAATTCAAACATTGTTTCCTTCAGAATTCAGTTGTCTCATGCAGGAAGGCATGGGCCATGGAATCAGTAGCAACAAGGAGTTTATCCTTCTTCCCTCTCCTCCTCAGAGTATGGGCTGACGATGAGCTATAGTTCTATACATCCCTGTGACTTGATAAATATCCATTTTCCAAATGTGAGCTGGAACAATGAACACTGATAGACTGCTGAGTACTTCCCGATTAGATCTGATCCTGTCCTCACTTGAAATAGAGAGACACAGAAAATAGGAGCAGGAGGAGGCCATTCGGCCCTTCAAGTCTGCTCCACCATTCATTATGATCATGGCTGAAGTCCATACATTAGCACTTTCCAGAATAAAGGATAACAGTCAGGAGAGGGGAAACCTAATCACCTCTGTAACCCAGGAGTGCTGTGACCAACTGTTGTCCCCTGCCAGCACCCCACTATACTAAAGCCAGCTAAATCAGCACAAAGCAGCAACTAAACTGAGACCTTCCTGAATGTATGGTTAATATACCACACTACATTGTACTTTTAACTACTAAACCATCAAGTGTGTTTGAGGAGATTTTTTTTCCCCTTTTAACATAAAGACAGCCAGGCCAAACCAGCAATCTTCCCCATGGACAGATAAAGACCAGCCAAAGATTGTGGACAGATTACAAGCCCTTTTGGTCAGAGACTGTGCCTACAACATGATAGATTTATTGAGAAATTTCCCATTTTTATGGCAGCATCAATGCACAGACAGCCATTCTTCAAAGATAAATCTTAATAGTTTGATTTGAATAGCACATTAATAGTCAGGTGAGTAAATCTGTCTTTGCCAGCACAGCAAATAGTTCAGCAAATATCCTGTATAATGAATTTCCACTCCAAAATTCTCAGTATCCTCACTGGAAGCAGGATGATAATATCAGGGGAAATTCCGCCCACTGTCTAAATAAGATGTTAGATCACAGAGAGATGTGGATAAAGAAGGTCTTTCAGCCCATTATAATCGTCCACATAGGAATTCCAACATCCTTATCACAGGGTCCAGTTGGCTTTTAATTGGTTACAGGCATTTTGCTTCAGAAATCCATTCCAAATGTTAATCACTCCTGGAAGTACTTCTGACTTTAGCCGGTGGTGTAAAATGGACAATATTGAATTGGCCATCCATTATATATCATGTCCAGTGTTTTGTTCTATTGCTCCCATTAAAAAGGAAAATCTGGTGACTGATTCAATGACCCCAATCTTATCTCAGTGGCGTGGAAGGAGTGAAAGGGGCAATCTTGCCATCAGAAATCCCAGAGAATGGTTTCCCTCAGATCCTACCAATCTAGTGAGCAATTTCTATCTTCATTTCCTGGCTGCAGCCAGCCAGACTGGGAGACTAGTTGGCTTTTGAGCGGGTAAGGTTTCAGTACCAGGCTGTAGCCAGTGATTGGAAAGATGAGGAGAAGATTGAAGGCCAGAAGGGAGATTGGAGATTGGATATTGGGGTCCAGAGCAGAGGGGAAATCAGGGACCGGGAAAAGATCAGAAGGGTGAGGGAGGGGATCAAAAAGGTTAAGAGGCGGGGGCAGTGGAATATCCAATTGCAGAAGGTGCGTGAAGTATGTAAACTGTATCTGGCAAGTAAGTAAAAAGGCTCTTACCTGTTGGATCCAGTCGTCTTTGTCTCCCTTTATCTGCCAGGTTTCCTGAGGTCTGCATACCCGGTGACCCAGGTTAAATTTGAACTAGTGATTAATTCTGATCTAAGCATCTGGTTCTAATATTTAAATGATCAACGTACCCTGCCTCTGTTAAAACAAGGAAATGGGCTGCTGGACTTTGGATTTTAACTATTCTAAATGTTAACATCCCCAAACTACCCATTTTTTTTTGGGGAGTTAAAATTCCCTTGAATATTTCCCATTTCACACCATTTCTCAAAGTTAAAATTACCCAATGGTTTGAAGTAATTAATTGAAGCATTCTTGATTTTCACTGATTTAAACCAGTACAGCCATATTAAATGTGAAATGTTCTGGATTTTCTTTCCACATCGAGTTAATTATCTTACATATCTCTGTGCGTGGGATTAGCTACTTTGTGAGGGAGATGATTGGGACAGTTAAAGGAGGAAAAGCAGGAATTGAAAGCATTGACGTCTTATCATATGGTGTCCATGTGGGCCTTAACTGGGGAATGTACATGAATCGTCACTATAGTCTCATTCTGAAACTGAAGTTTCAAACAATGTCTAGTCTGGCTTTTTGAGAAGTGTCTATGTATGTGGGCATCAGTTTGAATGTTTCCCAAATGAAATTGCTTACTTAACTGTCCCTATATACTCATTGAGTATGCAGCACACTGAAGTTTGGTATTTTGTATTTGAGACGACAGTACAAATGATTAAGCATAGGATAAAGCAACATTTGATAATGAATAATAATGTTAGATTTAACATCTGTTTCAAATATCCCATCTCCTTCTGCAATACCTTATGTTTACATTTTAAATAAACTAAAGATAATTCTATTATCGGCACGGTGGCACAGTGGTTAGCACTGCTGCCTCACAGCGCTAGTGACCCGGGTTCAATTCCGGCCTCAGGGTCACTGGCACTGCAAGTTCTCCCCGTGTTTGCGTGGGTTTCCTCTGGGTGCTCCGGTTTCCTCCCACACTCCAAAGATGTGCGGGTTAGGTTGATTGGCCATCCTAGTGTCCAGGGAATTAACAGGGTAAATATGGGGGAATACGGGAATAGGGCCTGGGTGGGATTGTGGTCGGATGCAGACACCATGAGCTGAATGGCCTCCTTCTGCACTGTAGGGATTCTATGATCCTGTTCTATTCTATGATTCTATTTTCTCCCATTGCCTTCAACCTGTCAGTGTACTTTGAATGCAGGGGATGATTGAACAGGCAACCTCCTACCACTCCTTTATCTATACCACCCTGTATCAGCTACCCAGAAGCATAGGAGGGATGCCGTACAATCACACTTCTTTAGAGTTTCCCCTCCTACTGCTCCTATGGTGAAGAGATGTCCAACCTGTAGTCCCATGCATTCCTCAATCCTATTTGTGTTCTACTTATTTGATGGTTTGTTTCATTTGAATCTTGTAACTCGGAGGCAATACAGATCAGGGTGATCACAAGTTTAGCTAATGAACTCAGTGCCTCTGGGCTGGGAACAAGGGCAATTAAGCCAACATTTCTGCTTCAGATTGCATTCCATTGTCACAGCTGGAAGTGCACATGTATGTGTACACAAAAATTCATTCACAGAATGTAGGCTTCACTGGCAAGGCCAGCATTTATGGCCCATCCCGAATTTTCCTCAGGAAGGTGGTGAATTGCTGCAGCCTGCGTGGTGTAGACACACCCACAGTGCTTTCGATAGATGGTAATGGACTTCGGGACTGAGTTGCAGGACGGAGCTGGATCCATTCTGCATTGAGGCAGAATTCACATCATTTTAAAAGATCAGTGTCTTTGGTTTATGTGATCAGAAGTCACTTTGTCACTTGGTAGTGCAGAACTTGAATATCGCTGAAAATGGAGTTCCAGGAATTTGATCCATGGCAATTAAGGAAAAGCAATGTAATTCCAAGTCAGGGATGGCATGTGGCTTGGAAGGGAACATGCAGGTGGTTGTGCATGCTTCCCTCATACTAGGTGATACAGGTCATCACGGGTTTGGAAGCTGCCTGCCAAAGGAGCCTGGGCGCATTGCAATGCATCTTGTAGATAGTACACTGCTGCCTCTGTGCGCCAGTGATAAGGAAGTGAATGTTTAAGACAGTGGATAGGGTGCAAGTCAAGTGGGCTGCTTTGTCCTGGATGGTGTTGAGCTTCTTGAGTGTTGTTGGAGATGCACTCATCCAAGCAAGCGGAGAGTATTCCATCTCACTCCTGCCTTGTGCTCTGTGGATGGTGGGCAGGCTTTGGGAAGTCAGGAGGTGAGTTAATCAGCACAGAATTCCCAGCCTCTGACATGCTCTGGTAGCTACAGTATTTAAATACAGTTGATCTAGTTAAATGGTGAACCCAAGATTTTGGTGATAATGCTGTTGATTGTCAAAGGGAGATGAATAGACTCTCCCTTATTGCAGTTTGTGATGGCCTGGTCCTTGTGTGGGACAAATCTTACTTTACTCAGCCCAAGACTGAATACTGTCCAGGTCTTGCTGCATGTGGGCACTGATTGCTTTGATATCTCAAGAATTGAAATTGGAACAGAACACTGCGCAGGCATGAGTGAATAGCCCCAATTCTGATGTTATGATGGTTGGAAAGTCATTGATGAAGCAGCTAAAAATGGTTGGGCCTGGGATATTACTCTGAAGAACTCCTGTAGCAATGTCCTGAGGCCGAGATGATTGACTTCCAACAACAACAACTGACTTCCTATTTACTAGTTAAACTTAAGTTTGTACAGAGTTTTCTACCAGAACCTTACTGACTTCAAATTTTGCAAATACTCTTTGGTATCATGGCCAGGATTCTCCCAATCCACTGTGCTGCCCGGTAGCGCAGCAGGTCAGGAGACACCAATGGCAGCCGTTTCGTGGGATTCATGCTGGGAGCCTGGGCGTCTGCACATCTCCTGGGCTAAGTTTTTTAGCGTCATTAGCTTTGCACTGGAAATCGGCGTGGAGCTGATTAGCATATTGAAATTGGAATTTCAGTATAATTAGCGGGCCTGGGACGGTATTCTCTGGGCCCTCTAGTGTCTCTCCCCCCAGCCGGGAGTAGTTCCCTCCAGCGGTGTTTATGACTGTTCCCCACCAACGGGGAACGGGCGCCCAACCACGCTGAAGGGAACTGAGGCCATTGAGGCCCACCAGGGAGGTTGGAGGTGGTGGGGTGCCCCTTGGGCAATGCCAATCTGGCACCTTGGCACTGCCCAAGGGGCAAACTGGCACTGCCCATCAGGCACCTTGAAACTGCCCACTGGGCACCAGGCAGTGCCAAGGGGATGGGGCCTACTGGGGGTGGCCTACTAGAGGGGTGATCGGTGTGGGGGGGGACCCGCTTCCACTCTGTAAGAGGCTCGGTGGAAGAAGGAGGGATTAAGGCTATCAGGGCTGGCCATCAGGGTGGGTGGGTGGTCTGGGGTTGGTCATCGGGGGGGGGGGGGTTCAGGGCTGTCGGGCTGAGGGGGGTTGTAACTGGCCGGTGAGGGCGGGGAGATAGGAGGTGGCTAGAGAGTGGGAGGGGCATCAGGGCTGACCCAGGGAGGTCCGGGATGCCAGCAACCAGGGGGGGTGATGTTGGTGGAGGTGGAGGAGGCCAGTGATCAATGGGGTTGCGGGGCTGGCCAGCAATTGGAGACCAGCGATTGGGAAGCTGGCAATAGGGGGCCACTGCGCATGCGCCGATCTCCACTCTGATAAATTGGCGCATGTGCAGTGGCCCACTCAGTGCTAAGCTGTCGGCCTCTCGGATGGGAATGGGCCCTGCCCCTATTTTCCAGAGTGAATCACGCTGAGGCACTCTGCATTGCTCAGAGTATCAGAGATTCACTCTGATAAGGAATTACTCCTGTTTTCCCGCACATTGGGATCTTAAAATGTTTTTGGGAGAATCTTGGACCATATTTGGTCAAATGCTGCCTCAATGTCAAGAATAGTGACTCTGGAATGTGGTTCTTTTGTCCACCTTTGACCAAGCCGCAATAAAGTCTGATGCTGAGTGGTCCTGGCAGAACCCAAACTGGGCATTGGTGGTTTGATAGTACAGTGACTACACCTACCTCTGACTCTGCCTCACTTTGGCATTAGATCCAATACAGCACCCTCTGTTTTTCTTCCATTTCCCTTGTGGATCTTCTGAGAGTCATTAGCTACTTAATGCCAAACACATTCCACATTGGAAAATTGATTAATTTGCAACCTTTCAATTCACTTTATTAGATTTGTATTTATATCTGATTTCATCCAGATATATTTGCTGAGTGGCTTTTCCAAGTGCAACAGTGTGACAAAGCTAAGTTCAAAGGCACAGAAATGCTTACATTTACATAGTGCCTTTCATGAACTCACAACATCCTAAAGCATCTTGCAACCAATGAAGTACTTCTGAAGTGTTGTCAATATTGTAGCTTTAATCTGGTGGAGAACTGAATTAACTTGTGCCCGAGGTTAGTTCTAGTCTCTCAGGCACTTGGACTCAGTTTCTCCTCCCAGCACCTTGGCACTGCCCAAGGGGCAAACTGGCACTGCCCACCAGGCACCTTGAAACTGCCCACTGCATCAGTTTTCCTGATGGGATCTGTTATTCTCACTCTCTCAAAAATGCTCAGGAGGTGGTGAAAAATGATGCGGGCAATATTCTAAAGTCTTTGTAATTTAATGCTCTGTTTAAAAGTGCTTGTAATGGGGTAGCTCTTTCTCTTTAACAAGCGGCATTTTCGATGTTCAACTTATTTCAAGCCCCCTCTCCAGCCTCCTTTCCTTAATTGACTCAATGCCAAGCAGCTCATTCCTACTTTGCAGAAACAGAATTGATTGGAAAGGAAGCCCCCAGACTTGGGTCTGTGCTAGTGAAGTACATCAGCACTTACTCATAGATGAATTGCTGGAAAAACCTATCAAAAATTCTGATGTCTAACTGCCTGAGGAATGTGTAGGATCCGCATGCAATTTTAATTAAGACGAGTGTGTTTGTTTGTGGAGGATGGCATGGTGGTGGCAGGATGCTGGGCAGATTCTGTAGAATCAAATTCACCAGCTCTGAAAAACTAAACATTAACATAACCTCCAACTCAGCTTTAGAGCACAAAAGATCATTGACGTGGAGGAATGTGGATTCAGATTTTGTTCTGCTTGTCTCCCAAATTGAGTCATGCGGAAAGAAGCTGCAGCATCTCCTTGCAGGGGCGGGAAGAAGTCATGGGAAATAGTCACATCTGGGTGGAGCCCTACACTGTTTGGCCCCTCGACAATGGAAACGCCTTGGTCAGATAGACCAGAAATGAGGCAGTACTTAGCAGAATCAATGTCAAAATACCTTTTGATTTTGTATAAACTGTTGAGAATCCACCCCCCCCCCCCCGCCCCACAACCCAAACCCTACACCACCCCCCCCCCCATCCTCCCCATAAACACTGCTGTACAAGATAGGGCCATGCATAGCCCAGGAGAAAGAAAATCTCAACATTATGAATCCTCGCAGTTTTGCTTTTGGGAAACTGTGGGTGGCACGGGGCACAGCGGTTAGCACTGCTGTCTCACAACAACAGGGACCCGGGTCCGATCCCCAGCTTGGGTCACTGCCTGTGCGGAGTCTGCACGTTCTCCCTGCGTCTGCCTGGGCTTCCTTTGGGTGCTCCAGTTTTCTCCCACAGTCTGAAAGATGTGCTGGTTAGGTGCATTGGCCATGCTAAATTCTCCCTCAGTGTACCCGACCAGGCACCGGAGTGTGGCGACTAGGGGATTTTCACATTAACTTCATTGCAGTGTTAATGTAAGCCTATTTGTGACAATAATAAATAAAATAAATTTTCCGGCTGCGCTCGCCCCAAAACCGGAAAACCCCACACAAGGTGAATGGATCTTTGCATGGTCCGCCCACTGCCCGCTACGATTCCCATGGCGGGCGGGACGGGAGAATTCACCCCTGTGTGTTTCAGTGGATTAGACATAGCCTTTGCGTATCTGGAGCGTGATAGGATGGTGGTTTCGAGTGGTTGTGAGGTACCTAAATTCAATGCGCCAGTGAAATTTCAATCCAGTTTATAGTCAGTTGGAGCCCACATCACAAAACATCAAATTGACATGACTTAACCAGGGGCCGGGTTTGCATGCTGGCTCAGGTAAAGACAACCTGTGAGCTCAGGTAAAGACCGCATGTGGGTTCAGGTAAAGGCAGCCTATGCACTTTTTTGCCTTCTAAAAACACCTGACACGTTTGCTCACGGCTTTGGTCTTTTCACACAGGATTCAGGTTTGCAATATATTTTGCAAGTCATGTTGGAGTATGCGAGGAATGTGGGTATGGCGGCGAGCTGGCAAAAGGTCCACCTCTTCTCAGAGACAGCAGCCCAGCTCCCAACATCATTGAAAGGCTCACAAAACCTCACCCCTCATTCCTTACTCCCTACCCACCCCCCACACACTCCCATTCCTGGCAGATCCCAAGTGACCCCTCATATCTTCCATGCCTCCTCATGGGGAGACCTTGCCCCCTCATGTATCCTCCATAGCCACTCACTCAGTACCCACTATGTACATTGCCCAGGAGCCATACAAAACAATGGGAATTATTTTAAATGTAAAAAATAAATAAATCTATGACAATCTGGTAAAAGTCTCATCCAAGCACATTACTATTGATACTGCAAAATAAATTTCTCCATTGGAAAAGGTTAATCATTTAACTGGAAATTAACTTGTGTTAAACAAACAGCCAAGTACTCCAAAACCACATCAAAGGAAGAAATGTTATTACAACCTTGTAAAACTGTTAGTCATTCCGCTGACCAGCTGTATCAAAAGATGATTGGCCTTTGGAACTCAGCCAAGCATTAATAATTGCCACAGTTATCAAAGCATTAGCTTTCCAACTTCAAATCTGAAATTGAAAGAACAGGTGGTATCTTCTGCATTACAAAGCTGATTGTCATCAATCAATGGTAAGATGCAGGTGCTCAGATTCCTTATATCTTTAAAAAGCAGGAAATGTTTTTTCAGTCAGGGATGTTGGTACATTTAAATCCTAGTGCTGAACATTGGAAGGAAGTTTTACCAATATATTTTTCTATAATTTTTAATGCATTTTGGCATTTTCTCCAATTGAAAAAGTACTGTAATACATATCAACAATTAACACAATGTTGGTCAAAGTAATGGTCAACTTGGCTTTGCAGGATAGAGCCCTGTGATGGAACACTGTATTAAAACACATCTACATTACAATACAGCATGTAGGAGTGTCATAGAATCCCTACCATGCAGAAGGAGGCCATTCATCCCATTGAGTCTGCACTAATCCTCTGAAGGAGCATTCCCCTGCCCCAGCCCCGTAACCCTGTCCACCTAACCTGCACATCTTTGGACACTAAGGGATAATTTAACATGGCCAATCCACCTAACCTGCACTTCTTTTGACTGTGGGAGGAAACCAGAGCACCCAGAGGAAATGAATGCAGACACAGAGAGAACATGCAAACTCCACACGAACAGTCACTCAAGGCTGAAATTGAACCTGTGTCCCTGGAGCTGTGAGGCAGCAGTGCTAACCACTGTGCTGCCCACTCAAGAAGCTTGACACCATCCAGCTTAATTGGTACCCCATCCACAATCAATCCCTCCACCACCAACGAACAGTGCTGCAGTATGTACCATCTCTATGATGCGCTGCAGGAATTTACCAATGCTCCTTAGGCAGAAACCAAAGTTGCTATCATCTAGAAGGACATGGGTAGCAGACACATGGGAACAACACCACCTGGAAGTTCCCCTCCAAGTCACTCACCATCCTGACTTAGAAATACATTGGTGTTCCTTCATCTTCACTGGGTGAAAATCATGGAACTCCCTCCCTAACAGCACTATGGATATACCTACATCAAAGAGAGTCCAGCAGTTCAAGAAGGCAGCTCCCCACCACCATCTCAAGAGCAATTAGGGCTGGGCAAAAAAATCTGGCCTAGTCAGCAAAGGCCACAGTCCTAGAATGAATAAAAGCTCTTGAATAAATATGGCACATATCTAACCTGCAGCTGAACAAATCTCTGGAGAGTGTCAGCAACTCTGTGGAAAGTACCAATATAGTCCTGCTAGGTTTTGACAACTATTGACTTTAGTCTAATTAAAAAAGGTTGTGTCTCAGAGGAAGGAGATATGAAGGAAGATTGGGCTTTTACTTTGGCCAGAGCTCTCCCAGGGCATCACTGGTGGGTTCAGTGGTGGCAGGGCAGAAATTGGCGGTCATCCAAAAATTGTTCTTCCACCAATGTGAATTGCCCACGGGATCCTCCACTGATGCCCGCCATGACGGAGTGGAAGCAAATGAGGTGGATGCAGTTGAAGGCCCAGTCGGAATCTTCCACTTTTGCCTGATTCTATGTGATGCCAACAGGAAAACATGCTGGTCGAGAACACATCTAGAACAACATGATATGCAGAGGTCAGGATTCACCCGGACAATGCCTGGCGCTACATGTGGACCTTCCAGATTCAGTGTCATGAGGAGGTCCACCTTCCATCGAGTGTTCCTGGAGATCTATCTTCTTTTTCAGGTGGTCCATCTTCTTCCTTTAATAATGGGTCAGTGATGCTGGGTGCCTTTTCAATATGGCACCCAGATATGATTGCAGGATGCGCGTCAACATGCACGCCCTACCATGGAATATGGCACTAAACCTCTGGGTGTGCCGTTAATGAAGTTGAAGTGGAAGATATGGCGGGTTTCCCATCGGCCTCTGCAGAGGGACATGGTCCCTATTCCTGATCCCACCATGGGACTTAGTCCCAGATGAGAGAATTGCGCCTTTGTGTCTAACTGTAATATACAGGACTTGGGGAGTGTGCTTATATTTTTTGCCCAGAATGGAAATTATTTCAATTTCTGTACAAACATCCCTTATCTTGATGAACATAAACATCACAAAATCTAACTGCTTTATTAAATTAGTCTTGGAGCACAGATTAAATGGACAGTGCTGCCTGATGGCGTATGTTAAGATATCCAAAAGATTGTAGCAACTCTTCCCATTCCCAATACCTGTAGCCAGCAACCTGTAGACATAATGTCTACCGCACTTACACCATCTCTGCTGTAATGTAGATCAACAGAAACCCTGGAGAAGTTGATTACGGTTTTTGCTGATTTTTCCATTGAGGCTATAGTTGGAGTTTAGGAGAAATTACTAACAACAATATGAAGGAACGACTTAGAGAAACAACATCTCCTTGTACAGTAATCAGGACTTATTGGAGAATTCAGCATCACCACATGTGTTCACACACTCTTGCAATTAGACAAAGTGTTGAAACAATGAGGAACTTACGCAAGTGATGAAATTAGTTGATTCAGTCAGTGGAACAATAAATATTTTGCAGACAGTGGGCGCACAGACATTACGAGGAGGAAAACTATCTTCATGGATGTTTCTAGAAAAGAATGTCTTTACTTCCTTTAACTTTTGTTATCTGATGACTACGTAAAAAGCTGTTTGTTTAGGATCGAGTGAGCAGTGTCCTGTTGTAACTTACAGTAAAGATCAAAGAGGCACAGCATGCAACATCTGTTCCCTCACTCTAATGGATGCGGCTCTTGTTTAATTTACACTGTCTGTTTACGGTGCAGGATAAGGGTAAGGTGGTGGGTAGTGTCTGCTATATCCGCACACCCTAGGGCCTCCGTGATAGAGACAGGCATCACAAGCTGTTAGCCAAAGCAACCCTCCGATAGCAATCAATTGTATCACTGAGAACAGCAAAGCAGCAATGATGAGAAAGGCTCTTGTCAATTATTCACTTGTTAACATTCCTTTCAGGAATAAGTAATAGACTGTGTGGTGATGGAGGATACAGCAAAAGTGATTCATTTCCATAGCCAAGATAAGGAAAATGAAATGAGTGGGTGAGAACGTTGCCCTTCTAGTCATCTGCGTCTGATTTTAATTCCAATGAAGGCCGGAGACTCAACTCATGCCTGTTTTGTTCATTGTGATATTCATCTGAGTCATTAGGATATTTTATTCCATTTAACCCCATGGGAAAAATAGCTGTCCCATATTAACTGGGTAAAAGTGAATGTAGGTATCACTCTCCTCCTACTGCAATTTGTCCAAATCAGAATGGTCTTTGACGTGGATGGAAATGTGGAGGTGATGATGCTCCCCTAGATTAGCTGCTTTTGTCTTTCTTGGGGGTTTGAGACAATGAGCCCTATTTTACCATTTTGATTCTAAGGGCTGGGCGGACTTGAAACTGGGAGTGTTTCAGATCCGACTTTTAGACCCGATCTCAGGTGCCCCCATACACGCTCTGCCTGCGAAAATATCAGTGATTCCGAATCGCGCTGCACAAGCCTGTGGGCGGGGCTTAATGCATCCAAAATTCTGCAGCTCCAATCAGCGCCTCCAACTTCACATGCATAAAAAAAAGGTAGAATGCTGTTCCCTTGCCACATCCCTCCCGGGCCGGGTAATGCCTGCCCCTGGCCCCCACAGACGTTGCCCCACCCTCACAACATTACTGACCCCCCTTATCCCCCCCACCCCCTCGCCACCCTGACCGATCGCAGGCCCCTCTCTCCCCTCGCCCCCTCCACCGATCTCGGGCAGAGTGATCCCCCCTCCCCCCCCCCCCCCCCCCCCACTAATCGCAGGCAGAGTGGCAGCGGACCCCCCTTCTCCCCCACTGATCACAGGCAGAGTGGCAGCGGACCCCACTTCTCCCCCACTGATCACAGGCAGAGTGGCAGCGGACCCCCCTTCTCCCCCACTGATCACAGGCAGAGTGGCAGCGGACCCCCCTTCTCCCCCACTGATCACAGGCAGAGTGGCAGCGGACCCCCCTTCTCCCCCACTGATCACAGGCAGAGTGGCAGCGGACCCCCCTTCTCCCCCACTGATCACAGGCAGAGTGGCAGCGGACCCCCCTTCTCCCCCACTGATCACAGGCAGAGTGGCAGCGGATCCCCCCTTCTCCCTCACTGATCACAGGCAGAGTGACAGCGGACCCCCCTTCTCCCCCACTGATCACAGGCAGAGTGGCAGCGGACCCCCATTCTCCCTCACTGATCACAGGCAGAGTGGCAGCGGATCCCCCTTCTCCTCCACTGATCACAGGCAGAGAACTGTCGGACATTCGGCACCTACCTCCTCACTAATTGGAGCGCCCGACTCGGACTTTTGTGGAGCATGTTTGTTTCCCGCCGATTCTGGACGGGTGAACGTGTTGGTAAAGGGGGAAGTGCCAGTGAAGTTGGGCGTGCAGCCCATTAAGTCAATTTAAATGCATGCAAATCCATTTCAATGGCCATTGGGCGCGGTCCCGATCCCAGCCATTTTTGGGCCTTGATAAAGGGGGAACCGGTGTGGTGGCAGGCACGGACCGTGTTACTCGCCTCGCGCCCAACTTTACCAAGTTTTTGTGACTGAAAACAGGCGCAACGCGATGGTAAAATTGGGCCTAATGGATGGGAACTGTCCTGTGGAGAGTTGGCCAAACACAGCAAATTTTGGGGGAAAGATCTCCTTTGTACAACACATGACAAAGTCAGAAATTGCATTTGAAATGTGTTTATAAGTTAATTACACGGAACTTACAGTAGAAAATTCTCCCTTAATGTTTGGAATGAATAGATAGATGTAGGATTCCATGTTTGTATATTGCTTACACTCTGTATGATGTGGTTTTTTGATCCATTCTGCATTCTCTGTTCTTATGCCTTTGTGGCTCCACCTTGAGGAGAATTGGCTGCTTTTATCTTTCTGAGGGGGAATGTTCCAAATTGTATAGAACTGGATAAGAAAATCATGCACATTGATTTGAACTTCCATGCTTAAGAATGTCACAAAAGACTGTCAAAAATGCGTAGTTCCTTAAACTGAGGACTTGACGGGGATGCAAGTGGTTATTTTTGCATGTGTGAATCAGTGCATTTTCTCTTGGGACAAACAGTAGCCAAAATAATGGAAGATTTATAATCCGTGGGATGTTATTAGACCGGGAATGCCAAGTCAACAAACAGCAGATTGTAAGATCCACAAAGCATTTGTAAACATCCATCCCATAGATCCACTGACTCTCCTGAGGGGACTGCATTGTGTTCTATCCCATGGATCCAGTGATTGCTGCTATGGCCACAGGAGGAGGGGTAAAAATCACTCCCCAATCATACCACTCCAAGCCTGAGCGAAACAGGGTTTTCTGTGAATTTAGAGAGAATGTGCTTTGTGAATACTGCAGGAATCCCACTGTGCAGACTTTCAAATTATAAAGAACGAACCAGACAGATTTTCTGAGTTTAAACAAATATCATGTTAAGTTTATTGTCCCTACTTCCCCAAAAATTGGGTAAATTGCAACCAACATTCATACTTCACTCATGTTGCTTGGGCCCACAAATGCATTGGTATAAATGGGAGTATCATACTAATGAGTTTCAAGGTAGTGTTGAAAGCTAATAAGAGATGGGGTTTTACAGTTTATGAAGAAGATAAACAATCAAAGAGATTATATGGTTAACTGTCCTTTGGCTGGTCTCGATACAGTGATTCCATGTTGCGGCCATTTTGTCCAATTGTCTTCCTAGGTACAGTTGTATGGAGCAGATCTGCATGTTTTATTCCCAAAAGATCTTGATTCGTAGAAAGTTCCTCATCTCAGGATGGCTATTTTGCAAATCCAGGTGTAATACTTGAGCAGGAAAAAAAACAGTTTCCTTGCAGATTTTCATGATGTGGTATGATTGGGGAGTAATTTTTACCCCTCCTCATGTGGCCATAGCAGCAATCACTGGATCCATGGGATAGAACACAATGCAGTCCCCTCAGGAGAGTCAGTGGATCTATGGGATGGATGTTTACAACACATGCTGGTGTTGGACTGGGGTGGGGCACAGTAAGAAGTCTCACAACACCAGGTTAAAGTCCAGCAGGTTCATTTGGAATCACGAGCTTTCGGAGCGGTGCTCCTTCATCAGGTGAGCAGCGCTCCGAAAGCTCGTGATTCCATATAAACCTGTTGGACTTTAACCTGGTGTTGGAGATTTTCAGTACAGCATTCTGATCGCTGCTTGTGATTTTTCGGACTTGATAGACGAGTTCCTTAACGCCCTTCTGCTGTATATTAGA
Source organism: Mustelus asterias (assembly GCF_964213995.1). NCBI lineage: Eukaryota > Metazoa > Chordata > Chondrichthyes > Carcharhiniformes > Triakidae > Mustelus > Mustelus asterias. The sequence continues at coordinate 37,387,233 of NC_135809.1, read as the reverse complement.
GGAAGTTGATTACCCTGTCTCCTTTAGTCATTGTTTTGTAGAACAGGCAATTGCATTCTGATGTCTCATCTCAGAAACGTCTGAAGACTTTCAAGATAGTGTGAAAGCCAACAGGAAATGGAGTGTTTCCTTACTCTTTGGCAATCTGTTCTCACTTGAGTGGAATGCAAATTATATTTTCTGGCTGCCTAGCAGTCCACTATTGTCTTAACAGAGTTACAGTTTGTTTTTTTCAAAATCTAGCCAGAGAAAAGAGAATTAAGTTTGTTTTTTTTAAAAAAGTGCATCTCCTTGTCATACTGCCCTGAGAAACTGCATTATGTTCCATTGCATGGAATCGCTGACTGTCCTGAGGGGACCTCACCACGTTTCAACCTATGTGGAATTCAATCAAGGCGATGGGGTCTTGCCCATTGGCTGGCTAGCTGGCAAGAACCCTACATTGGGGAAGGCCCACTGTATTATTAACTGCTAATCAGGCACTTGAGTGGCTAGAGGCGGACCTTCCATGGGATCATGTAACCGCATGAGGCGTTACGCGCCTCGCGCCCAACTTTACCAAGTTTTCGTGACTGAAAGCAGGCGCAACGCGATGGTAAAATTGGGCCCAATGGATAGGAACTGTCCTGTGGAGAGTTGGTCAAACACAGCAAATTTTGGGGGAAAGATCTCCTTTGTACAACTCTGCCCCTTTAGAATTGCTGGTAATCAGAGACTGGCAGCTGTCCATCGCTGGAAGCAAGATTGGGAACAATGGTAACAGCTGGCAGTGCACCTACCAGCGGCCCAGGATGCCAACATGTCAGTAATTGCTTGCTTTGGCAATTACATTGTTGAGCTAATTGCATTATTAAGGAGAGCTGATCTTTGACTCAAGCTCCAAAAGAGTATAAATGGATGTAGCTCGAACCATAAGGAGTTTGTAACGCTTGTGAGGTAAAAGATGAATTGATGTATTATCCCTCCATCGTATGCTAGCATTGATCTTAACACAGGATCAGTGAGAGACTTGCGGCCAAGGATGAGTGAGGGGGGATTGATGGTTATGGGAGAGTGGGGAGGGGGGGGGGGTGGGAGGGAGGGGGGGGGAGGGGGGGGGTGGGGGGGGGGTGGGGGGGGGTGGGAGTGGGAGGGGGGGTGGGGTGGGAAGGGGGGGGTGGGAGGGGGGTGGGGGGGGGGGAAGTCAGCAGCATGGGCTGGGGCTGTCTATCTGCTGTTCCTCACTTCTCAATGTCAGGTCCCTTGATCAGGCACTGAGGGCCTGACATTGAGGGCCCTCTCCCAACCCCTGGGCTTTCCACGTGTGACTCCCTCGCTCACCGCTGGTTGAATATCAGTGGTGGCACAGGACAGGGCCCTTAAATCGACATCACAGGAAATGATGCATTTCCCACCCAGCAACTCCTGCCCAATGCAATACTCCCCTGCCTCCAAACTCACCTTGAGAAAAGCCATAAACTTCCACCCAAGCCGTGGAATTCACTTAGTTTTCTATACGCCAGAGCTCCACCATACTGTACACGGACAGTACATAGTGCCGCAGTTTCAACCCTTCTCATTTCAGAGCTGCTGCATATTGAAGACTAATCATCTGGACATGGCTTTGTACTCACAACAATCTTAATAACGAATTATGAAACTCAATGGTATCACCTTGTAGAGGTGCTGAGAATAGCCCGAACACTTTGATAGAAGGGAGAGAAAAGAAACAGTGGGTCATTAATTCAAACTTCCACAATAAAAAAATGTTAAAGCAGCCAGAGCTGATGGACAAAACTGTCAGACTAACTGGAGGAGTTACTGAGATTAACCGTATAAAGGAGATAAAGGCCAGCAGAGACATATGGTAACCGTCAATGAGCACAGTAGCATCAAGAATTAACATCAGTATCATTATAATAACAGTGAGGTAAGGTGCTGGTTGGAAGGGAACTGATTTGACAGCAGTCAAAGGTGTTCATCAACTCGGTGCTTTAGCCAATGTCTTGTTTTAACAGTTCCTTAAGGTCAGCTGCCAAGTATGTTTGGGTTCGTTAAATGTCCCAAGTCACGTCTCCTAGTAAGTTTATTTGCATTCTTTAGCATTGAAAGAAAAATCACAAACTTATAAAAAAGAGAGTGCTGTAAAGGTACCTGAAATATTGGTTTTCATGTCTGGATGACTTCCTCCCGTAATTGTGATCCCAATACTCCTGTTCAGGACATGAACCTCTGACTGCAAACCACAGCTGCACAACAAAGCTGAAGGGCAAAAGGAATCTAATAATAAACACAGTAATTTACCCATTCTGCTTCCAGTGAACCAAAGCAAGGCACAAGCTGGCATGCCTGGCAGAGACAGCTGGCATCACAGCTGATGGCAAATTGTATGTAGTTTTGCTTTTTATGATCTGCTCTGAGTTATAATGCTCTGGGTTGACCTGATCCGGCCCAAATCAGCCCTCTTTCCTTAAGTATCTTGTAGAAGTTTGTTGAAAGCATGTGTTGTGCCATAGAGTGGTAATACTCAAATTCTTACCCATACTTTTCGATTAGGTTTTTGGGGTTGGACAGAGAGAAGACATGTCCCCTTTTCTTCATGCTCTGCCACTTTTCGTTTGGCTCACGTCCAACCCTTGTTGCCCCTTGTGATGCCTTGCCCTTATATTGTGGCCTGTTGTCTTCTTGTCCCCTGGAAGAATTGCTCTGATTGCTACGCATGGCGACTTGGTAATCCTTTCAAAAAGAATGTGCTTATGACTTACCTAAATGCAGTAAATAGAGAAATGACACCCAAGCTCACACCATCCTACACCACACCACCCAAAACCTCTAACCGGTCGGTTGTACTTCCAAAAGGAAGTAAAGAAATTAACCACTTCCTTGTGACCAGTTTGGGAATGGTGATTAGATTGACAAGAGGAAACTCTTAACGAGGTATCAAATGAATACAACTTCTAAAAGACGGGGTGAAATTGCACTGTGCACCTTCAGCATATACAGTGCGGCCCCGTTATAACGCGATGGTTGGGGTCCATAAAATGTTATCGCGAAAAAAGCGGGGTCACGTTAAATCGGGGTTCAAGAAAATCAACGTTCAAACTTACCCAATGTTGACCTAGCATCCTAAAACACCCCTATTATCGCCCTATTTGACCCGTTTTTTGCACGCTTACCATCTGGCAAGTAAATTACCTTTTAATTAAAGAATTCCGCAAATAAATCATTGTTGTTACAGTAGAAATTAAAACACAAATTACTTTTTAGTAAAGCTTTTTAATAAACAAAACAACAACAGTTTATTTCTTAAAAAAGTGATCGAGTGTTCCTTGCTTGAACGTAGCATTTCGCTGGCTGCGAGCGAAATCTAGAATGCTTCTGAGTTGGAGGAGTTTTATGCGGTCCACCTCCTGAGTCTCCAGAACCGGTACGCTTGCCTCCGCCGGTGCTATAGTTACGTTACGGACGATGTCAGCGCCCGTCAGATGCTCATATGTTGGGCATTCGTCGTCAGCAGAGTGCCAGTGGTGTCGCTCTTCTTTGCTGCATTCAGACAGCTTCTCTGCCTCACGCACATCTTTCTCTGTGAAGCCGTACAAATCTGGCTCGTCATCATCTTCCATGGTGGATTGGCGTGATGAAAAGGCTGGCCCCAGGCCCTTTTCCCAGCATTTCTCTACACATGACGAATTGACTGGTGGAGCATGGTGGGAACAGCGGGGCGAGCGAGATTTGCCAATCATAAGCGGGGAAAAAAAGGGTCCAATGATTCATCGCGTTATATCTGAATTCGCGCTAAGTCGGGGCGTGTAAAATCGGGGTTCCACTGTAATTTCACTCCTATGACATTATCATTACAAAGATGGTAAAGAACTGTTATTAAAGCCCTCCTCTATAATCCGGGCAAGATGAATTACACATCAAACTTGGAAGAAATGGAAGCTGAGAGGAAACAGGGTTTTAAACAAAGTGAATAGAATATCAGAATGTTGTGTGCACATTAACGGGTGAAAATTAACAAGACTTGAGGTCTTACAGTTTGCTTTTCTTTGTGTTTCAGCTCACAATTCCGAAGTTCCCCGTGGTTGTGAAGATGGGTCATGCTCATGCAGGCATGGGTAAGGTAAGTAGTGCCAAAGCAAGTGAGGCCATGGACACTGTCTATCCCAGCTGCCTAACATAAATACTTGATGAGCCACAAGCCCTGGGAAGTGAATAGGAATTTGAGCCTAAACATCGACTCAGTGGGAAATATTTTAATTTATACTAACTTAAAGAGAATCAAATGGACTCTGTGACTGGCATCCAACCTCTCCACCCAGACAGTAGTTTGCATCAAGGCTGAACAGGCTAAAGTCTATCCCTGCAAGTTTATCTTGTATCCAGTTAAGATGTACGGGCAGGAAGATCCCAGGTTTAATCCCTAACCATGCTGAGACATACATGCTAACCGAGAAACTAGCAGCTAACCAGCCAAAAACTTCAAAAAAGTTAACAATGCTAAAGCAGTGTTAATTATGAGCCTTTACGTAACAAGTGCAAAGAAATAATTTCACAAAGTGCAATGGGATACATATTTGTTGGAATTTAAGGAGCAGACACAATTTTTTCTCACTTACATTGGAAAGAAAAAAAATATTAGTGAGCAAAAGCCAGAAGGAGCCGAGAAATGCCAAGGGCAAACTATTTATATTCTAGGGGCATCAGGAGATGTGCTTTCCTCCACCCCAACAAACTATGATGTTTTATACCTTATTTTGTGCTTTTTCCAACATTTTGGAATCCATAAAAACAACATTATTTCAAGGCTGTCAAGGAATTAAAAAGGTTAATTGAGATTAATCTCTCGATTACATTTTTTATTCCCAATTAATCTTTCACAGCTCCAGGCACCTGGGTTCAAAGAATCCCTACAGTGCAGAAGTAAGCCATTCGACCCATCGAGCCTGCACCGACTCTCTGACAGAGTATCTTACCCCGATCCTCTCCCCTATCCTATCCCCATTACCCCACACATGGTTATTCCACAAATCTTGGGACACTAAAGGGCAATTTACCATGGCCAATCCACCTAATCTGCACAGCTTTGACTGTGGGAGGAAACCAGAGCAGCCGGAGGAAACCCACGCAGACATGGGGAGAACACGCAAACTCCACACAATCAGTGACCCAAGGCCGGAATTGAACCTGGGTCCTTGGCGCTGTGAGGCAGCAGTGCTTGCCACTGTGTTGCCCCGGTGCGGAGCTGATGTCAGAAATCTTCAGCTGGGAGACTCACAGAGGCTGTGGCGCCCAGCCAGAGCAGATCAGCGGGCTGGGGGAATCGCCCCCATTCTATCCAGGCTCATTAACCGAACTGGCATAGCAGATAAAGTAACCTAAATCATTTTATTCGATAAGAAGGAGCGGGGACATGGACAAAAATGATAATTACGTGAATAGAATCAACATTTTCTATAAACATCTAGATTTCTTTGAAAATGGAACTGATAAAATAGGTAGTGTGATACCACGTAAATTATTTCAACTTACTGAAGGCTTTTGACAAGATTCCCTGAAAATAAATTAAACTCGAGATCAAAGTTAAGTATTGGACTGGATACAAAGTTAGTCGATGGAAAGGAAATGTACACAGCCGCAGACAGACACAAGAGAGTCATGCGACTTCCATTTAATCCCTGAACCACCACTAAATTCTGGTGGGCTCAGGCTGAATTGGTGTCAAGTGGCTCATCAGTGAATCTAATTGAGATATCACTGTGAGCGGCTGAGTCGTGTGTATCGGCCCCTTCCCGCCTTTGACCTCAGTGTGGGAAGTGGTGCAGCACCAGTAGATTGCCACGCAGCCTCGCGCGCAGTTTAGTCGGCTTGGCCGCCATGTTTCTGCCATGGTGGGCAGAATTAAATGATGTCCAGAGTGTTGCACATTGGATGAAGTAACGTGCAACGTAATAATTCTAAATGACTCCGAAAGGGATTTGGGAAAATAATGGGCTCATGTCTAGCAACATCTAGACAATGTGGTGAGACAATTGAAAACAGCAAAATCCTGGGATATAGAAAACCAGACAAGCCAAATGATTGAGGTTATACAGAAGCTTTGCAACACGAAATAAATGTGAAACAGAAATTCTCTCGCAGGCAAATTGTCAAATTTTAAATCCATTCAAAAGCTCAGTGTTCAGCTTGGGTACTAGAGAGATGAGCTTTGCTGGAATTAATAGCTTTTCTTTCTTCCTTATCTCACCTTATGTTCTCATGACCCTATTGCCAATTGGCTGTTTCTTAAACAGACAAGGGAACATTGGTGTCAGGGTGTAGATTTCCAAGATCTTTTCTGCAACTCCAGTATGGGTATGAAGATACAGAACCATGATTAGTGTGTGGTGAATTGTAGGTTTCTGCAGCCTGTCTCGTGTGGTCCACCTCAGACTCTCCCAAACAAAATGTGAGATCCCCTGGGGGAAACTGCTCCCAGAAACAGCCATTATATACACAGGTGGGGCCGATTTTCACTTGGGAAAATTATTGGCACGAGTGGTGTGGTTAATAGCCTAAAATTGAGGTCATTAACCCTGATGACTGTCTCACAGAACTTGCACCCAGGTCCACCATTGAGGGCCAAAATGCCTGTTTGAAATAAGCAGTTGTCACCTGTCCATCTAAATCAGGGTCCTAATAATGTAGTTAGAACCCTGGTTTCAATTTTAAGGTTCAAATATTTCTGATCCCAGTTTTTATTAAGAAAAAGCACGAAACCAGCTGGCTGTTTAAAACAAGAAATGCTATAAAGTGTCCCTTTCATTGCGAGGTTGTGAGCCTTGTACACTGGACACCTTGATCAGCCAAACAATTATGAATTTTCAATTGAATCATCATTAAAACCCTGACTTACATGGAAAGGAAGCCGGCTGCCTTTTCCAGACAGGCACTTGGCCCTCAAACTTGGAATTTTGCTGGACTGCTGAGCAGGTATTCCTGTAAACTCTGTGAATCAGTAGAAACTCTAATGAGAATGTCAGCTGAAAGAGGAAACACATTATTGCTCAAGTTGTGATAAGATCCCAGTAATTGAACAAATTGAATTTGTCTGTGCGTCTGAAAGGTTTTGCATCTTGTTTTTTTCCCCATTCATCTATGAAATTAAAATAATAAAACTGTGATAGAATATTCAACAATCTTAACACTACTACTAAGCTGTAAATGCAGTGAAAGATGCACTATTCCCAATGGTAAGGGAATTGTGGTCTAATTCTCACCTTAGTGCATACCACTCTCTCTCCCCATTGCTGAAAAATGTTTAATAGCTTGGTGAGAGCCAGCAAGGCACACATTCATAAATCTCCCTTTTCTTCCTTGAGCATTGGGTCAGTAAACCTAACAGCAGCATATCTCACCTTTTAAACGGCACCGTGATTAAGACTTAATTAATTCTCTGTCTGACAGAATATATATTGCCACCTCTAGTAACAAGAATCATTTGGATGAAGAATTTCAAAACCTCTCACTCGCTTTTAACAATCTAATACCAGCTAATTGATTAAATCAATTTGTGTTGCCAACAAATTAATTCAGTTTTGTCAAAGATTAAGCTAGAGCACAGTGCATGTGAAAGGCAGAGAACTGGAAGAAAAGTCTACAAAATGGGAGAACTGGCACTCCGAGGAGCAGGCCCTAGCGCTGATAGGAACGCTGTCTTATCTAGCTATGGAAGATGGGAAGACCAGAGGGAAGGTGCAGTCAGAGTTTAGTGGCTTTAAATAATGTGAAGCAGCCCATAACCCAAAGCTTCCACTTAATTTTCTGTCTTAATCCTAAGAGTGTAACTCACTCATTTTTAGTTTAAGCTGCCCTTTCCAGTAGATCCATCAGGCAGAGGATGTTGAAGAGGAGGAAGGAAAGCAGAAATTTATTTCTCATCGACAATGATGATGATGTCTATGAGGATGATGGTGAGGAAAAGCCAAGACAGTGTTCCTGTGTTCCAAACTCTACAGGACGGAATTTTCCCACCGCGCCTGCCAGGGGAATCGTAGCGGGCAGGACATGGAGCATGCAAAGGTCCGTTAACCTCGGGTGGGATTTTCTGGCTTTGGGGCGAGCGCGGCAGGAAAATCCCACCCTTTCACATTCCACTTCAGATCGTGAAGGAAATTGAGGATGTAGACACTGGGCGATCTCTCAGAGCTCAGCGGAACTAGGGGTTTGGGGAATGGATGCATACGTATTGGTAATGCTTTTGGTCGCAAGAGATTTTCAGATACTTTGTATGATTTAATAATAATGCTCCTAACTGTTTTGATTTTCCTATTCTTTCTCCTGCTGGCCCGGACTTGTCTAATGCAGGTAAAAGTTGAAAATCATTATGACTTCCAGGATATAGCCAGTGTCGTGGCCCTTGCAAAAACGTATGCAACCACAGAGCCTTACATTGACTCCAAGTATGACATCAGAATTCAGAAGATCGGGAGCAATTATAAAGCTTACATGTAAATACAGCTGTTTTATCTCTTTTAACCATCATTTAGCATGGTGTATTGGTGTTTCAGTGTGCAGAAATGAAAGAGAAAATAATGTATTATGTTCAGTACTTGCCACATTTTAAATGACTCATATTGATTGTTTGGTGGAGACATGTCAAGTAGGAGCGGCACAGTGGTTAGCACTGCTGTCTCACAGCGCCAGGGACTCGGGTTCAATTCCTGGCTTAGGTCACTGACTGCACCGCTCTCCCCGTGTCTGTGTGGGTTTCCTCCAGGTGCTCCGGTTTCCTCCCACAGTCTGAAAGACGTGCTGGTTAGGTGCATTGACCATGCTAAATTCTCCCTCAATGTACCCGAAAAGGGGCCGGAGTGTGGCGACTAGGGGATTTTCACAGTAACTTCTTTGCGATGTTAATGTAAGCCTACTTGTGACAGTAATAAATAAACTTAAAACAAAACTTAAAAATTTAACCCAGAGATTCCCTAAAGGTAGGGGAAAATGTCAATTGGTAGAATTGTAAGTGACATTTCTTACTGAATCTGAGCTTGGGTCACCTTTGTGCTCTTATGAGGTATTTTTGGGTAGGGTTTCTCCTACACGTAGGGATAATCAAATTGATTTGTCACAAAGACAGCTTGTTCATGGGGCCCAGTCTCACCCTATCTTTTTAAAGAACAGTGCTGTAAAGTTTGAAGAGAGGCAAAATTTTCTTGACTCCTTTTCTGTTATTTTATCTCGGTTAAATTTACCAGCTCCCAAGTCGCAAAACAGAATGCATTTTCCAGTTTCCATTGGGGAAGTTCAGCAGGTACCCACGGGTGACAAAGGAGGGATGGTGAATTTACCAGATTCTGGGCACAAATCCAGGTGTTTCTGACACCCAGAGAAAAAGGGCGGCACGGTAGCACAGTGGTTAGCACTGCTGCTTCACAGCTCCAGGGTCCCGGGTTCGATTCCCGGCTCGGGTCACTGTCTGTGTGGAGTTTGCACATTCTCCTCGTGTCTGTGTGGGTTTCCTCCGGGTGCTCCGGTTTCCTCCCACAGTCCAAAGATGTGCGGGTTAGGTTGATTGGCCAGGTTAAAAATTGCCCCTTCGAGTCCTGGGATGTGTAGGTTAGAGGGATTAGCGGGTAAATATGTGGGGGTAGGGCCTGGGTGGGATTGTGGTCGGTGCAGACTCGATGGGCCGAATGGCCTCCTTCTGCACTGTAGGGTTTCTATGATTTCTATGATTCTATGAAGGAAAGGAGAATGGAAGAAATTTGTTTTGTGTATGGATTTTCAGGGCTAAAATCCCTCTCTTCCATAAGGGACGACGCTCCCCCAGTCAATATGTGCTCACTCTGTGTATGCCCAAAGACAATTCCCAATGCAAGTATTTCAGGTACCTGACTGGTGAATGTAACAATGTTTAAAGATTGCTGTTTTCCAAAGTTCCCAAAACGTCACTGAATCATGGGAACTTACAGAAACAGTCTCTTTGTATCAGAAAAATCTTTCCGCGCTTGAGATTGGCGCCAGCTTTAGGGTGCTTTGAATTACAGTGTGCACCTGACTGGAGCCTGAACATCAGCCGCCACTTCAAATCGTTTTGGGTTCTGACACAGGAAATCCTGCCCAGAAGTCAAATATTGATGCATTCTGCAGGTTTCTATTTAGAGTCCTCAGCAGGAATTTAAAATCAAAACAAATCTGTCTGGCTAGTCAACCACACATCAGCCAACATGTGCTGCACTTTAAGTACAAAAACAAAAGAATGTGGTTGCTGGAAATCCAGGATTAAAAAAAATCAGTCAAATGCTGGGAATACACAACAGGCCTGGCAGCTTCTGTGGAGAGAGATACCGGGTCATTGACCTGAAGTGTTCACTCTGTTCCTTTCTCCGCAGGTGCTGTCAGACCGGCTGGGTATTTCTTCCATTTTATGCTTCTATCCCACACATAAAATATTTAGGTTGGTTCCGTGGTGTCAGCAGTTTTGGAGATAAGGGCGCTGTTTTAATACAAAACACGGTGTCTACGCCTCTTGCGCTCATTTTTGCCGTGGTCTGTGCTGAACTTCGACGTGGTGAGGGCATTTGTTTGGGCACTAAGGGCATGCTCTGGAAGTACATGGAGAAGGTAAATTGTGTCAGCAGTCACCGTCTAACACTGATTTGATGCCAGTGCTGCTATTTTGGACCTCTTAAACACTCACAGCTGAACATGAGTTCAGTAATGTGTGGAAGAAATATGTGGGATTATTCTCTCTAAACAAAGCTAAACGGGCGGAATGGGCATATGGCTTTGCCAAGAAAGAGGGCTTCCCTATAGTGCAGGGCGCCATTAACTGCACGGACATGGCTTTGCAGGCACCACAACTCAATGCTGAGCCACTTCCAGAATGTGCATTTGTGTGTTCAGTGCTTCATGCTGGTAAATGTCTGCTATCCCGGCAGCAGTCATGATGTGTTCGTTCTGTGTGCCCGCTCCTCCACTAATCTCCTTGGTCAAGCCAGTGGGTGCTTGCTGGGCAACAAGGCTTATCTGCTGTACACCCACAATGGGAGCTATGCTGCTGTGAGAAACATGGTTGAGTGAACAACCCCAGTTGGGGGGGTTTGTACTGAGACAAAAACAACCCACCGTCATGAAGACACAGCCCTTCCACCATGAATTAGGGGATCACCTCAGGAGGAGGAGGAAGCAAAAAGGGGGGCTGTTCCACATCCACAGTTTGAAGGGGCTGATCATGAGCAGCTAATTTGACTCTGGTTCCTGCAAATACAACCCACACCTGCCTTGTGCAACAGTCCCACACTTCACCATCCCAATGCCAGTGTTCTCTTGGCTTTTATTTCAGGAGTACGGCCAACACAAACCAACCATTCTATGCCAACTTTATCCAGCAAAATATCCGATATTCTATACGAAACTCAATTAATTACCCTTTGCACATCCTTTCTGCCTGTCTTACCTTTGCCTGTCTGTCACAGTATTCCTACACAGTGCTGTCCCACTGTGTGATAGAAGGCTGCTGGCTTTCAGTGCGGGAGGCTGCAAATGGCCTTGCAGGACACCCTCAAGCAACCCTGGGCCCAGGCAGCTCACCTCCTGCACCGCATCGATCTGGCAGCTGCAACCTGGGCGGCACGGTAGCACAGTGGTTAGCACTGCTGCTTCACAGCTCCAGGGTCCCGGGTTCGATTCCCGGTTCGGGTCACCGTCTGTGTGGAGTTTGCACATTCTCCTCGTGTCTGTGTGGGTTTCCTCCGGGTGCTCCGGTTTCCTCCCACAGTCCAAAGATGTGTGGGTTAGGTTGATTGGCCAGGTTAAAAATTGCCCCTTAGTGTCCTGAGATGCGTAGGTTAGAGGGATTAGTGGGTAAATACGTAGGGATATGGGGGTAGGGTCTGGGTGGGATTGTGGTCGGTGCAGACTTGATGGGCCGAATGGCCTCTTTCTGCACTGTCGGGTTTCTATGATTCTATGAGTGGCAATCTGGTAACAACATGGCCGGTGGCACTAATGGAAGCACAAATGCTGTCAAGCTGAGAGAGTACAGCAAGTTCTTGCTTCACAGCGACACTGCCCCTTCCCTGGGGGTGGGGCGAGCCTTCAGCAATCCTAGAAATCTGGAGTACAGATTGCTGGACTGCTACGAGGGCCCACAAGCCCCTTTAAGCGCTGGGCCCCAGCAGCAGTCTGAACCTGCACGGCCCCAAGCTGGGGTTGCATGTTCTCAGTCAGAGGTTCCTCTGCAACACTTGGGCATTGCTGAGAGTGAGGAGGATAGTCTTTGGCTACAGACTGATATTGATCAGCTGGTAAATTGGGCAGAGCAATGGCAGGTGGAATTTAATCCTGATAAGCATGAAGTAATGCATTTTGGGTGCCTGCCCGGACTCCCCTCACACTGGTTTGCAGCACCACCCCCCCCCCTTACCCTCCCCTCCAGATTGGACTTATCCACCCAATGGCTCTGGACCTCTGACTGTTGCCACCGGACGGCCAGACAGACTTTCAGAATCAATCTACACATGAACAGACAGTCTGAGCAGGTTCCTCACTCACCCTTTACAAAGAGAAATGCCAGGTGGTGTGTTATGGCAAAGGCCTGAGTGGTAAGCAGGAGCTGGGTCAGGCTAAGTTGTCTGAATGCAAGTGGGGGGGCCAGGTGATGCAGCAGGCTGGCATAAGGGAGGGGCAGCATGCCTGCTGTTGGACAAAGGTCAAATGGTGGACTCGTTTGGGCGGTAGGATCTGGGGACACAGGAGGGTTAATATGGGGGAGGAGCGGGGGGGGGGGTGGATAGTGACGGCCAGGATGTCTCCCCTTACGACGGCGGGGGGACATCTGGGGCGAACGGCATCCTAGGAAGCCCACGTCCAGGACACAGGACATCAAGTCAAATTCCAGAACAATCCTGGAAAATCCAGGATGGCTGGTCACCCTGTCTGAACTGTTGTGCCCCAAGGGAGAATGGGTTTGTGGAGGTGTGCCTCGGTGAGGATAACTGTACCCGTGAAACACAAAGGTGAAAGCTGTTGTTGGATAGGACTCCTTACCTGCCCTGCATGAATAACGATCAGCATATTATAGAACTGTAGCTCAGTGTTATGTCTGCGGGGAGTGTTGCGAATGCTTGTGGTCATGTATGACGTATTTTTGGATCGACTTTTAATAGTTTATTTGAAGTATCATTTCCCTGTGAATTTGTGTATGATTTATGTTGGTTCTGATTCATGTTAAAGTAACAGCTACAAAACGTAAAACCTTGTTGGTAATTTCTTCTTTTGGAGGTCATTCAGTAAATTGTTATTTTGGTTTACGGTTCCCCCACAGGGATCGTAACAAGTTTCTGTAGATGGCCTGACAATGCACCAAGCATTTCTCTGTGCCTGCCCATCAGCCTTTTCCTGTACGTTGCCTCAAAGTTGTCATCTAAATCCTCTGATGCAGAGCTGCTATGCGGCCTCCCTTTCAGGGGAGCTGCACCTGTACTACCTCTTCCCCCGGCCTGGCCGCAGCCTACTCATATCCGATGATTCACCCCGCGCACATCCTGATGCTCTGCTACCCTCTTAAAGTTTGCGTAGAGAAAAGGGGAAGTAAATCTGTCAATGAACCAAACATTTGTTGCCATTTTCCCTCAGCCTCTGGAAGGTGACCACTGCCTTGTAAAAGGATGCTCAGTGTTATCCTGTCAGCAATATTGTACACTTCTGCCTTTCAGGAGGACTTCCATTTCAGGAAACTGGAAAGCAAACACTGGCTCTGCCATGCTGGAACAAGTGGCCATGACGGAACGGTGAGTATTTAAACCACATAAACCAGGGTCTGGAGACAAAACTTTCCAGTGGAGGATTCCAAAATCTAGGAGAAGTTAAAGAATCATAGAATCCTACAGTGCAGAAGGAGGCCATTTGGCCCGTCAAGTCTGCACTGACCACAATCCCACCTCATAACTCCATGCATTTACCCTAGCTAGTCCTCCTGACACTAAGGGGCAATTTAGCATGGCCAATCAACCTAACCTGCACATCTTTGGACTGTGGGAGGAAACCGGAGCACCCGGAGAAAACCCACACAGACACGGGGAGAAAGTGCAAAATCTACACAGACAGTGACCCAAGCCGGGAATCGAACCCGGGTCCATAGAACCATAGAAAATTACAGCTCAGAAACAGGCCTTTTGGTCCTTCTTGTCTGTGCCGAACCATTTTATGCCTAGTCCCACTGACCTGCACTTGGACCATATCCCTCCACACCCCTCTCATCCATGAACCCGTCCAAGTTTTTCTTAAATGTTAAAAGTGACCCCGCATTTAGCACTTTATCCGGCAGCTCATTCCACACTCCCACCACTCTCTGCGTGAAGAAGCCCCCCCTAATATTCCCTTTAAACTTTTCTCCTTTCACCCTTAACCCATGCCCTCTGGTTTTTTTCTCCCCTAGCCTCAGCGGAAAAAGCCTGCTTGCATTCACTCTATCTATACCCATCAAAATCTTATACACCTCTATCAAATCTCCCCTCAATCTTCTACGCTCCAGGGAATAGAGTCCCAACGTATTCAATCTCTCTCTGTAACTCAGCTTCTCAAGTCCCGGCAACATCCTTGTGAACCTTCTCTGCACTCTTTCAATCTTATTTACATCCTTCCTGTAACTAGGTGACCAAAACTGTACACAATACTCCAAATTCGGCCTCACCAATGCCTTATATAACCTTACCATAACACTCCAACTTTTATACTCGATACTCCGATTTATAAAGGCCAATGTACCAAAGGCACTCTTTACGACCCTATCCACCTGTGACGTCACTTTTAGGGAATTCTGTACCTGTATTCCCAGATCCCTCTGTTCAACTGCACTCTTCAGAGTCCTACCATTTACCCTGTACGTTCTTCTTTGGTTTGTCCTTCCAAAGTGCAATATCTCACACTTGTCCGCGTTAAACTCCATTTGCCATTTTTCAGCCCAATTTTCTAGTTGGTCCAAATCCCTCTGCAAGCTTTGAAACTTTCCTCACTGTTCACTACACCTCCAATCTTTGTATCATCAGCAAACTTGCTGATCCAATTTACCACATTATCATCCAGATCATTGATATAGATGACAAACAACAATGGACCCAACACCGATCCCTGCGGCACACCACTAGTCACAGGCCTCCACTCAGAGAAGCAATCCTCCACAACCACTCTCTGGCTTCTTCCATTGAGCCAGTGTCTTATCCAATTTACTACCTCCCCATGTAAACCTAGCGACTGAACCTTCCTAACTAACCTCCCATGAGGGACCTTGTCAAAGGCCTTGCTGAAATCCAGGTAGACAACATCCACCGCCTTCCCTTCATCCACTTTCCTGGTAAGCTCCTCGAAAAACTCTAATAGATTGGTCAAACATGACCTACCACGCCCAAAGCCATGTTGACTCTCCCTAATAAGTCCCTGTCTATCCAAATATTTGTAGATCCTATCCCTTATCACATCTTCCAATAACTTGCCCACCACCGACGTCAAACTTACTGGCCAATAATTTCCCGGATTTCTTTTGGAACCTTTTTTAAACAACGGAACAACATGAGCCACCCTCCAATCATCCGGCACCTCCCCCGTGAATACTGACATTTTAAATATGTCTGCCAGGGCCCCTGCAAGTTCAACACTAGCTTCCCTCAAGGTCCGTGGGAATACCCTGTCCGGTCCTGGGGATTTATCCACTCTGATTTGCCTCAAGACAGCGAGCACCTCCTCCCCTTTAATCTGTAAAGCTTCCATGGCCTCCCTACCAGTTTGCCCTATTTCCGTAGACTCCATGCCCGTTTCCTCAGTAAATACGGATGCAAAAAAACCATTTAGTATCTCCCCCATCTCTTTTGGTTCCATACACAGTCTACCACTCTGGTCTTCAAGAGGACCAATTTTATCCCTCACTATCCTTTTGCTCCTAACATACCTATAGAAGCTCTTTGGATTTTCCTTCACTCTGTCTGCCAAAGCAACCTCATGTCTTCTTTTAGCCCTCCTGATTTCCCTCTTAAGTAGCTTCTTGCACTTTTTATACTCCTCGAGCATCTGATCTGTTCCTTGCTGCCTGTACATTTCATACAACTCTCTCTTCCTCTTAATCAGTGTTACAATCTCCCTCGAGAACCAAGGTTCCTTATTCCTATTTACTTTGCCTTTAATCCTGACAGGAACATACAAACTCTGCACTCTCAAAATTTCTCCTTTGAAGGCCTCCCACTTTCCATTTACATCCTTACCAGAGAACAGCCTGTGCCAATCCACACTTCCCAGATCCCTTCTCATTTAATCAAATTTGGCCTTTTTCCAGTTCAGAACTTCAACCCGAGGACCAGATCTATCCTTATCCACGATCAGGTTGAAACTAATGGCATTATGATCACTGGATCCAAAGTGTTCCCTCACACTCACATCCATCACCTGCCCTAACTCATTTCCCAATAGGAGATCCAATATCGCATCCTCTCTAGTTGGCACCTCTATATACTGATGTAGAAAATTCTCCTGAACACATTTTACAAACTCTACCCCGTCTAAACCTTTAACAGTATGCGAGTCCCAATCTATATGTGGAAAATTAAAATCCCCTACTATCACAACTTTGTGTTTCTTGCAGTTGTCAGCTATCTCTCCACTGATTTGCTCCTCCAATTCTCGCTGACTATTGGGTGGTCTATAATACAAGCCCATTAATGTGGTCATACCTTTCCTGTTTCTCAGCTCCACCCATAGGGCCTCTGTAGACAAGCTCCCTAATCTATCCTGCCTGAGTACCGCTGTAACATTTTCCCTGACCAACAATGCCACCCCCCCACCTTTTATCCCTCTGCCTCTATCCCGCCTGAAACATTGGAACCCTGGATCATTGAGCTGCCAGTCCTGCCCCTCCTGTAGCCAAGTTTCACTAATGGCTATAATGTCATATTTCCACGTGTCTATCCACGCCTTCAGCTCATCTGCCTTCCCCACAATACTCCTGGCATTGAAATAGACACACCTCAAAAAATTATTTCCACCACACTCTACCCTTCCATTTGTGATTTTGCTTGAACTAACCTGTCTTTTTACCCCTGCTCCACTATTTGCTCTGGCACTCTGGTTCCCACCCCCCTGCAAATCTAGTTTAAACGCTCCCCAATAACACTAGCAAATCTCCCTGCAAGTACATTGGTCCCCTTGTAGTTTAGGTGTAACCCGTCTCTCTTGTACAGGTCCCACCTGCCCAAAAGAGGTCCCAATGATCCAAGAATTGGAAACCCTGCCCCCTGCACCAGTTCCTCAGCCATGTGTTTATCCGTCCAAGCATCCTACTCCTGCCCTCACTGGCATGTGGCTCAGGAAGCAATCCTGAGATTACTACCCTCGGGGTCCCTGGCGCTGTGAGGCAGCAGTGCTACCACTGTGCTGCCCGCAAAGAATTAAAGCCACAAGAGGAAATTCAAATGATTCTTTCTCCATCCTTATTTCTTTATTTCATGTAGCCTCCCTTTGTTAAGGCTGATACCTTCAGCCCCTAAAAGTCCTTGTTTTTTTCTTTTGAGAGTTCCTTTCATGACTTTTAACAGTGACTGGATCCCAGGATTAGCCAGGTAACAATCCTATAATGGCACTGTCTTTTCTGGTTCCATCCCCTCCTGTTTACTTACTGTCATTGCCATAAGGCATTTTCATATCGTGGCCCTACTGACCACCATACAAACGGGCCACAATCAGAAGAATTGTTTACAAACTAAAAAATCATAATGGAAATGGGGCAAGCCGCAGAGGGAAAAAGCAGTTGGAATTTTTTTCATTTTGGAATGGAGGAAGAGTTTTCTCTTAACTTCCTAATCTCCAACATTACAATCTCTTTACGGGACCAGTAAATACTGGCAATACCCGAGCACCATCTGTGGAGAGAGTTAACGTTTCAGGTCGCTGACCTCTCATCTCTACATCTGGCATTGTTCAAATCCTTTCAAAATAATGTAATTGAAAAAAAAAATCTCGCCTTAAACCTACCACTTGCAATGGGACTATTGCCATTAGCAACAGTGTAAACATTTTGAGAGTCATGGGTACCATTGCTCGCTCCCCAAGGTGAGCCCTCCCTCCTGCTGCCACTGTCGGGTTATTATGAGAACATTGCGTCATGGCTATATTAGGAAGTCATGGGATCGGTTTTGTAATGGTAACAAATCATTTTGGCAGATTAATACCAGAATTAATATAGAAGCATAACCTAATGCCCCAAAATAACCTCTCGGAGGTAAAAATGATACAAATGCTGAGTGCTCGGAGATGATAGCATCATGATATTATCACTGGACTAGTAACCCAGAGTCCCAGGGTAATACTCTGGAGAATTGGGTTTGAATCTCACCATAAAAATCTGGAATTAAAAGTCATCTTTTAATAGATGATGATAATCACCTAATGATGACCATGAAATCATTGTCAATTGTTGAGAAAAAACATCTGGTTCACTGATACCCTTTATCTGGTCTGGTCTACATGTAGTGCCAGGGACTCAATTTCAATTCTGGACTCAGGTTACTGTCTATGCGGAGTTCTCGCCGTGTCTGCATGGGTTTCCTCTGGGTGCTCCGGTTTCGTCCCACACTCCAACGATGTGCAGGGGCCATGCAAATTGCCCCTTAGCATCAGGGGGACTAGGCAGGGCAAATATGTAAAGTTACTGGGATAGGGCCTCGATGGGATTGTTGTCGCTGCAGGCTCAATGGGCTGAATGGCCTCTTTCTGCACTGTAGGGATTCTATGATTCTATGTGACTCCAGATCCATGGCAATGTGGTTGATGCTTAGTTGTCCTCTGAAATGACCACTCCGTTCAAATGCAGTTAGGGATGGGCAATAAATGCTGGCCCAGCCCAGCCAGCAGTGCTTACATCCCATGAATGAATTCTTAAAAAAAGCTTTGATTGGGTCCAAGAAGTCTCTTGAATGAATGCAGCTGTTTTACTTCTTCATGAGCAGGTATAAAAATAAGAACTATTATGATGGCCCTGGAGGATCTTCAATAGATCTCCCCATGGGCCTCATAGAATATGAGCTTCCCCATTAGGTGAGTGGAGGCTTGCCCAATAGGGAAGGAGTAGCGGGAGGTTTAAAACCAGCTGGCTCCACTCAGGCCGGCAGTCGATAAACTCGGGGCTGACCTGCAGTCTGTAGCTGCTGAACAGCATTTCAAATGCAAAGTAAATAAAGGGTGATTGGTAGTGGAAGATTGGCCTCGGTAAGGTTATGAGAAGCACTAAATCAGTGCTGTGAAAATAAGACACACCTCTTTAAAAGTCTTGTATTTTTGGTCCTAACTAATGATTATCAGAATTTGAATTTGCCCCAGTTGCTAAAACAGAGAACTCCAGGTTTGGTTCTCAAACTAGATTAGAAGCTATTACATAGAGCAGTAGAGGTGGGCTCCACTCACCCACTTCCAATGAATATGTGGAGTGAGCTGGCTGAGACACAGGGACAGGTCTCAGGATGACTCAGTGGGGGGGGCACACAGGTTTTCGAAGGTCCTGGTGGAGAAGGTTCAGAAGAGGAGACATTTCCTATACTCTGAGGGGAAAGGAGTTCATATCACCCTCTACTGGCTGACCTCATCTCCTCTAGGGCCAGGTGAATTCCTAACGAGATGCTGATGATCAAACTCTCCCCCTTTCTCCTGGGTGACTCCGATAAAGTGCCCAAAAAGGCAGAGTAGCGCAGCACTAACTTGTTTTATGTGATGCAGGCAAAGAATTTGCAGAATAAGTAAGGATTCAGCATTAGTAACATTTTGATAAAGTACTCAGGAAGCCTCCTAAGTTTCAAAAGTGTTTTTCAAACCTCCATCAGCAAGTGAACAGTAAACGGCGATATACCTTTAAGTAGCATTCAAAATCCTTTGCTATAATGGGTCGAGTCTCAGCCAGTTAGTCACTGTTTGGAGCGAGCATCAGGCCACCAAAATGTTGTGGAGCCTCTTTAATGAGAGCCAGCAGGCAGCTTAAGCGACAGTCATCCCCTTAATGATCCTCTGTGTGGCTCAGTCTAGTACAAGATGGCATCTTGTACCAAATGCAGCCTAAACCAGCTTGGCCACAATGGAGCACCCAACATATCTGGAAAAATCACCTTCCCCCCCAACCCTTGAAGTTTGCCCATTCCTGTGGGAATGTGAAAATAGACAGGAATGTTGTGACATAAAGATATTATGGCATTTTGTCTTATTGAGCTTGTATCTAGAGTTTGCCACCCACAATTCATCATCCACATTGAAAGAAGCAGCACAATGGGATAATACTACACAAAATATCTGTTCCCAAGCTGTGAGTTTTGAGGAAAAGCATAAAATATTGGAACAAGAAATGATAAAGATCAGAAAGTGTGCCGACTTTGTCCCATATGTGGGACATGTGCAAATTGGAATGAATAGTTTCCTTTAAAGTATTATAGTGCTGGGGGCGTGCATGATAGATTGTAGGGCACAAACTCTAGGATCTCACTAGAGCTGACATTTCAATGGAAACTTTTGCAGCTATCGAACGTGGGTGGATGCCTGTTCGGAGATGTTTGGTGGCCTGGACATCTGCGCAGTAAAAGCTGTACATGGGAAAGACGGGAAGGATTATATAATTGAGGTTAGTTGGATGGTCCCTGTGTCAATTTGTGATGCATTTTTACATTGTGAATGTTGATTTTAGTGCAAAGACTTGTGTGGGCCTATCTTCCGGCTGGAGATCAACTATTTCACATGCAAACTATTTAAACAAAGGCGTGTTTACAAGAAAAGAACTACCATTTTAGGATTGACTGTGTATGGGTACATTGAATATATAAGTTACAGTGGATGCAACACAAGTGGCTTATTTCACACAAACCATAGGGTGAGATATTTGGTTTATTAATAGAAATAACAGTTCATTATTATTTTAAAAATATTTGTAATTATGTTTAATATGATATTACTATCCAGACTGTAGAGGGTCGCATATTTTCTACTTGATCAGGTATATTTTGGGCACCAATTTTAACTCAGTTCACTTTGACATCAGTGTGCTGTCTCCGTCCCAATCCTTCACACCGCCATTAGTGAGCCAGAGCAAAATGGCAACTGCTTGAAGCAAGCAGCAGCCTTATTCCAGGAATACGGTTATGGGTACCATGACTTTCACAGGACCTTGGTTGCAAATTTGCTGCATGCGCCATCTGTTTGTATCTGCGGTGAGCTGGTTAACCAGCAGTTATTAAGGGGTGGCTGGAGCCTATACAAAAAAACAACAAAATAAGCTTTCTTTTTGCTGAAACCCAGAGGAATAAAATATACAATCAGGGCCACTGCGAAGCATGAACAATCCCCCCATGCCCCCAACCGCCCTGTCTAGCATGGGAGCTAGTTGATTTCTAAACCTCCTAGACCCGCGAGCTGCATTCCTAGGGTACTCCACTGAATATTTTGTGTGTTCCAGTTCAAAGTGAGGTTGTTTCTTCCTTGACATAGTGGACAATACAACTGTTGTGCAGCACATTTTCCATTTCGAGACTCTAAAGCAATTGAGTTTTCCCAGTTTTTATATTGAAATCTCCCATTAAAATAATGTTTCTGTTCTCACAAACCCTTCCTATCCCTTGATGCAACAAATGATTTGCCATTTGCTAAGATCCATGGACATCTGAATTAATAGCTTAGTATTCTTTTACATTAGGAATTATTTCATTCTATAGGATTTCCCCTTCCATAGGATTCAGTATGTCTACATTAATAGATGGAAATAGAGAACTTGAGTATTGCTGAAAACATGGATGTGCTGTCAAAACGTTTTGTCTCATCAAGCCAGTTTGCAAGAATTCCAGTAGCAAAGGGAATAACAATTTATACTGAATGAGAGGAGAGTGCTTATTGGTTGGCAAGTGGACTTTGATTAGTAGAGGCCATAGAAAATGCACCAGGGAACAGTTAACTGCCAAGCTTTTGTTCAAATTCAAACCAATTGCAGAATTACATCTGCATCAGTCCCATTGGCTGTTCGCAACTACAATGTTCAGACTGTATCCAACCAGACCTTGTTTGCAAAACTCAAAACATTGAATCACATCTAAAATTGGACACTATGATTAGACAACAGTTGCTAAACAACCCAGATTATGCTAGGAATTCCACTGAAAACCAATTTAAGATTAGCGGTTGAGCTTGCAGTGTGTCTCACTTATGCATGCTAGAAGGTACATATATTTCACACGCAGGGCCCTGTCCAGAGAAGACAGAAGGAGCATGAAAATCTTTGAGGACAGGCATTCCCTAGTTCATTCCCCATAGCATGCTTTGACCAATCAGAGTAGACCTGCCTGGTGTGAATTTGAACAAAAGCTTGGCAGTTAACTGTTTCCTGATGCATTCTCCATGGCAATGCCTTTACCAATCAACATCTACTTGCCAACCAATCAATGCTCTCTTCTCATGCAGTATGAATTGTTGTTCCCTTTGTTATTGGTATTCTTGCAAACTGTCCTGATGAGTGCAAGATGAAAACCTTTTCTTCAGCAATGCTTGTGTTTATGATACAGGTGTCTCCACGACTATGCCATTTCCTTCTCCTTTCTTTGTCTATTGTCATTTCTAAATTCTCTAATATCCTTGGACATTTATTTGCTTCCATCCTCACTATTTAGCAATGTATTCAGATATTCACACTATATCATTGTTTCCTGGTACCACATTAACCTCCGGTGGCACAGTGGTTAGCATTGCTGCCTCACAGCACCAGGGACTGGGGTTCGATTCCCGGCTTGGGTCACCGTCTGTGCAGAGTCTTCATGTTCTTCCTATGTTTGCATGTGTTTCCTCCAGGTGCTCCGGTTTCCTCCCACAGTCCAAAAGACATGCTGGTTGGGTGCATTGGCCATGCTAAATTCACTGTACCCGAACAGGCACTGGAGTATGGCGACTCGGGGATTCTCACAGTAACTTCATTGCAGTGTTAAAATAAGAACATAAGAACATAAGAAATAGGAGCAGGAGTAGGCCATCTAGCCCCTCAAGCCTGCCCCGCCATTCAATAAGATCATGGCTGATCTGAAGTGGATCAGTTCCACTTACCCGCTTGATCCCTATAACCCCTAATTCCCTTACCGATCAGGAATACATCTATCCGTGATTTAAACATATTCAACGAGGTAGCCTCCACCACTTCAGTGGGCAGAGAATTCCAGAGATTCACCACCCTCTGAGAGAAGAAGTTCCTCCTCAACTCTGTCCTAAACTGACCCCACTTTATTTTGAGGCTGTGCCCTCTAGTTCTAGTTTCCTTTCTAAGTGGAAAGAATCTCTCCATCTCTACCTTATCCAGCCCCTTCATTATCTTATAGGTCTCTATAAGATCCCCCCTCAGCCTTCTAAATTCCAACGAATACAAACCCAATCTGCTCAGTCTCTCCTCATAATCAACATCCCTCATCTCTGGTATGAGCCTGGTGAACCTTCTCTGCACTCCCTCCAAGGCCAATATATCCTTCCGCAAATAAGGGGACCAATACTGCACACAGTATTCCAGCTGCAACCTCACCAATGCCCTGTACAGATGCAGCAAGACATCTCTGCTTTTATATTCTATCCCCCTTGCGATATAGGCCAACATCCCATTTGCCTTCTTGATCACCTGTTGCACATCACTTTGTGACACTAATAAATAAACTTCTAATACATAAACCTCTAAAGCACTGGCAGCTTATCCCTAATGCTTCCTCTCATTTGTGTATGAAATATTATACAGCTAGTAGCACCTTTCAAGTCCATTTAAATGTCAAACGAGGACAGAATTGATTCTTGGCTATGTTGTTGTCCACCAACAAGTTCTGTGCCAGATTAAATTAACATCTTCCTGATGGGGCCTAAAGGGAGTTTACTTGAGTTTACGGACAACAAACCTGTGATGGTGATGCACAGCATCATAGGACCCATAGGAAACAGTGGTGCTTGTCTGCCATCTCATGGCAGGTTTAGCAAAAGTACAGAAATAACAGAGACACACTCAAATGGTACACCCCTTAGCTATACAACAGAGTTCTTCTCTTCACAGTGTTTGGAATATTATGTGACAGTAAAGCACAGCTGGTGACAACTGTAACAGGAACAATTGTGTCCAGAGTTTGTCTCCAGTGGTTGGAAGAACAGAAGGGACTACCGTGAAGGACTAATATTACGTCTGATTTGCCATTGGGTAATATGTTGCAACATCTTTGTTCATTAGGTAGTGGGTGACAGTTTCTGAATTTGTATGTGTAAGAAACATTTGTTCTGGTCATGACACTGCCTCGAAATGAGGTTTGCAGGAATCAGAAACTGTGTGATGTGGAGGTTCATCACTGGTTCTCTGGGCAACTATTTGTTTTGACGTCTTGAGCTCTTGGTATAAAAATGGAACTCTGATGTTAAGTTGGTTTTCACCTCCATTCAGCCAGATCCACTGAAAGACCAGCATTGAGAGGTGGAAGGTCTAGGATATCAGTTTAGAGTCATGGAGATTTACATCACAGCAAGGGGCTCTTTGGCCCATTGTGTCATAGAATCATAGAAAGCCTACAGTGCAGCAGGAGGCCATTCAGCCCATTGAGTCTGCACTGACAACAATCCCACCAGGTCTATCCCCATAACCCCATGTATTCATCCCTGACACTAAGGGTCAATTTAGCATGGCCAATCCACCTAACCCGCACATCTTTGGACTGTGGGAGGAAATCGGAACACCTGGAGGAGACCCACGCAGACATAGGGAGAATGTGCAAACTCCACACAGACAGTCACCTGAGGCCAGAATTGAACCCTGATCCCTGGCACTGTAAGGCAGCAGTGCTAACAACTGTGCCACCATGCTGCCCTCTGCGCTGGCCATCAAGCACCTATCTGTTCTAATCCCATTTCCCAGCACTTGGTCCGTAGCCTTGTATGCCATGGTGTTTCAAGTGCTGATCTAAATGTTTCTTAATATTGTGAGGGTTCCTACCTCTACCACCTTTCAGGCAGTGAGTTCCAGATTCCCACCATCCTCTGGATGAAAATGTTTTTCCTCAAATTCCCTCTTAATCTCTGCCCCCGGTTATTGATCCCTCTACTTTTTCCTAATTATGTCCCTCATAATATTGTATATTTCAATCAGGTCCCGCCCTCAGCCTTCTCTTTTCTAAGGAAAACAACCCCAACCTTTCTTCATAGCCGAAACGCTCCAACCCAGGCAACATCCTGGTGAATCCCCTCTGCACCCTTTCTAGTGCATTCAAACGTTCCTATAATGTGGAGACTAGAACTTCACACAGTACTCTAGTTGTGGCCTGATGAATGTTTTATCGAGCTCCATAATAACCTCCCTGCACTTGTATTCCATGCCTTGGCTAATAAAGGCAAGTATTCCATTGCCTTCTTAACCACCTTATCTACCTGTCCTTGTACACAGAGATTAACTAGTCTTGAAGGCACAGAGACAGATGTTCCAATATTCCAGTAAAGGATGAGTGGTGTCCCAAGGGTAAGGTGTTGGATTGGGGGAAGGCTAATTTTAGTAGGATTAGGCAGAAATTGGCAGTTCTTGACTGGGAGAGGCTGTTTGAGGGTAAATCCACATCTGGCATGTGGGAGTCTTTTAAGGAACAGTTGTTAGGGCTATAGGACAGGCATGTGCCTGTAAAAAAGAAGGATAGGATTCGAGAACCGTGGATAACCAGGGAAATTGAGGGACTGGTCAAAAAGAAAAGAGAGGCGTATGTTAGGTCCAGGCAGCTAAAAACGGAGGGAGCTCTGGAGGAGTACAAAGAAAGTAGGAAAGAACTCAAACGGGGAATTAGAAGGGCAAAAAGGGGTCACGAAATGTCCTTGGCAGACAGGATTAAGGAGAATCCTAAGGCATTTTATTCATACGTTAGGAACAAAAGGGTTGTCAGGGAAAAAATCGGACCTCTCAGGGACAAAAGTGGGGAATTATGCTTGGAGCCCAAAGAAGTAGGAGAGATCCTAAATGAATACTTTGCGTCGGTATTCACAAAGGAGAGGGATGTGTTGACTGGGAGTGTCCCGGAGGGGAGTGTTGAACCGTTGGAGAAAATCTCCATTACAAGGGAGGAAGTGTTAGGTTTGTTAGAGAATATAAAGACTGACAAATCCCCAGGGCCTGATGGAATCTATCCAAGGCTGCTCAGGGAGACGAGAGATGAAATCGCTGGGCCTCTGACGCAAATCTTTGTCTCGTCACTGGACACAGGTGAGGTCCCAGAGGATTGGAGGATAGCTAATGTGGTCCCGTTATTTAAGAAGGGTAGGAAGGATAACCCGGGTAATTATAGGCCAGTGAGCTTGACGTCCGTGGTGGGGAAGTTGTTGGAGAAGATTCTTCGAGATAGGATGTATGCGCATTTAGAAAGGAATAAACTCATTAACGATAGTCAGCATGGTTTTGTGAGAGGGAGGTCATGCCTCACTAACCTGGTGGAGTTTTTCGAAGAAGTGACTAGAATGGTTGACGAGGGAAGGGCCGTGGATGTCGTCTATATGGACTTTAGTAAAGCGTTTGACAAAGTCCCTCATGGTAGGCTGGTGCAAAAGGTTGGATCTCATGGGATAAAGGGGGAGGTGGCTAGATGGGTGGAGAACTGGCTTGGTCACAGAAGACAGAGGGTGGTTGTGGAAGGGTCTTTTTCCGGCTGGAGGCCTGTGACTAGTGGTGTTCCGCAGGGCTCTGTATTGGGACCTCTGCTGTTTGTGATTTATATAAACGATCTGGAAGAAGGTGTAACTGGGGTGATCAGTAAGTTTGCGGACGACACAAAATTGGCAGGACTTGCAGATAGTGAGGAACATTGTCAGAGGCTACAGAAGGATATAGATAGGCTGGAAATTTGGGCAAAGAAATGGCAGATGGAGTTCAATCCTGATAAATGCGAAGTGATGCATTTTGGTAGAAATAATGTAGGGAGGAGCTATATGATAAATGGCAGAACCATAAAGGGTGTAGATACGCAGAGGGACCTGGGTGTGCAAGTCCACAGATCCTTGAAGGTGACGTCACAGGTGGAGAAGGTGGTGAATAAGGCATATGGCATGCTTGCCTTTATAGGACGGGGCATAGAGTATAAAAGTTGGGGTCTGATGTTGCAGATGTATAGAACGTTGGTTCGGCCGCATTTGGAATACTGCGTCCAGTTCTGGTCGCCACACTACCAGAAAGACGTGGAGGCTTTGGAGAGAGTACAGAGGAGGTTTACCAGGATGTTGCCTGGTATGGAGGGGCTTAGTTATGAGGAGAGATTGGATTAACTGGGGTTGTTCTCCCTGGAAAGACGGAGGATGAGGGGTGACCTAATAGAGGTGTATAAAATTATGAAAGGCATAGATAGGGTGAAGGGTGGGAAGCTTTTCCCCAGGTCGGTGGTGACGTTCACGAGGGGTCATAGGTTCAAGGTGAAGGGGAGGAGGTTTAACACAGATATCAGACGGACATATTTTACACAGAGGGTGGTGGGGGCCTGGAATGCGCTGCCAGGCAAGGTGGTGGAGGCGGACACACTGGGAACGTTTAAGACTTATCTAGATAGCCATATGAACGGAGTGGGAATGGAGGGATACAAAAGAATGGTCTAGTTGGGACCAGGGAGCGGCATGGGCTTGGAGGGCCGAAGGGCCTGTTCCTGTGCTGTATTGTTCTTTGTTCTTAATACAAAGTGTAGATTAGGGCCAATCAATTTACCTGAACAGAGCTCTCTCTTCTGCTACCTGCTCAAGGGTAAAATGATAGACTGCTTGAGTTCAGTTCCACACGGCAATATTACAGGTTCTAGCTTTTAGAAATCTTTGGACATGCACCCCAAGGTCCCTCTGGTCTTCTGAAATTCCTCGTGTCCTACTGTTCATTGTGTTTTCCTTGCCTGTTAGTCCTCCCAAAATGCATCACCTCTTACTTTTCAGGGTTAAATTCCATTTGCCATTGCTCTGCCCATCTGATCAGCCCGTCGATATCATCCTGTAATCTAAGACTTTCCTCCTTACTGTTTACACACTTACTGACCATACTCCCCACATTCACGACTAGATAATTTGCAGAAGATGAAGAAGCCAAAACCACCTGATGTTGGGACACAGAACGCCAAATTCATCGAATGTGTTGGGCTGCTTAATTCAAGACTTGAGTCCAGGAACAATAGGACTTATAAAGTAGAAATGAGTGGACAACAATGCAGTCAGTCTGCCCAAATAGTTATCAACTAGTTATTGTGAGCATTGAATATAACATGTCTGATGACTCAAATGTTCAATTCAGTTCAGTCTTTATCTATTTGCAGTTTCCGTCACTACGAAGGTTTTACATCGAGAGGTAAAGACAGCTGAGTTTTACTTTTCCTGCCTCGTAATCGCTCTGCAGCAATTATGTGGTGGAAGTGTGTTCCTTTGGCTAGTTTCTGTTACGCCCGCACACTTAATTAGTCTTGAAGGCACAAACACAGATGTTCCAATATTCCAGTAATACAGTGTAGATTAGGGCCAAGCAATTTACCTGGACAAAGCTCTCTCTGCTGCTACCTGCTTACGGGTAAAATGATAGACAGCCAGAGTTCAGTTCCACCTGGCAATATTACAGGTTCTAGCAGCTTGGGGCAAGTCCTGTGACATATCTCCAGAATCTTGAAGTGTTTAACAGAGCACTCAGGGTGCCTTTTGTCCTTTGAAGACATGCTGTTTCCATTGGCCAGAGCTCTGCCTCAGAAATGTAAAAATGTTGGTGTATTTCTTTGGACTTTGATTGTCGGCAGTCAACATAAGAACTAAGAGCAGGAGTAGGCCATATGGCCCCTCGAGCCTGCTCCATCATTCAATAAGATCACGGCTGATCTTTTTGCGGACAGCTCCACTTACCCGCCAGTTCACTGTAACCCTTAATTCCTTTACAGTTTAAAAATCTATCTGTCTTTGCCTTAAAAACATTCAATGAGGTAGCCCCAACAGTTTCAATGGGCAGGGAATTCCACAGATTCACAACCCTTTGGGTGAAGAAGTTCCTCTTCAACTCCATCCTAAATCTGCTCCCCCTTATTTTGAGGCTATGCCCCCTAGTTTTGGTTTCACCTGCCAGTGGAAACAACTCCCTGCTTCTTTCTTATCTATTCCCTTCATAAATTTATATGTTTCTATAAGATCCCCCCTCATTCTTCTAAATTCCAATAAGTATAGAGCCAGTTTACTCTAGTCTCTCCTCATCAGCCAACCCTCTCAACTCTGGAATCATGCTAGTGAATCTCCTCTGCACCCCCTCCAGTGCCAGTATATCCTTTCTCAAGGAAGGAGACCAAAACTGTAGACAGTACTCCAGGTGTGGCCTCACCAACACCTTATACAGCTGCAACATTTAAGACTTATCTAGATAGCCATATGAACGGAGTGGGAATGGAGGGATACAAAAGAATGGTCTAGTTTGGACCAGGGAGCGGCACGGCTTGGAGGGCCGAAGGGCCTGTTCCTGTGCTGTATTGTTCTTTGTTCTTTGTTAACATAACCTCCCTGTTTTCAAACTCTATCCCTCTCGCAATGAAGGACAAAATTCCATTTGCCTTCTTAATTACCTGCTGCACCTGCAAACCAACATTTTGCGATTCATGCACAAGGACACCCAGGTCCCTCTGCACAGCAGCATGCTGCAATTTTTTACCATTTACATAATAGTCCATTTTGCTGTTATTCCTACCAAAATGGATGACCTCACATTTACCAACATTGTACTCCATCTGCCCACTCACTTAGACGATCAATATCCTTTTGCAGACTTTCAGTGTCCTCTGCACACTTTGCTCTGCCACTCATCTTAGTGTCATCTACGAACTTTGACACACTACACTTGGTCCCCAACTGCAAATCATCTATGTAAATTGTAAACAATTGGGGTCCCTGAGGCACACCACTAGTCATTGATCACCAACTAGAAAAACACCCATTTATCCCCACTCTTCGCTTTCTGTTAGTTAACCAATCCTCTATCCATGCTAATACATTACCTGTGACACCGAGCACCTTTATCTTATGCAGCAGCCTTTTGTGTGGCACCTTGTCGAATGCCATCTGGAAATCCAGATACACCACATCCACCAATTCCCCGTTGTCCACCGCACTCGTAATGTCCTCAAAGAATTCCACATGAATTTAAACATGACCTGCCTTTCGTAAACCCATGCTGCGTCTTCCCAATGGGACAATTTTTATCCAGATGTCTCACTATTTCTTCCCTGATAATGGATTCAATCATTTTCCCCACTACAGAAGTTAAGCTAACCATCTTATTTTTGTCTACCCCCTTTTTTAAACAGTGGCATCACATTTACTGTTTTCCAATCTGCTGGAACCACCCCAGAGTCCAGTGAATTTTGCTAAATTACCATGAGTGCATTTGCTATTTCCCCCACTATGTCTTTTAGTACCCTGGGATGCATAAAATAAACACTTGCAAGGCTGAAATGAGTAATTATCAGGTTCTCTCAGCATTTGAGTTGCATTCCCACCAGGCATACCGACTGCCTGTAGAATAAAGCTGATTTCTTAAACATTCTCCTTAAACACAAGAAAAATGGGGGCTTACTGGCTCGTTACGCTTGTACACAGGGCAATGGAAGATAGGGGTGCATGCACAATAAGTGCCCCGACCGCTCAGCAACTGGCTTCCTGGCGTGAATAGGCTCCAGCCACTTCCCCTACTGGCAAGAATTGCATTTTGATTCATTATTTTTTCTAAGTGTCATACGATTGCATCTGGGAGCTCACTCAAAAAGTGGACACGATTGTCTCCCATTTTCATGCTCATTCAGCACTTATAATTTGTTTGGTAAGATCGCTACCCCCCCCCCCCCCCCCCCCCCCCCAATGTATAATATATATTCTATATATATATACCCATCTCAATTACACAACTCTCATCACAATAGCTTTTTTCTTTAGCTCAATCCTCTTCTAAAGAGTCACATAATAGAGTTGATAAGAGAACATGCTTATCAGACCAAACAAGCATCACAGATGGACTTCGAGATTTATTATTTATAGTCTGGAACAAATATTCCTTCAATTTATTTTCATCTGTATATGTTGTGAACCATTTTGAGTCACATCAGTAATTACAAGGTGCCTCATCAAACACATGTACAATATTGTTCAGCATCTTTGATATGTCCAGGAGAAGGAGGAATTTCAAGAGGCGATTTGTCATGCATACCAAATGGACTTTGCTCATTAAATTATTGCCTTATAATTCCCTCCCTTTATATCTATCTCCTATTTCACTTGAAGATTAGCCTTTGATGTCACGTTCCAAAGACGAAGAAAGCATTTATTTTAAGGTTTAAGTTTATTTATTAGTGCCACAAGTAGGCTTACATTAACACTGCAAGGAAGCTATTGTGAAAATCCCCTAGTTGCCACACTCCGGCGCCTGTTCGGGTACACCGAGCGAGAATTTAGCATGGCCAATACACCTAACCAATCTTTCGGACTGTGGGAGGAAACCGGGGCACTTGGAGGAAACCCATGCAGACACGAGGAGAATGTGCAAACTCTGCACAGACAGGGACCCAAGCTGAGAATTGAACCCAGGTCCCTGGTGCTGTGAGGCAGCAGTGCTAGCCACTGTGTCACCGTGCTGCCCTATTTACCCTACGATCTGCTTTAAGTTACATGACTGTGCAAAAAAACCATTCCCAGGAAAAATATGCAAGAAATCATTCCTCGAAAATCAGCAGTTCTCACACACACTATGTTGTACAGTATTTCTATTTTACAGTTGCACTGATAACCTTAGTGCTTGCGGGTTCCCAAAGTAATAAATCCTTTTTATAGAATCCTTTTATAGGTTGCTGTAACATTTTTGTTCTGCACCACATGTTGCTATGACTTCCTCGCCAAGATACAAACGATGAAGCTTTGGAGATAGGGAAAG
This sequence comes from Mustelus asterias, assembly GCF_964213995.1. Taxonomy (NCBI): domain Eukaryota; kingdom Metazoa; phylum Chordata; class Chondrichthyes; order Carcharhiniformes; family Triakidae; genus Mustelus; species Mustelus asterias. The sequence goes on along the minus strand of NC_135809.1, from coordinate 37,355,318 downwards.
GGAATTTACAAAAGGATGTAGACATATTAGGTGATTGGACATGGCCCATGGCAAATAGAAATAGAGTTCAAGGTCAGGAAGTGTGAGGTCATTCACTTTGGATCCAATTCTGACATATCAGAAGATGTTCTAAATTGCAAGAGACAAGAAATTGTGAAGAGGTTCAGATTTCCATGTGCAGAAATTAGTAACAGCTGGTGCACGGGTACAAAAAATATCATCAGAAAGGCTTGTGGAATGTTAGTCATTATCTCAGGGGATCTGGAATGGAATTAGAAAAAAGTTATGTGATTTCCTCTTGTGGGACAATCTGAAGTAAAGGGGCACAATCTTAAAATTCAAGCCAGGCCACTAAGAAGTGAAATCAGGAAGCCCTGAGAAGTCTGGAACTTTTTTCCTCCTGTGGATACCCCATCAAGTGAAATTTTCAATACGGTGGTGAATTAGATTCTTGCTGATAAGTAAGGCTATCAAGAGATATGAATCAAGCTCGGTTGCATGGAGTGGAGGTTTAGATTGGCCATTGTTTGATTGAATAGGGACTGGCATAAGATGATGAAAGGCCTACTCCCTGCCTATGTCAGCTTAATCTACTCAGCTCGTGACTCACCCATGGGCCAGTTGAGGTTCCTGCTCTTCTTCAGGGGACTCGCTGTAGTGGCCACCACTCCCAGTGGCACAGTTCTTGGAAGAAGAATTCTTCTTGGATGGGGAAGAAGTCCCGCATCAGGCTGATTAAAGAGTTGATGGCCAAAACATGGCTCTGGGGCGAGCTGGCCAAGCATAGGAAGACTTGCTCCTGACATTTACGCCGGAGTGTCAGGGATCCTCCCCTGCATGAAATTCAGCCATTAATTGATGATAGAATGGTAAATGTGGGAGTTTATGCACAAACTGATGCACTAAGTTCTCAAGTTTAACATTTCTGTTAGAAGGAATTAAAATTTTGAGCCTTGTTATTTGGTTCCCAATGACTATGGAGGGTGGGATGATATGAAAGACGTGCATTATCTACAAAATCACATACATTTAAAATTACATTGGATTTAGGAATTGTTTTAAACTTCTCTTGTTTTGGTTACGCTTCCTAGTGATGTCTGGAATGTTTACTAAACTGATTGCTCTCAACATATCTTCCCTTCTATTGCAGGTAATGGACAGTGCCATGCCACTGATTGGTGAATACATTGAGGAAGACAGGCAATTAATAGCCGAGCTGGTCATAGGGAAAATGAACGAGCTTCTGTCGGACAATCCTGCGGCAAGCCAGCAGAGAGCTGGAATGACGCTGAGCCAGGTTAGTGTACACACCAGCATGCAGGTTTTCATTCTCTACTTTATTCTTTCCTTCCTTCTGCGATGATGTGGATTCTTTGCTGGTTTATGGTTCCACAGAAGATGCTAGGTGCCCTCTCTTAGAATCATGAAAACATTTCAGCATGGAAAGAGACCATTCATCCCATTGTGTCCATGTAAGAGCAAGTTGCCTAGTCCCACTTTCTTACCCTTTCCCAATAACCCTGCAATTATTTTCTCTACAGGTGTTTATCCAATTCCCTTTCGAAAGTCATGTTGAATTTGCCTTCTCAGTAGTCAATCTTTCCAAATTCTAACCATTCAGTGCATTAAGATGTCTTTCCTCATGTTGCAGGTGGTTCTTTAACCAATCACCTCAAACCATAGTCCTCTGGTTCTCGACCTTTCTGCCAATGGGATCAGTTTTTCTCTATCTACTCTTTCTAGACACTCATTATTTTGAACATCTCAATCTTCTCTAAGGAGAGAAACCCCAGCTTTTCCAATCTACCATTAAAACCATTTTGCAAAGTTTTTCTGCACCCTCTCTAAAGCCTTCACATCTTTCCTAAAGTGTGGTGTCCAGACTTGGGCACAATACTCCAGTTAAGGCCCAAATGTTACAATCCCCATGGAGATCGATAACTTTAAAAAAGAAATTTGACTTGCCAGTCGCCAACTTAAACAAATTGCACAAAGTTTCACATTTCAGACTTTCACTGAAATAAACTGAACTAAACATTATTTTGCAGGCAATTTATAAGCTATAGAAAAAATCCTTGTTAATGCTTTAATGTGACTAAAAATCTTTCTCCATGGTTATACTTTACTCCCTCCCTTAAGTCGTCCAAAGATGTGCGGGTTAGGTGGATTGGCCATGCTGAATTGCCCCTCAGTGTTGGGGGGACTAGCTAGGGTAAATGCATAGGGTTATGGGGATAAGGCCTGGGTGGAATTGTGGTCGATGCAGACTCAATGGGCTGAATGGCCTCCTTCTGCACTGGAGAATTCTATGATTCTCTGACACTCTTTTCTCCTGGGACAAGCTCCCAAGATCTTGCTTCCCTTATTTGTCTTTTCCAGCCAGGTAACTTCTGATCCCTGAACTGGTGAGGGCTGAGATTGCTCCTTCTGGTCAAAGTGAGGCAAATTTTCCAGTCTCATTTAATCCTCATGATCTCAGTTTCTTCAACCCGAGTACAGGTTCCCAGCCACATTCTTGCATAATGAACAATAGTGTGACTGCCTCTTATCTCTCAGCTCTCTCTTGTACTCTGGCAAAACTGTTCATCCAAAAGGGTTAAATAAACCTCTAACACTTTCCCTAACAAAACCCTTCGTAACAAAATTGTTCAAATTCCTCTGGGCTGTTGTAACTTTGTAGCAATTTCTTCAAACTAGTGAAAATACTTTTCAACTCCTCAGTGAATATTCCTTAACAAATCGAAATCAACATTTAAATTTGAATCAGTGTAAAGTTTCCCTGCTACTCCCTATTCATGGAATCGAAACCTTTTGGACACAGTCCCAAAACATAATAATCTTATTAAACCTTGCATTTGTAACACCATGTTTTACAAAGGTTCATCATTACTTCAAAAGCAAAATACTGCAGTATACACCTGAAAACACTGGAAATACTCAGCAGGTCTGGCAGTTTCTGTGGAGAGATGAACAGAGTTAATGTTTCAGGTCGTGACCTTTCATTAGAATTGGCAAAGATTCGACTGCAATAACTCTCAACTAGATGAAATGGGGGGCAGTGGGAATAGAACAAAAGCGAATGTCTGTGATAACGTTGATTTGGGATTAGCTTCCTCACGAATTCTGTGACACCCAGCTCTATCTCTCCATCACCTTTCTGGGCACCTCCAGTGCCAATATCTAGGGCGGGATTTTCCGGCTGCCCTCACCCCAAGGTCGGAAAATTCTGCCCGAGGTCAATGGAACTTTGCATGGTCTGTGTCCCACCTGCTACAATCCCGTGGTGGGAGGGACGGGAAAATTCTGCCCCTAGTCTTGGATGAGCTGACAGGTAGGCATTGAGAAGGTTGCAGCCATTCTCTTTGGCCTCAGCATAAATGCTATGCCCTCAACATGAACTTCATCCCTTTCCCTCTCCACTGTTCACAGTGTTGGCACTCTGTTCAAAACTGAGCCAAATTTCCAATTCCACTACTTCTAGTTACAACAAACACCTACTTCCACCACTGGAACATTGTCCTCTTCCACTCCTACAACAAGCTCATCTGCTGTTGAGACCCTCATTCATGCTTTCTCCCCTCCACGCTCTATAATGTCACAAACTCCGTAATTGTTGGCTGCGCAAACAGCAGGAGGAACATACCAAAATCCCACCTATCCACCTCATCAAACACCGCCTGTGACAGAGAGTGCAGATCCAGCATTGGACTTTACAGTCACATCAAGACCCACAACCCCAAAATGAAAGAAAGTCATCCTTGGTTCCAAGGGACTGCCTGGGAAGAAGAAGCAGCCTGTTTGCTATCCTGTATGAAGTCCTGCTCAACCATCATTCCCTATCCTTGCTGACTGCAATGGCTTAAGTTTCAAATTTGTAATTATTTTGTTTGTGTTGAAATTTCTCTGGCATCACCATCCCTGCAAATCTTTTCCAGCTCCCCAGCTCTGCACCCATTTCTCCTGCACCTCGTTCAAATGCTTTAACTTTCCTATGTTAATGACAGATTGTGAATGCAAGATAATGTTGTATCTTGCTGATCACAAAGAATAATCATCCCTCCCAGCCAAATGCCAGATCAAAACTTCCAATAACCAGGAAATTCCCTGCAATGATATTGTGAATGTTTTCAAATATTTATTCCATTTCAATTCACTTCTTTACCAGGAGGGAACAAAGAGATCGGTTTTCACTGGTTTACTGGGAGGAAACAAATGGACACTGGGGGCAGAATTTTACCATCCCACCCGCCATGGGAATCGTAGCGAGCGGGGATGGACCATGCAAAGATCCATTGACCTCGGGTGGGATTTTCCCATCTTGGAGCGAGTGCAGCCAGAAAGTCCCGCCCAGTGTGTTTGTTGAACTAATCAGGAGCCTTTAGTCTCCAGGGAATGATGAACTGTATCAATAGCAATTCAAACTATTGCCCACCCACTGCACCATCCCTATATTCACCTTAATCTCTTATATCAACAGATCCAGCCTCAGTCAACAAAATCGCAGGTGCATCCTCTGCCAGGAGCCACTTCCCAGTGGGGCCAGCCAGCCCAAGCCCGTCCACCGCCTCAAGGTGTGTAACATCTATATGTACATGAGGGATTGGACCAGTCATAAGGCAATTCAGCATTTCCTCTGCATGGAACTAAGACAATGCCTTTAATATATGGTTACATGATAGGTGAAGCCAAGAAGCATTGAGTGAACACCTCAACCATTTCAGTTTAAGTGAAACTGCCCTCAACCCTGACAAAATAATCCTTACTCTCAGTTGGATTGTCTGTAATAGTAAACAGCTACCCATCCTCCATTCAGGGTGTGGGCTTCAAGTGAACATCTGCTGATTTCAGAATGAACTGGGTTGTGCTAAAAGGTTTGAGATTAGTCAAATCACTCCCATAGTATCAAGTTTGGGGAGTCGATGGCCTAGTGGTATTATCGCCAGACTATTAATCCAGAAACTCATGTTCTGGGGAGCTGAGTTCGAATCCCACCATGGCAGATGGTGGAATTTGAACTCAGTAATAAAAGAAATCTGGAATTAAGAATTTAATGATGACCATGAAACCATTGCTGGAAAAACCCACCTTGTTCACTAATGTTCTTTAGGGAAGGAAATCTACCATCCTTACGTGGTCTGGCCTACATGTGACTCCAGAGCCAAAGCAATGTGGTTGACTCTCAGCTGCCCTCCAAGGGCAACGAGGGATGGGCTATAAATGCTGGCCAGCCAGTGACACCCATGTCCCACAAATGAATTTAAAAAAAGAAACCTGCCTAATCTGGCTTTAAGAATTGTCTTCATTGTGTACTTTATATTAAAGAAAGTGTGAATTTACTTTGTTTGAAAACACATATGTGTAACTCAATCCAAAATCATTTCCATGAAAAGGTAATGTGACAGAATTTGCAGTGCCGGGGGAATATTGTGCACTGACATGTTAGAAACATGCAGACAATACAGCTCTCTCTCACTCTTTTTCAACTGAATTCAGCGCTGAAGATTGTGCAAAAAAAGGAGGACCTGAATCTTCACTTTGAGGATGAAAAGTAGGAGTTTCTGGATCCTAAACCCACCCCCGGGGGAGCACCAATTGGCAAGGGGGGCGGGGGGGTGGGGGAGGAGGAGGAGAGATTCCTTTGCAGGGCAGCCAATGGCTGCACCCCCATCCAGACAGACAGATTGGAAGGAAGGGCTTCTTGCAGAAAAATCCCAATCTGCCTCCATTATCAGCCCATAACAAGGCTTTTAATGAGTCTAATTGGCTGCCCATCTTATGAGGGCCAGACAGCTCTGTCAGCCCCAAACCTGCCTCGACCAGAACGCCAGCTGGTGCCTGTATTTTTGGGCCCTTTCCAACTCCACTCCCAACCTTTGCAAAGTCTAAAAACAGTCCCCTGGTGTATGGGATCTGATCCGATCACCTAAACAGTTTCTGTCATGGGATTGATGCAAAAAGCCTAGATGCCCATATAAGGAGCCATTTATTGTGTTTTGCAATTGAGAGAACCTTGTCACTCAGTGAAAGTGAACACTTCCTCTAAACAAGAAAACATGGGGCTGCATGGAATGGAAAGGCATGCATCTTTCAAAAGCCAAGACTGGCAGGGTTTACCCGATTGTAGTCAAAGTTTAAAAATTAAAATGAGGCTTGCAGCACAGCTGTATTACTTTCCCTTGATTACATATCCGAAGGTTGGGTTGGAAAAGGTTGTGACAACTTCCACAACTTGTCTGCTGATTATCTGCAGCTTATGGTGTGTGTGGTTCCATGGCAGCATCTCTAATTAAATGAAGGCAGCTTCTGATATGATCAGCTATGTGTGATGGGCTGTGAATGCCAGGTCCTGGGCTATTGATAGAGGTGTGGTCTTATCTCACTCTGCACCTAAACCTGTTCTCCATCCTGATTGAGGAGAGCCAGTAGAGTCACGGGCCAGGGTTTTACCGCCCCACCTGCCACGGAATCGGAGCGGGCGAAGGCTGGACAATGGAAATGTTCATTGACCTCATGCAGGATTTTATGGTTTTGGGATGAGTGAGGCCGTAAAATCCCGTCCATGAGGTGGAATTTTTCTGTCCTGCAAGCCACGGGAATTGTAGCGGATGGGAGCAGACCATGCAAAGGTCCATTGACCTTGGGTGGGATTTTCCGGCCTTCGGGCGGGCACAGTTGGAAAATTCTGCCCATAGAGTCCTAGAGATATATAGCACAGACACAGGCCCTTCGGCCCAACTTGTCCATGCCGACCAGGTTTTCTAAACTGAACTAGTCCCATTTGCCTGCGTTTGGCTCATATCCCTCTAAACCTTTTCTATTCCTGTATCTGTCCAAATGTCTTTTAAATGGTATAATTGTACCCAACTCTACCACCTCTTCTGGCAGCTCATTCCACATACGCACCACCCTCAGCGTGAAAAAGTTGCCCCTCAGATCACTTTTAAATCTTCCCCCTCTCACCTTAAACCTATGCCCTCTAGTTTTGGACTCCCCTACCCTGGGAAGAAGACCGTGGCTATTTACCTTATCTATGCCCCTCATGATTTTATAAACCTCCATAAGGTCACCCCTCATCCTCAAAAGATTTATTTATTATTCATTCAGGAGATGTGGGCCTCTGTCTTGGACAGAATTTATTGCCCTTGAGAAGATGGTGGTGAGCTGCCTTCTTGAACTGCTGCTGTCCAAGCGCTGTAGGTACACCCACAGTGCTGTTAGGGAAGGAGTTCCAGGATTTTGACCCAGCGACAGTGAAGGAACAGTGATATATTTCCAAATCACGATAGTGAGTGACTTGGAGAGGAACCTCCAGGTGCTGGTGTTCCCATTATTCTGCTGCCCTTGTCCTTCTAGATGGTAGCAGTCGTGGGCTTGGAAGGTTGCTGCCTAATGAGCCTTGGTGAGTTCCTGCAGTACATCCTGTAGATGGAACACACTGCTGCTACTGTGCATTGGTGGATGAGGTGCCAAGCAAGTGAGCTGCTTTGTCTTGTCTACAGAAATTTTGTTTATTAGAACTTCGATTGCAGCAGGAAATAAACCAGGCCCAGGGAAAGTCATGGAGCAGATATACTCGTATGTAGAACTGGATCCTTTCAGAGCAACAATAATTAATGCAGGTTACACAATGAAAATCAATGTTAATGCTTTGATGAGAGGAAGAGAAAATACACAAGTGTAGCATCAATTTTTTGCTGCAGGAACCTGGCTTAAAAATGTTAGCTGCATCAAGTAACACCAATGGATGAGTCATGCACCTATTTTATATGAGTGAAGTGAGGAGGGACAGTGGTTACCTGAAGAATGAGTATGTGAGAGATACAATTAGTATTATATTGAAACTGATGCTGGCCATTACTGCAGATTCCTTTTCCCTATCATTTTTCTCCACCACAAAATTCCTATATACAGTGGAGCCCCGATTTTACGTGCACCGATTTAGCGCAAAATCGGATATTACGCGATCGCGTGTTGGACCCTTTTTTCTACTATTTCCGGTTTAGTGAATTAGCGCGACCCTGATTTAGCGCGACCCCGATAACATTCGCGATCACATTTTATGGACCCCAGCCATCGCGTTAAAACGGGGCTCCACTGTATTATAAATCAGTAGAACTTTAGGACCCAGACTCAACATCACAATTATCAGGGCAAGTGTCAACTGTGCTAGCTGCTGAGCATGAAAGCCAATCAAGGAGAAAGTGACTCTAGTCTGTTGTTCTGTGCTTCCTGGAGCTTCAGAGTGCTGGAGGTCCCGAAGCAACTAAGAATGGTCTGTGCCACTAAAAAATAAATTTTGGGGAGGCGATGGCCTAGTGGTATTATTGCTAGTATTTAATCCAGAAACTCAGCGAATGTTCTGGGGACATGGGGTCGAATCCCGCCACGGCAGATGGTGGAATTTGAATTCAATTTTTTAAATCTGGAATTAAGAATCTACTGATGATCATGAAACCAATGTCCATTGTCGGAAAAAGCCATCTGGTTCACTATGTCATTTTATGGAAGGAAATCTGCCGTCCCTACCTGGTCTGGCCTACCTGTGCCTCCAGAGCCACAGCAATGTGGTTGACTCTCAACTGCCCTATGAAATGGCCTAGCAAGCCACTCAGTTCAGGGGCGCCTAGGGATGATCAATAAATGCTGGCCAGCTAGAGATGCCCATGTTCCACGAATCAATTTAAAAAAAACACTCCATCCCCCCCACTGTGCACGCGCGCACACACACACACAACAATAAAAAAAGCCTCATTCTATTTTTGCTAAAAGAATGCTACAGGAAATCAAGCGGCCCACGTAGTGATGGGTGTCTACAAAACCAAAATAGGGTCAGCTGATTTAGTGACTTCAGTTCAATTCATCCGATTGCTTTTTGTTTATTAGGCACCTTGCACCAATACTACATAAACTAATGTTGTTCTGAATCCTGTGTGTGCAGAAATCATGCATGTTGTTCCTAGACTGACGAAATGTCGCAGCACTTGCCTCAACTCCAGGGAAAGTCTGGTTCTCACCTACTTATTGACTCTTTATGTAATGACAAACACTGCCTGGTGAACTTGTTCTTCCCTGTATTACCTTCGAAAAGTCTTTGAGCAAAAAGTTTCAAAATCCCTGCAGATGCTTCATTCCAAGCCACAGAACATTTGGCGATCACTTAGGAGGAAATGCTGTAGAAGGGATGGGAAAGAAAAAGAAATCAGACTTTGCTAAATTAACATTCTTTTTCTTCAATGCAGGAAGCCCACGACAACCCCAAAGCCCTCAGATTCAGCGTTCCAACACAGTACCTCACCAAAGACCTTCTCCACAGGGTCAGCAACCCCAGAGTCCTCAGCCCAGTACAAATCAGCAAGAGAAATCTCCAGGTTCAGCTTCTCCAAAGCAGATCAAATCTGCGGGCACCTCCCCTAACCAGTCATACAAGCCTGGAGCCTTCACTGCACAGCCATCTAGGCCCCCTGCTCAGGGCCAGGCTTTTTCACAGCCAAGATCTGGAGTAGCAACACCACAGCAGCAGAGCACAGCACCACAGCCACTGCTCAAGTAAGTAAAAAGTTTATTTATTAGTGTCCACAAGTAGGCTTACATTAACACTGCAATTAAGTTACTGTGAAAATCCCCTAGTTGCCACACTCCGGCGCCTGTTCAGTAACACTGAAGGAGAATTTAGCACGGCCAATGTACCTAACCAGAAATAAAGGCACTGGAGAAGGGGCACCAAAGATTCACAAGAATAATCCCAGAACTGGGAGCATTTAACCCTCAGGAAAGGCTGGAGCTCTAGAAAAGACAAGACTTAAATGTGTTGGAAGTCTTTAAGATTATGAAGGGGTTCAATAATCCAATAGGATTTCAGGAGAAACCTCTTTACCCAGTGAGTGACGAGAATGTGGTTGAGGTGAACAGCATGAATACATTGAAGGGTAAGCTAGACAAACATACATGAGGGAGAAAGGAATATAAGGATATGCTGTAGTCTGAAGACACAGTTTTAAAAAGATAAATGTTAAATATCTTGAACAGTATTTTCCTCCCAACCATCCCACCTCACATTCTTTCCCAGCCAAGCTGGATACTAAAGGAATTTGTAACAGTTTTCTGTCAATAGAGCTGTCTAAAACGCAACTGTGAGTTATCCAAGAACCGTTCAGGGTAGCCTATCCAACATTCCTTACACTGTGATCACTGGTAAGAGCATTGAGATGAGGGAGTAGCCATCAACTCATGTCATGTTCTCTGTGGCATGTCACATTAGTACATCATCACACTGGCCAGAATTCTCCGACCTCACCAGTGGTTGGGATTCTCCAGTCCCGCAGAAGTGAATGGAGATTTGGCTGAGTGCCAAATTCTCTGTTCTCGCTGGCAGTGGAAGCTGGCTGTGCAAGACCAGAGAAATCCAGCCACTGTCACCCAACTGTTAAAAACGATAGTTCCCATTCGCATCACAGCTGTAGCAAACTAAGGCAACACCAGACTATGAATCTTCCACAATAATCACTCCTAGTGTTTTGTGCACATCTTTTGTCAGAGCAATATCATACTTTTGTCAGTCATGTCAAATGTTAATCCAGCAAATTAGAAATATAAAAAGTGAAATGTTCAGCAATTTAACAGCAAATATTAAAGATTCAGCATATTGCACCACAGAACTTTAGCCACCTTTGTGCACACTTTTTTCTTCCTCTCAAACTGCTGGAGATATTTCATATCCATAATAGATATCTACCCCTTACAATTGTGATCCCTATATGGACTAGCATCATAATTGGCAAAAGTGAGCACAAGTGAGTTTAAAGAACAGTGGATTCATAGAAACATAGAAACTTTAGAAGGGGTAGGCTATTTGACACTTCGAGCCTGCTCTACTATCCATTTTGATTATGGCTGATCATCAAATTCAATATCCTGATCCCCCCTTCTCCCCATTTCCCTTGATCCCTTTAGCCCCAAGAGCTACATCTAATTTCTTCTTGAAATCACATATTTTGGCCTCAGCTACATTCTGTGGTAGTGATTTCCACACATTCACTACCCTCTAGTGAAGAAATTTCTCCTCACCTCAATTCTAAAAGGTTTACTCCTTATCCTCAAATTATGACCCCTACTTCTGGACTCCCCCACCATTGGGAATATTTTTTCTGAATCTACCCTGTCTAACCCTGTTAGAGTTTTATAAGTTTCTATGAGATCCACTCTCGCTCTTCTAAACTCCAGTGAATATAATCCTAACCGATTTAGTCTCTCCTCATATGACAGACTTACCATCCCAGGAATCAGCCTGGTAAACCTTTGCTGCACTTCCTCAATAGCAAGGAATCCTTCCTCAGATAAGGACACCAAGGGGTTGGGGTGATCGTGGCTGGCCAGGGAACGGGGACATAGGGGCCGGCTTGGGGAGGTTCGGGAGGACAGCGATCTGGAGATGGGGGATTGCGGGGCTGGCCAGCGATCAGGAGGTCGGAAATGCGGGGCCACTGTGCATGCACCGATCTCCGCACGAACAGATCAGTGCACACGCAGTAGTCCGATCAGTGCTATGCAGCCGGCCTCTCCAGCGGGAATAGGCACCACCCCTCCCGCTAGGGCACTGTGTGATGCACAGTGTGTCAGAGATTCATTCTGGTAATCCCGCTTTAAAAATCGGTGCGAGTTACTCCAGTTTTCTCACAGATTTGGGACTTAGAATTTTTTTGGGAGAATCCTGGCCATAATGTGAACAGTTGAATCATTAACATATAATGTGAACAGTCCTAGCACAGATCCCTGCGGTGTCATACTAGTCACTACCTGCTTATCAGAAAAAGACCCATTTATGCCAACTCTTTGCTTCCTATCTGCAAACCAGCTTTCTATCCATCTCAAGACACTACCTGCAATCCCATGTGCTTTAACTTTATATATTAATCTGCTGTGTGTGACCTTTCTCAAAAGCCTTCTGAAAGTCTAAATAGACCACATCTACTGGTTCTCCTCGGTCAACCCCACTAGTTACATCCTCAGAAAATTCCAATAGATTCATCAAGCTTGATTTCCCTTTTGTAAATCCATGCCGACTTTGTCTGATTATACCACTGCCTTCCAAATACTGAGCTATTAAATCCTTGATAATGGAGTCCAGCAACTTCCCCAGTAACGACGTTAGGCTCACTGGTCTATAGTTCCCTGTTTTCTCTCTACCTCCCTTTTTGAATAGCAGTCTTACATTAACTACCCTCCAGTCTGTAGGAACCAGTCCAGAGTCCAAAGAAATTTGGAAAATACCACCAATGGATCTCCTATTTCCAGGGCCACTTCCTGAACTATTCTGGGATGAAGATTATCAGGCTCTGGAGATTCATCCACCTTCAATCCCATCAATTTCCCCAAAACCATTTCTCTACAAATACTGATTTCCTTCAGCTCCTCACTAAAACTTGTTTCTCTCTGAACTTCTGGTACATTATTCATGTCTTCCTTTGTTCTATTGTGAACATTGTACAACGAAGATAAAAGGTCAGTCCACCAATTGAATTAATTCAATTAAATCTGCTAATTAGTGAACTTTTAACTGCAAAAACAACTATAGAAATTATAATGTAGGACAGTATGCATTGTCTGTACTGAGTTCAGAATTAATAGGCAGATCTTCTAAACTCCTGTCTGAATTCCTTATGTGATGTGAAGCTTTGTAGTGGGACTATTAATTTAGAAAATAGATTCTTAAAGTCTTCAGGAGGAATTGTCCCATCCCACCCGCCACGGGAATTGTAGTGGGGAGGGGGCAGGGGCAGACCATGCAAAGGTCCGTTGACCTCGGGTGGGACTTTCCGGTTTTGGGGAGAGCATGGCTGGAAAGTCCTACCCTTCAAGTATCTCATTTGGGACACGAAGATATCTGCAGTGGGGGAGTGAAAATATGTCAGTAGTACAGTCAACGTGTAGTTCAGAGATCAGGGTTAAGTTGAATTGTTGGACAAGCTTAGAGGGAATTTTTCTATCGAATTATGTGAAAATCAATCCAGATGCATTGAGTGGTAGCCCACTGGGTGGTTGAAATGGGAAGCGTTCCTCTTGCTAATACTAATCGCCATCATTTTGATGAACACAAGCAAAATCACCAATGGTTCAAATTTATGATATTCCTAATGGAAACAATAGGGATGATTTTAAAAATAAAGGCTGTTTTATTTAGTACATGGGCAATAGGTTTTTCTTTTGGATATTCAGCATAACAAGTATTACAGCTGACAGAAACCGCTCCGCATTTAATTTCTCTTTCAGCAAATCACAATCATTGACAAACAGTTTCAGTATTACTGAGCCCCCTCAGCGTACTGGCGCCAATGAAGATGAAGCGAAGGCAGAGACAATTCGGAACCTGAGGAAGTCCTTTGCCAGCCTCTTTTCTGATTAACCCTTTACAGTATTCTCATGTGTGAGTCAATGAAATCGATGAACTGTGGAAATCCACGGCACCTACCAAACTGTTCTCAAAAGGATGGTGGGAATTGGAGATGGAAATATCTGGATTCTGTAATGCAAACACTCTTACACGGATCAATGGGCAGTGCATTTCACTTTATGGATAACAAGCTGTAAAATGAGGTATTGTTTTCCAACTAGGACAAGAGGCAAAAAGAAATCCTGCTGTGCCAGGTGTGTGTGCAGATGTTAAGTGTGTGTGATGTGAATAACTGTGCACTTTATCTCTCAAAGCAGCTTGTTGGGTGTCGTATGGAATGCTGTTGTTAATCAGAGAATCATCATTTATTTGGGTTTAAAGGAACACTATGTAAAATGGACAGATTGTTATTCCCTGATGACCGAACCAATCGATCTATCCATCCATCCATTTAGGTCATTCCTATCTTCTCATCCATTTCAGTTTCAGGCATAGTTTAAATCCAGTTCAGAATCACTTTACGTATTCCTCTCCTGATTCAGTTCCAATTTGAATCGTAGATATTTTATTTTCCTCATTCTAATCCTTGATGATTTTGCTCCGGGTAGGAGACAAAAATAAGGGAAGCATTACTTCTATGAGTCAGTACCATTTTAGGCAAACACTGACCTCCAGTGTTTTTCCATAATTAGTAAAACAGCACAGAAGGAATTCCTTGATCTGGGCTGCAAACATGTGGATGATTACTACCTCCCTATCTTTGTTAGTGTGACTAACAAAGGCTTCTTTCCTAACTGACATCACCTTTGGAAGATAGTAGGGTGCTTTGGAGGGAGGGAGAGTGAATGCAATTGGCAAATGCCAAGAGAGTTGCATTCCACATTTAACTGCAGTTAGATGCTGCTACTCAGTTCATCACATCCGATCACATCAGTCTGAAATAATTGCCCCAACTACTGACAGAAACAGTAGGACAGCATGAGCTTAGCTTTCAAAACATTCTCCTTTTTTGTGCCTGTGTTTGAGGTCAAAGACAATCCTGAGTTTGCATGCTTTGCCCAGAGGCAAACCGTGAAGCTACTTGCAAATGTAAGCTTCCAACAGGATGATACAAGGGTTGGGAATCCATAGTTATGAGGCAAGATGAAATACTAGGACTGTTTCTACTGGCACGTGAGTGACTAAGAGAAGATTTAATCGAGGTTTTATTTAAGATTATGATTTGATTGGGACCATCAATTTTAAATTGTCACTACAAAAGTGAGAGCATAGGGGAAATGTCTTTATGCAGAGAATTGTTAGAGCATGTTAGCACAGGGAGGTGAGCAGATCTATTGAATATTTAAAGGAAAATTGGATATATATTTGAAGCCAAGGAAGGTACAGGAATTGAGCAGAAATTAGACCAATAGGATTGTTTTGGACTGCTCCAATAAAGGACCAGTCAGAACATAATGGGGCCTCTTTTTGTGCTAAAAAACCCTTTGGTTCATGTAAATTCATAGTTCCTTTGAAGGTTGTGCAAAAAAGCATCTAAGATTGTCAGCTCAGCCAAGAAATTAACCATTTCCCCGTTTGGATACACACTGTGAATAACATGGACACCACTTTTCTGGGCGGGCTAATGTTAACATTTGGTGATGTTGTAAAATGGACTACCAGCAGATTTGCTTGTCCGCTGACTAACCCCGATTATAACCTGAACATTTCAACAGGAAGGGGAAATCAGATGGGGGTGCCATGAGACTGGTATTAGTGTCAGAGGTCTGAGTCATGACAAAATACTGTAGAAGCTTGGGCTGTTCAGGCTAGAAAGGAAGCATTTGAGAGCTGATCTTTTGGAGATATACAAGATAACTGAAGGCATGAAAACATTTTAACGAGGAATTTTACTTAAACTATGAGAGTAGTCGAGGGAAATGGGTTCAACCTAATAAACTGGTTACTACAGGATTGATAAAGAAAATTTTAACAAGATGTGATTGAATTCTGAACTAAACCACCAAATCTAATGGAAACTAAATTACTGGAATAATTTAAGAAACAAGTGAATGCTACAATGGGTGATGTTAGGAACTACCTAAATGAATGGATGTAGATGGCTAAATTGGCTGCTTTCATTCTTAACTATCTGGTGACAATTGGCTTGATTAAGCCTTGAGAAAAGCAAGTAGGTGAGGTTCATATGTAGGTGGCTTTAAACATGCTCATCATTGTTTCAGTGGTGCACCTAGGAAGCAACATTTTTATGTGGACTGTGATACAAAGAATGAGGCAGCCCTCAGACTTAACAACAATGGGCAGATAACCAAGGGACAGTCCATACCAGGGTCCCAAATGCATTGGGTCTCACTGAGCAAGAGAACTTAACCTGGAAAATTAGTTTCAAATGTCCCAAACCAGTAAAATACAAAATTCAAAGGGCGAGATTCTCCGGCTTCCCAGCCACGTGTTTCCCGCCAGAGGGAGGTGGCACATTGTTTGCTAGCGGCGGGATTCTCTGGTCCTGCCGCTGTCAATGGGAATTCCCATTGACGACACCCCACACCAGCAGGAAACCCCCGGGCAGGGATCCGCTGCCGATGGGATAGCAGAGTTCCACCAGCGAGAACAGACGGAGAATTCCAGCCCAAATCTTTAACCTTAAATTATTAGAAGAATGATTTACAATAATTTTCTCATTGTGATGGGCCACTGTGGGGCAGACTGTACGAAGACTCTGCTTTCTTGTCATGTGGGTTCATTCTCTTTCTCCTTCTAAATATATTGACATTAAATAGCTCAACAATTTGCAAATTCTAGCATAAGTTTAACCATAATAATAGGAACATGTGGAACATAAAGCCATAAAATATTGGCTTTGTTCAATGAGTAATCCAAGTTAGCAGAAAGGTATTGTGCAACACATTCAAATAAAAGGGATTCTCATACTATTTGGCACTTTTAATTGTATCATGCCTCACAGATCCATTAACAATATTTGGCTATCAGAGGACCATCTGAAGTGTTTATTTTTGTTATTTTGCTAATGTACATAAAAAGGAAAGCTCTTTCTCCAAATCTTAACAACAGAAGACTCAACCATTTGGTGAGCCAAAACTGCACGATTGTCTGACAAAGTGCTGCTTTGTTGTTATTTTAATGCATTATTTTAAGATCTTTTTCTCCCACAACCACATTTAGCAGATTTCAGTATTCTGAGTAATCTTTCAATGTGTGTGAGCATTAACAAAATGAGTCTTGCAGACTGTTCAAACATGAGGCATAACAAAAATCTGACTCAATTCATATGCAATACCCCCAGCCCAAAACAAGAAGCAATTGTCAATTAAGCGGAATACCTTATTCGTCCTCACTGGACTCATAGATGGAGAAAAAAATGGCACTCTTGGAACCACCCCCAGTAAGATTGCCATCTCCAGGGTTGCCCTGCCATTTCCTGTAATTAAAGCCTAACCTCTAGGACACTTGCAGTGAGCAACCCGGGAGAAAAGTCACAGGGAGCAATTTTTAAAAATTGTTTCCTGAATTTTCTTTGAACACCATTGTTTACGAGCCTTGCTAGGTGCAAAAGAGCTAATTGAAAGTCAAAAATCATACAATTAGGTAATGAAGAGTCGAATGCACTTTTCAATTAGCAAAAAGAGAAGGCAGCGCACCATGAGGATGAACATGCTGGGTGACCAAGGGCAGGAGTGGGGATGGTGGTGATGGCAGGTTATGTGATGAGAGCTCCAGAAGTATATGCTATTGGATTTGGTATCACTACACCCCAATGGAAATCACCAGTTCAGGAGAGGAAGGCAAATTGGTTCAGCAGCTTCTTCTATAGCAAAAATGTTGTCATTTTTCAAATTATATGCTTCTTCTCTACGTCTTACTTATACTTTTGCTTTGCAATTTTGCCATTTCTTAAATTATCAATACCTCCCATCCCCTATCCTGGAAATGTCTAGACAACCCGCTCCTGGGTTCTTCCTGCAGAGGCGTGACTGAGCTCAGATACTGAAACTGCAATTTGGGATGGCAGAGGCTCACAACTGACTGTTGCCATTTCTTTCCAGAATTGGTAAAGGTGCCCACTGAAAGCAGGCAGGAGCAACAGGAATATTAAAATTGCTTTCCTACAATAGTTATCCCATCGCAATTTTTAATAAATGTCCCACATGCTCCCAGAATTCAAATCAAGGCTTCAGTACGTGCCCCATTGTACTGCAACCAGCGTGCAAGCTATTGAATTGTATTGTCTTTTACTTACCCCTCATTAACCCATTGTGGATGGTATTGAGATGAAGATTCCGGTTTACATTTATAATGTGTTATTTGTCATGTTTCTACTATTATTTAGTGAAACTGTAATTTACTCGTGATGAGGAAGAATGTTATACTTGGCCTATGTGTAGTTGTAACGTGTTGAATTAAGAGTGATTCTTGTTTCTTTTAAGAATAAAGTTAATATTTTGTGCTCTGGACAGTTGTTCTTTAACTGCAGAGATAAGTTTCTTTCTCATTCAGAGGTTGTGAATCTTGGGAACTCTTCCTGAGAGCGCTGGAGGCAGGGTCAGTGGATATTTTTAAGGCAGAGGTAGACTGATTTGTGACCAACAAGAGAGTCAAAGATTATTGGGTGTTGGCGGAACCTGGAGTTGAGGCCACCATCAGATCAGCCATGATCTTATTGAATGGCAGAGCAAGCTTGAGGGGCTGAAGAGCCTACTCTCAACTTACACGTTCGTAATTGTCTCCCTCCCCATCAGCCAACCATGACTGAACCCCAAAAGTACTTATTTGGAGCAATTAGTTACATGGATATTGCTAAATAGCTTGCTGTGTGAGTTTAGATAGTGAGTGCAAGTAGTCTTTCAATCATAGAGGATAACACATCCAAGACTGATACTGTCTTCATCCAACACCAGGCCTACACCACTTCCAGCAATATTCACAGAATAGTATTCAGAAGAGGAATCCTGAGCACCTCCTGCCATATATGGCTTAATATCATGACTAGTATAATAAAAAAAAATTGTAAGTTTGTGATCAAAACATATGATCACTATGACATCCAATACAGAAGGAAATTAATTCCTCTCCTGGTCTGAGCCAGTTGAAGGCCCAGCACTAGCCACTGCCCCCAGTCAGCTCTTTAATTGGCTGGTAGCTCTTGGAGAAGGATTTCTTGCCTCAGAGGGACGTGAGCTATGAATTCAGCAACTAATTGCCTGAGCTAGGTTAACCACTCAAATTCTCAGCCCCTGTTTCATTACAAGATAGAGATGCGCAACTTCTAGAGAATGAGCAAGAACGGTCTACATTGGATATCGAAGCACTGGCTTGCCCCAAATTTGAGAATGTAAGTAAACATGTTTGCAGATACCTTGAATCTAACACTAACAAATCGCATCTGCAAGCGGTACACAGACTAATATATCGGCGGAGAAAAAGTCAAAGCAGATGCAATTTGTACACTTGCCAATACGGTGGTTTACATTCAGAAAGTGCAGTTTACAGATTTGTCTGGGTTGGTGCCATCTTTTCAGCCTCCAGTGCCGATTGTGAGCATGGCTTCAGTTTAATGAATCAGACCAAATCCAAGACTCGCAACAGGTTACAAGTTATCCATTTGGAGCATTTCATGAGGATAAAATTCTACTTCACAGCAAATGAAGATGTCAACCTTGACAGCATTTTCCATCCGTGGAAAATGGAGAAAGATAAAACGGGATAAACGTATCACAGGGTTTTCTATTTAATAATGGACAGATCTGGCCTGTTTCAATGCTGTGTATCCTGTTGTTTCCTCTGGCTGGGGGGGCAGGAGGGATCTAGAACAAGAGGTCACAGTCTGAATACTTCACTGCAGAGAGTCAGAAAGTACATTCACAAAACACTCAAATTTATTTCATCGAATTCAATGCTGCTCTGCACTTTCTGGTAATGAGAGCAAGGATGGTATTGATAAATCTCGAACAGCTGCCTACCCAACATCTAACCTGGGGACTGTGTACTTATATTTAAAATACTAATCAAGCATTTTAATCCTCTGACTTCAACATGGAAATCTATTGATATTGGTGGAAACAGAAAGAATATTTACTAATTTCAATTCAGAGCACTCTGGCTTTAAAAATCCAAAAACAAACTTATTTTATCTGTGCTATCAAGTTACCATCATTTTACAAAAATGATTTAGTATGTTGCCTATAGTACCCATAAAAATCAAGAGCTCTAGGAAATGAAGCAGCCTGCTAAAGGAAAAAGGTAGGTTCTGAAGATATTTTGCATTCACATGTACAGGTTTGGTGCACTTTGCTCCATACATTAATGTTGACGAGTAGTCCTTCATTTTCTCTAGATTTTAAATCGATAGCCCCAAGCAGCCATTTTATTGAAATTTAAAGTTGAGTGTTCAAAGATCAGGTGGGAATTTGGAAGAAAACTCTGGATTAATGCAGTTTCTTGAAGCCAACAATTTGCAAGATAGTTTTAGAAAGCAAACTGTAGTCTGGATATGCTACTGACAGTTCTCTGTAAGCACTGATAGTAATTGGTAAACAGACATTGGTCAGAACATTGAATACAAGAGTTGGGACCTCTTGGAAGTTATACAAGACATTGGTACGGCTACACTTGGAATACTGTGTACAGTTCTGGTCACCCTATTATAAAAAGGATATTAAACTAGAAAGGGTGCAGAAAAGATTTACTAGAATGCTACCAGGACTTGATGGTTTGAGTTATAAGGAGAGGCTGGATAAACTGGGACTTTTTTTTCCTCTGGAGTGTAGGAGACTTAGGGGTGATCTTATAGAAGTCTATAAAATAATGAGGGGCATTGGTCAGCTAGATAGTCAATATATTTTCCCAAAGGTAGGGGAGTCGAAAACTAGAGGGCATAGGTTTAAGGCGAGAAGGGAGAGATACAAAAGGGTCCAGAGGGACATTTTTTTCACGGAGGGTGGTGAGTAGAGAGGTAGTAGTAGAGGCGGGTACAATATGTTTTTTAAAAAACGTTAGACAGTTACATGAGTAAGATGGCCATCAAGGGATATGGGCCAAACGCAGGCAATTGGGATAGCTTAGTAGTTTAAAAAAAAGGGTGGCATGGACAAGTTGGGCTGAAGAGCCTGTTTCCATGCTGTAAACCTCTGACTAAAAAACTGATTCCACTAATATTCAACTTTAAGTTGCTGCTGGCTTTACATTGTCTTTCAGTAATAGGCCATGGGCATGATATGGAGGGCATCTATAGATAGCAGTGCCTTTACATTTATTTGATACTCAGTTAATGTCCAAGTGAAATTTGACCACAGGAATATCATGCTATATAGCAGCAGCCTTTCCCTCGGAAGCAGCTGTGACATCTACATCATGCCACCCAATTATCAGGAGAGGAAACATTGGGTGGTTGATTTGTAACAGAAATGGACTGACCTCTGCATCTATTGGCGAGGCCCCACTATGAAACCACAGAATAACAGAAGAAATCCAGAGCCTAAATACATCAGCAAAATGAAGCCAGGATACAACAGATCAAGGGCAGAGATAGTTTGGCGGCTATTTCACACGAGTGCTCAACATTTCTTGCAGGTGCTACATTTTACTTGTGACCTGAATAATGATGCACCACTACCAGGTTTGGGCAGGAAGCTGGACCATCTCATAAAACATTTGTCGTGTACTCATCAGCATACAGGTCCAGCTGTTATCACAAGTTGTCAGTCAGCCTCACAAAGTAACCTCCTAAACTCAATGGAGGCTCTGTTGAAAGTCTACATTAGGAAGGGAAACAAATGGGGTATTATAATTTTATGTTCATGTATTGTGGAGGTGTTATTTGTTTTGTTATTTTTGTTCAACAGTTTCCTTTTTATTGTGAAAATACATTTATAGGTTCAAAATCCTGATTTTTCCCTATTAAGCATTCCTCCTTTCAGAGTGCTGAATCATGTGGCAGCACTTAATATATTTCAAACAATCACTCGATGGTACAAAACTTGAATACTGCTGAAAAGAGAAACATGTTGCTGAAGCTTTTCAACTTGCACTCATCAGGGCAAATGCAAGAATGCAAAATTTCAAACAATCACGACAATTTGTACTACAGGAGAAAAGGTGTGATTGGCAATACCTCAGGGGCAATCAGGGTTAACTTGCCAACTCTGGAGAGTGTACAGGGATATATTTCAGTAGATGGTCCACAGCATAGTTTTCTGTTATGATCTGTGCATCTTCCCATCATTTAGCTGAATTTTGGTCGGAGAAAGGCACACACTGGGTCATAGTAATGTGATCTCCGCAGGATTGCTGATAGCTGAAAAAATATCCAGCACCAAGCCCCAAAATGAACTGGCAAATTCCCTGTATTACCAAAACCTATTACTTGATTGTCAGTTGAATGCAAACTTGTACTTCACTGTTGACTAGGATATAGATCGAGAGTATTTGAGAGGTATTGGCTCCCTTTAAAATCCATCCTTTAATGTGGATTTTAAGATCTTTGCTAATATTTTAGAATATTAAAGCAGAATATACCTTTCAGAAAAATATAACATTTATTTATTTGTCACAAGTAGGCTTACATTAACACTGCAATAAAGTTACTGTGAAAAGTTATATGCTCCGGCACCTGTTTGGGTACACCGAGGGAGAATTTAGCATGGCCAATGCACCAAACCAGCATGTCTTCCAGGCTGTAGGAGGAAACTCAGAGAGAACGTGCAGACTCCACACAGACAGTGGCCCAAGCCGGGAATAAAATTCGGGTCCCTGGCGCTGTGAGGCAGCAGTGCTAAACACTGTGCCACCATTCTCTTCCCTCTAATAGAAAAAGACGACCTGGAATTTGTCTTGTGAGGTGGCATTTTTAATATTGAAAGTTACAAAGCATCCTACTGCAGAAAATCACATAGATAATGAATGCTGAAATTTCTATTGAAAATAGTCTTTTAGATTTTAGAAAGTGAGTGTGTAACTTCAGAGGGGATTTACTTTCCTCAAAAAGATATGCAACTTATGCTGAGGAACAGCTGTCTGGGAATATGTACCTCTAGTACATTAATCAAGTGACTGTTCAGGTAAGTTTGGGTATTCACACGGAGCCCAGTCACTCCTTCAGATATTCAAATATAGCCATTTAGTGATTCCCATTTAAAAGGGCACAAGCACCATCCCATACTAATCAGAGATACTGAGGCCAATTTTGCTCAGCTTTGCTGAATTTGCTCAATTCATCACATAATAGGAAGTCAAGATGTGATCTTTCTAGCATTGAGCAACAGAAGTTGGCTGCAAATTATAATCAAAGGTTAAAGTCCTTTTGTTTAAAGATTTATGGCGACTGGGTAGCACCGTGAGTTACCGTACCTTCACCTTCAAGCCAGACAGATGACATGAAAGCATAACAATTTTATTTTCAAGAGGGATGAATCCAAAACACAAAATCACCAATACCCACAACTAATAATTAAACTCAAGATCCACAGGATACTGGAGGTTGGAATTGATGCCATAAATCTCACTCGAGCATTTAAGTAGCCCTATAACTAATATGGGAGCTTTCAAGGCTGACACACTGCAGTCCAGGTGAGCCTTAACAGCTGACAATGTATATTGCAAATTCCAGCATTTGCACCAAACAGTTTTCTATTACACTTCAGATATGCATGCAATGGATGAGTCTCCCACCAGGAATGTAAATGTTTTTCTTTGATATGCAGAAGAATATCAATGCAATTTTAAAATAAAGTTAAAATACTTTATTAGTCACAAGTAAGGCTTACATTAACACTGTAATGAAGTTACTGTGAAATTCCCCTAGTCGCCACATTCTGGCGCCTATTCAGGTCTATGCACCTAACCAGCACGTCTTTCAGACTGGGAGGAAACCGGAGCACCCGGAGGAAACCCATGCAAACATGGAGAGAACATGCAAACTCCACACATTGACCCAAGCCGGGAATCAAACCCAGGTCCCTGGCGTTGTGAGACAGCAGTGCTAACCACTGTGCCACCCCCTGTGATGTGCTTTTGGCAGCTGATTTTAATATCTGTTAAATATGCATTTAAACAGGACTTTTCACACTCACCAGATATCTCAAACTATTGAATTGACTGCAAAGCACTTTAAGTGTAGTCACTATTGTAATGTTAACTTTTGCACCATTGTTAATTTCAGATATTTAGTTGAATAAAAAAATTATAGTCCAATAAGCCAGTCTATTGTATTAACAATGATGCTGTTTTTTTTAATACTTTTCCAATTCAATCAAATCAAATCCAATTCAGAGTCTCAACAAGTTGAGACATTTCAGATCCAGGCTGACAAGACAGGGCGAGCGACCAAACCACCCTGTCCTGGGCCTGATGTACATGAGCCAAGCTGATTGGAGAAGGGGGAGGTTCCTCCTCCAAGACTCGAGCTCATTTGCATCTTAGCCAAAAGGCCGAGATGCCGCTTTAAAAAATTGCTTCATATGAAACATATGAAGCCTCAGCGCAACCCAATGACCCCGACCAAGTGCGGCCGACAATGGGGTGCCGACCACACACCCGATCCTAGCCAAAAGGCCGAGAAGCGATGCTGTTTTACTCTGGTCAGATGATGTATGTGCATCAATATGCATGCTATACCTGTGTGGAGATGCAGCCTCATGCTCTGGGCTCCCCAGTAGGGGCAAGCTTCTGATTTGAATTAGTCAGAGGAAGTCACTGAAGAATTAACCTATTACACCTGCAGAGTCAGCAGCAACACTGGACAGGTGGAACACATTAATTTGAAATGGGGGTAAGGAAGGGGAGGAATTTAAAGGAGGCAAATAAAAGAATCTCACTTTACATATACAGCACAAGTATCCAAATAAATCAGGGGCTGGTCCACATTCCAAAATCATCCCCATTTCAAATTCACTGATCATGAAGGTCCTTTACAATGATTATAGTTGTATCAATGGTGACTTTTACAACAAGGTTTTCAGAAAGAATCATTCCAAAGTCATCTGAAACAATTTATTTCTGTGCATTATACAGTAAGTATTATAAACAAGTTTCGCTTTAGCAAGCAACTCCTTTGCATGTACCACAATTTGACACGTCTAGAAGCAAAATACAGGCAAGATTGAAATTCTTACTATACAGGGTAATAATTCTCAAGCAGCTGATTCTTTGAATCATAGTCAAATTTAAGCCATCTTGTACAAATCTACAATAAAGTAGAATCCATCTTGTAAAAATCTATGGGCAGGATTTTCCGTGCAAGCGACCACGTGTTTCACGGTGGCAGCGGCAGCCCGCCATTGGCCAGGATCTTCTGGAACCACCTTAGTTAATCGGGTTTGCCATTGAATGCACCCCTCGCCACTGTGAAATGTACAGTGGGGGTGCGCCCTCAGTGGGGCCACAAGATCCCACCGGCGTGAACAACCAGAAAATTCTGGCCTACATTACAACCACTTAGTCAAATAAAGTATTTAAATTTTACATGAAAAGAATTCCAAACAAAAATATGAACATATTCAGAAAGGGAGCTGCGATATTCTAAAGCCCACTTTTGTCGCCCTGCATGAAATAAGATCAACAATTATCCCACCATGTGGGTCAAATGTTCATTTAGGTCCTTCTGTCCCACATTTCTTATATTCCTTATTTAACTTTTCAGGCTTGGATTGGCAAATTAATATACAACTGGTGTATGTTTTAGTTGCAAGCTTTTTAGACTTTTTAAAGAAAGATTGACAAAGACTAGAAATGCAGTAACTCAGCATCCTTTAAGAACTAAATCTAAGAAAGTCTTAAAGCTTCATTGAGGAGTTCTTAAATGATGCCACGCCTAATGTTTGCTGATCTGCCTCCAGTGGACCTCCCCGGAAATCTGATGGCATGAAATCCAGGCATTTCAGTTGACTGACCTGGCAAAGAATTAGTTGGGTCAAACGGAGGCCTGAATGGAGGCAATGTCCCTGGCAACGGTCCTGATCCGGGTAAAAAGCGATTAACAGGATCTCCTCTGTAAGGCAGCTGAGGATGCTCATCATATTCTCCTCCAATAATTCCAGGTGGATAAAAATGGCGAGGTTCAAATGGGAAGGGATTGAAGGGGCCAGGCTGACCTGGAAATACGGGCAAAGCAGGTGGCAAAAAGAGAGGAATTCTGTGCAGAGTCTTTCTCCTCGACACATATTTTTCTTTGTAGAGCTTTAAAAATAAATGGTTATGCTGAAGTTAGAACATCTATACAAATGTAAGTATACAAAAAATGTTAAATTGTCTATTCTCCATTGAGTTATCATAATTTCCACCCTATTATAGTCACGAGCCGTGCCATGGCCTGTCCTACTCGCTCAGCTTTCTCCTCCCAGAGTGGGTGATAGGTTGGGCTGGTGCGGGGTGACAGTCCTTCTTTAACGCAGAGGGGAAGAGAGTTAGGCAAATCTTCCCAATATTATGATTAATATTAGGAAATTACTGGCACTAACCAGAAGCTACTGCTCGTTGGAATAATGCAGCAGGACTGCCTGCATCACTTCATGAAGTATTTTTTCATAAAATCTGGATCCAACTATACTTTTGAGAGGCTGGTCAAGATTACCCTCACCTATCATCTGAATACCACCATACTCTTATGTTCTTGACACACCATAGCAGTCTCCCTGGTTCAATTTTCTCTCCTTCTGATGGTGTCTCATGCTATGAACAGGTACGATCAGTCTTTCAGCACCTTGCCTAACTGGCCATTCTTAACGTGCGAGTCTGAACAGCAACTGTTAAGACTATTCAGCTGAGAGTAGTGGACAGTGCAGATTTGAAACAGAGATCAATCCACCCTTCCCCTCATCATCTACTGAGAGTTCAGTGGGGGAATCTGCGTTGCTGTCTCCCCCCTCTAGTCCACGGATAATGCAAGCATTTGAATTCTACTCAGTCAATCCACCTTGCCCTAACATGTATACTTAAAATTGTTAACATTTGTGGAGTGACAGAGCCAATTCTGTTTAAAACTGTACTTACTTTCTTCCAGTCATGGCTGCTGGCTCGCGAATCTGTTTAAAAATAAGAAATTAGGATATCTTTAACTTTAAATTTGTGAATGAACCAATAGATAAATGACAATACTTCGCTTGGAAAGTTTTCTACTTCAAAGCTTGACTAAAGACTTCACTCACCCTGGGCACTGGCCTTTTTAGAATTGAATTTTAAATTTATAATTGACATACAAAGAAAGACTTGCATTTTTGTAGCTTCTTACATAACCTCAGGACGTCCAATGACTTAATACTTTTACAGCAAATTACATAAAAAAGGATTTAATTCTTTTCCATGAAATAAACAGCAGCACACGATACAGGTCACAATGCAATATGATAGAGAGTTGATAGTGCAGCAAATATTACATTGTTATTTAATATGACAGAGCCAATTTTCTGCCAGCACACATCAGCTCAATTGTTGCTATGATACGGTTCCTGAACTGCAAGAGTGTTAGCCTGGCTAAGATCAAGTGTAGTATCGGATCTGCACTTGGTTGAGGTCATGGGGTTACACTGAGGCTTCATATGTTTCATATGAAGCAATTTTTAAAAGCGGCATCTTGGCCTTTTGGCTAAGATGCAAATGAGCTCAAGTCTTGGAGGAGGATCCTCCCCCTTCTCCAATCAGCTTGACTCATGTAGATCAGGCCCAGGACAGGGTGGTTTAGTCGCCCGCCCTGTCTTGTCAACCTGGATCGGAAATGTCTCAACTTGTTGAGACTCTGAATTGGATTTGATTTGATTGAATTGGAAAAGTATAAAAAAAAGAGTGTTAGCTCACCTCTGAAGTCCCTCAAGTACAGAAATCTCCAAAGTAGTTGGTCATTAGTAGCTGTATAAAGATCCCGGCACACTGCCGAGAGAGATAAAATAGAGGATACATCGAGCTGTCTGAAAATTCGCAATTTGAGTTCCAGAGGGAGAACCACAAGACCAAACACATCTGGGAGGTTTAAAGCTGAAAGAGGTTAAAAATATTTCATTTTTAGAAAGTTATTTCTTCGGCATGGCTGAAAAAAACCATTAATAAAAATAAATCCAATAACTAACATTCAAGAAAAATGAAAGACAGTAGATAAATTTACTGCATGAAACTAATATTTCTGGATACAGGTAAGCCGCATTTAAAATGCATTCTAATAAGACATTTCATTGTAGTGTGCTTTGTAAATTAGGGAAGTTCCCTGAATAGCGCTGTCTCCATTTTTATTTTAACATACTTACTAAGCATACTCTGTCTTCCTACCACTCACCGCCCCTCTCCCTACCTTCCCGCTGCCACCTCCCTCCCCTGACCTTCTGTCGGTTCCCTCTCCTGAACTCTTGCTGCAAGCAAGAACTCAGGAGAGGCACAGCGAAAGGCAGGAAGCGAGTTAGGGAGCAGGAGAGGCGGTCAGTGTGAGGAAGGGTGCAGGGCGGGTGGGGGAAGCAGCAAGTGGGCAAGGTGACAAACTAGAAATGGAAAGCAGCGAGCAGAAAAAGTTATGGAGAGGATCTTTGGGCCATTGCACCCATTAGGACTTTAACGTAAAACTTATATCATGCTTATTATGTGTTTTCTTATGGGAAATGGATTTTGTTCAGTACATTTTCGCTCAGCACACTGTACAAACACATCAGGCGTGCTAAACAAGGGATAGCTGTATTTATTTCAGATTTACTGATAAACAACTGCCACTGTATCTTGCTGTTTGTGTTGGTTTATTGATGAAGATGCAAGGCAGATTCTTGGCACAGCAAATCAGGGCATACTTGGTCTATTGGGAAACATCAAGTTACATATGCCATTGAAATTAACATTCATTCAACAACTCAGTTTCAGAAAATAAATTTCCCAGGAAACCTATTTAGCTTTCAATGCAAATTAGTATCCTTCTCTCTTGCCAGCCCTCTCCCCCTTAATACATTGATACATCTGGAGGACAGAAAGAAGCTTACCTTGTCTGGCATTGGCAAGCAGAGGATACACAAGCTGATCTTTGAACATACAGGAGAGTTTTTGTAGATCTTTATACACATTTGCAGCATTCCCACCTTGCAAAGATAAAACACATTATTGGATGTTTGTGATTAATGTTTGTGACAGCAGAGCTTCAATTTTAAGTTAGACGAGAAATGACACAAAAATTGGCTGTCTATTTGACATTGAAGAGGATAGCTGTTGACTCCAGAATTATATCAATGATTGAATGGGCAGAGAAATGGAATTAGATTTAAAAAAGTATCAGGTGATGCACTTAGGGAGGGCAAGCAAGGAAAGGGAATACTCAATAAATGGGAAGATACTGAGAGGGGTTCAGGAAGTGAGAGACCTTGCAGTGCATGTCTACAGGTCCTTGAAGATGTCAGAACAGGTGGACAAGGTAGTCAAAAATGCATATGGAATGCTTTCCTTTCTTGGGCAGGCATGAAATGATGGAACTGTATAAAACACTGGTTAGCTCACAGCTGGAATTGTGTGTATAGTTTTGGGCACCAGATTACAGGAAGGACAGAATTGCTCTGAAGAGTGCGCAGAGGAGATTATAAGAATGCTGCAGGACTTGAAAATTGCAGCTACGAGGAAAGATTGGTTAGGCTGGGGTTGTTTTCCTTAGAATAGAGGAGGCTGAAGGGTGACCCAATTGGTGTGTACAAAATTATGAGGGGCCAAGACAGGGTAGACAGGGACGACTTGTTTCCCCTTGCCGGGTCATAGATTTAAGGTGATTGGTGGAAGGATTAGAGGAGACATGGGGTAAAACTATTCCACCCAGAGAGTGGTGGCTGTCTGGAATTCATTGTCTAAATTAGTGGTTGAGGTTGAAACGCTCAATTCATTTAAAAAGGGCTCTGGATAAGCATCTGAAGTGCTGCAGCCTGCAAGGCTATGGGCCAGGTGCTGGAAAATGGAATTAAAATGAGCGACGAGTATTTTTTTCTCTATTTTGGCCGGCACGGACTCGATGGGTTCAATGACCTCTTTCTGCATCGTATCGTTCCTATAGCTCTATGGATAACTTTTCACAACATTATCGCTCAAGAGAAGCTGGTTAGGCAACACTAATTACACACAGTCATTTTTTAAAGAGGTTTAAAAATATATCTTCCCACTACAAACGGATTTTCCCATATTAAGGGGAGAAGTTTACATGCCAAAAGGAGCATAGCTAACTTCAAACACACTGAAAAAGACATAGGCTGCTAATGTGCTTTTTGTAAAGTTATATAACCTGTTCTGCTGAAGGGTTTCATTTGAAACATGCATTGCTTAGATACAGATTGGCAGGGAAATCCCAATTTTCTTTAGTTTTTATATTTCAGAACTTAAAATATAGTTAACTTTATATTTGATTTACTCCACTCAACTAATTGAAGCGGATACTTGGATGAGGTAGTGCACCCATTAACACTATTATAATTACACTCCCACAACACAGAACAAAGGGTCAGAACATCACAAACATAGATGTTCATATCACACACATGGAGGAGATAATGCCAATAACACAACTGCCAAAAGCATCAGAAACGTGCATGCTCTTCAGACAGCTGCAACGGAGCTCCATAGTGGAATGAAAATAACTTTTTTAAAATCTGGTCATGCAAATCGTTTACTGAACCAGATAATCCAACTGATTAAGTGATGAAACACTCAAACCAGCCAACATGAAAGGATATATAAGGGATTACGTGCTTCAATTACTCCCTTTCACCTCTGATGTCTAGGTTAAATCATATTGGTATTGAATTTGGCAATTCCTAATGAATACAAATTCAGAGTATAAAATACTTTGATTCAGCAGAACATGACAATTCCATGTGTTGTGATAGAAACAAGAGAGGTAAAATCTGCCACTGAGTACCAAAATGGCAAACTCTGCTCTACAACCTAGCACTGCTACTGGTCTTGTGGATATTCATTTCAAAAAACATTACACTTTTGCCTTAGCGAAAGTAAACAATTGAAATATACAAGATCCTGAAGGATCTTAACAGGGTGGACGTAGAGAGGATGTTTCCTCTTGTGGGAGAATCTACAACTAGGGTCTCCCTTTTAAGACAGAGACAAGAAACGTTTTCTCTCAGAGGGTCAAGAGTCTTTGCTTCCACTGCCCTTTGAGGAAGACACTTCCAGAGTCTTTAAATATTTTAAAGTAGATAGATTCTTGATGAGCAAAAGGTTATTAGGGGTAGATGGGAATACAGCATTTAGGTTACAGTCAGATCAGCCATGATATATGACAGAATAGGCTCGAAGGGCCAAGTGGCCTATTCCTCATTTGTATGCGCATACATAA
Source organism: Mustelus asterias (assembly GCF_964213995.1). NCBI lineage: Eukaryota > Metazoa > Chordata > Chondrichthyes > Carcharhiniformes > Triakidae > Mustelus > Mustelus asterias. The sequence goes on along the minus strand of NC_135809.1, from coordinate 37,324,629 downwards.
TTTATTCTCGTGAGATGTACATACATTATTTACTATAACTATGCAATAAAGACTTGTACATTCAAAAGCCTAGTTTAAAATTCCACACCAAACTTACCCAGTTTGTCGAAATAAACATAGGATGCAGGAGACAATTGTACTTTCTTTACACTTTTGACGTTCTCATTTATCTTCAGTGTGGCTGTTAGAAAAAGAGAAAACATTCAATATATGTTACTCCATTCACAGCTAAACTGATGTATATTACAGAGATCTGGCACTATCCGACTATGAAGGAGAACTCCTATGCAAGAAGCTTAAAGGACAACATGTTGGAGTACTAATACAATGTCATTGAGCATTTGGTCAGTTACTATCCGCTTTTAAAAATTAAAATGACTGCTTCCTTCTTATATGTATTATACATTTAAACATATCTGACACTTCAGCGCAGCAGTGGGAGTGCTGCATTGTTGGAGGTGCAGTTTTCAGAAATGACAAACTAAGACCTCAAGTATGTGTAGATTTCATTTGACTAGTCAAAGCAAAACAGACATTCTCCCTATGATTTGTCTAACATTTCTCCCTTAGATAACAATATCAAAACAGGTTAACTGATTAATGACCTCCCTGCTGGTTACTGGCTGTCTCAGTGTTCACAAATTCACTTGTACTTATGTGGACTTCTCAAATCCTCACGATGTTCCATTTACAACAGGTTCTTCCTTGTAAAAAGAAAATGCTTTGCTGCCCTAACTTTGCAGAACCTACCCAATCTTTCCTAATGTATAAAATGTTGTGGTATCATCTCTGAACAAGAATCGTAAACATAAATAAAGCCAATTACATATGGACAAGGGGAGATTGGGTAAATAGATGTGATGGTGATTATCCCTTTAAGAGCAGCACAACAGAAGAGGGTCACCTGGCTTGAGGGACCAATTGGGATTGTGAGTGGATAATCACCCCAGGGGGTGGAGCCCTCAGTCAGAAGACATCGAGAAGGCATGTAGAAGACACGTAGGGACTGGAGCAGCCGCTGTGGCTGTGGGCCTCTGTACAGTATTTCCTTGTTAATAAATACCCTTTGTGTTTCTGACGAAGTCTGTAGCATGCATTATTATAATAGACTAAAAAGTATGGAGGCAAATAAGCAGTCAGAAATATTTGAAGAAACAATTCAAAATGTTCCACAAAAATAATTCCATTGAAAAACAAAAAATCTGAAGAGTCATCTGTGTCTTACTGAAAGCAGTTAAGGATAGCATTAGATTAAAAGAGGCTTATAACGTTACAAAGAATAGTAGTAACTCTGAAGATTGAGTGTTTTAGAAACCAGGAAAAGGCCACCAAAAGTTGTTAAAAAAGTGATAGATGGAATGAGAGTAAAGTAGCCAGGATTATAAAAACAGATTGTAAAATAGAGTGGTTAAAGGTCGCTTAGAAATAGAGACAGAAGAAATCATCATGGGTAATGAGGAAATTGCAGAATGAATCGTTGAACAAATACTTTGTGTCTTGTCTTCACAGAAGACAAGTTACAAATCAGAAATAAAGGGTAACTTAGGGGCTAATAAGATGGAGGAAATTAAGGAATTAATATCAGCAGAGAAAAAGTATGAAAAAAAATTCAAGGGAATAAAATCCACCAAAATCATCAGGGCCTGATGGCCTACATCCTAGGGTTCTAAAAGAGATAGCTACAGAGAAAGTGGATGTGCTGGCTATGATTTTCCAAAATTCCCTTGATTGTGGAACAGTTCCAGCAGATTGGAAGTCAGTAAATTAAACACCGCTATTCAAGAAAGGAGGCCAAGAGAAATTGGGGAATTACAGACAAGTTAGCCTGGCATCAGTCATTGGGAAAAGTGCACTTTGAAAAGCATAGTATGACTGGAACAAGTCAAGCCTTCACAAAAGGGAAACTCTGACAAAACTTTGAGGATACAAAGCGAGGTGTGAATGCAAGTCGTGAGGAGAATATAAAAAGGTTTCAAAGAAATATAGACAGGTTAAGTGAATGGGCAACAAGGTGGCAGATGGGGGTATATGTGGAGACAAGTGAGATTATTTATTTTGGTCGTAGTAGAAAAGCAGAATTTTTTTTAAAAAGGCATAAAACTTATAAATGTTGAGAGAGACTTGGGTGTACTCAAACAAGGAATCTAAAAGTTAGCATGCAAATACAGCAAGCAATTATGAAAGCACATAGCATGTTAGCATTTATTGCAAGATGATTGGAGTACAAGAATAAAGCAATCTTGCTACCACTATGAAACCACACCTGGAATAATGTGCAATGTTGGTCTCCATATTTAAGAAAGGAGATGCTTGCATTGGAAGTGATACAGCAAAGGTTCACCAGGTTGGTCCCTGGGATGAGGGGGTTGTCCTATGTTGAGCAATTGAGTAAAGTGAATTTCTGTTCTCTGGACTTTGGAAGAATGAGGGGTGATTTCATTGAAATATTCAAGATTACGAAGGGACTCAACAGGGTAGATATTGGGATGTTGTTTCTCCTGGCTGGAAAATCTAGAACAAGGGGGCACAGTTTCAGAATAAGGGTTGATCATTTAGGACTGAGATGAGGAGAAATGTCTTCACTCAGAGGGCTGTGAAACTTTGGAATTCTCTACCCCAGAAGATGCACTGTTACTGAATATATTCAAGGCTGAGGTAGCAGAGTTTTGGTCTTTCGGGGAATTGAGGGATATGGGAAATGGGCTGGAAAGTGAAGTTGAAGCCCAGGATCAGCCAGGATCATACTGAATGGTGGAGCAGGCTCAATGGGCCAAATGTCTTCTGCTCCTATTTCTTCCTATCCGTCACATAATCCTGCTGTCTGGGGGGGTTGTGTGTGTCAGGGGAGCAGCTATCCCAGTTTCCTCAATATCACACTCTGTTCTCACTCTGGGCACCAGGCCTTTACTGAAGCATACAAGGGTTGCGAAATGCAAGACCAGAATCAAGGAACAAGATGCAATGTTTCATAGCAAATAGGTAAAATAAGAGGCAAAGGGATACTAATTGGCAACAAAAGAGAACAAGACTTTGATCATCTAAACATGTATATCCCAATCTAAAGGTCATATAAAACAATACATGACACCTGGCAAACGAATGACATGTACTCTTTCCAAAGAGCCATCGTGCCTTACCATTGACGACAACCAGATTTCCCATTGGGATGCAAGACAGAGTAGCAGACCCATCTTCACACAGAAAATGACTGTATTGTAGTCTATAGAGACCTTCGTTCTTCCATTTCTCAGGCATTTGGGAACCCTTCAGACGGATGCCCTACAAAAATACACAAGGATAATTCTTTTTTGCAAGTTATTTCATTCCCTTCTGAGTCCCTAGTAAATGTTCTAGCTAAGCTCTTGAGCATGTGATGTACGCCGAGGCCTCAACCAGCATTGGAAGGAAGCGTGCAAGGCTAACCTGGGTGAATCTTCCTTAAGATAAGGGCTTTGACACCTTCATTCATATTATACTCGAGACTGGGGACTTGCAATCTATCAAACAGTGGCTGCACCACATATTACCATTCCAAAGACAGCTAGAAGCACTACTCAGTACTAAGTGGTCCATCTTAATGGGTAGCTTAAACCTTTATGTTGGCCATGGGTAAGTTACCCTCCACCAAGCCTCGACCCAGCCAACACTCAAGGGTGGAAATGAGGTGGGAACTAACCAGATTCTGCCATGCGTACCTGTAGAGCCATGGCTGTGTTCATTTAATATATTAAATGCGCTTGTGATAAACAGAGACCAATGATTTCCATCAAAATTAAATGGAGGGGGCAAAATTATTTTGTCAGATTGCACAATTATTAAAATGTGATTCAACATGGAAAGTGGCCATTCAGCCCATGAAGACTAAACTTTTTTAAAAAAAATTATTGTCACAAAAATAATTCTTTAAAAAGTAGGCTTACATTAATACTGCAATGAAGTTACTGTGAAAATCCCCTAGTCGCCACACTCCGGCGCCTGTTCGGGAACACTGAGGGAGAATTTAGCATGGCCAATGCACTTAACCAGCCTGTCTTTCAGACTGTGGGAGGAAACTGGAGCACCCAAAGGAAACGCACATAGACACGGGGAGAATGTGCAGACTCCACACAGACAGTGACCCAAACCGGGAATCAAACCTGGGTCCCTGGTGCAGTGAGGCAGCAGTGCTAACCACTGTGCCACCATGCCGCTTTGGTAGAGCTATCCAATTAATCTTTCCTGCTTTTTCCTTATAGCCTGTAATTTATTGCATTTCATGTATTTATCCAATTCTCTTCTGAATGTTACTACAGCTATCCATCCACTAGCATTCCCAATGTGTTCCTAAAAAAGTGTTATACAAAAATCACTTTACTATAGAATATGTATAACAAGGGTGGGTCACATTCTTGACCTATAACTTTTACATTAAAAATCTACTAACTGCTTTGAACATAACTGTCTCAAAATTCCTCTTAGTAACTCACTAACTCTTACTTATCCCTTTCTACTTGCCTCCTGCTCTCCGATTCTCACCTCCCAATCGCCACTTCCCATCCAACCCACCTACTTGCCACTCCCTCGCCTGACCACCCAGCTCCCCTCTATAAGCAAGCTTAAATTATGATTTTGTTTTTAGTGAAACCAAAATCATTTTCAGGTTAAACTGATTCAATAAGCCAACATGGCCAAAGGAAACCACCTTAGAAGTTAAGATGTGGTTTTCTGAAAGCAACCCTTTTATATATCGTCATACTGAGTGAATCAGGCAGGCTAGCCAAAGGTGATTTTAAAATAGTGAATTCCAACTCATTTTAATAGAAGACTTACGATGAATCAATAGTTATTTTAAGGCTGGGCTAAATTAAAATTCTTAAGTCTTTTTAGAATACATTTAAGAGGCATCTGGATAGGTACATGAATAGGGAGGAATAGAAGGATATGGGCCAAGTAAGGCAGAAGGTTTTTTTAGTTTGGTTAGAGCATCATGATTGGCATGGGCTTGGAGGGCTATTTTGAAAGAGTACAAACTTCTATTAAGCTCAAAATAATTACAACATGTACCTTACAATGCATAATAATTTACTGAAACGTGCCAGTAACACCAGATTGCAAGCAATGTGCCTTGGCTATGACAATCAAGATTTAACCCATAAATCAATAAAAAAATGCGCATTATTAGCTCACCATTTGTAAGAATATAACCTTATCTAGTATTATGTGACCATTTTGAAGTCTTTACATTTAAGTTAGATTAACGGTCTAGAATCTATCAATATCTCTTAATTCAAAAATAATTATCCTCTAGTTTAAAAACAAACGAGCTTACACCATTAGGATTTGCATAGTTATGGTAACAACAGGTAGGACCAGGCAGCTTGCATGAAGAGTTGGATTCAGCCAGACCCTCAGTTATAATTATATTGGACAAACTATTAATTATAGGGGGTCAGTTAGCTCAGTTGGCTGGATGGCTGGTTTGTGACGCAGAACACGGGTTCAATTTCCATACTGGCTGAAGTTATTCTCAACTTTGCCCCTCACCTGAGGTGTGGTGATCCTCAGGTTAAATCACCACCAGTCAGCTCCCCCCCTCAAACGGGAGAGCACCCTATGGTCATCTGGGACGATGGCGATTTTACCTTTATATTAGTAGTTTTATTACAGGATTAGATTTACACAAGTTGCTACTAGGATGTTCTTAAAGGGATTTTATGTTAAAGATTAGCGCAAAGCATTCTTACATACTTTGTTAAAATGCAGATGCAAAATGGCTAAAAAGAATGCATTAAATTGTAACATAATTAGATAGAAGGACAGTGACCAGCTTCAAAACCAAAGGTTAAAACAAATTATACAAAGACATGTCTGAAATCAGACTAAGAAAACACACTGAACAGACCATTTCTCTATCATCAAGATTCATTTAACACAAAGGTCAAGACCAATTAAGCTGAATTGAAGAATGTCAGCCAATGAGCACATGGAAAGGCAGGTTCTGGAGCTTCCCCGGGGGTTTAGAACTCAAAGGAGACTCCACTAACTAGCCATGTTTTAACTGAGGATAATTGTTTGAACAGAGAATAAATGTTTTTATGGAACTAATCAACCCATCAAAAGTCATGAAGGTCTGTTAGATGTGATAAGTACGTTTGTGTTTCTTTTTTGGGTTATTTTCTTAAAACTGAATCTAGTGTGGAAAAAAGATGGGATTGATTTTAATTTAAATACATTTAACTAACTGATAAGAACTTCATTTGAATTCTGCACTGGACTAAAAGGGTTGTTTTAAAGGATCAGAGTAAACTTTTTGTAATCAATGGCTCCACCCAGTGGACAAGCTTTGGGCATTCTGCAGTCAAGTTGCTTGTTTGTGACTCAAAACAGGTTTCGGCCTTTTGGCTAAGATCAAGTGTAGTATCGACATGCTGTACTTGGTTGAAGTCATTAGGTTATATTTTAGCTTCATTTGAAGCAATTTTTAAAAGCGGCATCTCGGCCTTTTGGCTAAGATGCAAATGAGATCAAACCTTAGAGGAGGTGCAATGCCTGCTTCAATCAGCTTGGATCATGTAAATCAAGCCCAAGACAGGAGGTGGGAGCCCTGTCTTGTCAGCTTGGATCGGGAATGTCTCACTTGTTGAGACTCTGAATTGAGCTTGATTGGATTAAATTTTTAAAAAGCCTTTCAAAAAAATATATTTCTCAAATTCTTATAGTCTCCCACCAGTCACCTGTGTCTCGGTTTCAGTGAGGGCTCAGATGAAGAAAAGCAAGCATAAGCAAGGGAAAAAGTGAGGGTTTTGGAGAAGGAGTTGCAAGCGGGAGCTCAGGGTTGGAATTGGTGAGGGGAGGTTCGGGATGGAGCAAGAGAGGGAAACAGCAAGAGGAGGAGAGCGGGGAAAAAGAGAGGGGATGGGAGCTGGAGGAGGAAGTAGCTGTTTAAAAAATGAGCATGCGCAGCAACCATGCTGGAATATGCCCAATTTACAAATGATGCTAAAATGAAAACACCATTAGAACATGTTGTATACCAGGAGACTTCTATATTAAATCTGCTTCATTCAGGCACTGCATTCCAGATTACAACTTGCTGTATAAAAACGGTTGCCTCTGTCTTTACTAAAACCAGTTTCTCTTTATTTACTCAAACAAAACCTTCAATAACTTTGAACATCTCGATCAAATCTTCTTTTAATTCTGCTGTTCAATCTGGCTCAGAAGCCACCACAAAAACATGGTAGACTCCATCTCCAGGACGTCATGAGGATTATTTCTGGGACGTTTGAGATCAACGCAGCTTGAATGGCTTCCTGTGTTAACGTTTATTCAACTTTCTGATATCTGCAGGGAAAACATCTTTCACAACCACCACCGGCCGACAGCAACAGAGCACTCTCATTGACACAAGACCACAAACAAAACCCCACGCATTCATCTAAAATCCCACAGTTCCTACTGGAACATCCTACAAACTGACAAACAGCCCCATCTCTTGATAGCACATCTCCAGGTTAACTGCGAACATTACCAACTCCAACCTGGTAATGAGTTATAAACTACTTGTAAAAAAAAAGTTTAAAGTTTATTTATTAGTCACAAGTAAGGCTTACATTAACACTGCAATGAAGTGACTGTGAAATTCCCCTAGTAGCCACACTCCGGGACCTGTTCGAGTCAATGTACTAAACCTGTTCTCAGGAGGACAACCCAGGCCTTTTCAGTCCATTTCTGTTTTAGCATGGTTACTGCACATGCGCATTTTTTAAACAGCTACTTCCTCCTCCAGCTCCCATCTCCTCCCTTCTCTCTCCCCACTCTCAACTACAACCTGGTAACGGACCTGAATGTTGAAGTCCTAGGTTTCAACCTTCAATGGAAAATCTGGATAACCTTCAACCACTTAAGGACAGGGCAGGGAAAATAAGTAGAACAGCTCATATCGTGACTATGGCCATCCCACTCAGACCATCGTCCAAATACTGAGCTTGAGAGAGAGATCCAATCGTGGTGGCATCACAACCATTCACACTATCAGCTGAAGCTGCCAGATGGACGGTTAATTTCAACAACAAACTATAATTGTTTCCCTAGCCACTAGTTTAAAAACTAGTTTTCCATAGTTTAGAAAACCTGTTCTAAGGGGGAGAATGATGTTGAGATGCCGGCATTGGACTGGGGTGAACACAGTAAGAGTTTTAACAACACCAGGTTAAAGTCCAACCTGGTGTTGTTAAAACTCTTACTAAGGGGGAGAACCCAGATCTTTTCAGTCCCTACACATAACGGAACTCTTTCATCACGCGTAAAGTTCTTCTGCACCTTCTCCAAAGGCCTTGATATCCTCCTTAGGGTGGGGCCCAGAATAGAACACAAGCTCCATCAGAGGCTTAACCAGTGTTTTATAAAAATTTTAAATAATTTCCTTGTTTTTCCAGTCTGCTTTTCTTGGGTTCCTTCTCAACTTGTTTGGCCACCATCAAAGATTAGAGTATATACACTGTATACAATATATATATAGAATATATACACTGCTGGTCTCTGTTCAATTGGACAAGAAGCTTGTAAACTTAAGTTTACAATCTAGACCAAGCATGCAATGCAGTAGAAGAGAGTCTGCAGAGTTGGAATTGTTGCCCTGCAAGTAGGTCAACAGAGTTGCCCCAATCTGCGTCTCCCAGTAGTTTAAATTTTAAGTTTATTTTATTAGTGTCACAATTAGGTTTACATTAACACTGCAATGAAGTTACTGTGAAAATTCTCTAGTTGCCACGGGGAGGATATGCAGACTCCGCACAGACAGTGGCCCAGGCCGGGAATTAAACCCGGGTCACTGGTGCCATGAGGCAGCAGTGCTAACTACTGTGCCACCATACACTTAGTGACACACAATCTGAACAGGAGCAGCAAGAGATTTTTATCTCCTGGTCAACATTCTTCCCACAACTAATATCACCAAAAATAAACTCAATTGGGCATTCATCTAGTCAAAGAATCATAAAATCATAGAATCCCTACAGTACAGAAGATGGGCCATTTGGCCCATTGAGTCTGTACTGACCACAATCCCACCCAGGCCCTATTCCCATATATTTACCCTACTAATCTCCCTGACACGAGGGTCAACTTAGCATGGTCAATCCACCTAACCCACACACCTTTGGACTGTGGGAGGAAACTCATGCAGACACGGGAGAATGTGCAAACTCCACACAGTGACCCGAGGCTGGGATTGAACCCGGGTCCCTGGTACTATGAGGCAGCAGTGCTAATCACTGTGCCACCCTGTCGTTTGTGAGGTGTTGTTAGTACAAAAAAGTTGAAATGTTTTATCAACAGTCATGGCGCTTCTCAGATAAATCACTCTTTATATTAAAGATTTCTTACCTGGAAATATAAAGAACAAATATACATCACAAAGCATCTTCCACGTTCTCACAACATCCTGAGGTGCTTTCAGCCAATTAATTGCTTCTGTAAGTGCATTTACTGTTGTTTCAGACAAGTGGACAGCCAATTTACACATAGCAAAAATATAAATGACGAATTCAGCTGTTTTTGGGGCTCTCAATCTCGGGATAAATGTTAACCAGGACACTGGGAGAATCCTCTCATTCCTTCAATTGTGCTGATGAATCTTTTACAAGACTATTACGAAGCTGTAACTTTTATGTTGGCTTAAAATGAAGGAAAACGAAAGAAGAGTTTTGAACATCTTGTGGATTGAACACAGTGCTAGAAAATAACATTGATATCGCTCATATTTGCTCACTCAAAAGCAGGGATTCATTTTAAAAGAGACAAAACAAGATAAATTCAAATGAAAACGAGGCAGAGAGAAGAAAATTACAACCGTAAGATGTTCAGAACAGAGTGGGCGAGGGACATGGAAGGATTAATCATGATTCTGTTCATTAGAAAGCAAATTCATTCTAATTGGGTCGACTGCTCCAGAGGTTTAGACACCAATGTTGTAATTTTGCACTGTATATATGATCACGTACTGAATTTCATGTCACTCAAGATTGTTTACCTGTGGAATGTATCCTGCCTCCAGCATAAGGAGGTGAAGCACTACAATCAGAGCATCCTTCGGGTTGGCGCACTCAGCAGAGCGATACAATATTTCCAATGAATGTGGCACCATTCCATCAACTGCTTCACTGCACAGCATTGGCTCATAAGGATGTCTCGCTGTGGTTTCGTCAAATACCATGGACATCTCGTCAGATGAAGAATCTTGGACATTTGCTTCAGACTGCTGATATGCATCAGAGTCAATCTCGTGACCAGACTCTAGTCTATTCCCACCATTCTCAGCAGTGTTTGAGCATGATGGTTCCTCCTTAACGCTCAAGTCTGACAATGATCCAGAGGCAGAAAAGCAATCTGGCAGCATTAAGCAGATCAAATCCCCAGAGACTATTCCCATGGACTTTATGGTTTGCTCATCATCGGTTAGAACATCTTTCCCATTTAAACTGATGTTGAATTTAATATCAGAACTGTAAAACAGAAGCAGATAAGAGCTTAAAATTTCAAATCAGAAAGTTGTAAAACTGCATAAATAAAAAGATGCACAAAATTCAATTGCAATTTGTTTTGCCAGATTAAAGAACATATTTCTTATGCCTCTCAAAATAATATTACAGAACCTGGTACAATTCACAGTGCATCTATAGATCCCAGCTTAGTCACATCGTCATGTGTCTACTGTGCGCATTTCACAATGCCTGACAATTAAAATAAGATGTTTAATAAAAGTTACAGAATGCACAACATTAAGAGTTAGTTTAGGAAATTGGTACATTTATAAATGGCATGGTACATTGGGGAGACCATGCAGACGCTACGACAACGGATGAATGAACACCACTCGACAATCACCAGGCAGGAGTGTTCTCTTCCTGTCGGGGAACACTTCAGCAGTCATGGGCATTCAGCCTCTGATCTTCGGGTAAGCATTCTCCAAGGCAGCCTTCACGACACACAATGCAGAATCATTGAGCAGAAACTGATAGCCAAGTTCCACACATGAGGACAGCCTCAACCGGGATCTTGGGTTCATGTCACACTATCTGTAACCCCCACGGCTTGCCTGGGCTTGCAAAATCTCACTAACTGTCCTGGCTGGAGACAATACACATCTCTTTAACCTGTGCTTAACTCTCTCTTCACTCAGATCATCTGTACGTTTAAGACTTGATTACCTGTAAAGACTCGCATTCCAACCATTATCTTGTAAATTGAGTTTGTGTCTATATATGCCCTGTTTGTGAACACAACTCCTCACTCACCTGAAGGAGCAACACTCTGAAAGCTTGTGCTACCAAATAAACCTGTTGGACTTTAACCTGGTGTTGAGAGACTTTTTACTATGCTTACCCCAGTCCAACGCCGGCATTTCCACATCAATCTTATAATAGCCCTTTCTATCTTTCTATACCAGGGTGAAGTTTTTTGTTGGTTTCACCATTGGTTAATTTTGCCATAAATGATAAATTTTGATTAGACTTGTTTTTTAAAGTCTGTGAAAAATTAAATGGGGGACTGGACAGGGCCTGGGTTTAGTGTGGTCAGATGATCTGTGACATGAGCAATGGTAATAATGGAGGCTTCAATCGCTGTCTTTGGCTGTCAATGGGATTATTCTGGTGTGCGCGCACTGGATAATTTACTCCAGGTCCAGGACTACGTGCTCAGGGACGCGCTCAAGCTTGGGGCAGCCGCCGCAAAGGCACAATGGGGAAAGGCCACCGTGTAAAGCGTCTCAACCGAGGCAGACCGAGGGCCGGGTAACTGCAGAATGCCCTCGGCCTGCGTAACTGTAGAATACCCTCGGCCTGCGTAACTGTGTGCCAATCTGAAAAATAACGGCACACAGTAAACTCTGATGATGTACATAGTTTTAAGTAATGAAATGTAATGAATGTCATGTTTTGTAAATAAGCACTGTATTGTAGGGTAAAAATGATTCATTTTTTGCACTGTTTGTAACTTTTGGATCTGTCTTTTGCAATGTCTTATTTGAGAGGTTTTTTTAATGAATAAAGTATATTTTTGAAATTAAAAAAAAATTTACCTGATGGAAGTTGAGCTGCAGCGACCACAGGGCTAAGAGGCACTCAAGCAAAGTGCTGCTGAATTAACATGGCCCTTGTGGCCATGCCAGCTTGCCAATTACCAAGAGGCCTGGGAAAGTCTCAGCCTCTTCCTCCAATGCCTGGGTACTAGCTTTGCCCGGCATGTCCCTTCATCATCCTCCCCAGAAGAGTGATGTACCAGGTCCTCCTCTTAATCTAGGTTCAATTCTTTTGGTATTGTCACATTGTGGTGGCCTGCTGTATGCTGCACAATGATGCACCCAGCTGGCTTGTTCTGGAGGGCACGACCCAAATAGCTAAGGCAATGGAAGCACATCTTCAAGATGTTAAGTGGGTTCATGTTAGTAGATGTCTCTGGTTGTAGCACCCCTCTGCATGTGTCTGAATGTCAGACAGGTGTCAACAGTCAACAATACAGAGGATAACTCATCCTTAGATGTGCAGGTGAGGTGGATTGGCCATGCTAAACTACCACTTAGTGTCCCAAGATGTATAGGGTAGGGGGATTAGCAGGGTAAATACGAGAGGTTAAGGAGATAGGATGGGCTTGGGTGAGGTGCTCTGTAGGAGAGTCAGTGCAGACTCAATGGGCCGAATGGTCTCTTTCTGCATTGTAGGGATTCTGTTCTGTGTACACTTCTATTTTTGTTTTAATAAACATTTACTTTGCTATAAAATCATCACCAAAGACATCATTTCTGGATTTCAAAACCTCTCCTCATACCACAGAAATTGCAAACACGAGGTTAGTTGTTTCAAGTTTCCCTTCTGGGATTTGAACAGCTTGGCATTTGCTATTAGCCATGACCTTAACAGCATGCAATTTTAAAAATAAATAGCCTGTTCTATGTTGTAGCTTCTTTGCATTTCTGTGTACATCTATAGATTCACACTCTGTCACTACTGTAAGGATATCTCCAACTTCAAATAAACCACTAAGAGATATACCAGATAAGAGATAAACAGAAATAGCAAGGTGGTAGCTTCCATGATAAATTCTGCCAATAACATAGCCTACAATCTTGACATCCATCATTAGGAACACATTGAAGACTTGGGAATGAAGGAGATTGTCATTGACTTCAGGAAGCGTAGTGGAGAACATGCCCCTGTCTACATCAACGGGGAAGTAGAAGAAATGGTCGAAAGCTTCAAGCTTTTAGGTGTCCAGATCACCAACAATCTGTCCTGGTACTTCCATGCTGACGCTATAATTAAGAAAGCCCACCAATGCCTCTACTTTCTCAGAAGACTAAGGAAATTTGGCATGTCAGCTACGACTTTCATCAACTTTGACAGATGCACCATAGAAAGCATTCTTTCTGGTTGTATCACAGCTTGGTATGGCTCCTGTTCTGCCCAAGACTGCAAGAAACTACAAAAGGTTGTGAATGTAGCCCAATCCATCATGCAAACCAGCCTCCCATCCATTGACTCCGTCTACACTTCCTGCTGTCTCGGCAAAGCAGCCAATGTAATTAAGGACCCCACGCACCCCGGACATTCTCGCTTCTTCCTTCGGGAAAAAGATACAAAAGTCTGAGGTTACGCACCAACCGACTCAAGAACAGCTTCTTCCCTGCTGCCATCAGACTTTTGAATGGACCTACTGTGCATTAAGTTGATTTTTCTCCACAACCTAGCTGTGACTGTAACACTACATTCTGCACTCTCTCCTTTCCTTCTCTATGAACAGTATGCTTTGTCTGTATAGCGCGGAAGAAACAATACTTTTCACTGTATACTAATACATGTGACAATAATAAAATCAAAAATGTGACATAGTAGTAACAGAACAGAAATTTGGCACAGCATAATACCCCTTCCCAAAGAACAGCCTAAACTTTCTCATGGGCTGAGCGGAAGCACAATTTCTAGTAAAAATTACAAGATATAATTTATGATTTCCATGACACCAAAATTAAATTCTGGTGTTTAAAACCTAGCACTGGATAACACTATCAACGGGACATGAATTCTATTATTGTGTTCAAACCACACTTTGAAAGCATTGATGTGTGACATTCCATTCTAGTTAGTACAGTGTAAAGTTATTCTGGAATGCTGCATACAGCATGAAAGTTACAGGACAGACCAAAAATATGTCTATGTTCTAAAATTATCAAGAATGTTGATAATTTTCTATCCGAGCACTAAAAATAAAGTTTTGATACGGTAAAATGAATCATTTCACAACATAAGCATGTTCCATTTCAAAGCATACTAGCAGCACAAATGATCAAACTAGCTAATCAGAGAAGCAGTGACTTTACTTCATTTACCTGTATCCTAAGGATGGCAGAAGAGAGGTAGTAATCTTATTACGGAGGTCAGTGAGCGTGGGCTCATTCTGCTCCAACTCCACCCAGCCCCTCTGTCTTTGAACTCGCACACGCAGTTTCATTGCAGCTGGTTCAACATGAAGTTGTTAACTGCTGTTGGTATTTCTGCAGGTGCAGAAGGAGCTAGAGAGAAAATTACAGTGTTATACTCAACAAAGGATTAAATTTAGCTGAAGGACAGGTTAATTATTTTGGCATATTATATACATATAGAGACACCTTTGATAAAAATTGACACATTCAGTTTCCTTGAATTAGTCATGTCACTGTGGAGTGGTACCAAATGGAAGATCAGAAATCACCCAGGGTGAATGGAGACTGGTCATTTCTGCCACAGTTACAAAGAAGAATAGACAGCCAGTTTCCTTTCTCTCCTCTTTCAGCCAGAAAAGGGACTTCTGAATATGTCACAAGAGGGAATATTAATTAGGAGCACAGTCACTGGAAAGTGTGAACGATTTCTATCCCATTCACAGAAAAATGGATTTGAAGAATAATTTTGAAGAAACTCATTTTCTTTCTTTCATTCCACTATCTTACGAAAAAAAGACATTCATTTACATTGCTTCTTTCACAGCCTAAACATGATCCAATTCTCTTTGCAAATAAAATTATTTTCTTTAATGAAATTAGGCAGCAAGGTCCCACAGACAGTAATGAGGTAAATAACCAGTCAACCTGTGTAGGCGGTGGTGTTCGACCATAAGACATAGGAGCAGAATTAGGTCACTCGATCCATCGAGTCTGCTCCATCATTCAATCATGGCCGATATTTTTCTCATCCCCATTCTCCTGCCTTTTCCCCACGACCCCTGATCCCCTTATTAATCAAGAACCTATCTATCTCTGACTTAATGACCTGGCCTTGACAGCCTTCTGCTGCAAAGAGTTCCACAGATTCACCACTCTCTGGCAGAAGAAATTCCTCCACATCTCTGTTTTAAAGGATCGTCCCTTTAGCCTGAGGTTGTGCCCTCTGGTTCTAGTTTTTCCCACTAGTGGAAACATCCTCTCCATGTCCACTCTTTCCAGGCCTCTCAGTATCCTGTAAGTTTCAATAAGATCCCCCCCCCCATCCTTCTAAACTCTAACAAGTACAGACCCAGAGTCCTCAACCATGCCTCATACGACAAGCTCTTCATTCCAGGGAACCTTCTTGGGACCCTTTGAGGCCAGCACATCCTTCCTTAGCTACGGAGACCAAAACTGCTCACAATACTCCAAATGGGGTTAGACCAGAGCCTTATACAGCCTCAGAAGTACATCCCTGCTCTTGTATTCTAGAGGTATAAGTTATGCTCCAGCTTGACTAGTGCCTTTGTTTTTAATCCATTTGAGCAAATATACAGGTACTCATCATAGCATTTCATCTAAAAGACAGCCCCTCTGTCAGGACACCACTCACTGCTTTCATCAACAGTCATCCTTAATGTTCTTTCTCCAAAAGGAAACTGAATATTCACAATCTTCCAATTATCCCCATTATAAAAAGTCAACATTTTAGCTGCAAACAATAGCAGTTTACAATTTACCGTCCAAGGAGTCCCAGCAGTCTATAAGCTATTCTGTAGATTGCATTCAAGCCAAGAATCAATGCTGATTTGGATTTTAAAGCTTTTCTTCCAGACTGCAGTTTGGAATCAGCTCAGCAAAAACCTTTGGCTGCCAAGAGGAGAAACGCAGGCAAATATATTTCCAATTGCTCCAAGGTCATGGAGAAAAATGTCCAATGACTGGAATCATACTCGATGCAAAGATGGTTACAATTGAAGGCCAGTTAATATCTTAGGACATCACTGCCGGAGTTTCTCAGTACAATGTCCTTAACCCAACTATCCTCACCTGCTTGAAAAACATTGACACTTTAGGATCAGAATGATTCTATAATGTTCAGATCCGTCCGCAGTTCCTGAGTTAATGCAGCTCAGGCACCCAGAACACAGGCAAACATCGAGGCTAGAGCCAAGAAGCGAGTGACAATGGCCATCACCTTCTGTTGTGGCTCAGTTGGTAGTTTTCTGGTCTTTTGTGGATTCAGCTTCCAAAAATCTGAGAGAGTGCTGTACTGTCAGAGGTGCCATCTTTCAGTTAAGACGTTAAGCTGAGCCCCAACTACCTTACAGGTGAATGTAAAATATCCCATTGCTCTATCTTGAAGAGCAATGGAGTTATCCCCGTCTCTTGGTCAATATCGATCCCTCAAGTCACATCACAAAAATAGATTATCTGGTCATCGTCACAGTGCGGTTTGCAGGAGCTGGCTGCCATATTTCCTACATCCCAACAGCAAGTACACTCCCAAAAGATACTCCATGGGCTGCAAGATAGGTCAAAAGGTCCTTTAAAATGCTATACAGATGCAAGTCTCTCTTTTTGCATGTAGCACAGTCTTCTATTTGCTTCCAAACACCCTTGGGGGGACTTGCTGAACTGGATTTTGGTCGCAGCAGAAGGAATGCACACTAAAAAATAACTTATTTTCCCCAAAGTCAGAAATACCATGTTCAGTTGCAATCCAGATTATAATAAAAAACAAACAATGGTATTAAAAGAGATGGGTGAAATATTAAGCAAGGATGATATCAGATGGAAATGGCCTGGAAGAAAAAAAACCACACGTTTGCCAAGAAAACGCAGGTTACATGGTCAATAATCCACAAGTGGGGGAAACAACACAAAATGACATTGCATAAGCAAGGGCAGCAACCTGATTTACTGGAACCTCTTGTGAACAGTTTTACTTTCGATTCTGAAGTTACAGATGTGAACACAGGATCTTCACATGCAGGAGGCGGCCATTCGGCCCATCCAGTCTGTGCTAGCTCTCTCCGTCCCACTTACATGACTTATTCCCCAGAACCTTGCACACAGCCTGCTCCCCTCTCAAACCTCTCTGCATTCACAGGCCATAGGAGCCCAGAGGAAAGGAAGCTGCTCAGGCCGCTGGAGCCGGGAGGGGGGCTGCATAGGCTGCAGAGATCCGGAGAGAGGCTGCACAGGCCGCAGACACCCAGAGTGGGAGGCTGGACAGGCCGCAGACACCCAGTGGGAGGTTGGACAGGCCGTTGGAGTCGGAGAGAGGCTGCACAGGCCATAAACACCCAGAGAGGGAGGCTGCACAGGCCGCTGGAGCCGGGAGGGGGGGCTGCATAGGCTGCAGAGATCCGGAGAGAGGCTGCACAGGCCGCAGACACCCAGGGACGCAGGCTCTCGGACACAGGCCACCAGCCTTGATGCTGCCATGATTCCGGCTGGGCCACAGGGCCTGACTCGAGTTACTTACAGCTCTCGGGAAGGGTAGGGGCAGCGCTCCGCCCAGGCCTGTGCCGCTGCTCCGCCGCCTGTCTGTCCCCGTCACTATGGTGATTGTTACTGTCCGCCCACCCCCCGCAAACAGACAGCAGCGCAAGCCCCGCCCCCCGGGTCCGCAGGGGGGCGGGGCAAGGCCGTCAGCTCCATCGATTGCGCCTGCGCCGACACTGGCCAATCCGCTACTGCCTGGCAAGCTGAGTGCCTGCATTCTGCGCATGCTCAGAGCTATCTGTGATGAATTGATGGTGGAGCCTTCATGACAGTAAGAAGTTTAACAACACCAGGTTAAAGTCCAACAGGTTTATTTGGTAGCAAAAGCCACACAAGCTTTCGAGGCTCTGAGCCCCTTCTTCAGGTGAGTGGGAATTCTGTTCACAAACAGAACTTATAAGACACAGACTCAATTTACATGAATAATGGTTGGAATGCGAATACTTACAACTAATCCAGTCTTTAAGAAACAAAACAATGGGAGTGGAGAGAGCATCAAGACAGGCTAAAAAGATGTGTATTGTCTCCAGACAAGACAGCCAGTGAAACTCTGCAGGTCCACGCAACTGTGGGAGTTACAAATAGTGTGACATAAATTCTGATTCTAGGATCGCATGATAAAGACTCAGGAGGAAAAAAGCAGAAATATTTATGTGAAATAGTGTGACATAAACCCAATATCCCGGTTGAGGCCGTCCTTGTGTGTGCGGAACCTGGCTATCAGTTTCTGCTCCGCGACTCTGCGCTGTCGTGTGTCGCGAAGGCCGCCTTGGAGAACGCTTACCCGAATATCAGAGGCCGAATGCCCGTGACCGCTGAAGTGCTCCCCAACAGGAAGAGAACAGTCTTGCCTGGTGATTGTCGAGCGGTGTTCATTCATCCGTTGTCGCAGCGTCTGCATAGTTTCCCCAATGTACCATGCCTCGGGACATCCTTTCTTGCAGCGTATCAGGTAGACAACGTTGGCCGAGTTGCAAGAGTATGTACCGTGTACCTGGTGGATGGTGTTCTCACGTGAGATGATGGCATCTGTGTCGATGATCCGGCACGTCTTGCAGAGGTTGCTGTGGCAGGGTTGTGTGGTGTCTTGGTCACTGTTCTCCTGAAGGCTGGGTAGTTTGCTGCGGACAATGGTCTGTTTGAGGTTGTGCGGTTGTTTGAAGGCAAGAAGTGGGGGTGTGGGGATGGCCTTGGCGAGATGTTCGTCTTCATCAATGACATGTTGAAGGCTCCGGAGGAGATGCCGTAGCTTCTCCGCTCCGGGGAAGTACTGGACAACGAAGGGTACTCTGTCCACTGTGTCCCGTGTTTGTCTTCTGAGGAGGTCGGTGCGGTTTTTCGCTGTGGCGCGTCGGAACTGTTGATCAATGAGTCTAGCGCCATATCCTGTTCTTATGAGGGCATCTTTCAGCGTCTGGAGGTGTCTGTTGCGATCCTCCTCATCCGAGCAGATCCTGTGTATACGGAGGGCTTGTCCGTAGGGGATGGCTTCTTTTACGTGTTTAGGGTGGAAGCTGGAGAAGTGGAGCATCGTGAGGTTATCCGTGGGCTTGCGGTACAGTGAGGTGCTGAGGTGACCGTCCTTAATGGAGATGCGCGTGTCCAAGAATGCAACCGATTCCGGAGAGTAGTCTATGGTGAGCCTGATGGTGGGATGGAACTTGACTGCCCTCGACTTGACATGTATGCCCAAGCCGTCAGGAGGTGCGTCAACACCAAATTCATCAGCCGCACTCACAAGACAGCCCCGAACATCACCCAAGCACAACGTAACGCCATCCACGCTCTCAAGACCAACCGCAACATTGTCATCAAACCAGCAGACAAAGGAGGGGCCATCGTCATACTGAACAGAACGGATTACTGCAAAGAAGTGTACCGACAACTCAACAACGAGGAACACTACAGACAGTTACCTGCAGATCCGACCAAAGAACACACCCGTCAACTCAACACTCTGATCAAGACCTTTGATCCGGACCTTCAGAACACCCTCCGTGCTCTCATCCCACGTACTCCCCGCGTTGGAGATCTCTACTGCCTCCCGAAGATACACAAGGCAAACACACCCGGCCGTCCCATCGTATCGGGCAATGGGGCCCTGTGCGAGAACCTCTCCGGCTATGTCGAGGGCATCCTGAAACCCATTGTACAAAGAACCCCCAGCTTTTGTCGCGACACGACGGACTTCCTACAGAAACTCGGCACACATGGAGCAGTTGAACCAGGAGCGCTCCTCGTCACAATGGATGTCTCAGCACTCTACACCAGCATCCCCCATGACGATGGCATTGCTGCAACTGCCTCAGTGCTCAGCGCCAACAACTGCCAGTTTCCAGATGCAATTTTACATCTCATCCGCTTCATCCTGGACCACAATATCTTCACCTTCAACAACCAGTTCTTCATCCAGACACACGGAACAGCCATGGGGACCAAATTTGCACCTCAATATGCCAACATCTTCATGCACAGGTTCGAACAAGACTTCTTCACCGCACGGGACCTTCAACCGGTGCTATACACTAGATACATCGATGACATTTTCTTCCTTTGGACTCATGGTGAACAATCACTGAAACAACTCTATGATGACATCAACAAGTTCCATCCCACCATCAGGCTCACCATAGACTACTCTCCGGAATCGGTTGCATTCTTGGACACGCGCATCTCCATTAAGGACGGTCACCTCAGCACCTCACTGTACCGCAAGCCCACGGATAACCTCACGATGCTCCACTTCTCCAGCTTCCACCCTAAACACGTAAAAGAAGCCATCCCCTACGGACAAGCCCTCCGTATACACAGGATCTGCTCGGATGAGGAGGATCGCAACAGACACCTCCAGACGCTGAAAGATGCCCTCATAAGAACAGGATATGGCGCTAGACTCATTGATCAACAGTTCCGACGCGCCACAGCGAAAAACCGCACCGACCTCCTCAGAAGACAAACACGGGACACAGTGGACAGAGTACCCTTCGTTGTCCAGTACTTCCCCGGAGCGGAGAAGCTACGGCATCTCCTCCGGAGCCTTCAACATGTCATTGATGAAGACGTACATCTCGCCAAGGCCATCCCCACACCCCCACTTCTTGCCTTCAAACAACCGCACAACCTCAAACAGACCATTGTCCGCAGCAAACTACCCAGCCTTCAGGAGAACAGTGACCAAGACACCACACAACCCTGCCACAGCAACCTCTGCAAGACGTGCCGGATCATCGACACAGATGCCATCATCTCACGTGAGAACACCATCCACCAGGTACACGGTACATACTCTTGCAACTCGGCCAACGTTGTCTACCTGATACGCTGCAAGAAAGGATGTCCCGAGGCATGGTACATTGGGGAAACTATGCAGACGCTGCGACAACGGATGAATGAACACCGCTCGACAATCACCAGGCAAGACTGTTCTCTTCCTGTTGGGGAGCACTTCAGCGGTCACGGGCATTCGGCCTCTGATATTCGGGTAAGCGTTCTCCAAGGCGGCCTTCGCGACACACGACAGCGCAGAGTCGCGGAGCAGAAACTGATAGCCAGGTTCCGCACACACAAGGACGGCCTCAACCGGGATATTGGGTTTATGTCACACTATTTCACATAAATATTTCTGCTTTTTTCCTCCTGAGTCTTTATCATGCGATCCTAGAATCAGAATTTATGTCACACTATTTGTAACTCCCACAGTTGCGTGGACCTGCAGAGTTTCACTGGCTGTCTTGTCTGGAGACAATACACATCTTTTTAGCCTGTCTTGATGCTCTCTCCACTCCCATTGTTTTGTTTCTTAAAGACTGGATTAGTTGTAAGTATTCGCATTCCAACCATTATTCATGTAAATTGAGTCTGTGTCTTATAAGTTCTGTTTGTGAACAGAATTCCCACTCACCTGAAGAAGGGGCTCAGAGCCTCGAAAGCTTGTGTGGCTTTTGCTACCAAATAAACCTGTTGGACTTTAACCTGGTGTTGTTAAACTTCTTACTGTGTTTACCCCAGTCCAACGCCGGCATCTCCACATCATGACGAGCCTTCATTGCCAGTACTTCGCTAGTTTCATCCCAAGCACGTTAAAGAAGCCATCCCCTATGGACAAACCCTGCATATACACAGGATCTGCTAGGACGAGGAGGAGTGTGGCGGACACCTACAGACGCTGAAAGACATCCTCGTAGAAACGGGATACGATGTACAACTCATCGATCGACAGTTCCAACAGGGCGGCACGGTAGCACAGTGGTTAGCACTGCTGCTTCACAGCTCCAGGGTCCCGGGTTCGATTCCCGGCTCGGGTCACTGTCTGTGTGGAGTTTGCACATTCTCCTCGTGTCTGCGTGGGTTTCCTCTGGGTGCTCCGGTTTCCTCCCACAGTCCAAAGATGTGTGGGTTAGGTTGATTGGCCAGGTTAAAAATTGCCCCTTAGTCCTGATGCGTAGATTAGAGGGATTAGCGGGTAAAATATGTGGGGGTAGGGCCTGGGTGGGATTGTGGTCGGTGCAGACTCGATGGGCCGAATGGCCTCCTTCTGCACTGTAGGGTTTCTATAAAAAAAAATGCCACAGCGAGAGACCGCAATACCCTCCTCAGGAGACAAACATGGGACATGACTGACAGAGTACCGATCGTCTTTCAGTACTTCCGAGCGGAGAAACTACGATATGAAGATGCCGGCATTGGACTGGGGTAAGCACAGTAAGAAGTCTCACAACACCAGGTTAAAGTCCAACAGGTTTATTTGGTAGCAAAAGCCACAAGCTTTCGGAGCGCTCGCTCCTTCGTCAGGTAAGTCCGGAGAAACTATGCCAACTTCTTTGCAGCCTTCAACATGTCATCAATGACGAGGAACATCTCGCCAAGGTCATCCCTGCACCTCCACTACTTACCTTCAAACAGCTGCCTAACCTCAAACAGACCATCATTCGCAGCAAGCTACCCAGCCCTCAGGGGAATAACGACCACGACACATAACCCTGCTATGGAAACCTCTGCAGGAAATGCCAAATCGTCATCATGGATACCACCATCAAATGGGGGAACATCACTCACGAGGTACACAGTCATGCAACTCGACCAACGTAGTCTACTTCATACGCTGCAGGAAAGGATGCCCTGGCACATGGTACAAACGGTGAGACCATGCAGACACTATGACAATGGATGAACGGACACAATGCAACAATCACCAGGCAGGAATGTTCCCTCGCAGTCGGAGAACACCTCAGTGGCCAAGAACATTCAGCCTCCGATCTTTGAGAAAATGTTCTTCAGGACGGCCTTCGAGACGCATGACAATGCAGAATCACCGAGCAGGAACTGATAGCCAATTTCTGCACTCATGAGACGGCCTTAACCGTGATCTCGGGTTCAAGTCGCACTATATATAACCCTACCATATTGTTGTGTGAGGGACACAATCTCCCTAACTGTCCTGTTCTGACACCATGCACACCATGATTACAGGTGAGGATCTCTCTACCTGAATTAGTTTGTATAGTGTTTAACACCATCTCACTCTTTTATTGTTTGTAATTATCTCTCTGCCTTAAATTATCAGGTCTTAGGTCATCCCTTCACTTGTTATACAGCCTGTGTTGACACTTTACACATGATTATACTTAACTACTTGCATTTGTCTATTAGCACTTGTGATTACTTGTAAAGACTTGTTATTAGCCAGCCTACACTGTCCGTACTTACTACAAAAGATTGTGAATGCAGCCCAATCCATCTCACAAACCAGCCTCCCATCCATTGACTCTATCTACACTTCCCACTACCTTGGTAAAGCAGCCAGTATAATTAAGGACTCCATGCACCCCGGACATTCTCACTTCCACCTTCTTCCATCGGGAAAAAGATACAAAAGTCTGAGGTCACGTACCAACCGACTCAAGAACAGCTTCTTCCCTGCTTCACCATTCATTACGATCATGGCTGATCATCCAACTCAATAGCCTAATCCAGCTTTTTCCCGTAACCTTTGATCCCATTCACAAGTGCTATATCCAGTCGCCTCTTGAGTACATTCAATGTTTTGGCATCAACTACTTCCTGTGGTAATGAATTCCACAGACTCACCACTCTTTGGGTGAAGAAATGTCTCCTCCTAATTCTCCATCCTGAATGGTCTACCCTGAATGCTCAGACTGTGACCTCTGGTTCTGGACTCCCCCACCATCAGGAATATCCTCCCTGCATCTACCCTATCTAGTCTGTTAGAATTTTATAAGTCTCTATGAAATGGGTGAGATCGTAAATGAATATTTCTCATCAGTATTTACTGTTGAGAAAAGCATGGATGTTAGGGAACTTGGGGAAATAAATAGTGATATCTTGAGGAGTGTACATATTACAGAGAAGGAGGTGCTGGAAGTCTTAAAGCGCATCAAGGGAGATGAATCCCCGGGACCTGATAAATTGTATCCCAGGATATTGTGGGAGGCTAGGGAGGAAATTGCGGTTTCCCTAGCAGAGATATTTGATTCATCGATAGTCACAGGTGAGGTGCCTGAAGATTGGAGGGTGGCAAATGTTGTGCCTTTGTTTAAAAAGGGCTGCAGGGAAAAGCCTGGCAATTACAGGCCAGTGAGCCTCACATCTGTGGTGGGTAAGTTGTTGGAAGGTATTTTGAGAGACAGGATCTACAAGATTTTAGAGATGCAAGGACTGATTAGGAACAGTCAGCATAGCTTTGTGAGTGGAAAATCATGTCTCACAAATTTGATTCAGTTTTTTGAAGGGGTAACTAAGAAGGTAGATGAGGGCAGTGCAGTTGATGTTGTCTACATGGACTTTAGCAAGGCCTTTGACAAGGTACCGCATGGTAGGTTGTTGCACAAGATTAAATCTCACGGGATCCAGGATGAGTTAGCTAAATGGATCAAAATTGGCTTGATGACAGAAGCCAGAGGGTTATTTTTTGAACTGGAGGCCTGTGACCAGCGGTGTGCCTCAGGGATTAGTGCTGGGTCCATTGTTATTTGTCATTTATATTAATGATTTGGATGAGAATATAGGAACCTTGGTTAGTAAGTTTGCAGATGACACCAAGATTGGCGGCATAGTGGACAGTGAAGAAGGTTATCTCGGACTGCAACGGGATCTTGATCAATTGGGCCAGTGGGCTGACGAATGGCAGATGGAGTTTAATTTAGATAAATGCAAGATGATGCATTTTGGTAGATTGAATCAGGGCAGGACTTACTCAGTTAATGGTAGGGCGTTGGGGAGAGTTACAGAGCAAAGAGATCTAGGGGTACAGGTTCATAGCTCCTTGAAAGTGGAGTCACAGGTGGACAGAGTGGTGAAGAAAGCATGCTTGGTTTCATTGGTCAGAACATTGAATACAGGAGTTGGTACATCTAGTTGAAGTTGTACAGGACATTGGTAAGGCCACACTTGGAATACTGTGTACAGTTCTGGTCACCTTATTATAGAAAATATATTAAACTAGAAAGGGTGCAGAAAAGATTTACTAGGATGCTATCAGGACTTGATGGTTTGCATTATAAGGAGAGGTGGGATAGACTGGGACTTTTTTCTCTGGAGCATAGAAGGCTGAGGGGTGATCTTAAAGAGGTCTATAAAATAATGAGGGGCATAGATAAGGGAGATAGTCAATATCTTTTCCCAAAGGTAGGGGAGTCTAAAATTAGAGGACATAGATTTAAGGTGAGAGGGGAGAGATACAAAAGTGTCCAGAGGTAGTAGTAGAGGCGGGTACAATTTTGTCTTTTAAAAAGCATTTAGACAGTTACATGGGTAAGATGGGTGTAGAGGGATATGGACCAAATGCGGGCAATTGGGACTAGCTTGGGTTTTCAAAAAAAAAGGGGCGGCATGGACAAGCTGGGCCGAAGGGCCAGTTTCCATGCTGGAAACCTCTATGACTTTATGAGATCGCCCCCTCATTAGTCTGAACTCCAGCGAAAACAATTCTAACCTAGTCAATCTCTCCTCATACATCAGTCCCGCCATCCCCGGAATCAGCCTGGTAAATCTTCGCTGCACTCCCTCGAGAGCAAGAACATCCTTCCTCAGAAAAGAAGACCAAAACTGCACATAATACTCTAGGTGTGGCCTCACCAAGGCCCTGTATAATTGCAACAACACATCCCTACTCCTGTACTAGAAACCTCTCGCAATGAAGGCCAACATTCCATTTGCCTTCTTTACTGCCTGCTGCACTTGAATGCTTCCCACTGCACGGGGGCACAGCGGCATAGTGGTTAGCACTGCTGCCTCACAGCGCTAGGGACCTGGGTTTGATTCCTGGCTTGGGTCACTGTCTGTGTGGAGTTTGCACGTTCTCTCTGTGTCTGTGTGGGTTTCCTCTGGGTGCTCCGGTTTCCTCCCACAGTCCAAAGATGTGCAGGTTAGGCGAATTGGCCATGCTAAATTCTCCCTCAGTGTACCCGAACAGGCGCCGGAGTGTTTTCACAGTAACTTCATTGCAGTGTTAATGTAAGCCTACTTGTGACTAATAAATTAACTTTAATCCTGCAAATTCAAAAGCAGGCAAGTAAAAAGTGGAAATGCTCAGCAGATAAGGCAACATCAGTGGAGAGGAACGCTGGAAAATCTCAGGTTTGGCAGCATCTGTAAGGAGAGAAAAGAGCTGATGTCAAAGCTGACAAAGAGTCATCTGGACTCGAAACGTCAGCTCTTTTCTCTCCTTACAGATGCTGCCAGGCCTGCTGAGATTTTCCAGTGTTTTCTCTTTTGGTTTCAGATTCCAGCATTTGCAGTAATTTGCTTTTATCTGTGGAGAGGAACAGAGTTGGTATTTCAGGTGGTTGGCCAGAATGGTCCTAATGTTCACACAATTGTTAAAGTGTATGAGGAGTCCATTCGGCCCATCATGTTGTACCAGTTTTCCAAAGGAGCATCTTGAATTAGTGTCATTCCCCTGCCTTTTCCCCATACCCTTGTACATTGTTTCTATTCAAATAATTATCTAAGGCCCTCTTGAATGCTTCACTCTCTCAATGAAACATCACACGACAGCAGTTGAAGGAAACCTGCCATGTCCGACACTTTCAAATTTACCAATAGAACCTATTTTAACTGTTTGCTTTTTAAAAGCACCGTGTTTAAATAGATTTATTTAAATATCAGTTTGGGGTGTTTTGATGGGGGATGGGAGATTTGTCCTTTGTTTGTAGTTAGACCATCCTGCTCTGGCCCTGCTCAGTGTTTTGAAAGGTTCAGATAGAAAATTGCCTTGTTTAGTGGCCGCCTGTTTATCCCGAAGATACATAAGGCCAACACACCCGGCCGTCCCATCATATCAGGCAATGGGACCCTGAGTGAGAACCTCTCCGGCTATGTCGAGGGCATCCTGAAACCCATTGTACAAAGAGCTTTTGTCACGACACTACGGACTTCCTACAGAAACTCAGCCTGCATGGAGCAGTTGAACCAGGAGCACTCCTCGTCACAATGGATGTCTCGGCACTCTCCACCAGCATCCCCCACGATGATGGCATTGCTGCAACTGCCTCAGTATTCAACACCGACAACTGCCAATCTCCAGATGCAATTTTACAACTCATCCGCTTCACCCTGGACCACAATGTTTTCACCTTCAACAACCAGTTCTTCATCCAGACACACGGAACAGCCATGGGGACCAAATTCACACTTCAATATGCCAACGTCTTCATGCACAGGTTCGAACAAGACCTCTTCACCGCACAGGACCATCAACCGATGCTATACACTAGATACATCAATGACATTTTCTTCCTTTGGACTCATGGTGAACAATCACTGAAACAACTATATGATGACATCAACAAGATCCATCCCACCATCAGACTCACCATGGACTACTCTCCGGAATCGGTTGCATTCTTGGACACACGCACCTCCATCAAGGACGGTCACCTCAGCACTTCACTGTACCGCAAGCCCACGGATAACCTCACGATGCTCCACTTCTCCAGCTTCCACCCTAAACACGCTAAAGAAGCAATCCCATACGGACAAGCCCTCCGTATACACAGGATCTGCTCAGATGAGGAGGATCGCAACAGACACCGAAAGATGCCCTCATAAGAACAGGATATGGCGCTCGACTCATCGATTGACAGTTCCGACGCGCCCCAGCAAAAAACCGCACCAACCTCCTCAGAAGACAAATACGAGACACGGTGGACAGAATACCTTCGTCGTCCAGTACTTCCCCGGAGCGGAGAAGCTATGACATCTTCTCCGGAGCCTTCAACATGTCATCGATGAAGATGAACATCTCGCCAAGGCCATCCCCACACCCCTACTTCTTGCCTTCAAACAACCACACCAACCTCAGACCATTGTCTGCACAAACTACCCAGCCTTCAGGAGAACAGTGATCATGACACCACACAACCCTGCCACAGCAACCTCTGCAAGACGTGCCGGATCATCGACACGGATGCCATCACCTCTAGGTACACGGTACATACACTTGCAACTCGGCCAATGTTGTCTACCTGATACGCTGCAGGAAAGGATGTGCCGAGGCATGGTACATTGGGGAAACCATGCAGACGCTACGACAACGGATGAATGAACACCACTCGACAATCACCAGGCAGGAGTGTTCTCTTCCTGTTGGGGGACACTTCATGATGTGGAGATGCCGGCGTTGGACTGGGGTAAACACAGTAAGAAGTTTAACAACACCAGGTTAAAGCCCAACTGGTTTATTTGGTAGCAAAAGCCACAAGCTTTCGGAGCCTTAAGCCCCTTCTTCAGGTCAGTGGGGAACACTTCAGCAGTCATGGGCATTCAGCCTCTGATCTTCGGGTAAGCATTCTCCAAGGCAGCCTTCATGACACACGACAACGCAGAGTCGCTGAGCAGAAACTGATAGCCAGGTTCCGCACACGAGGACAGCCTCAACCGGGATCTTGGGTTCATGTCACACTATCTGTAACCCCCACGACTTGCCTGGTCTTGCAAAATCTCACTAACTGTCCTGGCTGGAGACAATACACATCTCTTTAACCTGTGTTTAATGCTCTCTCCACTCACATTGTCTGTACCTTTAAGACTTGATTACCTGTAAAGACTCACATTCCAATCATTATTCATGTAAATTGAGTTTGTGTCTTTATATGCCCTGTTTGTGAACATAATTCCCACTCGCCTGATGAAGGAGCAGCGCTCCGAAAGCTTGTGGCGTTTCCTACCAAATAAACCTGTTGGACTTTAACCTGGAGTTGTGAGACTTCTTACCGTTTGAAACGAACCAGGAGCCGTAGCTGCTGCGGTCATGCGCAGTTGGATCCTTGGCCGGTGCAGCGCTCATGCGCAGTTGGAGACTGGGCCGGTGCGGCGGTCATGCGCAGTTGGAGACTGGGCCGGCAAGTTGAGTGTCCGCCATGAGTCGCAGTTATAACGATGAGTTGGGTTTCCTCGATAAAATCCGCAAGAACTGCTGGAGGATCAAAAAGGGCTTTGTGCCCAACATGCAGGTGATTAGAGCGGCCAGTGCTTCGAGCGAGACCCGAAGCTGCAGCTCACCTTTGCAGCCCCCCCCAATCCCCCGGCTCCCCCCAATCCCTCCCCAGCTCCCCCCATTTCCCCCCCCACCCCAAACTCGGCTCCCTTCGATCCCCCCCCCCAAGTTCCCCCCAATCCCCCCCCCCAAGTTCCCCCCAATCCCCCCCCCCAAGTTCCCCCCAATCCCCCCCCCCCCCAAGTTCCCCCCAATCCCCCCCCCCAAGTTCCCCCCAATCCCCCCCCCCAAGTTCCCCCCAATCCCCCCCCCCCAAGTTCCCCCCAATCCCCCCCCCAAGTTCCCCCCAATCCCCCCCCCCCCAAACTTGGCTCCCTCCGATCTCCCCCCCCGATCCGCCCCCTCCCCGGTTTCCCCCAATCCCCTCCCCAATCTCACCCTCCCCCCCCCCCATCTCCCCCTCCCCCCCCCCCAATCTCCCCCCCCCAATCTCCCCCCCCTCCCCCCCCCCCCCAATCTCCCCCCCCCCCAATCTCCCCCCCCCCTCCCCCCCCCCAATCTCCCCCTCCCCCCCCCCCCCCCCGGTTCCCCCGATGCTCCCCCAGATCCCCTCCCCTGGTTCCCCCCGGCTCCCCCCAATTTCCCCGGCTCCCCCTGATTCCCCCGGCCCACCCCGATTTCCCCCCCCCCCCGGTTCCCCCCGGCTCCCCCCGATTCCCTCCCCCCGATTTCCCCCCCCCCCGGCTCCCCCCGATTTCCCCCCCCCCCCCCGATTCCCCCCCCCCCCCGGCTCCCCCTGATTTCCCCCCCCGGCTCCCCCCGATTTCCCCGGCTCCCCCCGATTCCCCCCCCCCCCCCGGCTCCCCCCGATTCTCCCCCCCCTTCCCCCCGATTTGCTCCCCCCGATTTCCCCCCCCCCCGGCTCCCCCCGATTTCCCTCCCCCCGATTTCCCCCCCCCCCCGATTTCTCCCCCCCCCCCCCCCCCCCGATTTCTCCCCCCCCCCCCCGATTTCTCCCCCCCCCCCCCCCCCCGATTTCCCCCCGGCTCCCCCTGATCCCCGATTTCCCTCCCCCCGATTTCTCCCTCCCCCCAATCCCCCCCCCCCCCCCCCATGCCTCGACTCACTCCAATCCGCCCGGCTCCCCCCAATCCACTGCTCCCCCCAACCAGATCCCCCCCCCCTTGGCCCGGCTCCCCCCAATCTCCCCCACCCCCCGGCCTGCCCCCAATCCCCCCCCCCCCCTCAATCCCCCCCCCCCCCTCAATCCCCTCCCCCCCCCCCCTCAATCCCCCCCCCCCCCAAATCTCCCCCCCCCCCCCCCAAATCTCCCCCCCCTGGCTCCCCACACCCCCCTCCCCCCCCATCTCGCCCCAATTTCTCTCTCTCTCTCCCCCCCCAGCTTGCCCCAATTTTCGCTTGACCTAATTTCTGCCCCGAGCTCACCCCGATTTCCCCCCCCCCTTGTTGGATCTAACTTAAAGACTGACCTGACATTCATGTGTTCTAGGTGGAAGGGGTGTTTTATGTGAATGATACCCTGGAGAAATTGATGTTTGAAGAGCTGCGAAATTCATGCCGTGGAGGAGGTAAGAATAAATTGCAAGGTGTTTATAATATGCAAATTGAGTACAGGACCCGGATTTTAAGTAGTTGTAGGTGATTTAAAAGTTTTGAATCTCAAACTAGAAATTGTGCATTTGTTATATCTGATGTCATAATTTGGTCTTGGGAATGGAGATGTGCCATCTTGTTCACATAGCGGTACAGATCAATGATGGCTTTTGAGACTATACACACTGAACGAAGCTGTAACGGTATGATGATATACCAGTAATGCCACTGGACTATTAGTGCAAATGCATGGACTAATAATCTGTAGACCTGAGTTCAAATCTCATCAAAGCAGCTGGGTACTAAATTCAGTTAGTTGATTGCCTAAATCTAAAATATAAAGTTAATGTCAATACAGGTGACCACGTAAGTATCGGATTGTTAGACTCCCAACATCATGAGCCTTAATCTTGTGCAGTCACCTTGCATGTGGCACTTCATTAAATGTCTTTTCGAAATCCAAATACACTACATCTCTACTGCTTCCCCTTTATCCACCCTGCTTGTCCTATCCTCAAAGAAGTCTAATAAATTTGTCAAGCGCGATTTCCCTTGACTCTGATTGTATTACGATTTTTTTCTAAATGTCTTGCTTCTACTTTCGTAATAATGGTTTCTAGCATTTTTTCAATGACAGAATTAGACTAATTGGTCTGGTGTTTCCTACTTTGCTTCCTTTCACTCTTGAGTAGTGGTGTTACATCTGCAACTTTCCAATCCGCTGGGACTCCTCCAAAATCGAGGAAATTTTGGAAGATTACAACCAATGCATTCACCATCTCGGCAGCCACTTCCTTTCACACCAAAGCATGCAGGTCCAAGGGACTTGTCAACCTTTAGTCTCATTAGTTTTTCGAATGCTCGATAAGTGAAGTGACTAAGATTGTGCATAATATTATAGACCAAGCTAGCCCTGGGTTTGCTTTGCATTCTGTGACTTAACTGTGTACCCTAAACTTGGTTCACCTTCGTAACAGCCTCATAAACACTGGTGTATGTTCAACAACTTACCTATAGTCCTTGATGATTATCTTCAGCTGTGAATGATGTATAGGTGCTGTAGGTAGCATTGCCCTACCCAAATGCAGTCATGCATCACACTGCATTCATTTCTATTGCTCTTAAAAGGCATCTAGAAATTAGCCCATTCCATCGTCATATCCAGATTTGCCTGCTTGATCATCTTTGCATTCATAGAATCATAGCAGCCCTATAGTGCAGAAGGTCATCATTCGGCCTATCAAACCTGCACTGACAACAGTCCCACCCAGGCCCTATCCCATAACCCACATATTTACCTTGCTAATCCCCCTGACACTAGGGGGCAATCTTGCATGGCCAACAGCCTAACCCGCACATCTTTGGAGTGTGGGAGGAAACTGGAGCACCTGGTGGAAACTCACGTAAACATGGGGAGAACATGCAAACCACACAGACAGTCACCCGAGGCCGGAATTGAACCTGGGTCCCTGGCGCTGTGAGGCAGCAGTGCTAACCACTGTGCTGCCCTTAAATTCGGACAGAGCTTAATATCATCAGACCACTTGTGCATTGCTCTCCAGATGTAAGGAAGAAATTACATGATTCAATCTTGAACCAAGATAAGCTGCATAGCCTTTTCTGTTCTCTTTATGTTTTGTGACTGCATTTGCAAATTCGGTTAAAATGTGGGTCTTGTCAGAAAGAGGTGGTTTAGAGCATGATGTTGTATATATTAATGGACTGTCTCTGCATGTGGCTATGTTCTTCCTTCCTTTGTCATCCCATTGCTTACAACTAATGAAAACTAAATAAATTAATCCTTGTCTTGTTCTAGGTGTGGGTGGCTTCATGCCAGCCATGAAGCAGATTGGAAATGTGGCAGCATTGCCTGGGATTGTTCATGTGAGTTAGTGTTCATTTAAGAATTGCTGCTCTGTGGAATTTGCTTTTTAAAAATTAAATGATCCAGAGTTTCATGCTTAGGAAAGTCATCGTATTCACATACGCTCCAGATGGTTTGGGGTGCTCATTAAGATTTTTGGGAGAAGATAATTTGATAGCACATTGCCTTCAGAGATTGAAATGTAACTGTAAATAATATAAAAGTCAATTCTGATGGGAATTGTGGAAGAGAAATAAGCATTTAAATAAAAGACCCAGGGATCTGTTCTGGGACCCTTGCTGTTTGTCATTTTCATAAATGACCTGGATGAGGAAGTGGAGAGATGGGTTGGTAAGTTTGCCGACGACACGAAGGTTGGTGGGGTTGTGGATAGTCTGGAGAGATGTCAGAAGTTACAGAGGGACATAGATAAGATGCAAGACTGGGCGGACAACTGGCAGATGGACTTCAACCCTGATAAATGTGTAGTGGTCCATTTTGGTAGGTCAAATGGGATGAAGGAGTACAATATAAAGGGAAAGACTCTTAGTACTGTAGAGGATCAGAAGGACCTTGGGTTCCGGGTCCATAGGACTCTAAAATCGGCCCCGCAGGTGGAGGAGGTGGTTAAGAAGGCGTATGGTGTGCTGGCCTTTATCAATCGAGGGATTGAGTTTAGGAGTCCTGGGATAATGATGCAGCTATATAAGACCCTTGTCAGACCCCACTTGGAGTACTGTGCTCAGTTCTGGTCGACTCATTACAGGAAGGATGTGGAAAAGATTGAAAGGGTGCAGAGGAGATTTACAAGGATGTTGCCTGGATTGAGTGGCATGCCTTATGAGGATAGGCTGAGGGAGCTCGGTCTTTTCTCCTTGGAGAGACAT
The DNA here is from genome assembly GCF_964213995.1 of Mustelus asterias. Lineage (NCBI taxonomy): Eukaryota > Metazoa > Chordata > Chondrichthyes > Carcharhiniformes > Triakidae > Mustelus > Mustelus asterias. The sequence goes on along the minus strand of NC_135809.1, from coordinate 37,291,081 downwards.
AGGATAAGAGGAGACCTAATAGAGGTATATAAGATGTTGAGTGGCATAGATCGGGTGGACTCTCAGAGGCTTTTTCCTAGGGTGGAAATGGCTGCTACGAGAGGACACAGGTTTAAGGTGCTGGGGGGTAGGTACAGGGGAAATGTTCGGGGGAAGTTTTTCCACACAGAGGGTGGTGGGCGAGTGGAATCGGCTGCCGTCAGTGGTGGTGGAGGCGAACTCAATAGGGTCTTTTAAGAGACTCCTGGATGAGTACATGGGACTTAATAGGATGGAGGGTTATAGGTAAGCCTAGAAGGTCGGGATATGTTCGGCACAACTTGTGGGGCTGAAGGGCCTGTTTTGTGCTCTAGTTTTTCTATGTTTCTAAAAGACAACCTTATGTAGGCTCCTTTTGTTATTGTTGGTTGCATGCTGATACTATGAAGAGTATTGATCTAATAATACTTTGAAGCATTCTAGACCCACAACACATATGACAACAAAGTTGTCTCCTGGCCCGAAACTTGGCAATTTCAGCAGCACGCTTTTGAACCGTTATGATCCAATCTGTTTTCAGCATCGCCTGGTGGGACTGAACCCTATTCTGGTGTGGCCATCTCTGCACATTTGCTGCAGAAGGAGGCAGTAGGTTGATAGGTGCAACATTCGCTTGCCTCTATTTTCTCTGGGTCCTCATTTTGCTTCTGCTTATCTCTTCCAATGTCCTTCCAAGCAGTCAGCCTCCAGAGGTCACTGCCTACATGAGTCATCAAAACTTGACAAAAGTATTAGATATTTGCAGATACAGAATGTCTGTGTAATGAGGATGCATTAATGTGAGATCACTTGTTTAAACTTAAAACTCTTCACAATTAATGCTTAGCAAGTATATGTTATGCTCACCGAGAAGAGCATATTTTAAGAACTTAATGTTGCATGTAAAAAGTTACAGGTAGTGAGTTTAAGAATCTGGTAAATTGGTGTGTTTGTGCTTGTACATTTTGATGTGAGTGTTTCAGCCTTCATTTCTGGTTACTGAAACATTGTTTTTATTAACTTTTTTTACAGAAATCCATTGGCCTTCCTGATGTCCATTCAGGCTATGGGTTTGCAATTGGAAACATGGCTGCCTTTGACATGAATGATCCTCAGGCTGTAGTATCTCCAGGTAAAGAAAAACTTTCACTAGCTAGACTGGGCTGGTGTAGACATTTGGTTGTGGAGCGCTTGACAAGTTGAAGATCTGGAGTTTTTTTTTCTTAGTGGGTCACACATTCTATTACATTAGATAAGAAAAACACAAATATAACCATCCTTGTTATTATAACTGTTACTTCTTTACAAGGGATGGCATGTTTGTGCCATAATATTGCACAAGGATAGGGGTGTCTAAATGCAGCCCAAGAGCACCTTTGATCAGGCCCACAAAGCTCTTGTTCCTTGTATGTGCAAAGCAAGCTCCAGTAGCTTTGGACTTTGACTTTTTATAATTCTCAGGACATGAAAAGACTGTCCTTCAATTAATGAATTTTAACCAAACCTGGAATTTCTAAAGAGCTAAAGCTTCCAAGATTCTGGGCTTTGGTGAAGGGGACTCAGCAGGTTTGTGTATGGAGCTAAACGTAAAGTTTATTTATTAGTCACAAGTAAAGCTTACATTAGCACTGAAATTCCCCTAGTCGCCACACTCCGGAGCCTGTTCGGGTCACTGCGCCTGACCAGCATGTCTTTCAGACTGGGAGGAAACTGGAGCACCTGGAAAAAAACCCACGCAGATGTGGGGAGAATGTGCAAACTCTACACAGACAGTGGCCCAATGCGGGTCCCTGGCGCTGTGAGGCAGCAGTGCTAACCATTCGCGACCGTGCCACCCCATGTCATGCTATTTATGAATTTGGAGGGGGTGGTCTGTTTTTTTTTTCTGAATAGGAGTTTCATCTTTTGTTTATGGGGGCTTAGATTATTGATCGACTGCGCACAATTACTGTTTTTGTGTGTATTTGTTTTCCATATCCAAACACTTGGACATTTCTGCAATAGGAAAGCTAAGCCAGCATTCCATTTCTCTCGGTGTTGGCACGAAGAATCTTTCTGCATTCTCTGAAGGCTTCTGTGGATTGAACAATGTGTGCATTCATTCAGATACCTGAACTGAGGGGAGGGCGGGGGTGGGATGCATTGTGGAAGTAAGAAATTAATATATTTATGTGAGTATATTTTGCTTTTGTAGGTGGTGTGGGTTTTGACATCAACTGCGGAGTGCGTTTGCTACGTACCAACCTCGATGAAGGGGATGTGCAGCCAGTAAAGGAACAGCTGGCTCAGGCCATGTTTGATCACATTCCTGTAGGAGTCGGATCAAAGGGAGTCATCCCCATGGGTGCCAAGTAAGGATGCTGCATAAGGACTTGGAAAAAAGGAATGTAAAAGTTTCATTTTTAGTGGCAAGAAGCAGGAGAGGGTAACCTTGGAAGTTTTGTTACAAATTATGTGATTTAGCATTGATCACCATGTGAATGTAATTTTTTAATGGAGGTGCAGGGGGTTTGGTGTTGATGCTACTGCATTAATTCTGACTTAGAAAGTTGTATGCTGAGGGAAAAAGATGAGAAATTGTGCTCTCAATGTCTAAATGTATGGAACAGCTGATTAAACTTGGTTTAAAAGGCACAAGCTAATATTGCCTGGGGGAAAAACAACTAGTTGGTAAATTCATAAAGCTGGTACTGTTGGTAGCTATTTGAACAAATTTCTACTTGAATTGCTTGGTAATTGGATGGTAATGTTTAGTTTGACAGAATGCAGTGTTGCAAGTATTCAGAAGTGATTTTTTTTTGGCCCTTGTTCTCCAACATATATCCCACATTACAATCTACTTTCATCGATGAATTCTCCCTCCATCCTTGAGAGTGGTTTCATTTTCTAGCTTTTATATGTATAAACAAACAAATCTTTCCACGCCAAATAATAAATGCAATCTTTTTCTTTTGGGATTGCTTTAGCTACTGGATCTATCCTGTCATTCACAGGGCCTTTCTGTCTTCAAAAGTGATTGAATAACACTTGCAATAGGCTTTATTAGGCTTTAAGTTTATGCAGTAACAGAAAAAAAGCAGTAGCAATAAAGTAGTAGTTAAACTTTGTAGGGACTCATTTATAATGGATATCAAATAGTTCCTAACCTTTGTGCTAAAAGTATATTAATGTCGTTGTTTTATTGAAATTATCTGGCATAGTTCCTTTGGTGTTTGCAGTCAGATCTTTTTTCAAAGCCAGCTGATCAAACTCAGTTTGAAAAGCACAAACTAATACTGCTTGGAAAAAAAGACAACCTAAAGTAACTACCTGGTAAATTCATAAAGCTGCCAATGTTGGTAGTATTTGAACAAATCTCTCAGTATTTGAATTGCATGACTTGGCTTTTCTTTCAAACAAAGTGCCAGAGACTGAACAGATTGTTGCTGCAAGACTGTATTGAGCTAAACTAGGCCACACTTTCTGTGATTGTAGCTCTTTTAAATTCTTTTTAAAGTAACAAAGACAGCAATATTAGATCTTAGGACAAATTTGCTTCATTTTTGTTAGAATGATGCAATATTTATTTTACGCTTGAAGGAAATATCCAAGCAGTTAACCATAGATGAAATTCCTGTTGCTTATATGAAGCATTGTTGGAATATGAGCTGGCACATTAAAAGGAGCAGAAAGTTTGAGAGTACTTTGCGGTCAACGTAGCCATGCCCAACCTCATCAAATATCAATGTTAAAAGTGCCTTCATACTTGCTACGTGAGCTGAAGACACGTTTCAAAACCAGTTGTTAAAGAAATGCTATTTGTATTTGATCTTTGCTTTGCTGTATCAATTTTCAAAATGACTTGAGATTGGTGAGGTTTAGGATCTTTCTTTAATTGATCCTTGTGCTACCTTGGTGACATTTATTTGCAGAGACTTAGAAGAAGCTTTGGAGATGGGCGTGGATTGGTCCCTGAGGGAAGGCTATGCCTGGGCTGAGGATAAGGAGCACTGTGAAGAATATGGCAGAATGTTGCAAGCTGATCCTTCCAAGGTTTCTGCAAAGGCCAAAAAGAGAGGGTTGCCTCAGGTAAAAAAATTTTGTACCATGCATCCTCCCTGGCTGAAAGTAGCTATGAGATCTGCTCAGTGACTGCCCAGGAGCAGTCTGCAGTAACTTGCATCACTGCCATGCCAGTTTTATCCAAGATGAACTTGCATGAAGATTCACAGCTATCAACTTCATTGTTCACGGTTTTTGAATGGATATTATTGCTGTTTGCATGCAAGCCATATTGTGATATCTCATTTTTTTGCGTGGACAATGCTCATCTTTCTCGATCACAATGTTCATTATGACAGGAAAAATGACGGACAAACTTATTTTCTATTTTGTTTTTCTGATGTGCGGTTGGGTGTAATTTTCAGGTTTGTAAAGTTAACTTTGGAAATTATTTTAGAAAGGTGAACACTGTTGTTACAATGTGAATATTAGGAAATGTTTGGAATTGAATTGACACCAGAAGTTGCATTCTAATGTGTATGCATTTTTTGTAGCTGGGAACTTTGGGTGCCGGAAACCATTATGCCGAGATTCAGGTGGTTGATGAGATCTTTAATGATTATGCTGCACGTAAAATGGGCATTGACCACAAGGGCCAGGTATGTGTCATGGTTCACAGTGGGAGCAGAGGCTTTGGACACCAGGTTGCAACAGGTGAGGCACTTTTCCTGTCTCTACTCCTAATAGCACATCTCTTGGGTTCCATGCAAAGCTTCACCTAGACACCAGTATTCCAATCTATGAACATTAGAAACGGGAACAGTATCACTTGAGCCAGTCTTGACATTCAAATCTATCGATCTGAGCACTTGAGTATGAATCTGTAGTATGGAGGGGGCAGCCTTATTCGAGCATACCTGATGTTATAATTGTAACAAAACATGTTGAAAAGCTCCATCATTTTGATCCATCTTGTGGTCTGATGACATCCCAAATTGTACACTTAAAACTGCAACAAGTGCGTTCACACCTCTGTTACAACATCTTTCAACAATCCATAAGCACAGGTGGACCACCTGCTGACTGACTATGATAAAAAGTTTCTCCACTTACAAGAAAGGGCCCCCTTTTCAAGCAAACTAACAACCCATTTGGCTTTTTAGTGTTTGCTGTAAATTATTAGAACATATCAGTGATATTCAGCTAATGAAACATTTTGAAGGGCAGAATACCCTTATCGATAACAGCATACCTTTCAGAAAGCGAGATCAACAGAATCACAACTCATCTTTATCCACAATCTGCTTCAAGAAGACCACCATCATCCCTGTACCAAACAAAAGCCCAGCAGAGTGCTTGAATGCCTGGTGGCTCTGACATCCATCATAATGAAGTGCTTGAAAGGTTAATCATTGCACACATCAACTCTGGTCTCCCAGATTGCCTTGATCCACTACAGTTTGCCTAGTGCTGCATCAAGCCAACAGCAGACACCATCTCCCTGGCCCTACACTCAGCCCTGGAACAGCTGGATAATGACACTTATGTCAGACTCCTATTTATTGACTACAGCTCAGCCTTATCCCAACAAAACTCATCTCCAAACTCCTTGACCTAGGGCTCAACTCATCCCTCTGTAACTGGACTTCTTAACCCACAGATCGCAATCAGTAAGGATAGGCAACAACACCTTCAACACGATCATCCTCAACACCGGTACCCCACAAGGCTGTGTCCTCAGCCCCTTTATTCCTTATACACCTATGACTGTGCGGCCAAATTCCCCTCCAACTCCATTTTCAAGTTTGCTGATGACACCACCGTAGTGGCTTGGATCTCAAACAATGATGAGACAAAGTCAGGAAAGAGATAGAGAATCTGGTGAAATGGTGCAACAACAATAATCTCTCCCTCAATGTCAGTCAAACGAAGGAGATAATATCGACTTCAGACAGTGTAGTGGAGGACACGCCTCAGTCTACAGCAACGGTGATGAAGTGGAAATGGTCGAGAGCTTCAAGTTTCTAGGTGTTCGGATCACCATCGACCTGTTCTGATCCTTCCACGCTGACGCTATAGTTAAGAAAGCCCACCAACACCTCTACTTTCTCAAGAGACTAAGGAAATTTGGCATGTCTGCTGCGATGTCTCGCCAATTTTTACAGATGCACCATGGAAGGCATCCTTTCTGGTTGAATCACAGCTTGGTATGGCTCCTGCTCTAACTATGGTCGCAAGAAACTACAAAGGGTTGTGAATGTAGCCCAGTCCATCACGCAAACCAGCTCCCATCCATTGACTCCGTCTACACTTCCTGCTGCCTTGGAAAAGCAGTCAGCATAATCAAGGGCCTCATGCACCTCGAACATTCTCTCTTCCACCTTCTCCCCGTTGGGTAAAAGATAGAGAAGTCTGAGATCACGAACTCGAGAACAGCTCCCGTGCTGCCATCAGACTTTTGAATTACAGCTGATCTTCCTTTGCACCCTAGCTGATCTTCCTTTGCACCTCAGCTATGACTGTAACACTATATTCTGCACCCTCTCCTTTCCTTTTTCCCCTAAGTACTCTATGAATGGCATGTTTTTGTCTGTCTAGCGTGCAAGAAACAATACTTTTCACTGCATCCCAATACATGGGACAATAATAAATCAAATCAAACCTTGACAATCACATCACCACACATTTAGCTATTTTAGATTATTCCAAGGCTTTCATCTATGTACCACACACAGGTACTGGATAAACAAGTTCGCTGTGGAGTCTGACAAAATACTAAGCAATTGATAAGAACATTACTTCCAAATGTCAGCAATGAATCAGAGTCTCACCAAAAGCCAAGTCATGCAAAACTGTGTACAATTGGAGCTAGCCCTCCTTCCCCTTGTACTCCCAACATGCTGGCAAAAGCGGTAAAGATCAGTGAGATAATGGTGCATGGTGATATCTGTTTCATCCTATTTGAAATGGTTATATTGCAGTACTTTACTCTTTGTGATTTGAAGTGTAAAGCCCCCTGATTATACAGTGAATGTTGTCTCTAAATTCCATTGTGGCTCTGTGCAACAAGATTTTGACCAACAATTAAGGATAACTACCAGATAAGGCACAATAATATTTTTAACCTAGAGTGTTCTTAATTCTAAATACATTTTTTCTGTTTAAAATGAATTTATGTAATTAATTTTTGCCCGAAAATGGCTAGTTTTTTTAGTGAGTATTTCAATATGTGTGAAAAACAAACGTTGAAGTTTCATAGAATCCCTACAGTGCAGAAGGAGGCCATTCGGCCCATCGAATCCCACCCAGCCCCTATCCCTATAATCCTACCTAATAACCCTACTAACGCCCTAACACTAAGGGGCAATTTAGCATGGCCAATGCACCTAATCTGCACATCTTTGGACTGTGGCAAGAAACCGGAGCACCCGGAGGAAACCCACGCAGACATGGGGAGAATATGCAAACTCCACACAGACAGTGACCCAAGCCGGGAATCGAACCCGGGTCCCTGGTGCTGTGAGGCAGCAGTGTTAACCACTGTGGTTGCAGCAGACAAATTTGTCCTCTCCTAGCACAACGATTATTCGTGAAATAGCCTATCTTACTGTTAAGAAAACATTACATGAAGTGGCTTTTGAAGTCACTTAATGAAATTAAAAATGCAAATTATCAATGTCACAATATAAGCATCATTTATCGTCTGTCCTTTGCAAGATTACTAATCCCCCTACAGAATACTCCAGGTACCTTTTGGCATCCTGATGTTGCAAATTATTTTTATAAGTGAGCAATTTATGCATGTTTTAAAATGCATACATGTTGTACGATATGCCTTTTGATTAGATTTAACAAATCTAGCTTTCACTTCATTGCAATGGTATAGAATATACCCAGTATGCTTGCTGGCTGAGGCAGAGCATTGCTTTGTTTTTCAGATGCCCTTGTGGCGATGGAGAAAGCCATGAAAAGAGATAACATTATTGTCAATGACAGGCAGCTGGCATGTGCCAGGATCCATTCCCAAGAAGGTCAGGACTATCTCAAAGGCATGGCAGCAGCTGGAAACTACGCATGGGTGAATCGCTCCTCTATGACCTTTCTGACACGACAGGTAGAGATTACATTGAGCTGCACGTTTCATCTAATATTGCGAACTTGGTGTGCTAACTGCCGCTTAATTTGTTTATTTTCCACGTAAGGTTTTTGCTTTACGCTAAGTACATTCCTTGAGCAATTTTTTAAAAAACTACTGCTAGAGGCACTGTGTCAACACACAGATTAGTAGAGAATGGGTTTGTCCAAATGATTTCCTGACGGAGAGCACCTGATTTCATCCAATAATTATGGGAGGTGTAAATTGAAGGCAACTCACTTTATCAGATTCTTACAAGCAGCCATGGATTAAATAATCTCCCTGTCTACCTGAGTGTGTACCTCCTGCACAGTGGGATTTATTGCTGTGTGGTTCATCTATTCAGAGGAAAGGTTAACACGTTACGAAGCCAGCTGATATTACTACTGGACAAGTCAGATCCCAGAATGAAATCTGCCTTGATAGATCCTAACCTTTTTTAAGCCATGGAGGTATGTTGCTGAACAAATTCACAGGAGTTTGCTAATGAGCTTTTGACAAAAATAGTAAAACATTTATATTAAACAAGAAAAATGAACTAAATTACAGTAGCTAAAAAAGGTTGGAAAGATCTTAATACGAGCACAAGAAAATGATTTGAATATTCACAATACTTTCACCCCAGCTACCTCTTTACAGATTTGGAAACAAATTTGGAAAGATAATACAATTTACCATATCAACCTTGTACTCTAATATTCAGGATAAGTGTGCAGTACATGTGAACCAACTGGCACACTATGGACGGACACACTGCACTGCACAAAGCAAGTGACAGATGTGACCAAAGCAGACTCTATGGAGCATATGCAGAAAACACAAAAATGGAAAAGGACTTGAACTGCGCATGTGTGACCATTTTTCCTGCATGTGCAGGAGACATGAGGTCCACTGGGAACTGTAGTTCCTGAACTGCGATTACAGAAGTATTTGCAATTCTTAACAATGTATTGAAAAATTAGAGAATTGTCTTTTTAATTCTCTGGTGTGCCAAGTGTTGAGGATTTAAAGATATGATCTTATTAAAAAGGTGGAATTTAAGCATATAGCTGGCATTGTACTGAAGTTTATTTCCTCTTTCTATCTTAGTTTTCATATCTTGCTCATGGATTTACCTTCCATTTTCTTCCCATTTCTCACTTTCATCTGTCTTTCCTACTTTCTTGCTGCTCGTTTATGCTCTCTTCCACTTTCTATTCCTTTGACATATTGTGCAGTGTTTGTATCTCATGGTCAGTTTATTCCCACGGGTGGCACAGTGTTTAGCACTGCTGCCTCACGGCACCAGGGACTTGGGTTCGATTCCTGGCTACGGTCATTGTCTGTGTAGAGTCTGCTCATGTCTGTGTGGGTTTCCTCCCAGAGTCCAAAGGACGTGCTGGTTAGGTGCATTGGCTATGCTAAATTCTACCTCCATGTACCCGAACCTGCGCAAGTGTAGCGACTAGGGGATTTTCACAGTAACCTAATTGGAGTGTTACTGTAAGCCTACTTGTGGCTAATAAATAAATATAATAAATAAACATGTATTGTGTGCACCTGCTCTCTCTTTACCCATATTTATACTTTTCCATTTTTTTATTGGTCCTTATTTCACTAATTTATTCTTTGTCTTACAATCATTTCCCAAATTGCTTTTGCCTACCTTTCTCACTCTTGTTGCGCTATAATTAATTCCTTCTTTTTTTCTTCCTCCCACACACTCAGGCATTTGCCAAAGTTTTCAACACTACTCCGGATGATCTGGATATGCACGTGATTTATGATGTATCTCACAACATAGCCAAAGTGGAGGAGCATGTGGTGGATGGGAAACAGAAGACATTGCTAATCCACAGGAAGGGTTCCACAAGGGCCTTCCCACCACATCACCCTCTTATACCAGTTGATTATCAGGTATGGAAACTATTGGGATTGAACATAGGGTCTCGCTGAGGTTTTGTGGTTGTCTCGAGGCTATTTGCTAAACTGTAGAAACTTGCATGGTGTTAAGATTGTTGGGAGTCAGTTTGAATGAACTATTTAACATTTTAAATTGGACATTTAGTACTAACAGCTGGAGCAGTATTGATCTGTCACAACAAAACTACACCATTTTAGCAAGTATGTGGCGAGGAGTGGCATTCACCATCAGTTTCTCACTCTGCTCCTACTTTTTAAATCTTGCGTTGGATCTAAACATTTCTGGCCCAGACTTCTAACCTGGGCCTCTTCAGAATTGTGAGGAGTGTGCATGTTTGGGGAGACCTTCTTTGTAGGGCAGGGTCATTGCAGGAAGCCTAGCCAACCACCACCGCCACTCCCCACCTTCTTTAAGTGGCACTTGCTGCTGCATTTGATAAGTCTTCATTCACTAACACTGAAAAGCTTTGGAACATTTAAATAACTTGTGTTAGTGAATGATCATGAGTAAGGTAAGTGTGTAGGGTGAATAGAGTGCCAGCTGGTTAGTTGATAGGTGGAAGGGTGGATAGTGTGGGGTGAGTTTGGATCAGGGAGGGGAGTCAGAGGAAGGAGGGGGCAAGTCAGTTGGGTTGAGGAGTGTTTGGCGGTAGAGTTAAGGTGATCGTCGGGGGAGGGGTGCTGGGAGTGGGAGGAAAGGTCGGGCTGGGAGTCAAAATGATTTTACATTTTATATATATATATAGTTACCCACGAGTTAGAACTATTTTTTCTAACATTTCCTCAGTAACTATCCAAGTAACTATGTCAGAACCCTCTGAAGTCTCTGACTCTAACTCAGAATTAGAGATTTTCCCGGAAGGTTCTAGACATGGGAATTGCCCATTTGAAATCCAGGCTTCACAGGCGCAATTTCCATGTAGTCAGTGCATCAGGACTTTTGAGGGATTCTGCAGCATATCCCATCTTTTGTTTAGTTTGGAAACAGTATAGTAAACAGTGAAGTGGCATTTAGAACTGACAGAATATTAAGTAGTTGGGATTAGACACTCTCATGCTGATAAAGTAATATATAACACAAACAGCTCAAGGGATGTAACTGCCGTTAAGCTTGAGATTTAAATATATTTCAACACACATTTTACTTCCTGCTTTTGGATTTTATCACCATTTTATAGATACTCAATTGCCTTCTAAAGCACCTTATTTATTTGCAAATATATTTGGAGGCGCTGCAGTTGGTTCATATTGAAGCTTGTGAAGAAAGACAATGTGGGCTGTTAGATCTGGGAGGGAAAGTATTGGGAGCAGAGGATAGGTCTATGTAAGAGGATAATCAGTAAAAGATAATGTTGCTAAGCATGTGCTGAAAGCACTTGTGATCAATCAGAGCTTGGCCATGTGATTTCCATGCCAAAATAGTGATGTACAGATGATTAAAAGAAATGATGTGGATTACCATTCAGAAAATATTCTAATGAATGTTCATGCAACTGTGACGGTTGTGTGTGTTCTGTTTATATTCCTTTGTTTTTAATACTCGTAGTTGACGGGACAACCTGTTTTGATTGGTGGAACAATGGGAACCTGTAGCTATGTCCTTACTGGCACTGATCAAGGCATGACAGAAACTTTTGGAACCACCTGCCATGGAGCGGTAAGGAATTACAAAGCGCTGCATTTAACTGGGAGTGTTAAATTTCCAAGGATGCCCCTTCCTAGAATTACATAATGAGTGTAGATTTCACAATACAATAAGTTGCTCAATTGTCTTCTGGTTTTAAGTTACGTGGATAAACTTCCTTGAATGTTTTAATATTTTTCAGGCACAGCCCATTGCATACACTGTGTATATATAGATTGTACCTCAATTATCCCCTAATCCTGCCTTTATTTTTATCATAGAATCATAGAAACCCTACAGTGCAGAAAGAGGCCATTTGGCCCATCGAGTCCACACCGACCACAATCCAACCCAGGCCCTACCCCCTTATCCCTACATATTTACCCACCGATCTCTCTAACCTATGCATTTCAGGACATTAAGGGGCAATTCTAGCATGGCCAATCAACCTAACCTGCACATCTTTGGACTGTGGGAGGAAACTGGAGCACCCGGAGGAAACCCACGCAGACACAAGGAGAATGTGCAAACTCCACACAGACGGTGACGCAAGCCGGGAATCGAACCCATGTTCCTGGAGCTGTGAAGCAGCAGTGCTAACCACTGTGCTACTGTGCCGCCCCATGCCTCCTTCTCATGCCTCTGTTGTTCCGCTGGTGATAACCCTGGAACAACTAATATGTACCCTTTCTGGTGGTTCTTTGCTTGCACATCCCCACCAAACCCTATACCCATCCTGTGCCTCAACAACTGTCTTTTAAGTGATCTACTATGCTCTCCATCTACAGAGATGAGTGCTAATGGCAGCGTATACTTACCCCTAGTTGTTCATTTGGTGGTCTTTATATTGCTCATCTGAGTGGAGCTGCAGACTTAGAAATCAGACCTTGTCCATTCAAAGTGGGCTTATTCAATATGGACTTGTATAGAAACACTGCACAATGTTGGACAGCCTACACATTAAAATTTGGCGGCTGTTCTTAAGCAATTAAATAATTGAACGGATCCAGTTGTACTATTGATGTTTCAGTCTTACTAACAAATTATTTAAAGTTTTTTATGGGTGTGAAAATGGGACATGAAATAGTGCCCTATTTAACTTTTGCCTTAATATTTGAGCTGTCACTTGCAATCTTTTAACATGATTAGACTTGGTTGCTGTAAATTAAGGAGTTGGAATATAATTTTAAAATTTTCTTTCTAGGGGCGAGCTTTATCACGTGCAAAATCACGACGTAATCTTGATTTCCAGGATGTGTTGGACAAACTAGCAGATAAGGGAATTGCTATTCGTGTTGCTTCACCCAAACTAGTCATGGAAGAAGTAAGCGCTGCACACCACTTTTCTTTGTTTAACATTTCTTTTGAAGTTGGTTAAATGTTGTGGGAGCAAGTTACTTTGTTAATCTTTTTCCTATGCATGTTAGGTGACATTGATAAGAAAAATGTAGAAATCTTGTGTATATTTCAATTTCTGTATATAGAGAATTCTAATGTAATATTTCTAATTTAATAAGCTCAAACTTGATTTATAAATGTGACAAACAAGACCCAGTCCATGAGAAATTATTTTTAACTTGACAGCGAGTGGAAAAATATTTTTCATAATTACTATGGTTAAAAGGGTATTTGCCTTGTAGGGCAAACCTGTTGTTTGTGTTTGAGGCTAGTTACTGTTAGCAAGAGGTGCATCATAACCAAGCACAATTGATTCCTCATCCTACATCTGCACATGCATTTTGTAAAGCATTACTGATTGAGTCTTGAGCCAAATTTTCTATCCCTAATCACAGCTGCTGAGGTCAATTGTAGCTTTCCTGCAACTGAGATCAACTAATTCACTGAAACTGTGAAGAACTATTTGTATTTTTCCTCCTCTGATACCATGTGCATATTTTGAAGTCACGGTGTCTGATGGAAGATCTGCTCAACACCACTTACCAGTATTACCACACTGAAGGACTCTGGGCTGACTGGTTCCTCCCTGCTGCAGAAGTGCCTGCATATTCCTTAAAATTTACCATTAAAACAATTTTTCTAACCATCCTATTAATTCTGAGTTGATGCTGCCTGACAAGCCTACCTATGTCTTCCCTTTCTCTAAAGGTGGCTATTGTTTGATTTCTATGTAACAGAGTAAGGTAAATGTATTTTGGAATTAGTTTCTTTGATTTTCGTACAGGAAATGAAGACCCTCACATTGACAGTTTGTGTTCTGTGGATTTGCATGTTTTCTTAAATCCATTGGGATTTAGTATGCTTCTGTTCATAACTAAATCGATTATTGCCGTACGTTTGCCCAAAGCATTTAGGACCCAGGTTCCGACCCAGATTTATATTGCAAAGAGCAATGCAAATGTAAAAATTGTGGTCAGCTGCTAAAGAATACCTTTTTGTTTCTTCTAGGCTCCCGAATCCTACAAGAACGTAACTGATGTTGTGAATACTTGTCATGATGCAGGGATCAGCAAAAAAGCCATTAAATTGCGACCTATTGCAGTTATAAAAGGCTGATGGAGATTTTTTGATGATGGGCTAAATTAGGGAAATTGCTTTGAATGGACTACCTTTTTATTGAACTTCATGTAGCAATTTGGTGAAAAATCTTGATTTTCAGGCTTACTGTACAACACAACAAATACTGAACAAAGTATTGTTCTACTTCTGAAATTTCAGCAAATAATAAGTTGTGATATTGGTTCAACTCTGCCTACAGCTAACTTTGCAGAAGGCTTCTCCTTAATTTGATAAAATGGAAGTTTTGATTTTTAAAGTCACAATGCAATGGATAAATGTACAATAAAATGGTGGAGTCAAATGTTGTCCTTTTTTTGGTAAACTTAAGTAACATCAGAACAACTTTATTTTAGTAAGAACCCCACCAAAAAATGACGACTATTCTGTACAATGGCAAATAAACATTGGTCTGAATTTCAGTGGTCATGATGTTGAAGCTGTCAACACCTGCCTTTGTTACTTGACCACGACCTCGGAGTCTACACGTGCACAGAATGTTGCAGAAATTCAGAAGTTGTAGTTCTACACATCCCCAGAAGGCAAGCTGTTCGAACTGCAATCAATTGAAATCATTTGGAACTTGTACTCTTAGGCAGTTGGTCTCGCTGTAAAAACCCTTGAAGTTGTACCTTGTTAAATGAGCTATACCTGTATTTTTAAGGATTTCTCCATAATTATTGTTAAATATCCTCATTGCCCTGAAAACCTAATTTTCTTTTTGTGGAATGTTGAATTTCTGCAGAAAGGATGTTAAATGCTTTTAGCCAATACAGAAGCAAAAATAGCGTAGATGCTGGAAAAACTCAGCAGGTCCTGTCAGGTACAGATGACTCTTCATTTTTGTATTACATAAGTGCTTTTAACTTTTCTGGTTTGCTGTTTGTTAATCTTTTGCTGTTTATGAATCTTTCCATGTGGTTAGCTGCTTACCTGCTATGTTATGTAATTACTGCTTCACGCCAAGACGTCCCCTTGATTTGGCATCAGATTTAAACTGCTGTCATGAAAGGGGAAAGCACAGCACAATTTGCTACCTCTTTGTGGGCAGCTTTCTCACACATGGCTACTTTGCTTGGGATAGCAGTGGATGTGCTATTAGTCTAAGCACCCTGTGTTGTAGTAGAACAAACCTGAGTTTCCGCATTAGATACATTTCCGGTGACCCATGTTTGAAAGTACACATTGGGATTTTAATATGCAGTCTTTGGAGCTTCATACAAGCACATGAAGCTGAGTGTCAGGAAAAGACCAACTCAGCTATTGAGTCCTGCACAGCACAATATGGGAGTTTTAGGGGATACAATAATTAGGAGAACAGATGGCATCTTTTGTAACAATAATTGAGTGACTTTGACAGTATGTTGCCTGCCCTGGATGCAGACCATCTTGAACTTGCTTGAAAGCATATAGAAAGTGATGACTAAGTTGTGATCTGTGTTAAGACTGAGAACATGGAAGGATAGGCAAGTGGCCCTGTTTGGAGAGTACTGGAAACCAGGAGCTAAGTTAAATATCTCTGGATTATTACCTGAACACTGCAAATTGGCATAGCCAAATTAGGTAGGTGAACACATGGCTAAACAAATGGTGTGGGAATAAAGTTCAATTTCATGGGATGCTGGCACCAGTATTGGGACAAGGAAAGGCCGCATCTGCGTTTCATACTTCCTTCTGCAAATGACAATTGATGTTAGATGAAAAAACTCATCACACTGTTGACCATCAAAACATGTCCCAAAGAATGGAGTCAATGTGGCAGTTAATTTGCATACAGCAAAACTTCCAAAAGAGCAATGTGATAGTGAACAGATCTCTGTGACTGGGGATAACTTACTGATCCTCTGCAAATAAGTGTCATAGGATATCTTACATACACCTGAAAGGGCAAATGGGACTTCTGTTTAACATTGGTTTCTGGTACTCTCCAAACAGCCACATCTGAAAGCCTGCATTTCTGAAAATGTATCACACTCAGGACTAGATTGTTATGCTCAAGTTCTGAAGAAAGGTAAGAGTGCCACCATCTGTAGAGAAAGAGTTAAACTGACCTTTTACCAGAACAGTTCTGATGAAAGGTTAGGACTTGAAACCCAACTGTTACTCACCCACACCAATCAACCATGATCAGACTGAATGCAGAACTGCTTTAAATTGCTGAATGGGCTACTATTTCCATGATCAGTGTCACCTTAAAAAGCAGATTCGTGTATCTATCACCTGAGGGAAGACTCCTTGCTCATTAAGCTAAGTGTTGCAAAGCAAAACCAGAGAGAAGCTACCTGCGAGAGTGATTTGAACAATTCATCCAAAAATCACAGCTTTTACCACCGTGCATGAAATGTAGCCAGTAAAACTGTCAATGATGGTTGCATTTTAACATGGTGGGAGAGAAATGTATTGGATTTCATGTGTGAATTCTGGTTTAGATGTTGCTGCGGAGCTGACCAATTTTACAGAGTAGAGAAGGGGAAACAATCAAAAACTTTGAAAGACAAAAAAACAATGATTTATAACATATCCACTATTGAGTTACCACAGGTCAGAAAAAATTCCACTCAACATAGGAAAGTAGTAAAAGTTTTTATATTAGATTTACAATTTTACATGGCTCATGGCAAAATATTAACTTCCTCATGGTCATTGATCGGTTTCCTGTTTGAAGTTGTAAAGTGCAACTGATTTAATAAATGTGCAATGAGGGAATTACAAGGTGGATTGGGTAAATATATGAAACGACTCCATGGAGCTCTGGCAGATACAATGGCTAATGTGATAATGACACAGAGACAGCATTTCTGCACTTGGGAGCACAGCAGAAATGTATCAAGATCTGTTTAACCATAATACACAATCTATAATTGCAAACCATACTTTAATAAAATGGTAGGCTGTATACATCCCAATCTGACGAGCTATGCAAAAATGTACTATATTCAAAAGCTTAATTGCCATTTTCTCGTCAGGGCTGTCTCTCCAAAGATTGGAGACATTTTTGTTTTTCGGTTGATGTGGCTCATTGGATAATTTCAAGAAATCGCCACAACAGGAATTTTCTCATGCAGATCAGCACATGGCAGGACCCAAATTATAATAATTCTTCAAAATGGTCAGTCTGTTTATAGGAATGTTAGAACTAAAGTACAGCAGCAATGGATTTTCCTTACTGTCTGCACAATCTGCCAACCCACCTTTACAGGGTGACTAATTTGAAAATGTCCTGTTTATTCAAAAAAATGCAACTCAAGGAAAGCACTTTGCTAACACAAAATGCAAATTTGATCATTCTACATTAATTTTGCTCTTCATGATATCTCAATTTGAACAATCAGATGTTCCCCAACAGGCTCATCATTCCAATTCAACTGGTGGCATATACAACAGGGAAACCTTCGTGTCACTTCCTGATGTCCTTAAAACCTCACAAGCATGGAGTTGTGTCACAGCTATGTTTAAAACTTTGCCTCTTCCAGTCAACAAACAGACTAAACTTTTACTGGTCTGCTATAATTATGCAAAAGTTCTATATATAAAGCTTTGCTTATTGCAAGCAGAAACAACACAGTCTTAGTATTTTGCTAAACTCTAATCCTTGAGGAATTCTGTGTTTTTCCATTGCTTCTCAAAGCAATGCAGTACACTATGGCATCAGAGTAGGGGAACAGACTGACTTCTTTCCTCGACCCATTCTTGCTATGGAGAGGAAATTTGGGCCATTGTCATTTGTTTTCTGAGACTGGTGAAGCAGCATTGAAGGAAACCTGGAAATCAATTGGCCATCCAGCCAGAGGCATGTGTCCATACAACAGCTGTAAATTTCACATCCTTTTAAAATGAAATAAAAGGAAATATTGGAGAAAAATGTTGTTTAATACAATAGCCACTTACATGGTTTTTATTATTAGGCAGTATTTCTGCTCACACCACACGTGTCCTGGACATTTAAGTGTTTGTGTTGCAGCTGAGGCCATTTAAGGAACATAAATGTTATGATGGAAATTCTGCTGATTAATTACGGAGGTCTTTGGCTAGCTATGTAGCGAACTAGGATGCCAGGAAGATGAAATGCTCTGGTGATTGTGTCTACATGAACTGGGCTGTTTGATTCCCATCATACACCAATTGGGTAGAAAAAGTCACATATAAAAGCAAACTTTTTGTTTGGAGTATCCCAACCTTGAGCTGGCATTGACAGGCTTAATACAACGGAAAGAAAAGTTCAAGGTTTCAGAGGATTCAGACACTTAATGCAGACATCTTCGCCAAATCAGGCAGCAAATCTCATGCGTCCCACTCATCCTCATCTTCAGTGGTTTGCTGCTGTGGAGGTGGGAGGGGTGGAATGGCATCAGACATGCGAGCAAAAGCACCACCTGATACAGGAACATCGCCAGCTACTCCTCCACCACTGCCACCTTCACCTTGTTGAGGACCTTTACCTGAGATGCCTGTAAATCAGATGTACAAGTTTTAATCCAGTCAATTATACAGTATTATAGCATAGCTCATGTTACAGGACACTAATCTGCAGTTTCAACATCGAGTTGTCAGCTACAGCAGAATAAAGTTTCTATTTCTGTTGAATGCGAGAGGACCCATGTGAAGTGAATTTTAGATCATTCTCAAACCAGTTCAGTTGGTCGAGTTAGCATAAACATGCCTACAAGTTGGTACTAAAAGTTGATGTCACAAGAAGGGCCTCTGAAATGACTACAGCAGAAATGTTGGGCAAAGTGTCAGCTTCTTAATTGAAAACAGGTGTATTTTTCTGACCAGATTGGACAGTCAAAAAAAGTCAGGGATGGAGGTGTGGTTTGCGCCATCACTCTGGTGGGGTAGGGCCTGAGGGAGCCAGCAAGACTGGTTCCATAGAAATCAGGGCTTCATCTTTAAAGGATGTCCCAATCTGTGAAAAGAATAAAGTTCCTTTCAAACCCTCCATGCCACCTCCCCCTCAACTCAAATAGGTATCAGGAGCACTCTTCCCACACCGTCAGTGGCACGCTGGTAATCCCCAGGAGGCAGGAGTGTAACCCTCCTGACAGTGCCCACACACAGCACCCTCAGCATTGTATCAGGGGCAGTGCCAGGGGACAATGCCCAGCCTTGGCTCTCAATCCCCAGGGCCTCCAGGCACCTCCAACATGGTCAACACGACTGGTTTTCAATTTCAAAAAAGCAGTCGTGAATCATGCTGGCATGATGAGGGGGCGGAGGAGGAGGGGGAATGTAGCATTCCAAGGGGCCGGATGTTACAGCTTAAAGCTGTTTAATTATATTTAAGTTAATTTAAATCCATGCAAATCAGATTCACGCCCACTGATCACATCAGCAGGGTCAGGAAACATTGCAAACTGGGATCTCGCTGGCCCTCTCGCGAGACTCAGCAACCATAATGGGATATGCGCCAGAGGTGAATGGGTTCGGCTAAACCTTACCCGTCATTACTGTAGCCAGGCCAAGGCAACTGATTAGGACAAAGGAGAGGAAGCTTAATCCTTCATTAAAATAAATGGCACACATAAGGTGGAGAAAGAAAAGTAACACTGAGTGAAGATTCAATCTGTCAGTCTTTGACATTTTGTCACGCATGATTTGTCAACTGACTACAATCACTGTTTAATTGTTAAGCTGCATCAACAATGGGTTTTGTACCTTTTCTCCTCATTGCCAGCTTATTGAAGAGATCAGACATCAGATCTCCACCTCCTTTCATTGTTCCACCTAGAAGACATAGAACAGGTCAAGATCAACAAGGCCTCTACTCCCTCCCCTGCCCACACCTCAAGATAGCTTTATTAGCACTGTTGCACAAGAAAGAGGGTACTTATACAGGTTTCTAATCTAAATTTGCATTCGCAGTCCCATCAACAAATTTACAGGACAAGGGGGGAAAATGAAAACAGAAAACATTGGAAAAATTTAGCAGATCAAGCAGCATCAGTGGAGAGAAAAATAGAGTTAACGTTTCAGGTTAATGAACTTTTATCAGCGCTGCGGGTGCTAGGAAAGTATTTTACTTTCATTTGGATAAAATCATTTTCCAAACTGACACCACGGATTGGCAGCAGCTCATTGTTCCTGAATTTTGGAGTATCTACTTCCTCCCTAGGATCACTATTTAACGATGACAACTCAAGGTTCCTTTGTAGGCCAGAATCTGGGATAAAGTGAAAAGGTGACCATAAAGGCCCTTCTAAAGCTTCTGGAATCCCATACAAAAGTAATGCAGTTTTATGCAGCTTCTGAAACATCATTTAATTCTGGTCAATTATTTTAAACAAAAAAGTATTAAATAGAAAAATATACCTTGTTCCTGTTCTTTCTGCTTTTTCTTTTCCATTTTAATGGTCTTCGCATTGCGCAATTTGGCTTTCCCGATTCCTCCAGCCTTGCGAATTGACTCCAGTAGGCTGGCTCTTCCATTTGAGGGTTTCACAACCTCCTGAGGTGCTCCCTGCACTAAGCCACCTTCTGAAGGACAATAAGTGAAAGCAGGAGTCAATGAAGGAGCTTTTCACAAAGAGTCCTTGGATTTGGGAGAGAAATTTCATGGGTGATATAATTAACATTTGCCAAGGGCACAAAAACAGTCTTCAATGGAAGGGAACATCAGCGGATACTTAAAATCATAGAATGGTTACAGCAGAGAGCGAGGCCATTTGACCCATCATGTCAGTGCTCTCTCTTTGTATGAGCCACTAGTGCCACTCCTCAGCCTCTCCTTGTAACTCTGCAAAGTTTTTTCTCGTCAGATAATTATCCTATCCTATCCAATATTTATTACTGTCCATTTTACATCTTCGTTGAAGTTGCATTTTACTCCCCAAAACTCTTAGGCAACACAAAGCACTTGACATCCAATGGATTACTTTTTTGAAACCATTTATGTGGTAATTATTTCACAAACAGCATATTCCACAAAATGGTGCAGTAGAAAATGTTTGCTTTTCTGGACAAATCATCCAGAGGCCTTGATAAGTAATAAAAACATGAGTTTAAATCCCATCATAGCAACTGGGAATTTAAAATGCAATAAATTAAAATCTGGAATAAAAAAAACTAGTATCAGTAATGCTGGCCATTAAACTGGAGTGTTGTAACAATCCATATGGTTCACCACCATCCTTTAGGAAAGGAAATCTGACCTATGTAACTCCAGATCCAGAGATGTACTGTTCTCTGAAACAATGAGGCAAGCAATCCAAAGATGTGTCAGGTTAGATGGATTAGCCATGGGATAGGGGCAGCACGATGGCACACTGGTTAGCACTGCTGCCTCACTGCGCCAGGGACCCGGGTTCGATTCCCAGCTTGGATCACTGTCTGTGTGGAGTTTGCACATTCTCCCTGTGTCTGCGTGAGTTTCCTCCGGGTGCTCCGGTTTCCTCCCACAGTCCAAAGACGTGCAGGTGAGGTTAATTGGCCATGCTAAATTGACCGGAGTTTCAGGGGGATCAGCCGGGGAAATACCTGGGGTTACGGGGATAGGGCGGGATTGTTGTCGGTGCAGGCTTGATGGGCTGAATAGCCTTCTTCTGTACTGTAGGGATTCTATCAAAAGTTTGGGGTTACAGGGAACGGGTGGGGGAGACAGCCTGGGTAAGATGCTCTGTCAGAGTCAGTGCAGACTTGATAGGCTCTTCTGCACTGTAGGGATTCTGTGATTAAACAGTAGGCAAGTGGGCAACCACGACCTTGGCAAGGACAATTAGTGATAGGCAAGAATGCAGGCTTTATGAGCCACATACAGATCCTCTGAATGTTTCTTTTAAAAAGCTGGACATTTACTTCTTAAATTTAATGTCCACCAATGTTGCTCTCAAGATAGTGGTTAGTTTTATAAGACCATTAGAGATGACGGTGCTCCCCACACAATGCTAATCAAGGAATTCCAGGGTTTTAAGCCTGTGATGTTAAAGGAACAGTGATCCATGATGACTGGATAATACATCACATGCTGCAATTTGAACCACAAATGAATAAGATTCCCTATTATGACTGCCTGTGATTTGAGGAGTATTAAAACTGGCCTCAAACCTCTTGGGTGAAGAGGAAAATAAAAAAACACAGCTGGGGCTCCTATTTTGAGTTTGTGGAGATGATTGAGCAAAGTTATGATGCTTCTGCTGTGGAATAACTGTTGATGCTCATTTAACTTCCTTTTGAAATTGCCATTCTCTTGCCAATATCAAAACCGCACCAAAAACAATTTTAAAGGTAGTCATAATCAAGTCAGCTACCTCTTTGGATCAACTGGATTCTTATTTTTTTTAAAAGAAAGCAACTACTTTAGAACAAAGCAGCTTCATCAGAAACCTTGGTATTCCTTTAAGTTCACGAGGCTTAAATTCACAAAAACAGAGAATGTATTTTGAATTTGGCCAAGGCACTTGGGCGCAAACCCCCTTGTACTTGGTGCATTGAACACCTCACCCAGTGACGATCTGCAGTCCCACTAGGTTCCTGCTGATGGTAGCACTGATCCATAAGGCTGCTCCAACAGCAGCATGTTAATGGAGTTGGACATCTATTTACTCTAAGCATGCCCATCATAAGAGAGAATAATGAATCGTATTTTTACGCAAAAGCAAAATACTGCAGAGACTGGAAATCTGAAATAAAAACAGAAAATGCTAGAAATACTCAGCAGCTCAGGCAACATTAGCACAGAGTCTCAATTCTGATGAAGGGTCATCATCAACCTGAAACATTAACTCTTTCTCCCCACAGCCTGACCTGCTGAGTATTTTCCACACTTTGTATTTTTATGCAACAGCCCTATGTTGATTGACACATAATTAAGAGTAGACACATTTACAAACAAACCTGGTGGTTGACCGTTGCCAACATTAGTTTGCAAAGGTGACTGAACTGGAGGTGGAGGAGGTGGTGGTGGTGGCGGAGGAGGTGGAGGCACACTCACTGGTGCCAGTAGTTCTGGGGGAGGGAGATCTACAGGCGGCAGTGGGAGATTAGTATTCTGTTGATCTGAAATGCAGAACATTAAAGTTATAGACTTTTGAGTAATAGCCATTCCACAATCACTACTGAAATTAGACAATTTTAGATTAAGCATTGATTACTGCTTCACAAATACATTTTCCTGCAATTTGCATCAAGTTGAAGATTACTATCCTAACGAAGGAGGAACATTATGATCTTGAGCTACTTCTATTGGTAATTGGTAACAATTGGTTTGCTGTTAAAATTTGCCAGGCCGAGGTACAATGCGGGTCACACAGAGCACCATCCCACACTTTTCCCTCCCTGCAGAACTGTGTTATATCGCATAATTAAGCGGTACTAACCCATAATTATACAGTGACTTCATTTTAAAAGATAACATTTGAATGCATTTACATTTTTCTCAATTTTCTTTCCTTAATTTGGGCACAGTGCCTTCTGATGACGAGCGAAGAGATCGGCAGTGGCCAAGAAACAGTCTTGTGCTTCGCTGCCTTGATCAAAGAAAGTGTGGAACATGCAAGAAAAGTAGGTAGGGTAGGGACTGTTGGAAAAGGACAGATGAAGTTCCAGACATTATTTTCATTGTAATAAATGGGAGGGCAAGTCACTCTGGTGTGCTTATGTTGTGCATCTGTTGGGCCTAAAAAGACAAAAATAACCATCACCACCATTTTCTGTGCATGCAAGTTTGCTCTGCTCAGCTGTTTCCAGTTGGCGATACAATACAGGGGAAGTGAGATCAGTTGGCTAGAATGTGGTGCAGAATAACACCGTTTCAGACTTGGTGTGTTTTTCTTTCAAAATCACTAATTTATTTCACGTGATTTATCACATGTGAAATAAGGCAGGTTATATAAGGCATTGGTGAGGCCGAATTTGGAGTATTGTGTACAGTTTTGGTCACCTAGTTACAGGAAGGATGTAAATAAGATTGAAAGAGTGCAGAGAAGGTTCACAAGGATGTTGCCGGGACTTGAGAAGCTGAGTTACAGAGAGAGATTGAATAGGTTGGGACTTTATTCCCTGGAGCGTAGAAGATTGAGGGGAGATTTGATAGAGGTGTATAAGATTTTGATGGGTATAGATAGAGTGAATGCAAGCAGGTTTTTTCCGTTGAGGCTCGGGGAGAAAAAAACCAGAGGGCATGGGTTAAGGGTGAAAGGAGAAAAGTTTAAAGGGAATATTAGGGGGGGCTTCTTCACGCAGAGAGTGGTGGGAGTGTGGAATGAGCTGCCGGATAAAGTGGTAAATGCTTTTAACATTTAAGAAAAACTTGGACGGGTTCATGGATGAGAGGGGTGTGGAGGGATATGGTCCAAGTGCAGGTCAGTGGGACTAGGCATAAAATGGTTCGGCACAGACAAGAAGGGCCAAAAGGCCTGTTTCTGAGCTGTAATTTTCTATGGTTCTATGAGGGCTTTTAACTGGAATAGAAAAACAACAGCTCAATACTGCTCCTGTTATGGCATAAAAAAAGACAAGAATAAATGGAGGCAATCACAATGCAGCTGAATCAACAACTGGATCCAGCTGTGCAGACTACCTTCCCATGCATGGGTTCAATCCCTGTTCTGGCCAAGGCAGTTCTTGGGGTCTTCCTCCTTGCCTTAACGTAGCAACCCTCAGACAATGAGGACATATTGTGGAGTGAGAGTGAGGAACACAAACCACAAAATAGTAAATACAGACTATTGTACTGTACCTGGGCCATTTGTGTAAACTGGTTCTGTACTGAAACTGGGCAGTTCAGGCATATTACTTCCTGGCACAGAGGGTGCAATGCCTGGACCCAGATCAGCACTGTACATGAGATCATCAGCAATGCCAGGCAGATCAGGCAGGTAGGAAGGGACATCAATCTCTGGGACCTGTCCCAGGTCTGGTACATAGAAATAATTTTCAGTTGTCTGAAATAACAAAGGATTACCATGTTCAGAAACCCATACAGAATAGCCCAAAATAAAACACTGTAGCAATAGTGATAAGCAGATATCATATGAATATTCTTCCTGTTCAGCTTCAGCTAGCTTGGAGTTAGTTTGCTAACAAAGTGCATCATCTGGCCCTCTGCCAGTTTGATATCAGATCAGATTGACATCCCAGAAAGGCATTTAAGATTGTACTTTCCTTCAAATCTGTTCAGCTCAATGAAACTGAAAGGGGAGCCTAACTGGCTTAGCTCGAGTTCCAAAATTGACCAAAGGTTAGAGTTCAGTTTTCTCCATTAACACCAAGTGACTGTGTTACCTCTTGTTTAAACCCTTAAAAGTGCAAGGAAATAAATCTGTCTGTGACAAGCCAACAGAGCTAAGGCAAGTTTCAAAGCAAAGCTAAGAAGCTGGATGCACTGACATTGCAAACATATGTACAGCATTGGACAGTCAGGAGCATTTAATTCTGAAAATGCATGACTTTGTATCACATGAGCCTTGCAGAAATTAACTAGGTTACTCTAATTCCCTTTTATTAAGTGAATGAGGCAGTGTGTAGTTTTAATTAATTGTAGGTTAAAACACATGGACATCTCTCCATGCCCATTGGGACAGTCTGCAGAGAATGACTGGTGGCGGGTAAATGTACAACAACCTTGTATTGGGGCATAATACAAAACAGTTCCCAGCACTTCCATAAGAGCATTTTGCATATCCATCATTTTTTAAAATCATGTAACGGAGTGGAAGGAACACGCGTGCCCCAGACTTCAGCAATACAATCCTCCATAATTACCTGTCTTTCAAGTTGTTCCCGCTTGGTGATCGAGAGTGGAGCGTCAAATGGTTTCTCGTCTTTCTCAGTCTCCAGTGCATTGTGAATTTTTGTCACCACTCCGGCTAATGGGTCCAAAAGAACATACTTCTTATAGCTGTAGGTTGAAAGAGTAGAACACTATCATACACTGACTAAGCAGATCTGCTTCACTATCTTAGACCTTCAATCTAAAGAACAGAAAACAAAACACCTCTAAAGCAAGCTACAAGTTCAGCGCACAATACTTCTTTCAGGATATTCTTATTAAAATACTTTAGAAGTATTTTTCCAACATTTGTGGTCTTTTCCTGCTCCTATTTCTTATAATCTCCTCAAACCTTAAAATTTATCATTTGCTAATAATAGCAAAATATTTTCATAATTTGTTTCCCCCATTCAAAAATGTGAACACAGAAGTTCACACATCATTCTTTAGATGGATTGTGAATAGCTGGGCTCCCGCGTACGGATCCTTGTGATAAGCCACTAGTCACAGCCTGCCACTCTGAAAATGACCCATTTGTACCCAAGCTCTGTTTTCTGTCTGTTAACCATTTCTCAATCCATGTCAGTACATTCCACCCAATGCCACGTGCTCTCATTTTGCTTCCTAACCTTGTGTGTGACTGAAATCTTTCCGAAAATCTCATGTTCAGACATTGGCATATTGGTGGATTGGGCAGAAAAGTGAAAGATGAAGTTCAAGGCGCAGAAGTGGGAGGTGATTCACTTTGGCAGGAAGAAAATGGAGAGAGACGAAAATAAAGGGGGAAGTCTAAAGGAGATGCAGGAACAGTGGGACCTTGGTGGCACAGTGGTTAGCACTGCTGCCTCACAGCGCCAAGGACCCAGGTTCAATTCCGGCCTCGGGTGACTGTGTGGAGTTTGCACATTCTCCCCGTGTCTGCAGGGGTTTCCTCCAGACGCTCCAGTTTCCACCTATACTCCAAGGATGTGGAGGTTAGGTTGATTGGCCATTCAAGATTGAAACATATGACACATTGGGCCTTTTAATATCCCATACCAACCCCCCCTCCTCTCTCTAATATGATCTCCCCGTGTGTGAATAGAGGGATCTTAGAGTGAGTGTCCACTGATTCCTGAGGGTAACAGGACAGTTCGATAAGGTGGTTTTGATCGGCAGACGGAATATTTTCTTTTACTGGCCGATGTATGGAATGATGTGGAGATGCCGGAGCAGAAACTGATAGCCAAGTTCCGCACACATGAGGACGGCCTAAACCGGGATGTTGGGTTTATGTCACATTATCAGTAACCCCCACAGCTTGCCCCCTGGACTTGCAGAATCTCACTAGTTGTTCTGTCTGGAGACAATACACATCTCTTTAACCTGTGTTTAATGCTCTCTCCACCCACATTGTCTGTACCTTTAAGACCTGGCTGGCTGTAGGGATTCGCATTCTAATTAGTATTCTGTAACTTGATTTCTGTGTCTCTGTGCACTGTTTGAGAGCACCTTTCCACTCCATCTGACGAAGGAGCAGCGCTCCGAAAGCTTATGGTATTTGCTACCAAATAAACCTGTTGGACTTTAACCTGGTGTTGTGAGACTTCTAACGATGTATAGAATACCAGAGCAGGGCAGGTTCTACTTGAGCTATACAAAACACTATTAGATCGAGCATAGAGCACTGGTCACCACTGGTGAGGGTCCAGAGGGAATTATCCCCGTGTCTGCATGGGTTTTCTCCGGGTGCTCCAGTTTCCTCCCATAGTCCAAATATGTGCGGGTTAGGTTGATTGGACACGCTAAATTACCCTTAGTGTCAGGGGATTAGCAGGCTAAATATGTGGGGTTACAGGAATAGGGCCTGGGTGAGATTGTCGTCGGTACGGGCACAATGGGCCGAATGGCCTCCTTCTGCACTGTAGGGATTCTAAATTCTAAAAAAAAATCATGAAAAATCATAACCATAACTGCCTTCATACTGACCAAAATTAAAGTACAATTACTTTGTTCCTTCAATGTAAAAGCAATTCCAGTTTATTTTTTGATTCAATTTACTTAGCTATTTTGATTCTGACATGGACAGGCCAGGACAAGCAACACCTATGCGTAGAATATTTATGATTTTTCTATTTGTTTAAAATATTACAATTAAACCTGTGTAAGATTTATTATTTATAATTCACACACAGACCTGCAATACACACCAGAAATGCTCTTTTTCAGAATAAACTGCAGGGTGCGTTCTGCAAGTGTTGCCATGAGTCAATAGTTAATTGTTTTCTATGAATGTCACCTTCATTAATGTTATGAACGACAGACCACAGTGGCAGTAGGTATGTCCATATATAACCCACATATGGAACAAATATATTAGTAATAAAATTATTTCCTTTCCCTTAATCAGATTAATGACACTTACGGGTTCTCAGTGGTGTTGAAAAGTAACAGAGAACTGATGGAGGTGATATTTCGAGGAAGGCTTCCCAACCCCTCAGTCTCATTCTCCTCCCGTGATTTAATATTCAAACACACATGATAATAGTTCTTTGTCTTGTCCTGAAGGAAAATAAAATATACATCTATTAGCTCACTCTGCAAATCTCATCCTGGAAATGTTTCTTTCTCTAACTAGATTGGCATCTAAAAGCTTATTTTATTTGACTGATGACACATCCTTAACGTCGAAGGAAATAAATGAGCAACCTGCCCAGCCTTCATGGCCAGTCCGCCCAATTAATTTCAGCAGATTGACTTGTGGGAAGGAAATCAGAGCACAGCCCATGCACCTAACATCATTCCTCATCCACTGAGCACTAGACAGTGGTCAGTAACTCCCACCGGTATTTCCCCTCCCCAGCTCTAACTCATTAACACCTCACTGACATCCCAGCTGAGATAAGATAGATAATATTATAACAACCATCTCAAAAATATGGTACTGGAGTTAGCGTTTGATGCAGACCATATCAACATTCGATTAGATAAATGCTTGCAGCAAAGGGGAGAAAAGCAATATAGGGAAAGGAATATAGGAAACATGGGCACACACTTATGATCGCTTGTTTATGTAGAGGGAAAAATATGAGCAGCCTCTTCCTGTGGTCTGTGTATGCACTTCTTGTATTTCCAACTTAAAATGTAAAGACTTGGCAGAAGCAGAAGGTGGTGGAATGTGTGCTTCACACTACTTTTATACACAAGGTGACTATATGTGACCACCTGCAATGCTTTCTGTTCAAGAAGAATGTATAGAACACATTTGTCCAGAACCAGATTCCGTATAAGGTAGGAACAAGATGAACAGATTGTATATACTTGGTGAGGGAAAGGAATGGAATTCCAGTGTAAAGATTGTTCTGGAGGACTTTGAAGACAAAATCTAGGAGTTGGAGGTTTAAGGAATATATTGTGCACTGTTCTATTAATTTCCTTGTCTGATTCATCTTACACTGTAAATAAAATAATCACTGTAAACAGATTGATATTTGTAGCGTATCAGTATTTTGTCACATCTATTTGCACAGCTTTTGATATTTAAACAGCTTGCAATAGGATCATCAAAATGGCAAAAAAATTGAGTAAACTGGCTGCTTATATTTTGTTTAATTAAAATGTCATAATTCACAGGTGAGTTGCTATGGACTTAAGGGCCTATGGTTACCATATACCTGCATAGCCTTTTCATCCAGTGACTTCAGCTTGCTGTGAATCTTGTAGCGTGGACGCTTCTGCAAAGCAGGGTCATCTACCCCAGTGAAAATGGAAACATAATCCTGAAGTCTATCAGGTGCAGGGTATTTTGCACTAGAAAATACCTGCACAGAACACAATAGAACAAAAGGCATATGAAACCTATTAGGCTAGTATTAGCAAAGTAACATCACACTGCCTCATTTCCACATAGCCCAAGGTGACTTTGCAGTCGTGCACCCAGCCATCCTGAGGAGATACACTGTCAATGATCACCAATTCACCAAAACTGCGAATGGAAACTAGGCGCACGAAGGACCATAAAATGTAAACCACACGTGGCACTTCATGGTCTAGGGTGAAGATTAATTTAAGATTTCCCTTATAGGAACAGGAGTAGATTATTTGGTTTTTCTACCATTCATGGCTAATTTGTCACTTAACTCCATACACTCTATTTCCCCAATTCCCTTCATATGCTTGGTTAACAAATTTATCAACCTTCGATTAAAAATTAATTGATCAGCCGCCATTTATGAAAGGAATATGGGGAAAGGTGGATATGGAGTTAAGTCATAGATCAGTCATACCTTGCATGTAGAAGTGTTTCATAATTTCACTCCCAAAAGATAAAAGCAAAATACTGTGGATGCTGCAACCTGAAACAAAAGCAGAAGATGCTGGAAAATCTCAGCAGGTCTGTGTCTGTAGACAAAGAATAGAGCCAATGTTTCAAGTCTGGATGTCTTCAAATTGTGCAAAGAGGGATAGCAACACATGAAGGAATATTTTTCTGAATTTACAAATTCACTGCAGAAATCCAGTGCAGAATCGAACACACCAAGAAAACCCAGGAAAATTAGTCCTTACTTTAGTGGCTTTCTTGCTGCCTTTGATTTTCTTGATCTTAGCTTGTGCTAAATTGATCCGGTCATTGATGGACTGCAAGCGAGTTTGATTGCTTGCCACATTCTGGGAAACCCTGCAACAAGACATCCTGCTGTTAAGATATATTCTAAATAATGAAACACCACTCTAAAAATATATTTGCCACTACTCAAGTTAAGATGTATGGAATTAAGTGGAGGAGAGAAACTGGATTCATATTTGGTTAGAAGGGAAAAACAGAGAGCAAGGACTAAGGGTTAGAAGTGTGAGCAGGCATCCCACAGAGGCCACTCTGTACATCAACAATTTGAAGGACAAAGTTGGAATTGGCAAATGGTACAAAAATAGATAGTACTGTTAATTCTTTAGAAGACCATATGAAATTGTAAAGGAGACTACAACAGCACATTGAAGCTGCAAAGGGGTATTGATAAGATGAGAAAATGGGCTAAAAAAAAATCAAATGCAATCCACCAAGTATAAGCTGATGTATTTTGGTTATACTTGGAATGGAGGCACGCTTGATGCAGTGGTACAGCAAGATACGAGTATCCAATTTAGGTAACAGAGGTGGGAATGATATTGTTGCATCTGATAATGCTATCATACAGGTACTGGGCAACGTATCAAGCATTAGAACCAATCCCACACTTGTTTACTGCTCCCAATTAAACACTCATCTGGGCTTCTATTTTCTCCAAATTTAACTCAACATCCACTTGCTAGCCTGCTGAACTCATTTTTTTTTGACAACCTAAAATGAAACCATACTTTGCCATGAACTGATATTTCCTACTGTGCTCAACTTGTATGTTGTTCCCCAACACAACTGATTCACTAATCATAGAGTCAGAGGTTTACAGCATGAAAACAGGCCCTTCGGCCCAACTTGTCCATGCCGCCCAGTTTTTACCACTAAGCTAGTCCCAATTGCCCGCATTTGGCCCATAACCCTCTATACCCATCTTACCCATGTAACTGTCTAAATGCTTTTTAAGAGACAAAATTGTACCCGCCTCTACTACTACCTCTGGCAGCTCGTTCCAGATACTCACCACCCTCTGTGAAAAAATTGCTCCTCTGGACCCTTTTATATCTCTCCCCTCTCACTTTAAACCTATGCCCTCTAGTTTTAGACTCTCCTACCTTTAGGAAAAGATGTTGACTATCTAGCTGATCTATGCCCCTCATTATTTTATAGACCTCTAAGTTCACCCTTAAGTCTCCTAATTTCCAGGGAAAAAAGTCCCAGTCTATCCAACCTCTCCTTATAACTCAAACTATCAAGTCCCGGTAATCTTCATTCTCTAAGGCTTTATCCCTCTCTCTCTCAGCAATGTGGCTTGGGGAGCAATAAAGATCATTGTAATCTAACGCAGTAATCTTAGCATCTAGAGACATATCTGAATCACACCTCTACAAACGTTTTCTCCAATTCTTATCCTTTCTCTTGTGTCCTGATAAAACAAGGCTCAACTGTTTGCTTTGGCAATCAATTTCACACAGTAGGCACTCTCTGCCCAGGTAAATCTAAATTAATCTCTGCCCCAGTCTTTGAAATTCCCTCCATAAAGCCATCTGACTTTCTAATCCTTTCTTGGTCTTTAAAAGCCTCCTCAAATCCATCGTTTTGGTCATTTCCTGTTTGCTACTCGTCAATTTCCTCACTATGACATGTCCCAAGACATTTTATCACATAAAAGACAAACTCTCCATTTCAAAGTATTCTCCATACTTGCTTTTGAAATACAAAAGCCTACACAAACTAGCAAATGGAAACAGCCAGTCGAATTCTCAACTCAAAGGTAGTTTATTAACTTGTTCCTGCAAGTGACACGCAGTACCTAGCACCTCAAGAAACAAAAACACAAATAGTGAAGTAATCTCCTTGCTCAGTATCACAAATCAACGAAGAATCATAGAATCCCTACAGTACGGGAGGACAACATTCAGCTCATCAAGTTTGCACCAACTCTTCCCCAGGTTTACTCTGTAACCTCATGTATTTACTCCACTAATCCATCTAACCTATATATCTTGGGATACTGAGGGGCAATTTAGCATGGCCAATCCATCTAACTGCACATCTTTGGACTGTGGGACGAAACCGGAGCACCCGGAGGAAACCCACACAGACACAGGGAAAACGTGCAAACTCTGCACAGTCACCCAAGTCCGGAATCAAACTCAGGTCCCTGGAGTTGTGAGGCAGCAGTGCTAACCACAAAAGTCTAATGTTTACCCAGACCTATCCAATACCCATGTCACTCATAGACCCATACCTAGTGAAAACATCATTGGAGATTTTCTGGAGATACTGAAGGACATCACTGATCTGGTGAATAGCTTCCTCCCGTCGCAAGTCAGGCTGGATAATCGGAATAGTGTACACCTGCCCTTCAGTGAAGTACTTCTGCATCATTTTAATTCGTGTTGTTGAAAACTAGAATCAAATCAAGAAAAGGCGGTGATAAATCAGGTTGATTTTTCTCAGAAATCAACTGCAGTTTTTTTTGCTCCCAAACAGTAATTGTGACTCGTGACCATTGGGGTTGAAGTAAGAATTTCTCAATGGGTGCGTATTTCCTGTTTCAGAAGGCCACCCGAACCACTGCAATATCTATTATGATATACATATCACAATATATATGTATATAATCTGAATCCTTTAATTAAATTGCAGATAGTTCGTTTTCAGATAGTTATTTCCACACTAACACTAGTTAACTGGTCACCGCTTCTGGCCGGGCTCACAGTATATTGCAGTTGCTGAAGGTTTATTAACTGTGTGATTAGATGTTGTGCTGTCAGCTTCAGGAAACTACTGCAGCTCCCCAGTCAGGAGACCTCTGGCCACACACCGCCCCACGCAGCAGCACACTGCCTGCCGGACTCTCCCGAGCTCAGCGACTGATTTGCTTCGCGGCCTTCCGCCACTGCCCTCCCGGGCTGTACTATCCGGCCTCATACGCCATTTAGCCGCCGCTTCCAGCGCTGGACGCCACAGGCTTACCTCAGGAGACGAGTCCGCGCCTGCGCACCACCCTGCAATTCATGCGCACGCGCCTGACCTTCAGCCTCCAACCCTCGTCCCGCCCCAGGCCCATCGCAGCGCCTCCCCGCCCATCACCGCGCGCCCGGCTCCGCCCATCGCAGCGCCTCCCCGCCCATCACCGCGCGCCCGGCCCCGCCCATCGCAGCACCTCCCCGCCCATCGCCGTGCGCCCGGCCCCGCCCATCGCCGCGCGCCCGGCCCCGCCCATCGCAGCGCCTCCCCGCCCATCTCCGCGCGGTAGGCCCCCGCCCATCACAGCAAGGCCCCGCCCAGCAATGCGCGCCCGGCCCCGCCCACTACATCAGGCCCGTCCCTCCCCCTGCTCATTCAACCAGAACGGAAAATGCTGGAAAGCCTCAGCAGGTCTGACAGCTTCTCTGAAATCATGGAATCACTGCAGTACAGAAGGAGGCCATTTGGCCCATCAAGTCTGCACCGACCACAATTCCACCCCTGCCCTATCCCCTGTTGTGGAGATGCCAGTGTTGGACTGGGGTAAGCACAGTAAGAAGTCTCACAACACCAGGTTAAAGTCCAACAGGTTTATTTGGTAGCAAATACCATAAGCTTTTGGAGCAATGCTCCTTCGTCAGATGGAGTGGTCTCTGTTCTCAATTATCCCCTGTAACCCCATGTATTAACCTTGCTAAGCTCCCTCACACTAAGGGGCAATTTAACATGAGCAATTCACCTAACCGGCACATCTTTGGAGTGTGGGAGGAAACCAGAGCACCCAGAGGAAACCCACGCAGGAAAATGTGCAAACTCTGCACAGACAGTGACCCGAGGCCAGAATTTAACCTGGGTCCCTGGCATGGCGCTGAGATGTGGAGATGCCGGCGTTGGACTGGGGTAAGCACAGTAAGAAGTCTCACAACACCAGGTTAAAGTTAATTTAACCTGGTGTTGTGAGACTTCTTACTTATGGTGCTGAGAGGCAGCAGTGCTAACCACTGTGCCACCATGCCATCCCTTTCTACTCTGGTGATTCTACTCTGACCACATCGTCCACAAAATGAGCAAGATACTGCGGATGCTGAAATTTGAAACTAGAACAGAGAATGTTGGAGAAACTCAGCAGCATCTGTAGAGAGAGAAGCAGAGTTAACATTTTGAGTGACTCTTCATCAGAATTAAAGAGAGGACGAAATGAGTTGGATGTTAAACTGCGGCCGGGAGAGATTGCAATAAGTAATTGCAATATGTAGAACACACAGCAAGTGAATATCCCTTTTCCTGTGCTTTCTGCTCAAAGGCAGGTCTGACCCACTATGCCACGATCTCCAGCATGGGTAGGACAAGGAGGCAGATCCCAAATCCAAATAGCAATGTGATGTTGAGCAGATAAGCTGATTTTTTTTGTATGATGGTGGAGAGATAAATATTGTCCAGGACACCAGGGATAACTCCCCTGTTCTTCCTTGGGAACTTTTACAGCCACCCAATCCAAACAGGCAGATAGTGCCTTGGGTTAATCTCTCATCTGAAAAACATAAAGAAGTTTATCTTGAATTCCCTATTGGATTTATTCATACCTATCTTGTACTTATGACCCCTAGTTTTGGTCTTACCCACAAGTGGAAACATCCTTATGTCCACACTATCAAACCCCTTATAATCTTGAAGACCTCCATCAGGTCATCCCTCCATTTTCTACTCTTGGAGAGCCCAAATCTGTCCCAATTTTTTGTAACGACTATAACTGCTTAGTTCTGGTATCATTCTAGAAAATCTTTGTACCTTCTTCAGTGTCTCTTCATTATATGGAGATGGGAACAGTTTACTCAAAACATAGGTCAACCATTGCTCAATATAAATTTAAGATAACTTCTCCGCATTTCAATTCTATCCCTTTAGAAATGTACTTCAGTACTTTGTTTATGAACCTATTAACCTGTATAGTTTGGTTTTAATAATTCATGTATCAGTAACCCAGATCAATCTGTTCTTCTAGCCCACTTGGACACTTATTTTCAAAGGAACATGTAGCACTTACATTTTCGACTATGTTTTATCTCATACATATGTATATTAAAGTACCCGTAGCATTTTATCTGATAGAAGTGCTATCTAAATACAAGTGTTGCAGTTCATTTATAATTACATACCCATTCTGATGTTGATTGACTTGCCGTGTTTCAAACATTTTGAATTGGTGTTTCCTATTGTATCATAGAATAGAAGGAGGCCATCTTTTAAAGTCTGTTTACTAATGTCACAAGTAGGCTTACATTAACTCTGCAATGAAGTTACTGTGAAAATTCCCTAGTCGCCACACTCTGGCACCTGTTCAGGTACACTGAGGGAGAATTTAGCATGGCTGATGCACCTAACCAGCACATCTTTTGGATTTTGGGAGGAAACTGGAGCATCCGGACGAAACCCACACAGACATGAGGAGAACGTGGAAACTCCGCACAGACACTGACCCAAACCAGGAATTGAACCTGGGTCCCTGGCACTGTGAGACAGCAGTGCTAACCAATGTGCCACCAGCCACCCTGACCCACCCTATTCCCGGTTCTTTCCCCGTAGCCTTTTAATTTCATTTCTCTTCAGATAATTATTCAATCCTCCTTTGGAGGCTTCATTTGAATCTGCCTCCATCACACTTTCAGGCAGTGAATTCCAGATCCTATCCACTCACTGGGAAAGAATGGTCTTCCTCGTGCCATTGTTGCTTCTTTTGTCAATCGCCTTAAATTGGTCTCTTCTGGTTCTGGATTGTTGCACCAACAGGAAATTTATCTCCTATCTACTCTGTCCTGGACTGCTCATGATTTTGAACAGCTCTATTAAATCCCATCTTAATCTTCTCGTTTCCAAGGAGAACAGGAACACCAATCTATCCATGAACTGAAATCATCCTTGAACCATTCTCATGAATCTTTTCTGCACCCTCCTGAATGCCTTCATGTCCTTGTCTTGGTGGAATCTTATCAGCAAGCAGATAAGATTCCACCCCCCCAGAAAATCATTGACAAACCTACCTGAAGGGCCAAAAACAATTGTGTAGATTTTTTTCTTCATTCGCAGGATGTGGGCATCACTAGCAAAGCCAACATTTATTCTCCACTTCTACTTGCCCTTGAGAATCTAGGGTGGGATTTTATAGCAGCTCTCATTCCAAAACCCTAAAACCCCGCCCGAGGTCATCGGATCGTCCCATGGTCCACCCCTCGCCCGCTCCGATTCCCATGGCAGGCGGAACGGGAAAATTTACCACCTTCTTGAACCATCACAGTCCCTGTAGATTTTAAATTTCCACAGTGGCTTTGATAAAACTGAGGGTAGTTAAAAGTCTTCCACATTGCTATGGATCTAGAGTCATATTGGTCAGACCAGCACAGCAGTTATTCTTCCTTACAGAATACGAGTGAAGGAGATGTCTTTTTACAATAACCTGATAACTTCATGGTTACCATTACTAATATTGCTTTTTCATTCCAGATTTATTTAATTCATCTGAATTTAAATTCCCCAGATGCCATGGTGGGTTTGAACTCATTCGTCAAGTCTCTGGATTACTATTCCAGTAACACAACCACCATGCTTCTAAATAAAAGGTTGAAGATTATTCCATGAATGGTTTAAATGCTGGGCATCACCTGTTTTTTCCAGAATTCTTAGAAGTACGCTGACATTGCCACTCAATAAGGATGCCTATTGATTGTGGACAACATAGAGAGAATTAACAATCTATCAACCCTGCTAACAAAGAAGAACCAAAATCCTGCCTTAAATTGGAAGGTGCGTGCCACCTGGACCTTGTAATTTGTGTCTGATGGATGAAGGGGTATTAGCTGAAGCCAGTCGAGATTATCTGCTATATACGTTAATGCCAGCTCCAACATCAATTTAAAGGTGGCATCAAACTCTGTAGCTTACAGTGTAACTAACCAATAGTGTGCACTAAAACTATTAATTTCCCCAAGAAACTGTAATTTTGACTTGGCATTGATTTCAAATTTCTTGGATGTTTCATAAATATTTTCTTGTCGTCTGTCTCAATTAAAGTTGTTGGATTCGCAGAAACATTGAAATATCCAGTTTTGGTGCATTTGAAGCATTCACGCCCCTGGCTGGGCAATCCTGGCATCTAGGTTTGTTCTTTGCGCCATAACACAAGCATTTCAGAATGGCTGTCAGTGTGGAGTTTCCCAACCTTTTCCTGGTTTGGCAGACTTTCTTAAGGGTATTGCTGCTGCCACTGGACAGTCAACAGAATTATGGGATGCCTCGGAGCCATGCCAAATTATAGCCTGGTTTAATTCTCTAAGCTTGGCCTGCCTCACATACTGGATGCTTGGTCTAAAGTAAGGTCATTTTTGGTCGGCAGAAAGTCAGAGTTATTGGACGCCCACGACTATGCAATCATGGATTGGTTAGTCCTTCAGTGCACCGTATCTGCAAGAACTAGCTAGGCAATATAGGTCATTGAGAAATAATTCAATTGACTCTCTGGGTCATTGTGACCTCTGGTTAAAACATACTCATTCTATTACTAAGTTTTGCTTCGGCCTAAAATATGTGTCAGAGGCTTTGAGGATGGCCCACGGTGGATGCCTCCACTCCCTGCATCAGAAGAACATTGTCTATTAATGGACCTACATCATAAAGAAAAGAATTGACTTGATGCTTCTGCTCTTTAGCGTGAAGGCTTGATGTAGTTTGATATTGAAGGAAATGGCCTTTCCATAAATCCCACTTCTGGCCTCTCTGCCGACCCTGTCTGTGGACCCCGTCAAATAGGCAGGATAGAGGCATGGACTGCTCACTAGATAAGGGAACTATTACCTTTCTCCATTTGCCTTGTCTTCCCTTAGAGTAGTAGGTAAAAGCTGCTATTAAGTTTTTCTTCACTCTGGTTTGTTGGTAACACCAATCTGTTTTTTTCCATTGATGTCTCCACAGCTTCCATTATGTTCTGCAAATGTCCTTCTTATACATCATCATCTACATCATACATGAACATAGCCCTTCTGTTGATCATTTATACTGCAAAAGGCAGTCATTTTCACATTGCCACTGGCATTCAGCTCCTTTGTCCATGTTTGGACCAAGGCTGTGAAAAATCTTGTGCTGCATGGCCCCGGCGAGCCCAAACTGAGCATCAGTGAGCAAGTTATTGCTATGTGAGCGACATTTGATCACGCTGCCAATGACACCACCCATCACTTTGCTGCAATTGAGAATGGACTAAATCTGGGGATTGGCATTGCCTGTTTTTTGTGCAAAGGACATGCCCGGAAAATTTCCCCTATTGTTGGTGGGTGTCACTGTTGTAGCTATACTAGTTTGGCTATTGGTGCAACTAATTCTGGAGCACAAGTCTTCAGTGCTGCAGCCAGGATGTCGTCAGGGCCAATAGTTGTATCCAATGCATTCTGCTGTTTCTTGCTATCATGTGGAGTGAATCAGATTAGTTGAAGTTTTGGCGTCTATGATGCTGGGGACCATAGGAAGGGGTGGTGGCAGGGACAGCAGTAAAGGTCTTGTCAGAGCTTGTAGCCCTCTGCTAGTCCTGCTCAGTGGGAAGCGAAAGATCACCTCCAGTGATAAACAGGAGTTAGAGCATCTGGTAGAGGCGGCTGAGGGACTTCACTGGTGCATTCTGGGAGAAATCGGACCAGCAACATCTACCTAGTGGGAAGCGAAAGACCACTTCCAGTGATAAACAGGAGTTGGTGCATCCGGTAGAGGCAGCTGAAGGACTTCACTGGTGCATTCTGGGAGAAGTCAGACCAGCTTCCAGCGTCTCGGACGACTATGCCTGCAGGAAGTGCAGCTCCTAATAGAGCGCATGGATAGGTTGGAGCAGCAGTTGGATGCACTTAGGAGCATGAAGGAGGCGGGAAGTGTCATAGATAGGAGTTTTAGAGACGTGTTACACCGAAGGTGCAGGCAGATAGATAGGTGACCGCCAGAAGGGGCAGGCAGTCAGTGCAGGAATCCCTGGTGATCATCCCCCTCTCTAACAAGTGTACTGTTTTGGATACTGTTGGGGGAGATGGGCTATCAGGGGATACCAGCAGCAGCAGCCAAAGCCGTGGTACCACGGCTGGCTCTGTTGTTAAGCAGGGAGGGACAAAGTGGACTAGAGCAATAGTTATAGGGGACTCTATATTTAGGGGTGCAGATAGACATTTCTGTGGACATGAAAGAGACTCCAGGATGGTTTGTTGCCTCCCTGGTGCCAGGGTCCAGGATGTCTCTGAACGGACAGAAAGCATTCTGAAGGGAGAGGGTGAACAGCCAGAGGTCGTGGTACATATTGGTACTAACGACATAGGCAGGAAGAGTGATGAGGTCCTGCAGCAGCAGTTTACGGAGATAGGTAGAAAGTTAAAAAGCAGGACCTCTAGGGTTGTAATCTCAGGATTTCTCCCTGTGCCATGTGCCAGTAAGGCTAGGAATAGGAAGATAGTGCAGCTCAACACGTGGCTAAATAGCTGCTGATGAGGGAGGGTTTCAGATATCTGGACCATTGGGGTCTCTTCCGGGGCAGATGGGACCTGTACAAGAAGGACGGGTTGCATCTAAACTGGAAGGGCACAAATATTCTGGCCGGGAGGTTTGCTAGTGTCACATGGGAGCATTTAAACTAGTTTGGCAGGGGGGGTGGGAACCAAAGCAAAGATGAATTAGCTGAAGGGGAACCTGTCGCTATGGATATAGCTGGGGTACCCGAACAGGGTAAAAAGATCACGGAATGCCTTGATCACCGTGGCAGTCGACGTGTCCGCGCAGGGGACAACAAACGGGAACCGGGAGTACTCGTCTATTATGTTCAGAAAGTACACGTTCCGATCTGTTGAGGGAAGGGGGCCCTTAAAATCCACACTCAGCCTCTCGAAGGGGCGAGTGGCCTTGACCAAATGTGCCCGGTCAGGTCGGTAAAAGTGCGGTTTGCATTCTGCGCAAATCCGACAGCTCCTTGTCACTGACCTGACGTCCTCCACCGAGTAAGGCAGGTTGCGGGCTTTGATAAAGTGGTAGAGCCGAGTGACCCCAGGATGGCACAGGTCATTATGGAGGGCGTTCAAGCGATCCTCCTGCATAGTAGAGCATGTTCCGCGCGAGAGGGCATCCGAGGGCTCATTGAGTTTCCCTGGACGATACATGATATCGTAGTTATAGGTGGAGAGCTCAATTCTCCACCGCAAGATCTTGTCATTCTTGATCTTGCCCCTCTGCGTGTTATTGAACATGAACGCCACGGACCGCTGGTCCGTGATCAGGGTGAACCGCTTCCCCGCCAGGTAATGGCGCCAGTGTCTGACGGCCTCCACAATGGCCTGGGCCTCCTTTTCCACCGCTGAATGCCGAATTTCGGGACCTTGGAGGGTGCGGGAAAAAAACGCGACGGGCCTGCCTGCCTGGTTTAGTGTGGCGGCCAGGGCAAAATCAGATGCATCGCTTTCCACCTGAAAAGGGATGGATTCGTCTACCGCGTGCATCGTGGCTTTCGCGATGTCGTGTTTCAATGCCTTGAAGGCCAATTGGGCCTCTGGCATGAGTGGAAAAGTCGTGGACTTAATAAGCGGACAGGCTTTGTCCGCGTAGTTGGGGACCCACTGCGCATAATAGGAGAAGAAGCCTAGGCATCTCCTCAGTGCTTTTGCGCTAGCGGGCAAAGGAAGTTCAGCAAGGGGGCGCATACGGTCGGGATCAGGGCCAATGACCCCGTTTTCCACTACGTATCCCAGGATGGCTAACCGGCGCGTACGGAATACACACTTCTCCCTGTTGTAGGTCAAATTCAGGCGAGATGCAGTGCGTAAAAAGTTCTGGAGATTTGTGTCATGGTCCTGCTGATCACGGCCGCAGATGGTGACATTATCCAGGTACGGGAAGGTAGCCCGCAGCCCGTTCTGGTCCACCATTCGGTCCATAGCACGCTGGAAGACCGAGACCCCATTGGTGACACCAAATGGAACCCTAAGAAACTGATACAGATGACCATCCGCCTCAAAAGCCGTGTAGTGTCGGTCCTCTGGGCGGATGGGGAGTTGGTGGTAGGCGGACTTAAGGTCTATGGTGGAGAACACCCGGTACTGCGCAATCTGAGGGAGAGGATACGCATCCAGCTGCGTATATCGATTAATGGTCTGACTGTAATCAATGACCATCCGGGGTTTGTTCCCGCTCTTAACCACCACAACCTGTGCTCTCCACGGACTAACACTGGGCTGTATGATCCCTTCTTTGAGGAGCCGCTGAACCTCAGATCTGATGAAGATCCAATCTTCAGCGCTGTAACGCCTACTTTTAGTAGCGATGGGCTTGCAGCCTGGTACCAGATTCTTGAATAAAGAGGGTGTGGTGATCTTTAATGTAGAAAGATTGCATGCGGGGCGCTTTGGACAATTTGGAGACTGCAGCTGTTCCCCTACTGTCAGCGAAGGGAGTGGCCCACCGTACTGTAGGATCACACTCTTCATGTGGACCATAAAGTTTAGTCCGAGGAGAATTGGTGCGCAAAGATGCGGCAACACAAGGAGCCTGAATCGCTCGTAAATTGTGCCCTGCACTTTCAGAGTTACCACACAACGTCCTTGAACAGGGACAGACCGGGACCGTGATGCCATAGAGATTGTCTGTTTGGCAGGTTGAACCTGGAGTCCACACCTCTTCACAGTGTCAGGGTGAATAAAACTCTCAGTGCTCCCGCTGTCAAACAGATAATAAATTGCACGACCATTTACCTCTATGTCCATCATTGAACAGTCAAGCCTGTGGTGCTTAGCCTGGTTCAGGGTGATCGACGCCACCGTTGGCCCTTCAACGTCACTGCAGGCAGCTGAGGTCGATGCTGAGGACCCCTGCTGGTCGCTCCTGGTCGTCGTTGACCAAAATGGCCGCCCCCATGAATCGCACATGGTTGAGGGCGCCAAGCGTAGCGACTCCCGGTGGTCATCCTCCTCCGACTCCGTCGACCACAATGGCGTTGTCCTGGACTCGCACGTGGACGAACCCCGTGGGTACTTCGACGTCGATGGTGATGATCCCCGTTCTGAAGGGTCACAGGCTGCACTGCCGTTCTTGGGCTTTGATCTGCACACCTTCGCGTAGTGCCCCTTTTTACCGCATTGATTACAGACCACCGCTTTAGCAGGACACTTTTGTCGTGGATGCTTGGCTCCTCCGCAGAAGTAGCACCGCGGGCCGCATGGGGCTGCCGCCGCCGTCGGGTCTACATGGGAGCACGCCATAACACTGCACTTCGAGCCCGTGGGACGAGGAGGGATTTGTGACTGCTCCTGCCACGTTGTCTCCACGTGGTCCTCCGGATACAGGACCAAGCTCTTCGAAGCCGCCTCAAGCATTTCAGCCAATTCCATAGCTTGGGTCAGGTTGAGATTCCCCTTTTCTAGCAGCTTGAGACGGATGTACGAAGACCCTACCCCTGCCACAAATGCATCTCGGGCGAGGTCATACATATACTGCTCAGCCGACACAGCTTTGCAGTCGCAGCCCCTGGCAAGCTGCAAGAGCTCATTGACGTAATCCTCCATGGTTTCGCCCGACTGCCGACGTCGTGTAGCGAGGAGGTAACGAGCGTGGATCTCGTTGGGAGGTTTCGTGTAGCGCTTTTTTAAAAGCTCGAGGGCCCTCGGGTAAGTGGTGGCCGCACGGATCGCGAGGTAGACAGTGTCGCTTACCCTCGCATGGAGGACCCGGAGTCTGTCATCATCTGTGATGACCGCTGTGGAGGCTGCCAGGTAGTCTTCAAAACACTTCAGCCAGTGGTCGAAGGTGTTAGAGGCGCCCACCGCACGTGGATCCAGCGTCAGACGCTCTGGCTTTAAGATTTGTTCCATACTCTCCTTTCCGTCGAGAGCTTAGTGTTAGGCAATAAAATTGATGCACGTCAATTGAACTCAAGACACGAGGCTTCGGTAACTGAAGGCTTTTATTGCCTAACAATGGAACTACTAGAACGTAAGTACACCATCCCAGACTGACGAGGTCCCGCCCGAGCAGGGGGTCTTATACCTCTCCCAGGAGGCGGAGCCCGACTGGGATGTGCCACAACAGTAACAACCACAGGTGTATTAATCCCACCCTAGCCCAACAACAACATTAGAACAATCCCACAGTGTGAACACCCTAGCCCAACAACAACATTAGAACAACCCCACAGTGGGAACCAACGATGGTTCACCACAAGGATACAGATGTGTCAGGCAGGATAAAGGGGGATGTAAAAGGGGTGGGGGAGTTGCACTACTGGTTAAGGATAATATCACAGCTGTACTCCGGGAGGACACCTCAGAGGGCTCATATAGCGAGGCAATATGGGTAGAGCTCAGGAATAGGAAAGGTATAGTCACAATGTTGGGGGTTTACTGTAGGCCACCCAACTGCCAGCGGGAGATTGAGGAACAGATATGTAGGCAGGTTTTGGCAAGGTGTAAAAGTAACAGGGTTGTTGTGGTGGGAGATTTTAATTTCCCCGATATTGACTGGGACTCACTTAGTGCTAGAGGCGTGGATGGGGCAGAGTTTGGAAGGAGCATCCAGGAGGGCTTCCTGAAACAGTATGTAGATAGTCCAACTGTGGAAGGGGCCATACTGGACCTGGTATTGGGGAATGAGCCCGGCCAGATAGATGATGT
The DNA here is from genome assembly GCF_964213995.1 of Mustelus asterias. Classification (NCBI taxonomy): domain Eukaryota; kingdom Metazoa; phylum Chordata; class Chondrichthyes; order Carcharhiniformes; family Triakidae; genus Mustelus; species Mustelus asterias. The sequence goes on along the minus strand of NC_135809.1, from coordinate 37,246,963 downwards.
TTCAGTAGGGGAGCAGTTTGGGAACAGTGACCACAATTCAGTAAGCTTTAAGGTACTGATGGATAACGATAAGTGTAGTCCTCAAGTGAAGGTGCTAAATTGGGGGAAGGCTAATTACAACAATGTTAGGCAGGAACTGAAGAATGTAGATTGGGGACAGATGTTTGAGGGCAAATCAACATCTGGCATGTGGGAGGCTTTCAAGTGTAAGTTGATAGGGATTCAGGACCGGCATATTCCTGTAAGGATGAAGGATAAGTATGGCAAGTTTTGGGAACCTTGGATAACGGGAGATATTGTGAGCCTAGTCAAAGAGAAAAAGGAAGCATTTGTCAAAGCTAGGAGGCTGGGAACACACGAAGCAAGTGTGGAATACAAGGAACGTAGAAAGAAACTTAAGCAAGGAATAAGAAGGGCTAAAAGGGGTAATGAAAAAGCATTGGCCAGCAGGATTAAGGAAAATCCCAAGGCTTGTTATACATATATAAAGAGCAAGAGGGTAGCCAAGGAGAGGGTTGGCCAACTCAAGTACAAGGGAGGGAATCTATGTGTGGAGCCAGAGGAAATGGGCGAGGTATTAAATGAGTACTTTGCATCAGTATTCACCAAAGAGAAGAACTTGGTGGATGATGAGTCTGGGAAAGGATGTGTAGATAGTTTGAGTCATGTTGAGATCAAACAAGGAGGAGCTATTGGGGTTCTTGAGAAACCTTAAGGTAGACAAGTCCCCAGGGCCTGATGGGATATACTCAGAATACTGAGAGACAAGGGAGGAAATTGCTGGGGCCTTGAGAGAAATCTTTGTATCCTCACTGGCTACAGGGGAGGTCCCAGAGGATTGGAGAATAGCCAATATTGTTCCTTTGTTTAAGAAGGGTAGCAAGAATAATCCAGGTAATTACAGGCCGGTGAGCCTTACATCAGTGGTAGGGAAATTATTGGAGAGGATTCTTCGAGACAGGATTTATTCCCACTTGGAAATAAGAGGACGTATTAGTGAGAGGCAACATGGTTTTGTGACGGGGAGGTCGTGTCTCATGAACTTGATCGAGTTTTTCGAGGAAGTGACGAAGATGATTGATGAGGGTAGGGCAGTGGATGTTGTCCACATGGACTTCAGTAAGGTCTTTGACAAGGTCCCTCATGGCAGACTGGTGCAGAAGGTGAAGTCGCATAGGATCAGAGGTGAGCTGGCAAGGTGGATACAAAACTGGCTCGGTCAAAGAAGACAGAGGGTAGCAGTGAAAGGGTGCGTTTCTGAATGGAGGGCTGTGACAAGTGGTGTTCCTCAGGGATCAGTGTTGGGACCTTTGCTGTTTGTAATATATATAAATGATTTGGAGGAAAATGTAACTGGATTGATTAGTAAGTTTGCGGACGACACAAAGGTTGGTGGATTTGCGGATAGCGATGAGGATCATCAGAGGATACAGCAGGATATAGATCAGTTGGAGACTTGGGCGGAGAGATGGCAGATGGAGTTTAATCCGGACAAATGTGGGGTAATGCATTTTGCAAGGTCTAATACAGATAGGAAATATACAATAAATGGCAGAATCCTTAAGAGTATTGATAGGCAAAGAAAGGGATCTGGGTGTACAGGTATACAGGTCACTGAAAGTGGCAATGCAGGTGGAGAAGGTAGTCAAGAAGGCATATGGCATGCTTGCCTTCTTCGGCCGGGGTATTGAGTTAAAAAATTGGCAAGTCATGTTGCAGCTTTATAGAACCTTAGTTAGGCCGCACTTGGAATATAGTGTTCAATTCTGGTTGCCACACTACCAGAAGGATGTGGAGGCTTTGGAGAGGGTATAGAAAAGATTTACCAGGATGTTGCCTGGTATGGAGGGCATTAGCTATGAGGAGAGGTTGGAGAAACTTGGTTTGTTCTCACTGGAGCGCCGGAGGTTGAGGGGAGACCTGATAGAAGTCTACAAGATTATGAGAGGCATAGACAGAGTGGATAGTCAGAAGCTTTTTCCCAGGGTGGAAGAGTCAATTACTAGGAGGCATAGGTTTAAGGTGCAAGGGGCAAGGTTTAAAGGAGATGTATGAGGCATATTTTTTACACAGCGAATAGTGGGTGCCTGGAACTCATTGCCGGGGGAGGTAGTGGAAGCAGATACGGCAGTGACTTTTAAGGGGCGTCTTGACAAGTATATAAATAGGATGGGAGTAGAGGGATATGGTCCCTGGAAGGGTAGGGGGTTTTAGTTAAGTCGGGCAGCGTGTCAGTGCAGGCTTGGAGGGCCCAAGGGTCTGTTCCTGTGCTGTAATTTTCTTTGTTCTTTGTTCTGTTGGACACAGATGTTGAATTCCTGCAGCTGTCGATGAAAAGGAGAATCATTGAAAACAGTAGAAAATACGTGATGTACTGACAGACCTACCAAGCTCATAGACCATGCTTGCATACAAAATTGAGTGCATTGATATTACAGTTGGTGAGTTGCGAGCCATAAAGGTGCAGTGATATACAACCCACTGAGGATTTGACAGCTCCACTGTGGAGTCAAGTCCATCATGGTAAATAAAAGTGAGTGGGAGGTAATCGTTGGGAGGGGCATATAAGGACAGGCAAGAAGTGGGGAACTTAACCTTTGGGCGAACAGGAGCAGCATTAATGCCCCCAACTCTCCTACTGATAGAAGTCTACAAGATTATGAGAGGCATAGACAGAGTGGATAGTCAGAAGCTTTTTCCCAGGGTGGAAGAGTCAATTACTAGGGGGCATAGGTTTAAGGTGCAAGGGGCAAGGCACGGTAGCACAGTGGTTAGCACTGCTGCTTCACAGCTCCAGGGTCCCGGGTTCGATTCCCGGCTCGGGTCACTGTCTGTGTGGAGTTTGCACATTCTCCTCGTGTCTGCGTGGGTTTCCTCCGGGTGCTCCGGTTTCCTCCCACAGTCCAAAGATGTGCGGGTTAGGTTGATTGGCCAGGTTAAAAATTATCCCTTAGAGTCCTGGGATGTGTAGGTTAGAGGGATTAGTGGGTAAATATGTGGGGGTAGGGCCTGGGTGGGATCGTGGTCGGTGCAGACTCGATGGGCCGAATGGCCTCCTTCTGCACTGTAGGGTTTCTATGGTTTCTATGGTTTCTTACTCTACAAATATCATTTCCAGCCTCTGAGATTCCCTTGAAGGACCACAGTTTGGCTATTCAATGCCAAATACACCAGACAGAGAATTCATGGTGCACAATCCAACCTTCAATATTTAACATTCTCCCAGGGACCTATTAACAATTTACAGGGGCTAATGAGTCATGAACCTGTTTCCAAGGGGAAACTAGGCCATCTATTTCAATACTCTGAAAGAAATGGCAATGGCTGGAGCAGGAGTAGGGGAATAACAATTGTACCATGATTTTCACCCGGCAACTGCCTGCCCTTTCCTGTCCAGTGGCTAAGACAAAAATTGACTCAATTTTCTTGACCTGAAGAATGACCTGCAGGGAAAATTGCAATAAGTGCTATTCATGTGAAATTATATATTAGATGATTATTTTTAATAACTGTATTGTGGTGTTTAATAAAAATGCAAGAAGTGTACAGCCCTGACTTTCAAGTAAACAAAAGCACCAGCCTGGAAAATATTCAGAAGTTGCTTTTATGGTGCTGTTACTCTTAAAATAAAACTTGCACACGCTGTATAATGTAACTAATGGCATATTTAAGTACAGGGCAGTGAACTGGATAATTCAAAGCCTTTAGAATCCCACATTTTGTTTCCTCCTGAGGAGCAATGTTGCTTCTCTCAACAAAAGGAATAAAAAGCTTCTTGTACAAATAGGTTCACTGGTCTTCAATATTTAATATTCAGGAAAGAAAAGTTAGCAATGATAACTCAGCACAAGTACATAAATTGATAATTACATTTTTTGATGGGCTGCATCCAGCAGGAAGGAAACAAGGACACATTGTGCTGACAGGAACTTCATTTTTCACATCACCATTTTAGCAGTGCTTTGAAAATCCTTACAGGAAGTGCTGGTGGGGCACCATCTTATTGAAATAGTGAAAATCTAGTCGGATCCAAAAAAAAAATGTGCACAGGTAAATAAAGCAAAGTCCTGATATCCCTAAATACTGAGATTACAGGGCCACTGAGACACATTCACTGCACTACAGAAATTACAGCTGAGCCTTTCTTCCACTTGCTGGCACAGTGGTTAGCACTGCTGCCTCATAGCGCCAGGGACCCAGGTTCAATTCCTGACTTGGATCACTGTGTGTGAGGTTCCCACGTTCTCCCCGTTTCTGCGCGGGTTTCCTCCGGGCACTCCCGTTTCCACCCACAGTCAGAAAGACATGCTCGTTCGGTGCATTGACCATGCTAAATTCTCCCTCACTGTATCCGAACAGGCGCCGGAGTATGGCGAGCGATGATTCTCACAGTAACTTCATTGCAGTGTTAATGTAAGCCTACTTGTGACACTAATAAATAAATAAATGCTGAAAGAGCAGTATTCACTGAGAGACGATGTGCACACATTTGCTTCTAATGAGCTGTAGACTGAGTTTAGAGTCATGGGAATATTATGTCACATGTTTCAGTGGTCACGATTAACAGCAGTTTAAAATATGCTTCCTTAAAGGTACATGTGCATCTTATCACAACAATAGCTTTTCTTTGCTTTTGGGCCACCACCAAAACCGGTAACCTGCCTTTAGAAGTACCATGAGTCTGAGTGCAGATCTCACCACCCCCCCCCCCCCCCCCCACAACCCTCCCGAGTGCAAATCCCCACCCCCACCCCCAACAGTGCTCCTGAGCGCTGACCTCCTCTCAGCCCTCCTGATTTCTGTTCCAGGGTCAGCTAACAGTTGATGACATTTACATGACATATTCCCACTCACCTGACAAGTCATTGACATCTCTTCCGAAGCACTTCACGGCGGATGATCACCCTCTCAAATGGGCCTTTTTGAGGGCTCACTTTTACCAGGCCTGTCCTACCTCCTGTTTGCCAAGGACCGTCTCCAACATTCCCTGATTGCTGAATCCTAACGTTGGTGTTCACTTCCCCCAGACCAGGTATTTGGCCAATTGTCAGGTGGGAAATAGATGTGAGAACCGTAAATGTGGTCCTGGCATTAAGATCAGGAGAAGGCCTGCATCCCTGGCCCTACCAGGCTCCTCCACCATTTTCTGTTTCGCCCACAATCTCCACATAAATATTGTCCATGGTCGTGCTTGACTAAGTGCGATTAAACCCTCCAAAGTACAGAAGCTGCAAGAGATGACCCCATGTATAGTGCACCTAAATGTAATGAACATTTCATAAAATGATATAGAATGTAGAATGATACAGCACAAAGAAAAATCATTTGGCCCATTGTACCTACGCTCACTCATTGATAGAGCTATCCATTTAATTTCACTCTCTTACTCTTTCGACCTAACCTTGTAAATGCTCTCCCTCCAAGTATATATCCACATATCTAATTCACTTTTGAATTTGCTTTCACCACCTTTTCAGGCAGTGCATTCTAGATCACAATTCAAATATTTTAAAAAATGTTTCCTGATGTCCTTTTGTTTGAGCATGCACCTCATATTAGTGATGGACGCAAGGTTATACAGAATAACCTCAGCTATTAGGTGCAATCTAATGAAAACATTCTAAGTGCTGAATGAGCGAGAAAACGAGAGAGATTCATACCTGTTTTTTGGGTGGGTTTGAAAATGCAATTTTATGGCACTTAGCGCAAACGAAGAACCAGGGTGGAATTCTCACCAGCAGGGGTGGCGGAGCCCGAGCTCGCTGGGGATGCCAGTTGCTGAGCTCTAAACCACCATTGTGCAGGCAGCCCAATCTCCCAGTGTACTGGAAAATCTCTCCCTCCCCCTCCCCCCCCCACCATTGGGAGAACCCCGCCGATCACCCCTCCCTGGCTGAGTTCCCTCCCTCCCTCCCCTATTGTGCCCCCCTCCCCCAGTAGATTTCCCTTCCTTCCCCAATCGGCCACACACCCCCACCAGCAGAGTTCCCTCCCTCCCACTCCGATTGCCCCCCCACCTGGCCCCCCGGCATCGTGCCCCCTTCCTTCCCACCCTGGAAGAGTTCCGTCCTTCCCTGCCAACCCGGCAGAATTAACCCCTTCCCACCCACCCCAGCAGAGTTAACCCCATTCCCTCCCACCCCAGCAGAGTTAACCCCATTCCCTCCCAAGGGCACTGCCCTGCCCTGCCCCCGATCACCCAGGGGACTTCAATGACCTCTGATCCCTCTGCTGAGGCCACCACGTCAAGTTTCCGCTGTGATTCTCGCTGGGGAGAATCTCACGTGGTGAGGTGGTTAAAGTAAGTGAGCTGGGATGATAGCATCTGGGATTTGTTAATGACATAAGCATGTCATTAATATTTAAATCACTTTGCGTTCTTCCTGGGTGCTAAGCCAATTTCGCTAGCAAAGTAGCACCGGTATGATCGGGGATGCGAAGATCCGGGCACATTTCTCATATTTTGCCTCCTGCCCGATCTTACCACCTTGCCTCACGCCCATTGTGCGCAATTCTGGGCACCACACTTCAGAAAGCCATGGAGAGAATGCAGAGAAGATTTACCAGAGTGGTACCAAGGGTGAGAGAATTCAGTTATGCAGAGAGAGAGAGATGAGGGGAGTTGGAAATATCTTTTCTGAACGTTAAGGGGAGATTTAATTGGAGTGATTAAAAATCTGAGGTATTTTGATAGAATAAATGGGGAGAACGTGTTTCCACTGACAGAACGATTAATGAGTAGAGAATACAGATTTCAGATAATTGACAAAAAGCCAGGGAGACAATGGAGAGAAATAAATTCTCTGAGTTGTGTTCTGGATGCACTGCCTGAAAGAGTGGTGGAAGGAGATTCAAGAAGAGCTTTTAAAAGGGCATTGGATTTTTTTTTAAAAGAAAGAAATTGCAAGGGTTTTGGGGAAATAGCAGGGTGTGGGACTAATTGGTAACTATTTCAGAAAGTTGGCGCAGGCACGTTAGATTGAATGATTCCACCTGTGCTGTATTTTTCTATGAATCTATAAACTTATATCAAGAGGCTACAAGAATATTAGGCATATGCTGACACAGCTGGTGATTACACAATACTGCATTCCTTAAACAATTCTTCAGTAAAAGCACGAGGTTCCTTCATTTACAAAATAAATATTTTTAAGCTCATTAAACTGGGTAAGCATCTTTTTCTAAAACTACAGAAAACATCTAACAAGAAGCATTTTTGTTTGAATTCCTGCTCTGCAAATACCTGCTGTGGTTCCAGACTGGCTTGCTTTGGCTTTATTGATCAAATTTGTTTCTCCAGAACCTTGTCAGGTGCATATTGCAGCCCCAAGAATCTCTTTGGGACTTCTTTTTGGGTACCAACTAATTATACAAAATCAAATTAACTCAGGGACAAATTAAAAAAGGGCGACTCCCCAAAAGGAGGGGAGGAATTTCTTTGGTATGTCTTTCGATACCAATCAAATAAACGAACTCAAATTAATTTAGGGACAAATTAAAAGGGGCGGAATCTCTTTGGGAAACTTAGAAAATGTTTCACAGTGCTCATTTCCAATTAACTGCACAAACTGTTCCTTCTTCTCCTGGATTAGTATATTCCATTATTTAATTATCTGACCTTCAGATAATTGTCAGCAGTTCTTCCTGTTGTGCTATCCCTCGTGACTATATATAGTCCATCATGCATGCATAGATTAGTCTTATGCAGTTACATCAGGAAGCCCTTATTTGTTTTCATGTGGCTAACTGGAGGATCTTGTACACAGTAACTGAACAGGAATCAGAGAAATGATAATATGACTCTCCAACAATAGCAGGAGACTTATAATGGGAAGTACTGAAGCCCAATAGAATTGAAAGCAATCATTAACTGGAAGCATTTTTTTGCAGTAGAAGGCAAGTAACCAGGTTTATTTAGAGTGGTTAGTATTTGTCTCAATTGCAGCACAACAGTGAAACACAATTCATGATTGAACTGGTCAGTCTTTATGGTCGCAATACAGACTTTAAAAGTACAATGGGCTCCAACAATGGGCTTTTGATCCTGATAGAAAAAACAGACTCTGCCCACTAGGGTTCTCTACTGTTGACCCGATTAAACGTATTGAGACTAGGGAAGTTCCCCTTTTGGATAACCACAGTTGATGCTCACCATACTGGAGGGAAAGTTAATGAAGGTCTCATGGGCAGTCACTCCATATCCTAAAACCAAACCACCCAGAGGATTATTGCTTCGACTTTCTTAGGTTGGAATGCTGCCTCACTTCCTTTCACTAGGGGTACTGACCACCTGATGGACCCCATATTGAGGCTCACGCAACTCTCCACCTTCATCTTCTCCACCAACAATATCTTTTCTGATAAAGGGAATTATATTTGGAATGGTATGGATTCTGCTCCAAGCAGCCTCAATAGTAACTTAGCAACAGAAATCAGGCACCAGTCATATTTGAATCCTAACACAACTCACTAGGTGGTCCATTACTCTTGCTCAACCTATGGCAGGAATGCACTAAAAAGGTGCAAAAATGTTACAGCCCGATATACTGCTACAGCTCTCACCAAAGTAGGCAGAAGTACTGCATTGTTGAAGTCTCTTTTGGATGAGACATTAAATTGTGATCTGTCTAGCTGTTCAGGTGAATGTAAAATATCTCACGACATTGTTCAAAGAAGAGCAGGGAGTCCTTCTGACCCATACTGGCGTCTCAACCGATATCTCCAAACTAAATGAACTAGTTATTTATCTCATTTATTGATTGGACCTTGGTTAATTGACTGCTATGCTTGCCTACATAATCACTTCAGATGTAATTTATTGGTTGTGAAACACTCTGGAAAATTGAGAGGATACGAAGGACACTTAGATACATTTAGGGTATTTTCCTTTGCTCAACACACCTGGAGAATGTTTTGTTCCAGTTCCAATCAACAGAGAAATCTTTTCACACACATCTTAAAGTTTATTTGTTAGTGTCACAAGTAGGCTTACATTAACACTGCAATGAAGTTACTGTGAAAATCCCCTAGTCACCACACTCTGGCGCCTGTTAGGGTACACCGTGGGAGAATTTAACATGGCCAATGCACCTAACCAACGCGTCTTTCGGACTGTGGGAGGAAACAAGAGCACCCGGAGGAAACCCACACAGACACGGGGAGCAAGTGCAGACTCCACACAGTCAGTGACCCAAGCCTGGAATTGAACCTGGGTCCCTGGCACTGTGAGGCAGCACTACTAACCACTGTGCCACCATGTGTGCCATGTGTGCCATTCATCTCTAATTGAGGATAGGTTGAGAGAGCTACGTCTTTTCTCCTTGGAGAGGCAAAGGATGAGAGGCGACCTGATAGAGGTGTATAAGATGTTGAGAGGTATTGATAGAGTGGATTCTCAGAGGCTTTTACCCAGGGCTGAAATGGTTGCCACAAGAGGTCACAGGTTTAGAGTGCTGGGGAGTAGGTACAGAGGAGACGTTAGGGGTACGTTTTTCACTCAGAGGGTGGTGGGTGCGTGGAATCGGCTGCCGGTGGTGGTGGTGGAGGCGGATTCGATAGGGTCCTTTAAGAGACTTTTGGATAAGTTCATGGAAGTTAGTAAGATAGAGGGTTACAGGTAAGCCTAGTAGGTAGGGACATGTTCAGCGCAACTTGTGGGCTGAAGGGCCTGTTTGTGCTGTAGCTTTTCTATGTTCTATGTTCTAATATCATAATTATAACCCTCCGAGATGGCTGGGACAATGGTTCAGGTCATGGGATTCATACCTGATGCATAGATTGATTGTATTAATTGTAATTGTAATTGCTTTCTGTGTTTGTATGGCATTATTGAACGCTTGCTGTAAAACAGTAACAGCATGGATTATGCGGGCGCAAGTGTACAGGCAGAGGGGGAAGACCGCCTGACAAAGGAGCTGGGCCCATACACCGATAACATTTGGTTCTGAATTGGTCATGGGGCCAGGTTTGGACCTGGCCCGACCAAAAGGGGAGGAATGAAGAAGGGAACAGGTTAATGAACTTTGTAACACTTAAGATTTGTGCAAAGCATTGAAACCCGAACTTTGTAATACTTAGAGATTTGTGAGAAGCATTGTAGAGCTCATTGTTTTCATGTCTGTAGAGCTTGTTTTCGTGTATCCAAACAGATAAGAGAAGCAGCTGCTGGGTACAAGCTCATGATTTTTCCCGGCTAATTGTGTTCAGGAATGTGGCTCGTTTAAGCTAGAATCCATTTTGTGTTCTTTTATATTATGTACTTTGCTGTTTAGCATGGTGGAGCTTATATGCATGCCTTCTGTGATCGTATAATAATAGATTCATATATATTCATTATATACTATTCATCCTTATCGATATAAATTGTTATCTAGGCCCCTGTACATCAGTTAACTTGTTTATGCAAACTTATAATCTTGTGTGCTGGACATAGAGGCGACGGAACAGATAGTTGCAGCCTTGAGATGGCCATGATTACACGGACTACGCGGAGGCGCTGAGGCAGCAATAATCGTGAGAAAATGCTGACGTGACCAGGGGTGAAAATATATGTATAAATATTTGCTCTTAACTTATATTCAGAGAGAAGTCTGGAGACCGCGTTAGGGATCGGACTTCTCCCACAAGCTTGTGAAAATAAACCACTGTACTTTGACTCACGACTAGTCTCAGAGGTATTATTTACCTACAACACATGTAACAACCATCATTTCAGCGACAAAACGGAGGCTCAGATGAGAAGATAAAATCAAAAGAAATCAGTAAATTTGCATATGCAGTACTTTTGACGTGCAAACTCAACTGAATGAAACTTCATAATCTGTTTAGAGAACTCAGCTAATATTTCGCAACTACATATTTTTTCACAAGTATTTCAGTTCTCCCTTTCTGAAATAAGAACATTTTTTCTCATATGCTAAAAGTTAAGCACCACTTTATCAGCAGGCAACATCCTTGTAAATCTCCTCTGTACCCTTTCTATGGCTTCCACATCCTTTCTGTAATGAGGCGACCAGAACTGGGCACAGTACTCCAGGTGGGGTCTGACCAGGGTCCTACACAGCTGCAGCATTATCTCCCAATTTCTAAACTCAATTCCTCTATTGATGAAGGCTAGTATTCCATACGCCTTCTTAACCACAGCCTCTACCTGCGACGCTGCTTTGAGTGTCCTATGAACCCGAACTCCAAAATCCTTCTGATCTTCCACACTGCCAAGCGTCTTACCCTTAATATTATATTCTTTCATCCTATTCGACCTGCCAAAATGAACCACCACATACTTATCTGGGTTGAAGTCCATCTGCCACTTCTCCGCCCAGTATTGCATCTTATCTATGTCTCGTTGCAACTGCTGACATCCCTATACACTATCCACAACACCACCAACCTTTGTGTCATCAGCAAACTTGCCAACCCATCCTTCCACTTCCTCATCCAGGTAATTTATAAAAATCACAAAGAGCAAGGGTCCCAGAACAGATCCCTGGGGCACTCCACTAGTGACCGACCTCCATGCTGAAAAAGACCCATCTACAACCACTCTTTGCCTTCTCTGGGCAAGCCAGTTCTGAATCCACAAAGCAACGTCCCCTTGTATCCCATGTCCATCCCATATTGGTTCCCCTCATCCTGTATTGTTTTCGCCACGTGTTTAATATGATCTGCCAAGCAAGTTATATTCTCCGAAGCATACGTACAGCATTCGGAGCCAACTATAGCGCATGTTCCTCCTTGGGAGGCTAGCACATAATCAAGTGCCAATCAGTTCTGTAACGCCACAGTCCGAATAGCTACGACCTCTGCTGATATTTCAGAGACGGCCGTGCTCACCTCCTCGAACCCAGCTTTAGTTTCATTTGCAATTTTCTCTAGGGTCGAGGCCATTCGTATAAGTTCCTGTGCTGCCTTTGTCGTCCCATAAAGTGGGTAGGCTATCATGAAGAACCGTTCTGTCTCACTAATGGCTCGCTTAGCCCTAAGCAGGTGTATCTCGGGGTGGTCCCGTAAGCCAGTGTAATGGTGAATATCGGGCACCACATATGCTAAATAACATGATCCTGCCCAATTCCAGGGAAGCCACGGGTAGGCATTGTTTCCACAGACAAAATAGGTACCATTATATAGAGTCATCCCGCTCATATAAGCGGAGGAGAGGCTGTGGGGCACTGGATTGTGACCTGTTGTACCATGGCCCAAGCGTCATTAGTGACATTAATCTGCTGTATACAGTAGCTACGGCCAACAGGTATGATTCCATTTCTTGTCAGGCAGATAAATCCCCTTTGTTGATTTTTCACGACGAAGTAGGGTGGGGATCCTGATCTGTCATAGCTGGGTTGGTAATGTTTCTTAAAGGTCGATAAAGTGCTCCCCCGCCCCCTAGCCTTAAAACAACATCACTGTTGCTGATGTTAAACGTACCCTGCATGGTGGTACCCGATGGGGTTTTGAATGTCAGTTTCCTTGTCCCTTCCTGGGTTCCATTCTGATTTAAAATCCATTCTATCATTTCTGGAGCTGATAAAGGGATAGGGAATAAAGGAATTCCTCCCTTTCCTCCGTGCGTGGGAATGTGTGAACAGACCCAGCACTTGCTCAGATTTGATTGTGATGCATTCAGATAAGACATATACACAAGGGTGTTTCTAGAGGACTGGTGCAATGACCGCGTGGATCGGTCAAGTCTCTTGCTGAGGTACTCATCCTCCTGAATCCTCTGCCCCCCCGGTTCCTCAATTAAGCACTGGAAACTCCAGCTGCACCAGGTTACATTGCATGGAAGTTCCCAATCACCTCGCCCCTCCAACAGGGTTGGCAACATGATGCGGTTAAGGGATCCTGAGCAGCGGTCCACACGGGTTACCTCCCAGGGGTATCTCATGTGTCGGGTAGTTACAATAGACAGAGTCATTGTTACAGAGATGATCACTGTGCTTTATCCCTAAATCCTCATAATTCCATCTATACTTTCCCGCTATGGCTAGCAGGGCCAGGGTCGTGAGAAGCATCTTATCACTTACTAATAATCCGTGCGACCGTTATACAATGGTTCAAAGGCTATATTGCCCACGCGCAACTTCCCGCGAACCCGTTCAGCTTGCTTGCAGGTCAGTCGTTGTCTGTTTATATCTGCAATTGGAGTATAAGACATATTTTTCCAATTAGTTCCAGCATATTCTTTCAACTGAGTGTAATGTTTCCATATACCTTTCCCTCTTATGTCTATACAGGCACAGGTGTCTCCACTAATGATAACTTCATATGGCCCATTCCATTTTGGTGCAAACCCTGGTTTGTCAGGTAGTGTTTTCACTAGGACGTCCCGCTGTTGGGAGGTCAGGGAGCATTTCAAGCTCTCTCTCCGCGTCTCTTATTTCCTGATTGTCTTTTACCAATTTGCGCATCCCTTTTAGTTGGGTGCTTAGTTCCAAAACATATCTCCTGATTTTATCTTTTAGTGGACCTACATCGGTCCCACCTGTTATGATGCTTTCTGGTAATTGCATCGCCCGTCCTGTCATTAGTTCATAAGGAGTTAATCCGGTTGTCTGGTTTGTGGTAGCCCTTAATCTCATTAGTATAGTGGGCAATACCTCTGTCCACATTTTTCCTCATGTTTGCATGGCTTTAGCTAGTGCATTATACATTTAATTACATGTCCCCCTTCCATAGAAAGCTTAGTGTGAATCAAATAACACTTTGCACTGGCTTTTTGGCTGCAGCTGGACATCCATTCATTTGTATATAATCCTATCAAAAGACATCGCTTTCCCCATTAAAATCACATGCCAAACAGCTCCAATCTTTACATGATGTACTCTTACATTATATCTAATTTGATCATTTGTTTGCGTGCAAGCGCCGCATTACAGTACTTCACAAAATGCCACTACTCAAATGCCTAACACCAACATTTAGTTTGGAGTAAATAGCCTTTTCTCCTACAGAATTATGTTTTTATCAATACACAATATATATTATATAAAATTGGTTAAGTCTTTTCAGGATTTGATTTTATTCTCGGGTCTATATGGCAGTGCTTATACTGTATAATAATCGAGCGGCAGTTGTATTATGCTGCTTTACACATCATAACTGTGATATCCAAACCCTTTTAATTTAAGCCATTTCCTTTTTTAAACTGAGCTCCAAATCAAAAACCTCCGCACTCTAGGAAAACAACAGGTGCCAAATCAAAATCAAAGTAGGTACAATACATACTAGTTAATTGATTAGAAACGTTTTGGTTTGATTTTTAACTGGCCAGATTTTAAGCTTTGCAGTGTTTTTATATTTGGAAAACCTTGAACAATAGATGGCACATGAAATTCCAACGGCAGTACATAATTTTAACCAGTTACAGAATGCCAAACTATCAGACATAGGTAAATCACTATATTCTGTAGACCTTAATACTGCATTCTAACTGGGCAATTTGCATTGGTGTTGGTCTCCAGAAGTTAGTACCGTAGTCAGGTTTTCCTTTGGATGGGCTAATCAGAACTATCATCAATATTAGACGATGTAATTTGTTGCATGTTAACGAAACAACATAATACAAGCCTTGAATTTCATATTGGTCCAAATGTTATTTAGAACTAACTGGCAACACAAGTTCCAACAATTCATGGTGTTACAAAGTTTAGCAATGTTTGGCAACAAATGCAGATTAAAAATACTTAACGACAATATCCTTATCTGCATTGACAACTGAGGTTTTAACTGATTAATCTCCTGCTGGAACTTGGAGTAATCAGAACTACGATTCATTTCACTAACTTGATATACTTTAAACTGACTCATAGACAATATATTCACCTCATTCTTTTGTTCCTGCTTTTCTACTTCTCCACAAAATTACTTATTTTTTTTTAACTTCTCAACTAACTCTCTTATAATTTCGACTTCAAGACAAAGGAAAGAGCACATGGTCCTTCCAAGGTTTAAATCCTTTCTTAACATTAAAACATTAAAGAAAGTAAAACATTCAAAGAGAATACAGAACGTTGATTAAGACGGTCGCTTTTATTCTTCTGTCTTCCAAACTGTACTTAAACTCAAAACAGAAGTAAATTCAACAAATCTTATCACTTTAATCTCTTACAGTTTTAACACTTCCCCAGCTACCCGAGGCTGAACCAAGATGCAAAGCACTGCATCCACTGCCCGTAGCAAACACTCCAGGCTTCAACAGCTCCTGCTCTCAATTGCACTATCGTAAAATTTCAACTGGGGGAAAGTAATTTATTAAACTCGCACACTGAGAAGCAATTCACTTTGATCTGCTATACCCTATTTCACCGCATGAGGCTCTCGATCGCACAATTACATCCTCTCTCTCTCTCTCTGTGCCATACAGAGTCTTACAGCCTGCTTGTTTCTTTTAACCCTTTACTCCCCTCTTTGGTCTATCACGCTTCAGACCAACCAATTTAACCTGATTTGAGTCCCTTCTGGCTTTGCGGTGGCACTGGGTCTATTCCACCAATCCTCCCCCTCCTGATCATCCGTATCCGTATTTTGGAACATTGGCAAGCCAGATACCTCCGGTTTTTTATCTTTCCTTTGTTCGGCTTGCCGTTCTAATCCTTTTTCTCGGTCTCGTCTTTCCTTTGCAGTCTCTCTTGTTCTGCTCTATCTCTTTTGTCCTTCTCATACTTCTCACATTCCCACTTCAACATTTCCCAAGTTTTAGGGTTCCCTCATTATCACATACACTGATCCCTCTTCTACATGCATTATCCCCTTCTTAACTGTTTTGTTGTGGTAATTCTGCTCCAGAAAGTGGGAGCATTCCCTAATACCCTCTGAATCTCTACTTTAAACTGGGCGAGGGGTGCTTGTTGGGCATCTATCTCCGATGTTAGGGCGACTACATATGTCCACCGTCCCCCACTATAATCCTGTGCTGGAGGAGCGGCGGGTCCACCTGCTACCTGCCTCCACTTATCCGCTGGACAGGCTGCCCTGACCAGCTGGTGTACGTCTCTCAGGTGTAATTGGTGTCCTAACCAGATTGTATCTAATTCTTCCCAGTGTTTGCGCTTCTAGGTTGTAATTTACCCAGGGAAGCCATTATCTGCTGTCTCTATCCTGGGGTGAAGGGTTTATAATTGGCCTTTGGCTGCGCATCTGTTCCCCCTCGGGTTACTGGTGCTACGTTGTGTTCTAGCGCTTCCCACTCCTCTGGAGGAGCGGTTAGTCCCTGTTGTGTGGACTCATTAGGAGGTAGAGGAACAGTTTCCCCTCTCCATTGCTTTTCTTCTAACACAGGGTTTTGTTTCTCCAGTTCCCTTACTCTGGATTCTAACTCTCTAATCTTTTCTTTATCTTCACTCCACCTTTTAGTAGAGGTGACTACTTGCTCAATTAGTCCAGCTAACTGATGTATTAACAATACTTCTATCTTCTTTGTCTTGTTTCTCTTAAGTAGACAGGGGTCTTCTGTCCGTTAATTCCTATTACATAGATCATTTTATTCGTTATGGGTAAGGGTAGGTCAGTGATAGATATGGCCGTGTCCACCAGCATTTCACATTGTGCAGACACATAGATTCTACCCTCCTTCTTACCCAAACTCGCGGGGGCTGCCCCTCTTCAGTTTGCCCCCTCCTGTAGTGGCGGAGGAAGCCCATGTTTGCTCCAACAGGTGGCCTCAGTGTGGCCCCACTTATTGCAGAATCGGCAGGATGCGGTAGTTGTCATGGGGGACTTTAACTTTCCAAATATTGATTGGAACCTTTGTAGGTCAAATAGTTTGGATGGGGCAGTTTTTGTGCAGTGTGTGCGGGAGGGTTTCCTGACACAATATGTGGATGGGCCGACTAGAGGTGAGGCCACATTGGATTTGGTACTGGGAAATGAACCGGGCCAAGTGTTAGATTTGGTTGTGGGAGAGCAATTTGGAGATAGTGACCACAATTCGGTGTCTTTTGTTATTGCAATGGAGAGGGATAGGGCCGTACGGCAGGGCAAGGTTTACAATTGGGGGAGGCGTAATTATGATGCGATTAGGCAAGAATTAGGGGGCATAAGTTGGGAACAGAAACTGTCAGAGAAAGGAACTAATGAAAAGTGGAACTTTTTCAAGGAACAAATACTGGATGTCCTTGATAGGTATGTTCCTGTCAGGCAGGGAGGAAATGGCCGAGTGAGGGAACCATGGTTCACAAAAGAGGTGGAATGTCTTGTGAAAAGGAAGAGGGAAGCTTATGTAGGGATGAGGAAACAAGGTTCAGATGGCTCGATTGAGGGTTACAAGTTAGCAAGGAATGAGCTAAAAAAGGGGCTTAGGAGAGCTAGGAGGGGACATGAGAAGTCCTTGGCGGGTCGGATCAAGGAAAACCCCAAGGCTTTTTACTCTTATGTGAGGAATAAAAGAATGACCAGGGTGAGGTTAGGGCCGGTCAAGGACAGTAGTGGGAACTTGTGTATGGAGTCAATAGAGATAGGCGAGGTGATGAATGAATACTTTTCTTCAGTGTTCACCAAGGAGAGGGGCCATGTTTTTGAGGAAGAGAAGGTGTTACAGGCTAATAGGCTGGAGGAAATAGATGTTCGGAGGGAGGATGTCTTGGCAGTTTTGAATAAACTGAAGGTCGATAAGTCCCCTGGGCCTGATGAAATGTATCCTAGGATTCTGTGGGAGGCAAGGGATGAGATTGCAGAGCCTTTGGCGTTGATCTTTGGGTCCTCGCTGTCCACGGGGATGGTGCCAGAGGACTGGAGAGTGGCGAATGTTGTTCCTCTGTTTAAGAAAGGGAATAGAAATGACCCTGGTAATTATAGACCGGTTAGTCTTACTTCGGTGGTTGGTAAATTGATGGAAAGGGTCCTTAGGGATGGGATTTACGACCATTTAGAAAGATGCGGATTAATCCGAGATAGTCAGCACGGATTCGTGAAGGGCAAGTCGTGCCTCACAAATTTGATAGAATTTTTTGAGGAGGTAACTAAGTGTGTTGATGAAGGTAGGGCAGTTGATGTCATATACATGGATTTTAGTAAGGCGTTTGATAAGGTCCCCCATGGTCGGCTTATGATGAAAGTGAGGAGGTGTGGGATAGAGGGAAAGTTGGCCGATTGGATAGGTAACTGGCTGTCTGACCGAAGACAGAGGGTGGTGGTCGATGGAAAATTTTCGGATTGGAGGCAGGTTGCTAGCGGTGTGCCGCAGGGATCAGTGCTTGGTCCTCTGCTCTTTGTGATTTTTATTAATGACTTAGAGGAGGGGGCTGAAGGGTGGATCAGTAAATTTGCTGATGACACCAAGATTGGTGGAGTAGTGGATGAGGTGGAGGGCTGTTGTAGGCTGCAAAGAGACATAGATAGGATGCAAAGCTGGGCTGAAAAATGGCAAATGGAGTTTAACCCTGATAAATGTGAGGTGATTCATTTTGGTAGGACAAATTTAAATGTGGATTACAGGGTCAAAGGTAGGGTTCTGAAGACTGTGGAGGAACAGAGAGATCTTGGGGTCCATATCCACAGATCTCTAAAGGTTGCCAGTCAAGTGGATAGAGCTGTGAAGAAGGCCTATAGTGTGTTAGCTTTTATTAACAGGGGGTTGGAGTTTAAGAGCCGTGGGGTTATGCTGCAACTGTACAGGACCTTGGTGAGACCACATTTGGAATATTGTGTGCAGTTCTGGTCACCTCACTATAAGAAGGATGTGGAAGCGCTGGAAAGAGTGCAGAGGAGATTTACCAGGATGCTGCCTGGTTTGGAGGGTAGGTCATATGAGGAAAGGTTGAGGGAGCTAGGGCTGTTCTCTCTGGAGCGGAGGAGGCTGAGGGGAGACTTAATAGAGGTGTATAAAATGATGAAGGGGATAGATAGAGTGAACGTTCAAAGACTATTTCCTCGGGTGGATGGAGCTATTACAAGGGGGCATAACTATAGGGTTCGTGGTGGGAGATACAGGACGGATATCAGAGGTAGGTTCTTTACGCAGAGAGTGGTTGGGGTGTGGAATGGACTGCCTGCAGTGATAGTGGAGTCAGACACTTTAGAAACATTTAAGCGGTTATTGGATAGGCACATGGAGCACACCAGGATGATAGGGAGTGGGATAGCTTGATCTTGGTTTCAGATAAAGCTCGGCACAACATCGTGGGCCGAAGGGCCTGTTCTGTGCTGTACTGTTCTATGTTCTATGTTCTTTCTACCCCCCTTCGGAGCCCTACATTCTCTGATAAAGTGACCCGGTTTCCCACAATTGTAGCACACAGCCTTTGGTTTAGCTCCTCCACTGTTTGCACTAACATTTTCCTGTTTTATTTGTGGATATGGTTTCTCATCTAGTCCGTCTCTAATTCCAGATGCCCATTCTACTAATTCATCATAGTTCTGGGTATTGAGAACTCCCATTTCAAGGATTTTTTGGTGAGCTGGCAACAGCCTGTCTTTAAAATGGTGGAGGGGCCGGCCACGATGGGGTGTAGTTTCAGGTGTACTTTATTTAAAGCTGTATAATTAAAACATTAAAGCAAACAACAACAAACATCCATGCAACCACTTTGTTAAACACACACAGACACACATGGAAGCTTCCAACATTTTAATGTTTGCTTTGTCATCAGCCCATTTCTTACCCGAGACTGAGACCTGTTCAGTTAATCCAATTGGTGAACTAAGAGAACTCCAATTTTCATAGTTGTCTTTCTTTTCCTTTTTCAACCATTTTCGTTGTTGGTCTAGCAGGTGGGATGAATCCCCCCCCCCCCTTTTATCATCTGTTTAATGAATGTGTCCCTCTCAGTCATATATTTGTTTATCAGGGATCCTGGATCCCCACTGTCCTTGTGATCCCGCCGTAATACCAATAAGTTTATACTCACCACCTGGAGTCTTCTTTTCTCCCGTCTTGCTCTCCCCTCACAGGTCGCTCTTATCAGAGTCCGGTGATACCTGGGGTGATCAGATCCCTCCGTACCCACCACATACTATTAAGCCGGCTTTTACATGAAGGCTTTTCCTTCCACTCCGGCGTCGCTCAGACAGTCTCTTTCTCACTCATGTCTGAACATCACACCTCAGGCAACCTTTTTCCAGACTCTAACACCCATTTCAATTTCCTGATCATCGCGTGGGGGATTTCCCCTCTTAACAACTGGTCTAAGGCTGCGTGTTAGAGTCAATTGCCTCCTTGTCCGTATGTGCTCAGTTCAGACGTCTTTACTCTCACACTCTCTCCTCACAGATGATCACCAACGGTAGTTTTACCCACTCTACTAAGTTCAGTATTCTATTCCAGTGTCCCGGTCGTGGCCATTCGACTGGACCCGTAAACAGATCCCGGGTTTCGGCACCAATTTGTTGTAGGTAAATCATACCTCTGAGACTAGTCGTAAATCAAAGTACAGTGGTTTATTTTCACAAGCTTGTGGGAGAAGTCCGATCCCTAACGCGGTCTCCAGACTTCTCACCGAATATAGGTTAAGAGCAAATATTTATACATATATTTTCACCCCTGGTCACGTCCGCATTTTCTCATGATTATTGCTGCCTCAACACCTCCATGTAGTCCGTGTAATCGTGGCCATTTCAAAGCTGTGACTATCTGTTCTGTCGCTTCTATGTCCAGCACACAAGATTATAAATTTGCATAAACAAGTTAACTGATGTACAGGGGCCTATATAACAATTTATATCGATAAGGATGAATAGTATATAATGAATATATATGAATCTATTATTATATGATCACAGAAGGCTTGCATATAAGCTCCACCATGTTAAACAGCAAAGTACATAATATAAAAGAACACAAAATGGATTCTAGCTTAAACTAGCCACATTCCTGAACACAATTAGCTGGGAAAAATCATGAGCTTGTACACAGCAGCTGCTTCTCTTATCTGTTTGGATACACGAAAACAAACTCTACAGACATGAAAACAATGAGCTCTACAATGCTTCGCACAAATCTCTGAGTATTACAAAGTTCGGGTTTCAATGCTTTGCACAAATCTTAAGTGTTACAAAGTT
The DNA here is from genome assembly GCF_964213995.1 of Mustelus asterias. Taxonomy (NCBI): domain Eukaryota; kingdom Metazoa; phylum Chordata; class Chondrichthyes; order Carcharhiniformes; family Triakidae; genus Mustelus; species Mustelus asterias. The sequence continues at coordinate 37,225,972 of NC_135809.1, read as the reverse complement.
CATTAACCCGTTCCCTTCTTCACATGTCCTAAGTTTCTTGCTGCTATGAGCTAGTTGAGTATGAATGGTACTAGAGGATGGCTTGTCTTCCCACTTGCCTCTTTCTGCTGATAAGCATCGCATCCCTTGGACCCCTCCACTTCCCCAAACTATAACCCGAAATAAGGATCTGACCACGAAAGGGAATTGAGGATGTAACTCGTTTGGTCCACAGGTTGCTCATTTCAGAATTGCCACATACAATTATGATTAACATGTATTTTTATTAAATGTTTTAATTAGTTGAGTCATTAGTATTGTATGACATAAAGGGAAGGGATCAACAAGACCCAATACCAGATGGGACTTGAGATGTTAATTGGGGGAGGGTGAAACTCGGACTCATTGTAGGATTAAAAAAACTGTGACTGTGATCAGCTGCTTGTTTCTACTTCAGGGATAATTGTGGTTCAGCTCATACCTTAACCTTGCAAATTAAACTTTGCAGTATTTCATTACAAAGCAGCAGAATCCTCTCAGCTCAGGATGGCCGAGGAGCTTGGCTGATGTTGGATTCCATTTTACCTTCAGCAATTTGTTTCATTTAAATATTCACAAAGGGTTTGTGGATTAAAGCATTTGTCAGTGATTGTGTTTATTCTCTGAATTGGTTTATTTTAATTGGTTGGTTTTTTTCCCTGTCATTTGACAGTCTGATTGTTAGGAAATTTTACACCTCGATCTTCTTTTTTGTTAATTTATTTTCTTTTCTCTCCTGAAGATGCCAGCTGTCCTCTAATGCTTCATTCAAGTGGCCAATCTTCAATGAGATTTGACAATTATTCAATGATCTCATGTCGCAATCAAGTGCAATGCCAACAATCTTTCCACCAGTTCCCTGGGATAGCTAGGGATGGGATGTCTAGTGGTTCATTTCCTTCCCTTATTTACAGACACTAAAAACAAATGTAACACCTTGAGTAGCTTAAGTTAAGTTTTAGGGTCACAAGTAGGCTTACATTAACACTGCAATGAAGTAACTCTGAAAATCCCCTAGTCACCACACTCGGATGCCTGTTCGGGTACACTGAGGGAGAGTTTAGCATGGCCAATGCACCTAACCAGTTATGACACCCTTATAAGAGGCTTATGCAGGACTTGCATTGATAGCAATGAAGAAAAGAGATTAAATTAAATGTTCAAGATAGAACATCAAAACATTCAGTCAGAAACATGTCCTGAGGTCTTTTTTTACAATTCATTTTTTTCCCTCCATCTAACATGGAATGACATAGAAAACAGATGTGTAAAGATAGTAATTCTAGTTGTACAGTAGCTTTCGAACTGTGAGAGGACACCGGAACACCCAGAAGAAACCCACGCAGATACGGGGAGAACTCAAGCCGGGAATCAAACCGGGGTCCCTGGCACTGTGAAGCAGCAGTGCTAACCCGTGTGCCACCGTGCTGCCCATTTCCCATGCTGAGACTATTTCCTATGCTGAGGTCAGCTGACTCAGATTGAATTCACCTAGTTTGTGTGGCTCACAATTCCAAGTGAATTTACCAGGACAGCCAATAGAGGAACATATCTTATTCTTTTAATGTGTAAATGCTTGTAACGCACATCAGTGCGCTGGGTTATATTGAAGGGAGAGAGGCAGAATGTGGTACTGATTCTGCACAGGTATCTAACATTGGCTATGCTTTCACGAGGGGTAGGCAGCAGCAAACAAAGAAGTCCTGCTTTGTTCTTGGGCAGCAAGGGAAACTGGAGTATTAACCAACCCAAGTCAGTTATAAGAGGCTTACGCGGGACTTGCATTGATAGCAATGAAGAAAAGAGATTAAATTAAATGTTCAAGATAGAACATCAAACATTCAGTCAGAAACATGTCCTGAGGTCTTTTTTTACAATTGGTTTCTTTTCCTTTAACATGGAATGAGACAGAAAACAGATGTGTAAAGATAGTAATTCTGGTTGTACAGTAACTTTTTCTTTTTGTTTTCTTTCCTTCCAATTGCTGAGGTTAAGACAGTTGTTTCCAGATCTATCTGTAGCTACTTTGTAGTTGATCACTAAGAGGCGTATGAAGATGACTTTGTTTAACAGCTGGAAGTAAAGTTTCTGCTTCAAGAGCTGAAAGTAAAGGTTCACAAGACTGTCAGTTGGCTCTGAGAGTAAAAAAAAACTTCCTGCACAGAATTCCCAATTTGGCATGTTTACTAGATATACTGGAGGTGCACATTTAGCCCCCAGGAATGGATCAAGCTGATAGTAGATGATCACAACATTGTTAGAACATAGGAGGGATCTGTCAGACTGTCACTGCGCTCTCGCTGTGTAAATGCAAAACTTGAGTTAGACCACAAGTCAAGGCAGAACGTATGTTGTTCAGCTCGCAGAGATAATGCCATCACCCAGCACCAACTCTTTCATCTAAAGGAGCAAAACTGTTTAATTGTGCAGTGACCAGACAACCCTGACTGTGATCCAAACCTCAGCTTAGCCTCAAATCCACATCTCTGCCTTAATCATAGATCTACTCCGAATCCTAACCCAAATCCCAGCTTCAGTTATCTTGAAATCGACCTCCGAGTTTGTTATTGTCCCCACAATCCTGCTCCTGCTGCCTTTAGAAGGATCAATGGCATTACGTGTGGATGTTTTAGTTCCAGGCATAATTTTAAATTTGCAACCGAGACAGCCGAAGAAGATCTCAACTTCAAGCAAAAGTCACAGGAACTGCTGTTGTATTTTATGTAGAATAACCAGATAACTTGAATACTGGAGGCTAGCTGCAAGAGGCTTTTAAAACAACAAATTACTTTCATATGTCTGATTTGCTTGCATCTTATTTTTAGGTCTCTCATCCTCTTTCGATGACAGTTTGAATTACAATTCATGAGCCTGTTTCACTGAGTTCCACGTGAAATGATCACATAATTTCTCTGTGGTCTCTTTGCATAGCCCTGGGTTATACATTTAGACAGAGCTAAATAATGCAATTACAGCAGTCAGAAAATGTGGAAGGGGAATTTCTTCCATCACTGCTGTATCGTGTTGATGATCGTTGCTCACAGTTTTACCACAATGCAAAAGGTAGAGAGAAATGCTGTCAACTAAAGGTCATGATTGATGGAGCTCCTCCATCTGTGTAGGCATCATAAGTTCAAAGTCAAGATAAAGGACAACATTCAGCTGACATATTGCAAGGCTCGGCCAGCACCTAATGCACAGTTAGAAGCCACAAGAGCTGAGTAGATTAGAAGGAACAAGTAAGAAAGTGAAGAACAGTGAATGGGCCATAAAAAGTAGATTCAGATTTGTGGAGATAATCAACAATTGTAAATAATGTGATTGAAACAGATTCTTACACGTTGTCTACCAGTGAAGATTAGTTTTCTAATTTAGCCAATGGAAAGGTGTTCAGTGAAATAGAGTTGTCAAATGCAATTAGAATTAACTAACAAGAGCGAGAAGCTGCTTACTATCCGTGCACACATACCAGTATAAAATGTTAGCATTGGGGCGTCTGCTGCTTTTGCAGTTGTCATGGGTCAGGTACTAAATGGAATGAAAGTAGTGTGCTGCTTCTTAGATGACATACAAGAACACAAGAAATAGAAACAGGAGTAGGCCACCAGGCCCTTCAAGCCTGTCCCACCATTCAATACGATCATAGCTGATCTATGTCGGCCTCAACTCCTTTTCTGTGCCATTTCTCCAAAGTCCTCTATTCCACAATCTATCAAATATTTATCCGCCTCCACTTTCAATACTTCTAATGATCCAGCCTCTACCACCTGTTGGGTCAGGGAATTCCAGAGATTCTCCACCCTCTGCGAGAAGAAGTTTTTACGCACCTTAGTTTAAATGACCGGTCCTTTATCTATGTCCCTTTGTTTGAGACTCTCCCATGGGTGAAAACATCTCACCATCTACCCTGTCAAGCCCACTTATGATTTTATATGTTTGACATTCTAATTAGACAGAGAAAGCCCACATTTTAAAGTTGAACAAAATCCTAGGTCAACTTCAAGGGAATGGCATCAAAGTTAAAATGCACAAGTATTGTTTCATGCTGTCAACATACCTGGGTCATCAAATAAATGGTGAAGGTATTCACCCAACATAGGAGAAGGTTGAGGGAAATTTGAAAGCAGAGACCCCCAGAGAACAAAGAAGAACTTGGAGCATTTGTAGGGATTGTTGTGTATTATTCTAAGTTCATCCCAACTTAGCTAATACATTCACTCCACTGTATCAGCTGCTGAAAGCCAAACAGCTCTTTTCCACAGCACTTTCCATATTTCTATATCTGATCAAGAGAAATGTTCACAGAACATTTATAAAACAATCTTTTTTTTTAACTGTCACAATGATTGTTTTTCTCCAGGATTGCACACAGCAGTGTCCTGGAGAATTTTCTTCAATTTCCAGAGAATGCAGACTAATCCTGGAGGTTTGGCAACCCTACCTGGAATGTTGATGAGATATTAATTATCCCCATCCCTCAAAATGTATCAATCACATCAGCTCCAAGCCATTGGTTGATCATGGAATACCTTGATACTGCTACCTTATGACTGAAACTGGCTAGAGAGGGGTCAATACTTTATTAATCCGCCAGGGAGGCAGCAAGTCAGGCTGGGTCCAGTAGCATAGAAAAAGAGATCGCCAGGCAGAAAGGAAAGAGCCATACTTCTAAAAGACAGTCATCTCAGATGTGAAAAGAGGCTAATTTGTTTTACCTGTAAGATTATATTCCTTCACTATAGGAGCTTGGCCAAAGTTTTGCCCATAAAAGTCAGAAATTTCCAACCTTCATTTGTCTTCAAAGAACCAGGAGAGGATGCTACAGGATGGTAACATTTTAAACTTCCATCTTAAAGACTTGTTAAACAAGTAACTTGTTTCCTGTTTGTCTGTTTGTAATGTAAGTGCATGTTACATCTCTAGGAATTATATTTTCTTGTGTGTAGGTGCGACTGCGTGTTTGGGGATGGGAGTTTGTTGCGTATAAATGTTTATAATTTAATTTAAACTTACACAAAAATCTGTTCATGTCTGTTCTTTAATGTCACAGTACACAATAGGGTTAAACACTCTTTCTCAAGAATACATCTTGTTGCAGTCAGCTGAGAGGTGAGAAAAGGGGGGAGTTATCCCACCACCTTTCCCCATCCGTAACAATAGAGATATTGAAGTGTTGCTGAAAGTTGTGAAGCATGTCTCAGAATAGGAAATTATCCACTCAAGGTTCCTTTCATTCCATGGTCAAGAGAAAACTGTGGGGACAAGTAGACGTTGATTTCTTTGAAGTGGAAGGGTTTTGGTCAATAGTTCTGGCAAGTGGCTAAATGTAGAGCCTATGCCCAAACCGACTTTGTTTTTCTGTCTCCCCATTTTCTCTTTTGCCTCATCATCTCCTATTATCTCTCTGTCACTTTTTTTTTCTTTCTGATTCTCTTCATCCTCTCTGTTTCACTCTCTTTCTACCTCTCAGTGGTTCTCCAATTTGCAAGTTTATTATTTCATCTTTATTGCCTCTGTCCATTTTCTTTCTTTTTCCTTATTCCCCCATCTAACTCTATCTTGCGCTGTTGTCATAACAACGACAAGGAAATGTCTTTCATATAGCAAAATGACCCAAGGCACTTCACAGGAGCATTGTAAAACAAATTATGATACTGAACCACATAAGGGGATACCAGGTAAGTTGGCTAAATGTTTGATCAAGGAGATGGGTTTTAAAGAGTATTTTAGCGCAGCAGTTCAGGAGATTGTCGCGTCGGCTGATTTGTGGGGTTCGTGCGTACGTTCGCACCCCGCTAGCATCTCCCAGCACCAGATTTCCAGTGGATCCGCTCTGTGCCGGAAATCAGCGGGGAGGTGCAAAGACCATCTAAATAGTCATTTGAATGTGATTTAAATACAATTAGCAGGCCTGGAACTGATGTCTCCAGGCCTACTAGCATCTCCCCTCCCCCCCACAGCGGAGTGGTTCACTCCAGCAGGGTTTAGAGTAGCTCCCCACTAATGGGGAACTAGCCCTCCCTGCTGGAGTGAAGGAGGGCATTCGGGGCCCCCCAGAGGGTCAGGTGGTGAGGGTGGTGTCCCCTCGGCATTGACACCCTGGCAGTGCCAGCCTGTGCCCCCTTGGCACTGTCCAAGGGACAAAGTGCCAATGCCCGGGGGCACCTTGGTACTGCCCATTGGACATGGGGCAGTGCCAAGGGGGTGGAGCATATGGGGGAGGGCCTGATGGAGGTGGGCCTAGGGGCGATTAGTGGGTTGCCAGTCTGCATAGAGATCAATGGGAGAAGGAGGGAGGCCAGCGTTTGGGATGTGCTGAGGGTGGGTGGGTAAGCTGGTGGGGGAGGGGGTTCAGTCAGCCTGATAGGGGGATCGGCACTGTGGGGAGGGGGTTGGGACTGCGGGGTGGTGGGCGGGGGTGGTTTATTGTTGGGGGAATAGGTGAAGATCACGACGGGCCGGGAGGGGGGGGGGTCGGGGCTGGGCCTGGGAATGTTCGGGGGGCCAGCGATCTGTCCTTTGGGGGGCGGAGCGCGGTGAGCCAGCAATGTGGGGGTTGCGGGGCTGGCCAGCAATCGGGAGGCCATCAGTGCGGGGCCACACCCGGCACTGACAGATTAGCGCATGCACAGTGGTCCGCTCAGTGCACTGATTTCAGCCTCTTCAGTGGGGATAAGCCCTGACCCCTTGTTTATGATGATATTCATGCTGGTGGCTTCTGCAGTGCACAGAGCATGGGAGATTCTTCTCTGAACTCCCACTGAAAAAACCAACGTGGTTTACTCCAGTTTCCACGCGAATTCGCCACTTAGAATTTTTTTGGGAGAATTCCGGCCTTTGTGTGAGAGGCAAGGAACACTCTCGATGCAGTTTCAGAGTTGAAAGAGTGAATCTTTACACTGTCTTGTTAAAATATAAACCAGAGGCCTTCCTACCGGTTTGGAGAAAGCTGTAGTGGGCACGTCCAATTGTTAACAGCCTTCCTTTTTTTAATTGTCATTTTAACGTGCAGGTGAAAGCTGCAAGTAAGGAGGCAATGGGTAAGTTAACCTTGACTGCAAAAGGGGTTTAGTGAGTAAAGAGTTGCGTTTGAAGTTGACTGAAGCCTTTGTCAGATCTCACACAGTGACCTGTTTGGCCTGCTCATGTTCTTATCAAGGGTGGCAATAGATCTGATATATATAGGATTTGTAACCAAAGTGCATCAAACTTCATTGAAGGACTAGGGTCTTGGTCCATGGGGTGAGAGGGTGTAGAATGGACCAGTGGGCTGGACTGTGCCAAGGACTGCTAAGCTATTCATGTGAAGCATGATGTGGAGATGCCGGCATTGGACTGGAGTGGGCACATTAAGAAGTCTCACAACACCAGGTGAAAGTCCAACAGGTTTATTTGGAATCATGAGCTTGCGGAGCGCTCCACTGCAGAGGCCACTGGTGTGAATATCATCATAAACCAGGGGGTGGGGCCCATTCCCGCTGGAGAGGCTGAAATCAGCGTGCAGAGTGGGCCAGCTGCTGCGCACCTGATGAAGGAGCAGCACTCGTCATTCCAAATAAACCTGCTGGACTTTAACCTGGTGTTGTGAGACTTCTTAATGTGAAGCATGAGCAGCTCTAACAGGCCTCTGTAGGGTCCAAGAAGGAAAAATGTTTCCTTGGCTGGGGTGCCCACAATGACAGATCACAGTCTCGCACTAATACTAAGACTATTGGGGACTGCAACTTGCAGAAGTCTCTTGATTGGAGAGTCTGGGCTTGCTATTTGGAAAACCCATGGTGAAAATGGGGCACTCTCGAGTGAACGGACTCAAAAGTAACCTCAAAGGTTTTCAGCATGATGACAATGTCAAGGGATATGGGTTTACTATGAGCAAATGGTGATTGTGGGGGTGGGTGGCAGGAACATCAATCTGCATGAAGAAGTGAACTTGAGGGGAAAATGGTGTTCTCATGCTGCTCTTCTCTGTGGGCTCATATTTCTGCTTTCGCCTGGAAAAGCCCTCTGTAAGGTCTGCTCCCCTCATTGGGAGCAGGTGTGAGGACGACATGAATGCATCCCTGTCAAGGTAAGATTCGATATTGCTTCCAAGTTGGCATGCACAGGAACTTTCTGAGGGCATGAGAAAAATTTCAGTTCTATTTATAGGTGCCCAAAGTTCAAGGAGAATAGTGTTGTGCAAGTTCTAATTGTCCATTTATCAGCACAATTTGGTGCATGCAAACAATCAAACCACCAACAGGGCAAATGTCAAGCAGTGAAATTCAATTCAGCTATCATATATAAAGATATATTAGAGCAAAGTCTTACATCTGAAACCAAAAAAGTGTTGGTGCCTTCCAGCTAGCACAGGAGAGAAAGTTAAATAGTCAAGGAAATATCTTGGCAGCTTACTCAGATTATAAACTGTTAGCTATCAGATTGTCATGGGTTTGTCTGCTGTGTCGTACCCTTGCAGTGGTCTCTGCCTGTGGCTCAGCGACATCCTGGCCCTCATCAGCACCATCTCCTTCACCATCTTCACCATTGAAGGAGACATCTCAGATCTCCCTCAGCCAAGGTACCCCCTCCCTTTGTAGCACTGGAAAGTGCAGGGTGCAGCAGATAATAGTGACCTGGTACACCCTCAAGACATATCTGAAATGTATCTTTTGGAGGCTCAATCGAGGATCTTATAGAAGTATATGCGGCATTAACCCTCTCCTCAGCAGGACTCTGTGGTTGGCCTACTGGCACCCAATCTAAGCTAAGAGGTTGAGAGTTGTGAGCAGAACCCAAGAAGGCAAAGCAGAATCTATTCACTTCAAAGTCAGAAGAAGTCAAGCTTGCCAGGTGCATGCCACTTGTATACAGTCATAAATGTGAATGTTCTAGTTCCTTGCTGGTGGGGAGCTTAATTTAGAAGGGGAACTTAAATCCAATGAGCTGGCCTTTTAATGAACATGCATGACATGCTAAATCATGCAAAAGAGCTTTCTCACATTGTTTGTCAGGAAGCTCAACTCACCTTTAACCTGCCTTTAACGTCCAGAGAACTTAATTCCTAAAGTTCATCCTGCCATCAGAAAACTGATTTGTGGTCTCATGCCAGATTAAACTCCCCCACCTGCTAAGTTTCCCACTAATGATGGGACTGGAAGATTCCATCCAAGGTATCCCCATTACCTGAGCATATTGCTTCTTATTGCTTTCAGCTGAAGTGCTATATTGAGAAGCCCTCCACGTGCACTTGCCTTCTTAATAGCCACTTCTAACTCTTATTCTCCCGCAGGAGAGGACAACATGCCACATAAAGGAGAAAAAATAAAACTAGTGGAGAAAGAGTCAAGTGAAGTGGCAGGTGATGGAAATAAGCAAGACATCCAGACCAAACAGCTTAGAGTTGGGCATCTTATTAGAGAAAGTCAGTGCACTTCACTTGTACTGCTCCTGGAACCACAAACAATTGCAGCTTTAATCAGCTTATAAACCTCAACCACAATGGTCAAGCTTTTTTTGTGTAAATATCCAACCTCTCACTGCCATTCCAATTCTTGTCCTTTTCCTCTGTTCTCTATGCCTTCCTCTGCAGCAGCAACTTCCAGAATAAACTTCTGAAGAGGAAACCGTGGAGAAGGACATCCCTCCTGAGAAAGTCATATCTGCATGGGGTATAGCAGCATAGTGGTTATATTACCGGACTAGTAATCTGGAGGCCAGAGCTAATATGCTGGGGACATGGTTTCAAATTTCAAATTGTAAATTGAACGAAATCTGGAATTGGAGGCCGGTATTAGTATAGTGACAATGAGGTTCTTGTGTTCACAACTGTCCTTTAGGGAAGGATACAGGCTATCCTTGCTCAATATGGCCAATATTTGATTGCAGCCCATGGCCATGTTCTTTATTCTTAACTGCCTCTGAAATAACTAACAGTCAGTTGTTATCAATAAGGCAATTTACTATCACTTTCTCAAGGACTCTTAGAAATGGTCAATAAATGCTGAGATTACCAATGATTCCTATATCCCATGAATGATTAAAAAAGAATTCCATGACTCCCAAGCACCAATGCTGAGACTCTCACCCTGGTTGGGATAGATGGTGAGTTAGAGGATGGAACACAGAGCTCACATGAGCAGGAGCAGATACTCATGGAAAGGACAATTCCAGCGACGTCTAATTGAACACTGGTGTCCTCTCTTAGTTCTGCTGAATGGGGAAAATATTCAGACCATGAAAGAAGTGCTTGAGGCACACCAAGAATTAGAAACTATACTGGAAAGGCTGCCAAAGAATTTGGGTGCCATGTCTGTAAGTATGGAAAAGTTTTCTCAAATAGCATTCCCATTCTACAATCTTTAAGATACCTCTGGGGTCATTGTATCTGGAGTCCACCAACAGAGGTTTGTTATATCAGCCTTGGCAGCTTAGATGGAAAGTCAGATGACTTCCATCTGGATCATGGGCTGTAACATCAACTCCCTCCTTGCACGGCATGGTATAGCGGATGAACAAACTGGTGGACCACATGGACAAGGGCTTTCAAAGTGTCACTCATTTCCTTCAGTGTGTTTTTGCAGAGTGGCAGTGATATGCTTTAGCTCCCATGGGAGTGATGGTGATACTACGGAGCAGCATCCTCATCCAATACCCCATCATGAGGCCTGAAGGCCAGGCTGGACCAGAACGCTGCAGCTGAGGAGCTCCTGTTTACAACCCTGTCATCATGGGCTCCAACTCCAAGAGGTCAACAGCTATCTGGAAAAAGACCAAACATGATCCAGAGCAGCCTAGTGCAGTACAGCACTGCTGAAGCCAATGGAGGTGTATATGGTGGAAGTAATAGAGTGAATAAGTGGCATTGAGTTGACATTTGGATGGTTCAGGATTTGATTCAAACTCCTGTTTTTTGAGTGCACATTAAAATCTTCCTGACTTTTTGCACTTGGATCCGTACTGTTTACAGAGCAGTTTGTGAGTCTTCCTTTTCAGGAAGTAATTAGTTAGCAGAATGGTTTCAAAGTTATATAAGACAAAGGGAGAGGTGACTGAGATTACCAGGGTTGTTTTCCATCTGGGGACGGAACTCATACTTGGATTGTGGAGTATTTAATACATCACCCGTTCCTCATCAGAAGACTCTTCCTACCTATCTGCAATCCTCTCTAGATAGCGATAGCGTGCAGGCTGCATCAGGTCACTATCTAGTGTATTATTCTTCAATAATTGCTCTTCACAAAAAGGTTTATGCAAATATTTGTTTTAAATGATCCTGTTCTGTTGGCAAGTGCTTGAATATTATCCCTATTGCAGTGTCTTTAACACGTGGCTTGTCCCTTTAAGTAATGTATGTGTGCGTCAGTTTAGCAGTTGGCCCAGGAGCAGTAGGAAGTATAAATAAAAGTACAATATAAAACAAAAGCTTTCATAGAATCATAGAATCCCTACAGTGCAGAAGGAGGCCATTTGGCCCATTGAGTCTGCACTGACCGCAATCCCACCCAGGCCCTATTCCCGTAACCCCACCTATTTATCCTGCTAATCCCCCTGACACTAGGGTCAATTTAGCATAGCCAATCAACCTAACCTACACATCCTTGGACTCTGGGGGGAAACCAGAACACCCAGAGGAAACCCATGCAGACATGGGGAGAATGTGCAAACTGCACATAGAGAGTGACCCAAGGCCGGAATTGAACCCGGGTCCCTGGTGCTACGAGGCACCAGTGCTAACCACTGTGCCACTGTGCAGCCCCATTATAGACCTTTATAGACCTTTTAAGATTTGAAGATGAAGACACACAGAATGTGCAACTTTGTTGTGCTTTTTGAAAAATTGATTTACGAGATGTGGGCATCACAGGCTAGGCAAGCATTTATGTCTATGTGTAATTGCCCTTGAGAAGGTGGTGGTGAGTTGCCTTCTTGAACCACTGCAGTCCATGTGCTGTAGGTACACCCACAGTGCTGTTAGGGAGGGAGTTCCGAGATTTTGACCCAGCAACAATGAAGGAACGGTGATACATTTCCAAGTCAAGATCGTGAGTGACTTGGAGGGGAACCTCCAGGTGGTGGTGTTCCCAGGTATCTGCTGTCCTTATCCTTCAAGATGGTAGAGGTCGTGGGTTTTGAAGGTGCTGCCTAGGGAGCCTTGGTGAGTTCCTGCAGTGCATCTTGTAGATGGAACACATGGCTTCTACTGTACATTGATGGTGGATGGAGTGAATGTTTTGTAGATGAGTGGCTTGGAGGAGAACTTCCAGATGGTGTTGTTCCCAGCTATCTGCTGCCCTTATCCTTCAAGATGGTAGAGGTTGTGGGTTTGAAAGGTGCTGCCTAGAGAGCCTTGTGAGTTCCTGCAGTGCATCTTATAGATAGATGGTACACACTGTTGGTCCGTGGTGGAGGGAGTGAATGTTTGTAGATGAGTGACTTGGAGGGGAACTTCCAGATGGTGGTGTTCCTGCAGTGCATCTTGTAGATGGAACACATGGCTACTACTGTGCATTGATGGCTGCCCTTATCCTTCAAGATAGTAGTGATTGTGGGTTTGGAAGGTGCTGCCTAGGGAGACTTGAGGAGTTCTTGCAGTACACCTTATAGATAGATGGTACACACTGTTGGTCCGTGGTGGAGGGAGTGAATGTTTGTAGATGAGTGACTTGGAGGGGAACTTCCAGATGGTGGTGTTCCTGCAGTGCATCTTGTAGATGGAACACATGGCTACTACTGTGCATTGATGGCTGCCCTTATCCTTCAAGATAGTAGTGACTGTGGGTTTGGAAGGTGCTGCCTAGGGAGACTTGAGGAGTTCTTGCAGTATACCTTATAGATAGATGGTACACACTGTTGGTTGGTGATGGAGGGTGTGAATGTTTGTAGTAGAGTGACTTGGAGGAGAACTTCCAGATAGTGGTATTCCCAGCTATCTGCTGCCCTTATCCTTCAAGATGAAAGCGGTCGTGGGTTTGGAAGGTGTTGCCTAGGGAGCCTTGTGAGTTCCTGCAGTGCATCTTATAGATAGATGGAACACACTGCTGGTTGGTGGTGGAGGGAGTGAATGTTTGTGGATGGGGTGCTCCGACCAGTGAAAGATCAAAAGAGAAAATAAATAATTGCTCTTCACAAAAAGGTTTATGCAAAAATTTGTTTTAAATGATCCTTTTCTGTCGGCATGTGCTCGAATATCACCCCTATTGCAGTGCCTTTAACACGCGGCTTGTCCCTTTAAGTAACGTGTGTGTGCGTCAGTTTAGCAGTTGGTCCAGGGGCAGGCTGAGCTCTGAGCAGCATCCTCCTGCCTTGCCTGCCACATCTCCATCCTCTCCCCCCACCCCCCCTCCTCGCAGCATCCTCAGCATGGAGAGCCTGATGGAGAACCCGATGAGGGCAGTGCTCTATCTCAAGGAGTTGACCACCATCGTGCAGAACCAGCAGACCCTCATCCAGACCCAGCGGCACAGGATCCACGAGCTGGAGCTGAAAGTGGAGGAGCTGCTGGAGGAGAACCAGTGCCTGAAAGATCAGCCAGCGAGCGGCAGCGGCCACCAGCAGCAGCAGCATCGACACCGCCACCACCACCAGCAGCAGCAGCAGCAGCCGCCGCTGGAACAGCTGGAACAGCTGGATCAGGAGCTGGACCTTCAGCACCATCACCAGGATCCGCAGCACAAACACCCCGCCATCAGCAGCACCAGGGCTGCCATCCCCTGCAACCCAGAGTAAGTCACACAGACCCAGCCTCTGAACTTTATCCCTTCCCTCTGATACCAAACAGACGCGCCGAGGACTAGTTGAGAAGACCCTGTTCCACTCAGTCTCCAAAACCATTCATCCTTTTTTTCTTTTTGTCATTCATATTTTGGATCAAAAAGCGCATCAACCCCGGTGTAATTAAAAGTGCACCAATAACTGACCGCATATAATGAGTAGAATGATTACTCGGCAAGACACACATGCCAGAGGGTCACATTTCCACGCTGGAGTTTTTAGTCTTCTCCATTTCTGAGCTTTTAATATAAAAGTGGGGGGTGGGGGAACTAGGCTGAGCTTTACATTGCATTCACTGACACTGAACTGCCTCCCCCAGCCACAGCACTGGCCAGTTACACAGCCCTGTACTCAGCTTCATCTGTGAATAAGCGTGAGGACAGATGCATTGATTTGACTTTATTCACCTGTATCACCTACTGCTCTGTTGAAAGGGGTTGGGTGAAAGGAAAGAGCAGCCAAGATTGAAGTTAACTTTGAAATATGCCGAGTTAAATTGATGCAGAAGGAAGCGGGAACAGTGAGGGAGGGGACAGTTCTTTATGGAACATCTCCCACAAATCTAATGAAAAAGTGACTCCCATTGTGTTCAGTTAGAGAGACGAGTTAAAAATAATAGCAGAAACTTCAGATTTGTGTCGCAATTCCAGACTGTAAATAAGTGCTGATGATCGGATTCTACCCGATGGGTATTTAAAGATTAAAAGAATCAATATTTTCGCTTGTAGAGTACATACTTCTCCCTGCCTGTGTCCACGATTATTTGATAAAGTTGCAGGGGTTGTAATGAATCTTTCGGTTTAAATACCTTCATGCATCAATGGATGGATTTTTACTGGCTCGGGGCAGCGCCCCGTGACAAAGTTTATCAGTAAACATCGAGATGTCACCCTCCTTCCTCCCTCCCTTTTACAGTATATTTCATACAGTATATAGTTATAATCTCATACTGGGGTTACAAAAGCCCAAAATATATTGAGTTAACATTTCAGCTATGGCCAGTCATCAGTTCTGATGAAAGGTCTTCGACTGAAAGGTTATCTCTAATTTCCTCTGCACAGATGCTGCCTGGCCAGCTGATACTTCCAGCATTATGTTTTTGTATGTAAGGTTATAAAAATGTTCTTACAGATTGAGATCATCCGAACCCTTTGATAATGTTGTTGTGTTTTAATCACTTCCAATCATCAGTTATATCATTTAGGAATATATACATGTGCATAATATAATTATTTATTTAGCTTTTGTCACATGATCTGTGTTAATCAAAAAAGTTTGGATGCATTGTAATTCCTCATTCTCCCCCCATGGCCATGGGCAATCTATCATTTTGTGTCTTTCTCTCTGACTTCCCTTTGTTTCTGCTTTGCTTCATCCCTCGGTCTATCTTTGTGTCCATAATTTTCTGTCTTTGCTTCTTATTGTTTCTTTTCTAGCTTAGTTTCTCTGCTTCACATTGTCCATTTATCTTGGTATCAATGCATGTTCACCTGCTTCTTCCTAACCATGTCTACAGTTGGCTCTCTTGTCAATATGTGTTTATGTCTATGTTTTATTGTCTCTTCCAGCACTGTGATCTGTATCTCTTTGTGTTTCCATCTTCCCTTTGTCATTCTTTCACCTTTATCACTTTGCTTGTGTGTATGTGTGTCTCTCTCTCGCAATCCGATTCTGCCTCCTTCTTGTTTGTGGACATGTCTGTCCCTTTCTACTTTTCCTTTTTCTGTTCATCTCTATAAAAAAAATTGTAAAAGAAAAGATAATTTTCCCTCGTGCCGAAGTCACTGATATGCCCTCTAAGGACATTAGTATTGGTCCTGCAATGCATCTGAAATTAGAGAATCATAGAATGGTTACAGCATTCGATCCGTCATGCCTGTGCCAGCTGTACAAGAGCAACTCAGCTGGTTACATTCCCCAACCTTTTCCTCGTAGTCCTACATTTTTTTCTCTTCAGAAACTTATCCAATACACTTTTGAAAGCCACAACTGTCTGTATTAACCTCAACCCCATTATTGTTTGGCAGGCTCTAGGTATTGAGATGTTTATCATGTTTCATCTTTGTCCTTGTCCTGTGAAAAGCTGATGTCAATAAGTGCAAATTAATATCACAGATTTATTGATCAAAGTGACTAATGGAAGCATAAATGGAAATTTAGCGAGATAGAACCTTACTTATTCCACTCTACTTTGTCGCTCCTTAAGTGGAGGGTTAAGTTGAGGCAAATATAATGAATAGAATTTACTGACATCTTTTGATCAATTCTAAGGAACTCAGCCAAGGTCTTTGTGTGATTGCGGAAACTGTCTGAGTGAAGCACAAGTTCATAATTGTTATTTGACTATTTATTAGTGTCTTGTTGAATTGCATGAGAACTCGTGACTATCATACAATTTAAATTATTTGTTCTTTCGGAGCTGGTGTAATACCAGTTCTGTCATGGAAGTCATTGTCTATTAGCTGGAACTTTCTGCTGATTCTTAATTATATTGCCGAACAACCAACCAGGAGTACCCAAGATCAGGCACCTGTGAGAGTGGGGCAAGTATTATGTGACACACCCTGCATTTCCCTGCATTGTCCAAAGATGTGCAGGCTAGGTTGATTGGCCATGCTAAAATTGCTCTTTAGTGTCCTGAGATGTGTAGGTCAGAGGGATTAGCAGGTAAATATATAGGGATATGGGGGTAGGGCCTGGGTGGGATTGTGGTCGGTGCAGACTCGATGGGCCAAATGGCCTCTTTCTGCACTGTAGGGATTCTATGATTTCCCCCATCCTAAGATGCAGTAGCTGTGATGGAAATCCATGCAGAATGTTGCTCTTTATGATGGCAATCTGCAGGAAATCACAGCTAGTACGCATAATATATTTCTTGGAAAAGAAGTTTGTCACCATTCAATTAATTTTTATCACTGGCAAAAAGGGACAAATTATGTAAAGTATTGTAATATATTTCTTCCCAATGCTGCCACAATTTACTTACCCCCTTATTTAATTCATTCACAGAAGATACTTCGTTTTGCTGCATTAGGCGAATGATGTAATCCCCACATACTTTATTTTTAATTATTGTGGTGAATGTTAACCCCACTGAATGAACTTTGCTGATTGTAAATTAGCTGAGTACTCATACTGTATGTCCAATGGTTTTAATTTGGACTGTAGTAATTCTCTAAAGTGTTACTAGCACATTTAATCTTGTGAAAGATAGAATAAGCATAACTATTTTCTAGCAATCAAACAATAAGTACTGTGTAAAGCGGAAATGTTGACACTGTATGGTTCATGTGTCGATCAATGTTGGCTCCTATGCATACCCTAAACAGTATAGATCAGGTAAAAGGGAATACTTTCGTCCCATCTGATACTCCAGTTGATGCCTCAGCGTCGGTTCCCATAAGTGTGCAGTACTGTACAACATTATATAAAAACTGTGGCGTTCTTGACCATTTCTTGTTAAGTTGCGCCTTACACGGCTTTGATATTTTTGTTTAGCAGTCATACAGAATTTCCAATGACTTGACCATCCCCATTAGTGGAGGTTACTTTGTTAGATAATAGGTTTACAACGACATAACGTCTTTGTTCCTGACATTTCATACTTGAATGGGTGTTTGAGAAGATGGTTGAGGAAAGATTGTTCTGTTCTTCATGCAGGATTGAACCTATGAGTCAGTGCTCTGGTAGACCAACTAAGCACAATAACTGGGTGACACAGTGGATTAGGACTGATCACCTCTGGAGTCTGGCTTGGAATCCAACTCTGACTAATGGGAGCAAAATCTTTTTCTTTGCCTGCTGAAAGGAACTGAGCTAGATAGGTTTGAATTGTTTCACAATGATCCTTAGTGAATTCAAATATTGAAGCTTGGCTGTTTCAGAGCTGAGAGTGCTTGGTTCTGATTCTAAATACAAAGCAGAGAAAACGTCCCATTTCTAATATTGACTTTGCTCACCTTAATAAATATTCTTTCTTCTAAAGAAAATGGCGAACCAAAATGATGCATTATCAACATGACCACACAAATTTACAGAATGTGTGTATGTAGGAGGAGAAACAAAACAGTTGGTGAATTGCTGTCCCATCACCAGCTAAGTAATGCAGCAATTGGAATTGACACAAGTAGTAATGATCGCATGTCCCCCAGTTCAGCAAATCCCAATGAAAAACCCAATTGGATCAGCCCTTGAAAACCTAGCTGCTTGTAGATCGAACTAATTAGATGTGACTGTAATACGCGTCTAACAGTTAAACTATTATTAGTGAACTAAACATCTTTCTAAAAGTATTGTGGCTGTGTCTTTCAGTTGGGGTGGGGGAGCAGAATATTTAATTATTTCAGAATTTCTACATCTTCTATATTGCAGTTCAAGGGTGGGAAGAGAGTAACAATCTTTTATAGTTCTACAGTTTTACAGGAGGAACTTACTGACTTAATGATTTAATATAAACACATTTTCCCACCAGTGTTGCCGACGAAGAGATTAAACATTAGTCAGTTAATATAACGATCAGTAATATCTTACCTTCTATTCTTCACAACTAACAGTGGCTGTTATGACGTGGGGAGGGGGAAAGAGTTGTCAGAAGATTCTATATCCTTCACACGCTCTACAGCAAGACCTCCATTAGTAACAATCACAGCCAAGAGGGGTGATATGCTTATTTTTCAAAGATCGCCGAGGCTTTAAGTTGTCAGCGTTAACCTGAAGGTTAAACATTTTCAGCGTGTAGATTAGTAAGACAATCATTTCCAGCTCTGTGTCGGAGGAGCACGTCATCATTTTAAAAAAAAACTACTGTTACAAAGAATTGTGATTAGCTTTAACAATCTTTCATTTGTACCTGTTTCCTTTTATCTTTATGAATATTTTTGTTTAAAAAGTGCCACGTTCGGGGGCAGGCTGGGAGTGTTTCTCAAATCGAAGGTGTGAAGGAGCTGATTTTTTTGACTACTGTTTTCCTTTCCTTTCTGGCTAGGCTCCATGGGGTGCTGGATACTGTCTGATATTTTTCCCAATCAGCTATTCTTCATGGAGGAGCATAGGCCCTATGAGTGATTTGATCATTATGAGCATACCTGATCCCGATCTCACCTGATATCCGCATAGGTGTTTTCTTGCATTGATAGCAATCAGCTGAGAGAATATTAATAATTTTAAATTTGTTCTTTCACACGTCCCTTGCCCAGAGACATTGAGGTCAACTGTCGTTCCCCAACTGAGCAGCTGAGATGTTCTAATTCAACAAGGACTGGGAAACATCATCACACATCAAGGACATAGCAGTTACTGTCAGCTATCATCAACTGGAACAAGACTCAAAGACAAAAGAAAAATCACACACACAAAACTGTATAGTGAATGCATGGCAACTCTGTGATTTACAGACTGAAATCTGATCAGGTGGATTATATATAGAACAATGGATGCACAAAGTAAGCTCCAGTCTAGAAACTAATTGGCTTGGATAAATTATGTATAGAATATAGGCCTGAACTATAGGTTAGAATCTAATGAAAGCTTTAGATTAATTATATATAGAATAATAATGGCTGCCAAGGTGGGTATTATTTGAATTTTAATAAACATGGATTTTCAAACAGAAATGTTGGGTGGTTCGGTCCTGGAGTGGGGTTTATTCAAATGGAAATACAAGCCCCCCCTCCCCCCCCCACCAATTATTACATGGCATATTGTTAATTTAAGATAAATAAAAATACAGAGCTGCATGAAAATGATGTAGAGACATTGTCATGATTAATGGGAATTGCAGTAATATATAAATCCTGACCTTGGGAGATTTTGAGTTCAGTTAATGGCCGGATTGCCTTGTGCATATTCTCACCATATGGCTGAGTCCTGTTTCCATTTAAAATCCTTGACAATGTGAAGGTTCCTATTGCCTCAGTATGTGATCCCTTTTGCTCTGACTAATCTCCATCAGAATGGCTTAGGGGGAGTAAGAGTAATGTTGAATCATCTGCTGGTGGAGTTATCATGTAAAACACCCCCAGGAAATTAGACACATAAGATGCAAATGCTGTATTTGTGACATGAGTGATATTTGCCACAACATGAATTACATTGTTATGATCATGTTTTGAAAACTACAGTTAGAGAGCTGTACTAATAAATTTCCAACAATGACAATCTTTCTTTAACCATCAAGATTCTAGTTTTTGTTCTTTCCAATTTTCTTCCCAATTTCCTCCCCTCATCTAATACCCTTGACTGCCTCACTAAGGTTTGGTTGCATGGTGGGACTTTCAATCTCATATTTTGCTCATGTGGTCATTTATTATGTGTGAGTATTGACAGCAAGTGCCCATCCAATATCCAAATATAGAGCACAGCTTATTCTGATCCTGCTCCTTAGCACATGCACACTTACAATAAGGGTCTCAGTTATTGTTCAGGAGCAGGAACTCTGGCTAATTTAGTCTTCCCTAATTCAAGCCATTAACCATTCTGCTGTCTTGGCTAAAATCAGCTAATTCAGTAAGAGTGCAGGGTCTGAACCCGAATGTTTCCAGATTGATATCGTTAGGAGAATCTTTAGTGCAAAACATAGCAGATGAACAAGGCTATGTTAGTTAGCCATAATTTGAACTTGTAAACCTTGTTTCCACCTTTCAAGGCATCTTTGAGAGATTCACACAGATCTTTTAATTGTTGCCAGTTAGCTATTTCTTGCCTGTTTACTGGATTTTCTGGCAACTTGCTCAATACTTTCAGTTGTTTGATTTTTGTTTTGATAGATGCAGTGGGTGGATTGCTTCGAGACATGCGATGCAGTTCTGCTTGCCAATACAAGAGATGCTGTTAATTATGCCATATTGCACTTCACAATTTGAACAGTACAAGGCTTGAGCCATATGAGGCTTACAAATGGCACTGTTAGCTGGTTCAACAGAAATGAACCTCCTGAAAGCTGAAGGTTTTGCTAATTAACGCACAGAAACTCAGTGAGAATTGACTGAAGGAGTGAAAATAAGCCTGGAAAAGAGGAATGCTTCCATATAAATGAGGCACTCTCTAAATAAGCTGAATGCAGAGCTCGTTTGGCTTTCTGCACTCAGAACACATCATGCAGAAGCAGAGACTAGTTTGTGAATTCCAGACATGTGTGCAGATGTACAACACTCACATGACTGTTATACCTATCTGAATAACATTTCAATAAACACAGCTTCTTTATAGTTTGATCTGCTTTAATTTATTAACTCCTTTGCCAGGAGGAGTATTCAATTGCTTTACAATATAGCTGCATAAGAACCTTTGATAAAAGCAAACCAAGCATATATAGAAGCTGATGTTGAAACATTCATGTTGCTGCAGAATATTTAGGCAGTGAGTGACTGAGCCGGACAGACCAGGAAGATCTCAGGCCTCCACTGAGTTAGATCATTTCAATAAGGACTTTGACCTCTTGTTAGGTCAATAAGGACTTTGAAGTTAGCCTAAGCATCTTTGGGGTAGGAAGCAGAAAATCAACCATCACCTGTTTCTTCATTGCAAGTGGACAATGTGCTAAGTTATGTTAACAGTTTGCATGTTAGAATTTGGAAATTGGAAGTCTGTGGTTTGGTATGTTGATTGTATAAGCACAGGCAATAGCAACTGGTCAGTATGGGGATCAAACCCACAATCTTCGCATTATTAACATCGCACTCTTGATTGTTGCTTACAGAGCTGGCTTGGCTTAATTGGTAGTGCTATTCCCAAATCAGAAAGGTGAGAGTTCAAGCCCCACCTTGACACCTGAGCACACAATCTTGATTTATATTTAATAGTGTTGGATGAGTTCTTCATTGATTCAGCCACTGTTCTTTGGCAAAGATTTTATTTTTGGACTCTGTATACCCATCCCACTGAGAGAGCCCCAGAAAGTCCTTTCAGTGTTTTGGCAAACATTTCTCCTCAGCCACCACACCTAATCTTTTAATCAATCCTTTCCTCACGCAACATAAGCAATCTCACAGTCTTGAGGGAGGGCCAACGTATTGCCAGACTGGCTGAGATGATGGTGATAATATGACAAGAACCGTCTGAGTAGAATCTTACACAGATATTCTACCCTCCCTCTATATATAGGGAAATATTTATCTTCTACTGACATCTTCATCTCCTCCTGAAATGGCTAAGATCAGGATTTCATTACCAGGACCTATCATTTCGTGGCATTATGTATTTGAACTATGCCACTTGCATGTTTTAATATGCTTTAAAATGTAAGTTTTCTTGTGGGAATATTATGGTCTTAAGTCACAGGTTTCCTTGTCTCCAAAACAGGCTATTCACTCAGCTCTCTCAGCCTCTTTCTTATCACTCCCACCTACCTCGCTTCCAAACTCACACCAGTCTAGTTTCAACTCTTCTTAGACCATCCCAGATGCACCTTTTATTCCAACCTTCTACTTTATTACCCTCTCTCCTGACCACTGCACTGCCCCTCCTTAACCCAGTGATTGGGAACATTATCAATTGATTCTCTAGGTATCCACCCCTAGAATTTCTAAATGACTGTAACCTCTCTGCAGCCTTTGACATGGTCAAGTGCACCATCTGCCTTCACTGTTTATCCTGTGCAGTCTATCTCTGTGGCATTGCCCTCTCATAACTCGATCATATCTGTACCAATGAAACCGGTAATGATTTCTCCTCCTTTGCCCCTGTGATTACTTCTAGTGTCTCCCAAATTTGTATCTTAGTTCTCTGCTATTCCTCAGCATATTTGGCTTTCAATAATATTAATTATAAGCAAGTTTTGACTTTCATATATATTTCATGATGCTTAACCTTAGATTAGATTGTGTAACTGCTGCCACACTGTCAACATCGAGTTGTGAATGAGCTAGGAATCTTTGGTGCTTGGTGTTTGCCAATGGAAGCCAATCTGATCAGCCCCACCATTGAAAATCCTCATTGTGTTTTTACTGCTTCTCGATTTGATCTTTCCAGTGTCTTCTCCTGAATCTCCACATTCCACCTTATAGAAGCTCCAATGTATACAAATCTCTGTTCAATGCATACTATCTCACTCATGATCTCACTTACCAATCACCCATATTTTTACTGACCTCCATTGGTTCCCTTGTTCTTGTCTTGAAATTTGTCCGTGGCCTTGCTCCTTTGCATTCTCCTTCTGTTCACATTCTCTTCCTTCCAACTACAATCAACTTCATATTGCTCCCTCCTGCTCTGCCCTACCATCAGTGTCGGAACCTTTGGCCATCCTCCTTCTTACCTTGGACTATCAGATAGAAGGCACCTTTGATATCTCAGGGTATTTGAATTGACTTACCCTCGGGGAGCGCAGAGCACTGGACCTGCGAGGAACACTCTTCTGGAAGTGGAGGATAAAGAGAGCGTGAGGCGTGGGGTCTTCATTTACCTTGGGGGTGGAGAGAGCCAATAATGCAAGGGACACTCTTCTGGGAGTGAAGGATAAAGAGAGTGCGAGGCTCAAGGCCCTCGGGGAGCGGAGAGCACTCGACCTGTAAGAAACACTTCAGGGAGTGGAGGATAAAGGGAGCACGAGGCTCGGGAACCTGTGAGGGACACTCTTTGGGAGTGGAGGATAAAGGGAGAGTGAGGCTGGGGGCCCTGTGAGGGACACTCTCTGGGAGTGGAGGATAAAGGAGAGTGAGGCTCGGGGCCCTGTGAGGGACACTCTCTGGGAGTGGAGGATAAAGGGAGGGCGAGGCTCAGGGCCCTGTGAGGGACACTCTCTGGGAGTGGAGGATAAAGGGAGGGTGAGGCGCGGGGTCCTGTGAGGGACGCTCTCTGGGAATGGAGGATAAAGGGAGGGTGAGGCTCAGGGCCCTGTGAGGGACAGTCTCTGGGAGTGGAGGATAAAGGAAGGGTGAGGCTCGGGGCCCTGTGAGGGACACTGTCTGTGAGTGGAGGATAAAGGGAGAGTGAGGCTCAGGGCTGTGTGAGGGACACTCTCTGGGAGTGGAGGATAAAGGGAGGGCGAAGCCTGGGGCCCTGTGAGGGGCAGACTCTGGGAGTGGAGGATAAAGGGAGGGCGAGGCTCGGGGCTGTGTGAGGGACACTCTCTGGGAGTGGAGGATAAAGGGAGAGTGAGGCTCGGGACTCTGTGAGGGACACTCTTTGGGAGTGGAGGATAAAGGGAGAGTGAGGCTCGGGGCCCTGTGAGGGACACTCTCTGGGAATGGAGGATAAAGGGAGAGTGAGGCTCGGGGCCCTGTGAGGGACACTCTCTGGGAGTGGAGGATAAAGGGAGAGTGAGGCTCGGGGCCCTGTGAGGGACACTCTCTGGGAGTGGAGGATAAAGGGAGAGTGAGGCTCGGGGCCCTGTGAGGGACACTCTTTGGGAGTGGAGGATAAGGGGGGAGTGAGGCTCGGGGCCCTGTGAGGGACACTCTCTGGGAGTGGAGGATAAAGGGAGAGTGAGGCTGGGGGCCCTGTGAGGGATACTCTTTGGGAGTGGAGGATAAGGGGGGAGTGAGGCTCAGGACTCTGTGAGGGACGGTCACCAAACAGCACGCTCAGTTTGAAAAATCCAAGGGTGACTTCACAGGAAAACGGTAAGCCAATTGGTTGGTGAATAACTGATATTGGGGACCATCTTTAAATACCTGAAACTTAAATAACTAAAAAGATAACCGTTAGGGAACAAATCTAGGAGGATAAAGGAGTAAAGAAAAAGTGAATCTATAGCAGAACCAGGACTGTAAGAAAGAGTGGAATGCAAGTTCCTAAGGAAATCGAAGCAGCTGTTTGGGTGAGTACAGTTGGGTTGGTCCTCACTACTACTGTTGGTTACAATTGTTAAGATATAATTCTGTGATTCATTGTTTCTAAGAAATATATTTTATAAATAACAAAGAACAGAGAAGAAGGGCCCAGCATGATATTGTTTGATATTAATTTAACTTAAAGGTGTTAGACACGGCAGGAGAGCTCCAAGCCGTAATCTGCTCTTCTTGCTCTATGTGGAAGACCAGGAACGTTTCCAGTTCCCAGGACCAGCATGTGTGCAGGATGTGTCTCCAGCTGTAGCTCCTGGAAACTCGAATTTCGGAACTGGAGCAGCGCCTGAGGACACTGTGCAGCATCCGTGAGGTGGAGAGTATCGTGGATAGCACGTATGGAGAGGTGCTCACAATGCAGGCTCAGACTCCACAGGCAGGAAGGGAATGGGGGACCACCCAGGCAGAGCAAGAGGACTTAGCAGGCAGTGCAGAAATCTCCTGTGGCTATTCCCCTGCAAACCAGACATACCGTTGTGGATACTGGTGAGGAGAAAAGCCTTTCAGGGGATAACAACAGCAGCCCATTCATAGCGCCATGGTTGGCTCTGCTGCACAGGGGAGGAGCAAAAGGCATAGAAATGCAATAGTCATAGGGGATTCCATTGTGGAGGGAATAGATGGATGTTTCTCTGGCTGCAATAGAGACAACAGGATAGGATGTTGTCACCCTGGTGCTCAAGTGAAGGACATCTCAGAGCGGTTGCAGGACATTCTGAAGGGGGTGGGTGAACAGCTTGTTGTCGTGTCACCCATTGCACAAATTACATAGGTAAAAAAAGGGATGAGGTCCTAAAAGCAGAATATGGAGAGCTCGGAAGCAAGTTGAAAAGTAGAACCGCAAAGGTTGTTATCTCAGGATTACTACTAGTGCCACTTGCTAGTCAGAGTAGAAATGGAAGGATATATATGATGAATACATGGCTGATAAAAATGGTGTGAGAGGGAGAGTTGCAGATTCCTGGGGCATTGGGACCAGTTCTGGGGAAGGTGGGACCTGTACAAACCAGACAGGTTACGCCTGGGCAGGACTGGGACTGATGTCCTTGTGGGGGTGGATATTTGCTGGAATGGTTGGGGAGGGTTTAAACTAATATGGCAAGATGATGGGAACCTATGTAAAGATTCAAAGAAGGGGAATCAAGAACAAGAGAAAAAGACAGCAAGGAGAATAAGAAAAGTGATAAGCAGAGAAATCAATGGCCAGAATCAGATAATGACACAGTAATAAATAATAGGAATAAAACAAGGAATGTTGAAAGGACTAGCTTTAAAGTTTTGTACCTGAATGCTTGAAATAAAGTGGATGAATTAGTTGCACAGATAGATGTAAAGGGGTATGATATAGTTGGCATTACGGAGACCTGGGGCCAAGATGACCAAGGATGGGCACTAAACATTGAGGGCTATTCAGTGTTTAGGAAGACAGAATGGTGGTGGAGTTCCATTGTTGAACAAAGAAGTTGATACAATATTGAGGAAAGATATTAGCACAGATGATGTGGAATTGTATTGGGTCGAGTTAAGAAACACCAAGGGGCAAAAACATTTGTGGGGGTGGTATACAGACCCACTGAAAAGCATTAGACAAGAAATCAGAGATGCATGTGATAAAGGAACATCTATGATTATGGATGACTTTAATCTGCATAGCGATTTGGTGAATCAAGTTAGTTACAGTAGACGAGGAATTTCTGGAGTGCACAGGATGGTTTTCTGGAGCAATACGTTGAAGAACCAACAAGGGAACAGACCATCTTGGACTGGGTGCTGTGCAATGAGAAGAGATTAGTTGGCAATCTAGTTGTGAGAGAATCCTTGGGGATAAGTGACCACAATATGGTAGAATTCTTTATCAAGGTGGATAGTGATGTAGTTGATTCTGAGACCAGAGTCCTCAACCTCAATAAAGATAACTATGATGGTATGAGGCATGAATTGGCCATGACGGACTGGGAAACATTGCGGAAAGGAAGGACAGTGGAAAGGCAATGGCAAGCATTCAAGGAATGAAGAGGTGAACTTCAAAAATTGTTTATTTCTATTTGGCACAAGAGTGGAAAGAGAACTGTGGCCAAACCATGGCTTACAAGGGAAATTAGAGATAGTATCAGATTCAGAGAAGAAGCATACAAATTGACAAGAAAAAGCAATTGAGGATTGGGGGCAGTTTAAAATTCAGCAAAGGTGGATCAAGGGATTGATTAAAAAGGGGAAAGTAGAGTATCTCCTTGCCATAGACTTAGGGTTGAATTTTACTGTCCCGCCCGCCACGGGAATCATAGCGGGACACAAACCGTGCAAAGGTCCATTGACCTCGGGCAGGATCTTCGGGTTTTGGGGCTATGGGAAAATCCTGCCTCCAGTCTCCCTCCCACCTCCTAACATAGCCACCTTTTCCTTTCTTCCTTTTCCTCCTTCCCACGACCAATTCTCCCCTCCCCCACTCCAAGGGTCCACTTGACATAACACCAGGGCGATGGACCTGGGATGGCAACAACAGTGGGTCTCTTCTCAAGGCTGGAGGGTAATGTCGACTTGCTGTGAGGGAAGCTATGGTGCTCCCCAGAATTTGATGAAGTCTGACTCCTGCTTTTTTAATGAAAGCCCACTGACCTCCTGGCTCATGCCTGTCTGTGGGATGGGGCACTTTCTTCTGGACCACAGTAAGGGAGCAGGATGGGTGAATTGTTGTGAGGTCTAGGCTCATGGACTGGCGAGGCAGTCATACAAAGATGATTGTGACTGGTAGTCTCTTGGGTTCCCACTTGTGGATGAGGCTACAGGATTTTTGGAGGTTCAAAGGTGCGGGCAGGAGATAAACCCCCATCCCTCTGGGCAAGCATTAAGGGTGAGAGGCATTCAATATGCAAATATGTTTAATAGTGAATTTTTACGATCAATGCCCTTTTCTCCCCCATTTACATATGTATATCTTCACTCGTGAACTCCTCCTGTTCCGTTAGCTCCTTGATGTATGGAACCCTCCCTCCAGTTAACTCAGTGGTTTAACTTTATGTAGCCTCCCACTCCTTTAAGGTGTGTTCTCAGAAAACACACCAGAGCTGGAGGTGGCCTGTTGCATTCCACGCTCTCTGGCAGCTGTCCTCTGGTGGGCCAGCTGACTTTTGGGTGCCACAGGTCTGGCCAGGTCACCCTGTTCTGCCCACTGCCCGGAAGATATGCCGATGTCAGGAGGGGGTATTCAGAAGCGCTGCAGACTGCCAGGGACTCCTTGGTAGAAGGCCCTGGGAAAGGCTCCAGCACTTCCTCCTCCCTTGGGATGCTCGCTGGCCCCAGGGCTATTCCATTGATAGGGGAGGGGCTGGGGGAAACTGGAGTGAACTTCAGAGTTTCTGGGTCACCTGGCACTGCCAGCCCTGGAGGCTCGCAACATCTGAGCAATGGTGGCGAAGCTCTCAGCCATGGTCTTCTGTGACTGGAACATCTCCCTCTGCGACAGGGACATTCTCTCGATGACCACAACCATGGTCCAGTGTGACTGGGCCAAGCTTTGGAGTACCTCAGCAATGTTCACCAACGCTTGGGACATGTCCTGATGTGACTGGGCCCTGCGGACTTGCACCTCAGCCATGTACATCACAGAATGAACCAAACATTGGACATCATCAGACATGGTTCAGACATCTTGCCCAAGGCTTTCCACTGTGGACGCCACCCTTGCAGTGTTGGCCTGGATGTCACGCATTGCCGGCACCATCTCCTATGAAAGCAGGCTTCTGGACTCTTCCAGTTGGCCTTTTAATTGCTGGAAAGTCACTGATACCCCTCCAGCAAAGCCTGGATCTGCATTTTCATCTCAACCAGTGACGTGATGACCTTTTCCAAAGACCCAACATCTGGCTTAAGGACAGCTGTTTCCTGGGATCCAGCAGCCCTCCCATGGATGTTCCTGCCTCCATCTGATGTGCTTCAAAAGCTGTGTGGTGCACACCAGATAGTGATCCAGAGGCCTGTCCGCTAACATGTCTTACCGAGGTGATTGCCTCTGTACTGGTGGATAGTGCTGGTGAAAGCAGTGGCGATAACTCATTGTCCTCCCTGGTGCTGTGCTCCGGGGTCCTCTGAGGGAGCGAGCCTGGATGGGCTGGCCTTATCTGATGAAGATCCTGAAAGACAAAGGACATGGGGTCAACATTAGGCAAAGGAAGTGGGAAAGGAGAAACTCAGTTGAGGCAGGTCATCTGGGTAAAGGAGCAGTGAACTCTTACTTCTTTGTGGCATGCCAACGTCGCGGTCTGCCATGGCTTACTCATGGGACGAGGTCTATTGCCCCCTCAAAGGGGGTAAGGACTCTGATATCTGGCACTCCCCAGCCCATCTTCTGCTGCTCCCTCTTGTTATGGGTGATCTTCACCTGCAGGTATATTAAGAGGACATTGTGAGGGGCTCGTTTAGCAGATAGGGGAGGATGGGGGAGGGTGGCATGTGTGGGCACCTCGTCCAGCTATACAGAGGTTGCGAGGAGGATCGTTGGAGAGAGGAAGGGGGTCCTCTGAGGTAGACGCTGGTTGGTGGGGTGTTGGATGACTGTAAGGTGGCATGAAAGGGAGTTAATTGAGAGATGCCAGGGGTCAGGGCTGGGTGGGATGCTGGGGCAGACAGGTGGGTGCTCACCCTTGGAGCTCTAAGGAGGTCATTCATCTACTTGCAACACTGTAAGCTGGTCCTTCTTGTCAGGCTGCTGACGCTTACTGCCTCCCCCACAGCGTCCCAGGCTAGATTGAGGATTGCTGGGTGTGGGTCTTCAGCCCACAGGAGGACAGAATGTGACCCTCCGCTCCCCCACGGTTTCCAGCATGTGTTCCAGGTATGAGTCCAGGAACCTCGGGGCTGCCATCCTTGCTGCCATCCTCTTGCCTGCAGTGACAGGCAGTGCTGCGGGGTGCGTTTATATGGTGCTCCCACTTGTCAAAGGGTCACAGCTGATTCCCGATTCCAGCAAATCATTCACCTGGAGAGTTGGGAACACTGTAAGTCATGTGGGAGGGGGGGTGGGGGGGGGTGGGGTGGGGATAGTGCCTGGGAAGGGATGCTAATGCCAGCGTGAAACACTTTGTGTTTTTTTTAAACTGAGAATCGTGGGCATAATCTGGGCAATAAGAAATTTACATTTGAATATGTTCCACCCTGCTCGATGTCTGTTTCCATTGACATTGAGGCTGCTGATTCTTCTTGCTCTACTTTCATTGCCCCATGTACCCCAGTGTTCCCTTTGCTGCTGACGAAAACTTATGGAAAATGTTTCGATAATACCTTTATCATAAAATACACAATTCACTGAAAAAGTGGGCTTCCGTTAAAAAAAATACTGGACTATTAGAATTCTTGCTACTGAATCGCACTCAAAAAGTTGACTTGAGAATCTGAAAACTGTTTGGGTGATAACAATGCAGGATGTAGTCAGTAAATTATACCCTCTCATCAAGAACTCTCGTGTAATGAGACCTAGGGCAGCACGGTGGCATAGTGTTTAGCACCGCTGCCTCACAGCACCAGGGACCCGGGTTCAATTCCCAGCTTGGGTCTGTGCGTTCTCCTCGTGTCTGCGTGCGCTTCCTCCGGGTGCTCCAGTTTCCTCCCACGGTCCGAAAAACGTGCTGGTTAGGTGCATTGGCCATGCTAAATTCTCCCTCAGTGTACCCGAACAGGCGCCGGAATATGGCGACGAGGGGATTTTCACAGTAACTTCATTGCAGTGTTAATGTAAGCCTACTTGTGGCACTGATAAATAAAACTTTACACAAGACTTGTATTTCACAACCTCAGGGTGTTCCAAAGTGCTTTCCAGCCAATGAAGTACTTTTTCAGAGTGGTTGCTGTTGTGATGTCAGGAACGCAGCAGTTAATTTACACACAGCAAACTCCCATTACCAGCAATGTGATAACAATCTGTTTCTTTTTAATGATGTTGATTGAGGGATAAATATCAGCCAGGATTCCAGGGATCCCTTGCTCACTTTCAAAATTGTGCCACTGGATCTTTTATGCCCATCTGAGATGCAATGCAAAGTTTCCTGCAGTAATGTAAATTGATTCAGTAATACAGTGGATTAATACACTACCCTTCAGTAATACAGTGGATTAATACACTACCCTTCAAATCCAGTCACTACTGGGGGAGATTGCTGTATCGTTAAAGTAATTTGATGCAGTTTAAATCCAATTTGTAATGTAATGATTTCAAATCAATATTAGCACAGTTTGGAGCTGATGGTGCAACATGAGGGGCAAAATACTGTTTTCTAAATGCACAAATTAAAAAAAAACAAACAAACACATGAAGCACAACAGGTAAACAGTACACATCAACTTTAAAGCACTTGCCTGCAGATTCCCATTTTGCAACAGACATGATCTAAGGAAGAGCAATGAATTGGCTGACCTGAAATAAAAACTGCTACAGACTCAGCAGGACTGGAGGATTATCACATGGGAGAAAGCATTTTAATGTATTCTGATTCACCCAGTCATTCTGCAATTGTAATCTTAGAGTCTCCAATTCCAATGTAGTTGTGCATTTGTACACCTCAGTGCAGACAGCTGTCCTATAATTCATGTAGATAAGGATCTCCTGTAACTACAATAATTAAGTAATAACTGTCTGCAATGAAGTGTGTAATATGCACGGTAGAAATGTTACAATTACAGTATTGTCGGATGATTCACAATAGTAATCTGACAGAGCACATTCCATGCCTGTTGTGGATCCCACCTGATCTTTATTCCTTTGGCTTCAGGCAGGTTTTTATAAAGGACAAAGTGGAAGATCACAAGGTTTAACCTCATGGCAAGATGATGAGCTCATCTGCCTGCTTTGCTTCATTTTCAGTATTCAGATGTATCCTATGTTAGATGCAGTGTAGGGCTTTTTACTGACAATTATTCCTAGGTCCAGCAAGCACAGTTAGATAGAGCAAAGCTTTCTTTAAATTTTCACAGATTTGGGGATAGCAAGCCTTTGATACAGAGCATAATAATCCTAAATTGACATAAAGGCCATGTGCCTTAGGTTGACATGTACTTTCCTCACAGCCTTATATATTCTCTAAACACAGTATTGAGGGCAAGTGGTTGTTTCCACTAAAATCATTTGGGATGTATATATACCACAGAGCTGATTTGTGATCCTGTGTTGTCAGTGGGAGCCACATTTACAGAGTGCGAACTGGGGTAATAACGTTGTTGTTTTATCAATAGCCTAATCTCCTTTGAATGCAACATTCCTGCTTAAACATCGCTGCGGAGTACTTTCTGCTTCACAGCATCGCTAAGATAGTTAAAACTAGGTTCAGGACTGGGTAGATTGACTATTATGCATGTCAGAAATCCTCAATGCAAGAGAATAGTTGTATATGTTCAACCTTCTTGTTTCATGGACAAACGTACTGGAGGTAGTTCCTTTTGTTGCATGATGGGACATTTTATTACATTTCCAGGACAGGTACTACATTAATTCTCAATATACATTCTGACTATTTGATATAGAGTGGTGTGCTGATTGCAATCTGCTTCGACTGATTATGTTGATTGCCCTCTTTCCATGAGTCTTGGTAATTCCCACCCTAGATTGTGTAACTAATCACATTAGAATAAGTGATTTTTTGAATGTTTTCCATGCTAAAAATGAGACATGTCATTATTGCCTCATGAAACATTTTGCAATTTTTTGCATCCTATTTTACAAGAATTAGCATCAAACACTTGTAAAGCCCAGCAAACCTTGGATGCAGATAGAAGCTCTTTCTAAACGAATCAAAATCTCTCAGAACAGGTATTGTATTCATTAAACAGAAGGTGTTTCTAAGGATGTCCATGTTCCTTCACTTCACCCTCAAACTTAGAAGAGCATCTTTAACTCTTCCAATATGTCATTTTGCTTAAGGTGACCAATTTATGTCAAGTATGATAAATAAAACCAAGTATGGTGATTGGGGAAAAATTTGCTCACATAGTGGCACCACTGGGAACCAAATAGGAAAGCTCATTTGGAGAAGGCACAGAGGTGAAGACATTCATCCCAGTTGCAATTGGATTGCTACTCAGGGGTTGCAAATTATTATTTGGAGCAAATAGAACACAGATATGGACATCTTCCACGATCATCCTCAACAGTGGTACTCCGCAAGGCTGTGTTCTCAGCCCCTTACTATACTCCTTATACACCTCTGACTGTATGGCCAAATTCCCCATCAATTCAATTTTCAAGTTTGCTGACGACACCGTAGTGGGGCGGATCTCAAACAATGACGAGACAGAGTACAGGAAAAGAGATAAAGAATCTGATGAACTGGTGCGATGACAATAATCTCTCACTCAATGTCAACAAAATGAAGGAGATAATCACCGACTTCAGGAAGCATAGTGGAGAACATGTCCCTGTCTACATAGAAACCATAGAAACAACATCAATGGGGACGAAGTAGAAATGGCGGAGTGCTTCAAGTTTTTAGGTGTCCAGATCACCAACAACCTGTCCTGGTCCCTCCATGCCGACACTATAGTTAAGAAAGCCCACCAACGCCTCTACTTTCTCAGGACACTAAGGAAATTTGGCATGTCCACTACAACTCTCACCAACTTCTACAGATGCACTATAGAAAGCATCCTTTCTGGTTGCATCACAGCTTGGTGGCTCCTGCTCTGTCCAAGACCGCAAGAAACTACAAAGGGTCATGAATGAAGTCAAGTCCATCACTCAAACCAGCCTCCCAGCCATTGACACTGTCTACACTTCCCGCTGCCTCAGAAAAGCAGCCAGCATAATCAAGGACCCCACGCATGCTGGACATACTCTCTTTCACCTTCTTCCATCAGGAAAAAGATACAGAAGTCTGAGGACACGTACCAACCAACTCAAGAACAGCTTCTTCCCTGCTGCCATTAGACTTCTGAATGGACCGACTTCACATTAAGTTTATCTTTCTCCACATCCTAGCTATGACTGTATCACTACATTCTGCAGTCTCTCCTTTCCTTCTCTATGAACGATATGCTTTGTCTGTATAGTGTACAAGAAACAATACTTTTCACTGCGTATCAGATGAAGGAGCAGCACTCCGAAAGCTGGTGATTCCAAATAAACGTGTTGGACTTTAACCTGGTGTTGTGAGACTTCTTATTGTGCCCAACCCAGTCCAATGCCAGCACCTCCACATCATGCCTCAATATCATTTTTGGAGACATGTCTTGAGTAGCCCTTACCAGATTCAACAACAGCTCACATTGATATAGCACCTTTACTGTAGAAAAATATTCCAAGGTGATCAAAGGCAAGTGATCAAAAGCCAATGAATGCCAACTCAAAGATAGAAATATTGGGAGGAGCAATCAAAGACTTGGTCAAAAAGATAAGCTTTAGGGATGGTCTTAAAAAGAATCACTAAAAATGAGAAGTAGGACGTTCATCCCCTTCTGCTCTTAAAATAGTTCATGGCTGATCTGTACCTCACTCCTCTTACACACCTTTGTTCGATATCCCTTTGATGCCCATGGCTAACAGAAATCTAGCAATGACAGTCTTGGAAATTTTAATTGAACTACAGTAATTGATCTACAGACCTTTGGTTTGTGTGCTCCAAATTTCCAGGAGGTGAATGAGCAGAGGACTCCACCGTGAAGCTGAGGTGAATGAAGGCACAGCCCCTAGTTGCTGGGTGAATGGATAAGAAACGAGAGTAAAAGGAATGGAGTATTCAGAGTGGAAGGTTTGTAGGGCTAGAGGGGGTTGCAGGGAAAGGGAGCTGCAAGACCGTTAAACATGAGGATGAGAAATCTAAATGTGAGAATTTGGGAGCTGAAAACCAATGTAGGTCAGTGAGACAGGTGGGATTGATGAGTAGGACATTTCTGTGGTCATGATAAGGGCAGTAAAATTTTGGAGGGGTTGACATTTGGAGGTAGAGGATGTGGAGACACCCAGGCAGAATACTCAAGAGTCTGAATGTGACAAAAGCAACAGATGTGCAGAGATGAATGGTGTTAGAGAGTTTGAAGTAGGTGAAGTAAATTGCCGCCAAAAAACACACCAAACTTTTGGTATAATCAGCAGTATGTATGTCTGCAGGAATCACGTTTGTGTTCTAATGGGCTGCAGATGGATCACATAGGAAGATGATCTATCATTTTGCCCTTTGAGCCTGTACTGCCATTCATTGAGATCATGGTTAACCAGCAACCTAACTTTATATACCTGCCTTAACCCCATAGCTTAATACCAAAAAGCTATCAATCGCAATTGTGAAATTAATCATTGAACTAACATCAATTGCCATTTGTGGAAGAGAGGTCCACAATGCCATTTGCAAAAAAGCTGACAGGTGAGAGTGAATATTTTGATTGAATTCTGACATCGCAATTAATTAGACCATGTCACCATGTGGATGTGGCAAGGAGCTACCCTAACATCGAGCCAGTTCATGGAGTAGGCACCAAAATAGCAGCACTATTATGGAAACCGGTTACCAGCGGAGTGCCACAGGGATCAGTGCTTGGTCCTCTGCTCTTTGTGATTTTTATAAATGACTTGGAGGAGGGGGCTGAAGGGTGGATCAGTAAATTTGCTGATGACACCAAGATTGGTGGAGTAGTGGATGAGGTGGAGGGCTGTTGTCGGCTGCAAAGAGATATAGATAGGATGCAGAGCTGGGCTGAAAAATGGCAAATGGAGTTTAACCCTGACAAATGTGAGGTGATTCATTTTGGTAGGACAAATTTAAATGTGGATTACAGGGTCAAAGGTAGGGTTCTGAAGAATGTGGAGGAACAGAGAGATCTTGGGGTTCATATCCATAGATCTCTGAAGGTTGCCACTCAAGTGGATAGAGCTGTGAAGAAGGCCTATAGTGTGTTGGCGTTCATTAACAGGGGGTTTGAGTTTAAGAGCCGTGGGGTTATGCTGCAACTGTACAGGACCTTGGTGAGACCACATTTGGAATATTGTGTGCAGTTCTGGTCACCTCACTACAAGAAGGATGTGGAGACACTGGAAAGAGTGCAAAGGAGATTTACCAGGATGCTGCCTGGTTTGGAGGGTAGGTCTTATGAGGAAAGGTTGAGGGAACTTGGGCTTTTCTCTTTGGAGTGGAGGAGGTTGAGAGGAGACTTGATAGAGGTTTATAAGATGATGAGGGGGATAGATAGAGTGAACGTTCAAAGACTATTTCCTCGGGTGAATGGAGCGGTAACTAGGGGGCATAACTATAGGGTTCATGGTGGGAGATATAGGAAGGATGTCCGAGGTAGGTTTTTTACTCAGAGTGGTTGGGTGTGGAATGGACTGCCTGCAGGGATAGTGGAGTCAGAAACTTTAGGAACATTTAAGAAGCTAATGGATAGGCACATGGAGTACTTCGGGATGATAGGGAGGAAATAGCTTGATCTGGGTTTCAGACAAAGCTCGGCACAACATCGTGGGCCGAAGGGCCTGTTCTGTGCTGTACTGTTCTATGTTCTATGTTCTATTAGTATATGGTCCAACTCCTAATAGCCCTGTCCCCAGTACTTGGGACAATATCATGTAGGGGACACGATGGATGGAATTTTCCAGCCATTAATGTCAGCAGGATTTTCTGGTCCTGCTGCAGTGAATGGAGATTTGGCTGAGCGCCAAATTGCTCGTTCTCACTTGCAGCGGCGACAGGACGTGAACGTTGGGAAAGTTCCAGCCAATATAGGACAGTTTGTCTGCATCTGTGCTGCACTTGTACTGGTGAAGCTTCTGTACGAAAGACTTTTCTGAAATTTTCTTTTTTTTGAGGGTGCGTATCATTTTAAACGGGAGGTACTGCAGTATTGTCTGTCAGTCTTATTCCCATACAGTCTTATGACGAAATACCATGAAGCATAGATGCGGCAAATTGGAGTTCCACTGCAGTGTAAAGGTTGGCAATCTCACTTTCCCACATAATGCATTCCTATTACCAGCCATACTATTATTAAGGTTATTAGAGGCAATCGGCAGAGATTAGGTGCTTTTGCTGCAGATAGAGGTAAAATCAGGCATAATGGAGGTTTTTTTGTTATGTTGAAATGATGTGGGTTCTACAATGGACAGACGATTCACTCTGCAAGTCACCAACTAGGAATTATCCTTGAAGTGTGGGTTAAATGAACCAGCATAGATGCGGGAAGAAGTTGTAACTTTAAAAAGTTTTGTTTAATATATTTTGCAAAATGTCTGTACAATTTGGGCATTATTCTTTCCATTTGTGGATTTGGATTGCATCTGTGTTGTGGTGGGAATTTTGTCTGGAGTGAGAATGTGCCTTTGACCCCAACTAATGCCCAGCCCTCAAATGATTAATATACTGTAAGCAAGCTCTACGTCCCAGCCCAAAGGTATGGATCTCACACAGCTAGAAGGTCAACCCTTGCATTGTAAATTAATTGTTTTCATGTGCATAGCATAAAATACCTTTGCCTATCTTGTTCTTCATTAATATTTTTGTGCCAAATCTGTGTACTGATATTTTGCTTAAATTACTACGTAATGCAGTAAGTGCCTATGTTTGTTTTCATTCTCTGTTGTGGGCATCACTGACAAGGTAGGCACTTGTATTCCATCCCTATTTGCCTTGAGAATGTGGCCTTCCTGAATAGTTTGTAGTGACTAGCTAGATTATAGAATAGAACCATAGAATGCCTACAGTGCAGAAGGAGGCCATTTGGCCCATCAAACCTGCACCAACAACAATCCCACCCAGACCCTATCCCCATAAACCCACACATTTACCCTGCTAATTCCCCTAAGGGGCAATTTAACATTGCCAATCAACCTAACATGCACATCTTTGGACTGTGGGAGGAAACCAGAGCACCCAGAGGAAACCCATGCAGACACAGGGAGAATGTGCAAACTCCACACAGACAGTCACCTGAGGCCGGAATTGAACCCCGGTCCCTGGCACCGTGAGGCAGCAGTGCTAACCACTGTGCCACTGTGCTGCCCTTTTTAGATGTCAAGAGTAAATCAGTCAATGAATCATCCACTCTTAACTACTGCTGTGGAGTCGCAAATGGGATAGACTAGAAAGGGACATAAATTTTCCCAACTCTAAGGGACATTAATGAACCAGTTTGGTCTTTAAACCAATCCAACAGTTCTGTCGTAATTTTTACTGATAGCAGCATTTTATTTTCAGAATTTTATTTTCCAACTTAATTCAAAATCTCCAACTACCATGTGAAATTTGAACTCACATTCTCCGGATTATAAATCCAGTAACATGACCTCTACACCATTGTACCCCTAGGTGGTATATTGTGTAGGGAGATTAATTATCTACTATAGATAACACCTTTGTTTTTTGGTTAACTTTTTACAACTCTGTCCTGTATTCCATGGTGACCTATGAAAAGGTTACATTGAACACAAAAGCTAAATGTGTTAGAACTGTATTGGAATCTTGATGGTGTCAATTCATGAGAAATGAAAGTGAGCTGATTTGCAATTGTGAATGTAATTCTGGCGTAGTGGTCCATATGTAATAACAGGCTATTATCAAGTGGAATTTAATCTTCAACTGCATGTCATTTAATAGAACTACTCAACCAAAATTGCTTCCAGCATGGAATCTAGTCCTTTGCATTGGGAAGAAGATGTCTAGTGATTTCAAAATGAATGAGACGAAATGGGTGAAAAGAAGAATTCCCTCAGATCAAGCAGGGTAGTGGCTGATTGTGGAGGAGATAGTGAGTTGTAATTTCAATTTGGATTTAAACTATCGCATCCGCTGTTGCAGAAAATTCAATGGGAAACCAGGGGAACTAATTGCATCCAGCCCACTAGGTATGGCGTGCATGGGAATGAGAATTGTGCACATGCACAGAATGGGGAATCTAGAGCTATGAAAGTATCGCATGAATCAGCTTAGGAACAACTTGTGATTCAATTCATAGCAAATTTCAAAGTTAAACATACCTCCAAAATCAACCTTCTAGCTTTCATTGCTTACTTGTTACGTAACCTACCACTAAATAGGCTAACGATGTGAGAGGCTTTCACTAAATGAGAATACTCTTCAGTCACTATGAAAATATCTTAGCAATCCTCTATTTTTTGAATAACATACACAAGGAATTATAGGTGTCAGGTTATTTAATTATGAGGTGTTCTAAAAATGAGCATTTTTATTTGGTATTTAGCAACAAAGGAGATTTGTTTCCTTACTAATGGCTGTCAGACACTGGGGAAAGTAAAATGCACGTAGAATTCCACAGGACACTTTTCTTTCTAGGCAATGTTATCATGTAATGCCATCATGCAATGCCATGGTTTAATGGCAAAGGGCTGATGACAATTTCTTTGGAGTCATCAATGGCTGTTCTCTGTAGATGGAAAGATATTGCTTTGAAACTTGTTTTTACTGTGCAGATGAAACACTAGATTGCCCGCTATTAAACTTAGTCATCATTCTTCAAATTAGAGTTGAACTCTATACACTGTCGGATAAGGAAGATGTGAAACTGAGAAAATCAGAAGTTTGCTGGTATCTTGCGGTTTTTTCCCCATCCTGACACCTTCAGATTTCCCATCTCTATGCAAATAGGATGACTGCCTACTTGGTCATTTCAGACAGAAGAGCTAATTGCATCTCATGACTTCATCAAATCATAGAATCCCTACAGTGCAGAAGGAAGCCACTCGGCCCATTGAGTCTGCACCAACAACAATCCCACTCAGGCACCGTAACCCCACGTATTTACCCTGCTAATCCCCTGACACTAAGGGGCAATTTAGCATGGCCAATCAACCTAACCTGCACATCTTTGGACTGTGAGAGGAAACCGGAGCACCCGGAGGAAACCCACGCAGACATGGGGAGGATGTGCAAACTTCACATAGACAGTCACCTGAGGCCGGAATTGAATCCCGGTCCCTGGCACTGTGAGGCAGCAGTGCTAACCACTGTGCCGCCGTGCCATTTGAAGGCTTGTCAGACCACGTATCTTCTAATATGAATAAAAACAATCAAGGATGATTTTGATTGATTTGATGCCCAAATGTGCACCGGAATTCTAGTGCCCCACCCGCCACGGAATCAGAGCGGGCGAGGGGCGGACAATGGAAATGTCCAATGACCTCGGGTGGGATTTTCCGGTCTCGGGTTGAGCGAGGGCCGTAAAATCCCACCCTTTATCTTTTCTTGGGATGTGAACATCACTGTCAAGTCCCCCATATCTTACTCATCCCTAATTGTCCTGAACCTGATGAAGCTGAATGGTTTACATGTCCACTATGCACAGGAAAAAATGGTGCTAATCACTTGTCCCAATTTAATACTGAACCTAAATTTCCCGAATGGCTTTCCACGTTTTGCATGCCTGTGTCTGAAGATGGTGCACCAGCACTAAATACCTATGCATGAGGATCAGACATCCATTAGCATTGAGTGTAGCTTAGGGCAGCCTGCTGTGAAATCAAATAGTGCTATAGTGCTCCATTCCTATCTGTCTTAAAGGACAGGTTGTTCTGCTCAAGAAAAATCTTTGTTTTTGGTCCTATGAATTAATAAATGAATCTATAACTTTCTGGTTATAGAAAGCTGCAATTCTTTTACACTCACTAGCAGATGCCAATCGTGGTACAAAGATTTCCCGAAGCCCCATTTTTATGTAATAATTTACTCGGAGGTAGAAAAAGAACAATAACTGTATGCTGCCCTGACAGTTGAAGATAGCTGGCTGGCCTCTCCATAGCCAGAACAACCTCTTCACCAGCAAAGGATTCTAATCTTGCTTCCACTTCTCCATACATGGTTGAATTCCAATCTCCCTCAGCGAAAATGGAGAGGAAATGCTACCATTCCCCTGTATGTCTCTTTATTAACATAGTTCTTCTCTCTTACCTCCTTTTTCCACGTCAGTGCACATCGCCCTACCCTATCCTAGTTTTCTTTTGAACTGAGCTCCCATCTACAAGAGTTTGGGAGAGAACATAGCTCTAGGAATGGAGTAACCCTTGATTTCTTTGAGCATGTACACTGCACGGTGATGTGACACAGTACAAGGTCCAGCTGGTAGCTGTTTGAGTTGTCATTATCGGTGCTGCACTGCAGATGGTGCTGGGAGTACCACTCTGTCCAAGGATGTCTGCAAGCTCTCTAACACGACCCTTAGCTCCCTGCTAAGGTGACTGCTTGACTCTTTTATATGAGACATTATTTGTTACAAGCTTCTGTGCAGCTCCACCAATAACACTAACAATCTGTTGTTTGTCTAACATTAACCTTTTCTTAATAGCTGGGCCATGGAAATCTGGATCCTTGCCTTCAGCAGCTGGGAAGAGAGTTTAATTCATTCTCCACTGAGAGGCTCCATGTTCCTTCTTATTCACTTGCTCCTATTCCTGTCTGCCTGTGCACACTGGTTCACTAATTGCATTCACTGAGATGGATATCCTTGGGTTCATGAGACAACTGGGTGACTTCATTGACAGCTTATTCATTTACGCTGTGGCTGAGAAGCGACATCGAAGAAACCCATTGTCTAAAGGGTCTGGTGAGAGAAAAAAGTATTTCCTTTGGACAAGGAGGCATTGTCGTTTGGGAACTTTAGAGTTTCGAATGCTTATGCTAGAATTTGGTGGGCTAAAAGATAATTTCGAGTGGTGATGACAAGAAACTTTCAGGACACGCACAGTAGACAAGAAATCGTGAGTTACAGAGTACACTGAGGTGTATTCAGGAATCACCTTCTCCTTGGTTAGAAACAATGTCATCCAGTTCCTGACGTTATCCTTTCTGATGGGTGGACAATTTTTGGCATGGCATTCACGTGACTGTATAATGTAACCAGCATTCAGTTCCTCTGCTCTCTGCTGGTGGGATCATGTTACTCCATTAGGTCATCATAGAATCCCACAGTGCAGAAGGAGGCCATTCGGCCCATCGAGTCTGCACCGACAACAAACCCACCATATCCCCGTAACCCCACGTATTTACCCTGCTAATCCCCCTGACACTAAGAGGCAATTTAGCATGGCCAATCCACCTAACCCACATATTTTTGGACTGTGGGAGGAAACCAGAGCACCCGGAGGAAAACCGCGCATACACGGGGAGAACGTGCAACTTCCACACAGACAGTGCCCCGAGGCCAGAGTTGAACCCGGGTCCCTGGCACTGTAAGGCAGCAATGCTAACCACTGTGTCACCATGCCACTCCTAGGTCCAGAACCTTCACTTTCTGCCTCTGCAGCCTGAAGCAACTCTCCTGCGTTTTCCTTTTCGAACTGTGAATCCCATTGCCTTCTTCCCGCTGTTGCTGCTATCCTCTCCTGGCCTGGGCAGGAAACCATTATCGAGAGATGGATTTTTTAAAACCAGCAAAGTAAACGTACATGCCAGGGAAGATGTCAATCAAAGACATATTTAAAAGCATTTTTAATAAAACTACCTGACACACTTACATCTATCTGGAACAAGCAGAACACTCACAATCAATCATCTCAGAACCTCAGGGCCGGTGAACCATAATATTGCAGCAACTCTTCCTCAGAATCCAAGACTCTTTAAGATGCCAGGAACTTTTAAGGCCCAAAGTGCACCCAAGCGTCCCATCAACTCTGTATTCTTCATCAGTAATATATCTCCATATATGTCAAAATCCAACTCCTCCAATACAATGGGGCTATCTGCTGCAAGTGCACACACTGTTCTATTGAGTTGAAATATCTCTGACTTAATATTTTATCCGAAATTACTATAATATTAATAATCTTGATAATCTTTGTTTAAGGATTATGGGCCTGATTCTCTGACCTCACCTGCAGCTGGGATTCTCTGGTCCCGCTGCAGTGAATGGGGATTTGCTGAGCGCCAAATTCTGCGTTCGTGCTGGCAGCCGCAACGGGGCGTGAACAGTCGGAGAATTCCAGCCTACATATCCACCGATTGAGTTGAAATGTGTCAGTAATTACAGTGAGACTTGATATTGACTGTTTTGCATTTGTTCCTGGGATGTAAGTGTAACTGCCAAGGCCGGCATTTAGTGTCCATTTATTGTCCGTTGCTGATTGCCATTGAGAATGCGGTGGTGAGCTGCTTTCTTGAACCATTGTAGTCCATCTGGTGTAGATACACTAACATGACAGTCAAATAGGGAGTTCCATGATCTTAACTCAGTGACTGTAAATGAATGGCAATATGTTTCCAAGTCAGGATCATGAGTGGCTTGAAAGGGAATTTGCAAGTGGTGGTGTTCATATGTGTGTCTGCTACCCTTGATCTTCTGGATCACAGATTTCAGGTTTAGAAGGTGTTGTCAAAAGAGGCTTGACAACTTGCTGCAGTGCATCTTGTATCACGCTGCTACCACTGTGCATCATTTGTGGAGGGAGTGAATGTTTAAGATGAGGGATGGGGTACCAATCAAACAGGATGCTTTGACCTGGATCATGTTGAACTTCTTGAGTGTTGTTGGAGCTGCAGTTATCTAAGGAAGTGGAGATCGTTCTATCACACTGCTGACATATGCCTCGCAGATGGTGGATGAGCTTTGGAGAATCAAGGGGGGAGCTACTTGCCACAGGATTCCTAGCCTCTGACCTGCTCTTATAGCCATGGTATTTATATGGTGAGTCCAGTTCAGTTTCTGGTCAATGGTAACCCCAGAATATTGATGGTGAGATTCAATGATTGTAATACCGTTAAGTGTTGAGGAGAGATATTTAGATTCTCTCTTATTGAAGATAGTCATTGCCTGGTACTTGTGTAGCATGAATGTTACTTGCCATGTATCAGCCCAAACCTGAATGTTGTCCAGGTCTTGCTGCATATGGACACAGACTGCTTTAATATTTGAGCCGTTGAGAATGGTACTGAACATTGTTCAATCACCAGCAAACCTCCCTACGTCTGACCTTATAATGGAGGGATGATCATTGATGAAGCAGCAGAAGATGGTTGGACCTAGAACGCTACCTCAAGGAATCCTACAGCAATGTCCTGGGGCTGAGATGATTGACCTTGAACAACAGCCATCTTCATTTGTGCTAGGTATGAATCCAAGCGGTTGAGAGTTTCTCCCCAATTCTCATTGAGTTCAGTTTTGCTAGGACTCCTCGATGTCACACTTGGTCAAATGCTGCCTTGATGTTAAGGGCAGTCACTCTCACCTCGCAATCTGAGACTAAGGCTGTAAGAGGGCTGTAACCAAGCAGCCCTGGTGAAAGCTACCTGGCATAGTATAAGCATCTTGAGAGTGAAATTTATCAACACCA
The DNA here is from genome assembly GCF_964213995.1 of Mustelus asterias. Taxonomy (NCBI): domain Eukaryota; kingdom Metazoa; phylum Chordata; class Chondrichthyes; order Carcharhiniformes; family Triakidae; genus Mustelus; species Mustelus asterias. The sequence continues at coordinate 37,182,175 of NC_135809.1, read as the reverse complement.
GCCGTGCAAAACATGTTAATTGCAAATCAGAAACCTGTTTGAAACCCGATTCAATTTTTCTTCCAGTGAAATGAATTAAACTTTATTTATTATTGTCACAAGTAGGCTTTCATTACCACTACAATGAAGCTACTCTGAAAATTCCCTAGTCACCACACTCCGGCGCCTGTTAGGGTACACTGAGGGAGAATTTAGCACGGCCAATGCACCTAACCAGCCCGTCTTTCAGACTATGGGAGGAAACCAGACCACCCGGAGGAAACCCACTCAGACGCAGGGAGAAGGTGCAAACTCCTCACAGTGACCCAAGATGGGAATCGAACCCAGGTCCCTGACGCTGTGAGGCAGCAGTGCTATTGTGCCGCCCCTGATATGACTGAAGTCCTTGGGATGACTTTGAATGCGTCTGCAAAGGAAGACTCCGTTAGTTTTGTATAGGTACCTTTGCGGTTCAGGGGTATACAGAAGTTGTATGTCCTTGAACATAGCAGTTTAAGGTGAGGCAAAGTCCCTGTGGTGAATTGTAGTTTTGTAAATAAAACCTTTCCTATTGTGGTAATCTCCTGACGGTCTCTGTACTTCAAATCTGGGTTTTTGGGAGTTAGCTAACACAAATTCACCAAAACTCACAAATAGTCCTCTCCTTAGAGTGCACAAATGTAGTGATCCAGGAATTCCTCTCTGTGGTGTCTTCCTCAAGCATGTACCCATGTTTCTCCACAGAATGTGCCCTACAGTGATTATTGTTTACATCAACAGCAGACAGGAAAAATAATACTGAAATAGCTCAGCAGGGTATGTTTGGCTAACATTCAGTCTTATGATTTCTGCCTGGAAAACAAAATCAAATTGCTTTGTCCAGTAAATAGGAAATCTTGATGTCTAGGATACATTTTCTTTTGCTGAAGCACGTGTTATAACACACGTGCAAATGAGCCTCAATCTCACAGTAAGTAATTGTTACACACAACACAAAAGGGCAGGCTCAGTATAATTAGCTACATTTTGTGCTTCCATATTTCAGATGGCATAACAACAAGGGCCAGAAGGAGATAGCTTTAATATATCACTGGGCCACCGACAGCCATTTATAAAGTGCTTTCCATGGCCACAGGACATCTCAAAGCACTTTACAGGAAATGAAGTACTTCTGAAATTTACTCACTATAAGAGTCGGAGAAGCCCAATATATACACAGCAAACTCCACAAACAGAAATATGATGATCATACAACCCCTACAGTGCATTCAGCTATTGAGTCTGTACTAACTCTCCGATGGAGCACCTTAACCCAGGCCCCCGTGCTATCCCTGTAACCCCATGCATTTTTATCCTGCTAATGCCCCTAAACTACACATTTTGGGATACTAAGGGGCAATTTACCATGGCCAATCCACCTAACCTTTTTGAACTGTGGGATGAAACCGGAGCACCTGGAGGAAACCCATGCAGATACAGGGAGAACTTGCAAACTCCACACAGTCACCCAAGGCCAGAAGTGCACCCGGGTCCCTGGTGCTGTGAGCCAGCAGTGCTGCTCTGATGACCAGATTATCTGTTTGTCTGATACTGAGGGATACATATTAGTCAGGATACGAGGGATAACTCCTCTGCTCTTCTTCTGAATCATGCCCTGGGATCTTTTACATCATAGAATCTGCAGTACAGAAGGAGGCCATTTAGCCCATTGAGCCTGCACCGACAACAATCCCACCCAGGTCCTATCCCTGTAAACCCACATATTTACCCTCCTAATCTTCCTGACACTAATGGGCAATTTAGCATGGCCAATCCACTTAAACTGCATATCTTTTGAACTGTGGGAGGAAACCGGAGCACCCAGAGGAAACCCACGCAGACATAGGGAGAATATGCAAACTCCACACAGACAATGACCCAAGGCCGGAATTGAACCTGGGTCCCTGGCACTGTGAGGCAGCAGTGGTAATCACTGTGCTACCGTGCTGCCCAGTAGACACCCAGGAGACACAGAGCTCCACATCTCTTTGTTGCTGTATAATGTGAACTTGGGTGTGAATTAGGCCAAGGTTATTCAACCTGCTAGTCTTAATCACTTTGGACTGTACTGAGTCCTGGAGCAAGAAATTAATTTCCTCTATCAAAGCAGATTTAAATATTCCAGTATGCGATTAAAACATTAATGTATAAAAGGTGCTCATGGTGACAAATAAGTCAGAGTTTCCATGAGGTCAGTTTTTAAAAAAAGTCACCCTTAGCTTTTGGTCGCTTCAATATAGAATAGACAGAACTATCTGCCCAAGGATATGAGGATTTGTAATATAGAGTGGCATTTTAATTGAAGAGACAGGGGTTTAGCCTGCCAGAGCTGGCAAAAATCCCATGTCACTTTCTTTCAGGAAGGCCTGTTCGATTAAGTGCCAATCAGGCACTTAAAGTGGCAGCGGTGGGCCACCCTGAGGATCAAGGATCCCGGGGCAGAAGTTCTGCCCGTCAAGGACAGCTGGCCAATCAGATGACGATAGTTTGTCATTGCTCAACAACTCCAACAGGAAAGTGGTGACTCTTGTTGCTAATGCACCCACCTCCACCTGAGGCCTAGGATCCCTGAGAGAACCAGACCACAGGTTAGTGATGGCAGTTGTGGGATCGTGGAGTAGGGGAAGGCACAGGGAGGGAGGCCATGGGTGTCGGCAGCAGTGGCTCCCAGTGTGCCCCTCCTTTACGATACCAGCTCCTTCACTCAGTGCACCCTCCAGTCCCCCCACCCACCCCATCAACCCAAAACCCCCACACCATCACCCCCATCCCTTGTCCCATGCCCCACTCCCCATTCTTCATCCCTCCACCCCCACCCCTCACCTTCTGCCTCCATAGGTCACCCACCCCCTATTCCCCCGTTCCCTCCTCTCTCCACCTTCCCCACCACCCATACCCCCATTCACCTGACCCCTAGTAAATTCTGTCCATAGACTCTCTGATTGGTAGAATTATATAAGTGCAAGCCTTGTGTTTTCTACTGACTTCTGATCCTTAGGTTACTGAGGGGAAGCTGCCAGTATGTTGGGAAACATTCATTAAGATGTGGACATCCCTGTGGGACAGGTGGGTCTGGGATTTAAATGTGTTTAATGGCAATTAAATGCAGCTTTAACTCAAGATTCTGCATCTAATTCTGTGCGTATTTATTTCCTGGGCTTCCTGAAACTCCTCTGAGGAGTCTTCATCATTCTCCGGCAGCAACTCCTCAAGGACATTTATAGGATGTATGGGAGATTAAATACATAAATTATAACTAACAAGGTGAGAAGATTCAAAGTTATCATTATACAAATCATCATACTTCAGTGGCTGCAGACATCAAGTTTATCTGAGTGAGTTCTGGATGCCGTGTGGTAGTTAGTTTGGTCTAGGTAACCCTCTTCATTCTTTTGCCACTAGCAATGCTTTCAAGTCACTGCTTGTCTTCTCCTCCACAACTGTCAATGTGGTTATAACTGGAGGGCTACCTCTGGGTCTCTGTCTCTTGCTGGTGTTCTGCGCTCTCTTCTCCTGCAAGGAGAGAAAGAAGAGGTTAGCAGTGTGAGAAATGGAATGTTTTGAGAGGATGAATGAACAGCTTTAGTGTATTGACCCTCTCGAGGATGGATGTGAGATGGCAATAGATAAGGTGCCCGCGGTGGCTGTTCAGCTCGGGCTGCACTTGCAGGTTTTGTTGGCCTGAGGTGTAATGTACAGAAGAAGCCTCAGGAAGATGGAGTGAGGGAATTTGCGCTTGAGTGTGCAAAGACCTTTCTGCACTGGTCTGGTTTAAACCTCTCGCAGTTTGTATCCATGAACAACTTCTGCTGCTGGCTTCCACTATCACTTCCAACCTTACTTGTTCCGAGCCGGCCTTCTTCCTCCCATTTGCCGGGAACTGAATCTTCCTGCAGGCCCTGACAGCCCACAGCATGAGTACATCTTAGAACCCCGGTGCTTTTTTCTCATGTTAACTCCCTCTGCCAAATTCCTGGCTCTCTTTTGACCTTTTGATAATACTTCCATTCTGACCCTTACAAGATCCCTTCAAATAGTGCAGGGTCAAACAGACTCAACATCCCTGCCCATTGCCAAACTCTTGCCGAAACCTTCGGATTCACCATGCGCTATGATGTGGGTCTGGAAGTAAAAATTCAGCCTGTTGTATTTATTTCCTTCGCCCTTCTAGTGGCTGGTTAACTCAGAAGGTTCGAGCGTGATGCTAATGTAGCTCAGGACATTGATCTGATACCCGTGCTGTTCTTTTATTACCCAATCATCCATATGTTACTTCCAGCAGTCAATCATCCCCCAGAGCTCTGCTAAGCGCTGTCTTCAACAATCTTTCAAGAGGTGTGCAAGAATGCTACAGCACCTTGACTTGTGGCTGTGCTTTTCTCGAAGGATGTCTGTAGTTTGGAATAAATACAAACCATTGTGATATTATTTGGAGAATAGTGGACACCCAGGAGTGGTATCTAATCAAGCGGCTGTGACAGAACATATATCTGTGTAGAATAATAGGTATCTGGCAGTAATTACAAGGCAGGGATCTAATTGAACAATATTTAGATAATTTGAATAATCTCTTAATGACATTCCTCGATTTGTTATTTTTCACAATGTCTGAAAGTTTTTGGGGCCACTTTCATTCCATTGTGTCCCCTCTTTGTCACACGTTAATATGAATATTGACTGTGAAGTGTGCTTCAAATTGATCATGGCTGAAACAGCATCATTGAGGAATAAAGAGAACTACAATCCATAAAGTTAATTACCTAGTAGTTACCAATTCAGTGTACAGTATAACACCATCTAACTTAATGCTAACTGCTAGTAACTAATTTAGATGTGTTTATACTTTTCCAGACTGAACATGAGCGTCCAATATTCAATAGTCTAGGCAGCTTTGATTCATCTGTTTGACTTCTCTCTCCGACAAAACAATATAGATTCAAAACCCCAAATCCCAGCTGCTTTTTAATTAATTAGCTTAATCTTTCAGCCAATGGTTAGTCTTCTAACCTGTTGCTAGGTTACCTGATCAATGATTGAACAAAACTCGCAATCAATGACTGCAGCAGACCTCAAAGAATAAATCAAAAATCAAGCTGGTGTACACCTTGTTGATCCACAATTCTCCAAGTCTAACACAAACTTCTAATGTTTATATCAACAGAGAAAATATGGATAAACCAGGTATAATATTTCATTTACAAAAGCTAAGTCACTGGAGAAGACTCCTTGTTGACTTTTGTGGATATGAGTACATACACCTGTCTTACTGTGAATATCATGAGGATATTGTGGATAGATACACTGGCTGGAACCTTCCAACCTCTCCCATCCATGTAAAATCGTCGGCTCCAACGCACCCCTTCCTGATGAGCTCAATGCATTTTATGCCCATTTTGAGCAAGAGGTCAGCGAGAGCATGCCCTCCACCCTGGAAGCCCTGGATGAACCTGCATCTGGGGTCACCATTGCAGATGTCAGAGCAGCTTTCTCGAAGCTCAACCCATGGAAAGCGACTGGCCTGGATGGGGTACCCGGACGTGCACTCAGATCCTGCGTGGATCAGTTAACGGGGTATTCGCAGACATCTTCAACCTCTCTTTACAACAATCTGAGGTCCTCATCTGCTTCAAGAAGATGACCATCATTCTGGTATCTAAGAAAAGCCAAGTAGTGTGCCTTAAGCACCGTGACTATCGTCCGGTGGCTCTGATATCCATCATTATGAAATGCTTCGAAAGGTTAGTCATGGCACGAATCATTTCCAGCCTCCCGGACTGCCTGGATCCACTACAGTTTGCCTACTGCCGCAACAGGTCCACAGCAGACGCCATCTCCCTGGCCCTGCTGTCAATCCTGGAACACCTAGATAACAAAGACACTTAGTCAGACTCCTTTTTATTGACTACAGCTCAACCTTCAACACCATTATTCCCACAAAACACATCTCCAAACTCCGTGGCCTGGGCCTCGGCTCCTCCCTCTGCAACTGAATCTTGAACTTCTTAACTCACAGGCCACAATCAGTAAGGATCGGCAACAACACCTCCTCCATGATCATCCTCAACACCGGTGCCCCACAAACCTGTGTTCTCAGCCCCCTAGTATACTCTTTATACACCTACGACTGTGTGGCCAAATTTCCCTCCAACTCGATTTTCAGGTTTGCTGATGACACCATTGTAGTGGGTCGGATCTCAAACAATGACGAGACAGAGTACAGGAAAGAGGTAGAAGAACTGGTGCGGTGACAATAATCTCTCCCTCAATGTCAACAAAACCAAGGAGATTGTCATCGATTTCAGGAAGCGTAAAGGAGAACATGCCCTTGTCTACATCAATGGGGATGAAGTAGAAAGGGTCGAGAGGTTCAAGCTTTTAGGTGTCCAGATCACCAACAACCTGTCCTGGTTCCCCCCATGCTGACACTACAGTTCAGAAAGCCCATCAATGCCTTTACTTTCTCAGAAGACTAAGGAAAATTGGCATGTCAGCTACGACTCTCACCAACTTTTACAAATGCACCATAGAAAGCATTCTTTCTGGTTGTATCACAGCTTGGTATTGCTCCTGCTCTGCCCAAGACCGCAAGAAACTACAAAACGTTGTGAATGTAGCCCAATCCATCACGCAAACCAGCCTCCCATCCACTGACTCTGTCTACACTTCCCACTGCCTCAGCAAAGCAGCCAGCATAATCAAGGATCCCAAGCACCTCGGACATTCTCTCTTCCACCTTCTTCTGTCGGGAAAAAGATACAAAAATCTGAGGTCACGTACCAACCGATTGGAGAACAGCTTCTTCCCTGCTGCCGTCAGACTTTTGAATGGACCTACCTCACATTAAGTTGATCTTTCTCTACACTCTAGCTATGACTGTAACACTACATTCTGCACTCTCTCGTTTCCTTCTCTATGAATGGTATGCTCTGTCTGTATAGCGCAAGAAACAATACTTTTCACTGTATGCTAATACGTGTGACAATAATAAATCAAATCAAACCCAATGGCGGGGCTGGTGAGCCATTTACATCTCCATTGGCATCGAAGGGGCTGGAAGATCCCACCAGCTTGGATGGCTGGAAGACTCCAGTATGGAGAGGGGGAAATTGAGGGTAAAAATGTTGTAATATGCCTTTAAGGGAATAGCAGCATGCCATCATGAGAAGGGAAGTGTGTCATGTAATCCACTCAGTGTCACTTGGCCTGTGAGTGGAACACAGCACACACAACTCTGCTGCTGATGTCTTAAAGCTTTCTACCCATCGCTGCAAATCTCTGTCCTCGTGTGTGTGGCCTGGATTCTCTGGTGCCACTGAAAGTGGATGGAGTTTTGGGTGAAACACCAAATTCTCATTCTCAATTGCAGCGGGGCGGCCATGGATGGGATCGGAGAATCCTACTCATGTCCGACTATTCTTATGTACCTAGCCTACATAAACAAATCCATAATGTATTTGCCCAATCTCTTTTGAGTGATTGGTGCTTTTATATTATCATAGAAACATGACAGGAAGAATGTGATTGCAAGTCCATCTCTAGTTTGTGTTAGAATATAAACAGAAACTTCTAGAATTAAGCAGCATTTGAAAGAGAAGAACAGAATTGAAGCTTCAGGCTGTGACCAATTGTCTGACTGGAAAATGTTTTGTTGTAACATGTTTTAGGCAGAGACAGAGGTGGAGGTGAATTTGAAAGAACAAAAGGGAAGATATATGCTAGGGAGTGATTTTAAATGGCAAAGGGCTTGATAGTGCAAGGCAAAAGAGAGGCAAATGAAAAATGGTGATGGAACCAGCAAAGAAACAGAAATTGACCTTCAGGAATTGTAAATGTATCAACAGAACCATTACCAGCATCTGCTCTCCAAATACAAAATGGGCGTAGAGATTATGATTTTAAATTATTGAACTCAATGTTGAGTCTGGAGGATTGTAAAGTGCCTAAATAAATGATGAGGTGCTGTTCCTTGAGCTTACTTTGAGTGCAGGGGTCATATCTGGAGACTGAAAGAAGGTATTCAGCAAAGAGATCACCCAATCTGCTTTTCATTCCCTACTTTGGACGTGACAGCATCGTGAACATTGAGCAAAGTACACCAACTTCAAAGAAACACCACTAAGTCACAGGAGTGTTTCAGACACTGGGAGGGGAGGGGGTGAAAGGCTAGGTGTGCTTACATGGGAACATGCTGTGGGAAGAGGAGTTGGTGATGTAAGCGTGGACCAGGATATTGCAGAGGGAATGGTCCCTTTGAAACACAAGGCCGGGTTAAAATCAAAACCGAATACTTATCTAACTAACCATGTGTTAGAACCAAAGATTGTCTCCACTATAAACATCCATCTTAAGAATAAAATGTCATTAAGGTTCCTTATATTGCAAACATGAAAGATGATTGTAACAGGCAGGCAATTAACATAATAATCTTCATTAAAGGAAAATTCAGCTCAAGAACCAAATCCTGGTTTGTCAGAACTATTAGAGGAAGGTCATTGCCTTCCTGACATGATTGTCAGCTGGCATTCAGTTAAGATTCGAGGATATGCGAATGTGAGCCGTATGAATTGGCAATGCAGAGCATTTAACTTGCTTCATCATATACATCCTTCTGAATCTATTCAAACCAATTTCTTCACTTTTCCACTTTAACAACCAGAATGTCTCTCTTTATCCTCTCCTGAATAAATAATGGGGGGATTTTTCCCAGGCCCTTGGAGGGAGGTTTGAAAGTGGAGGAGTAAACAGCAGGGAAAATTAGACAATTATCTTGTGCTGGTTTGTTGAAACGTAGAAAAATCCTGAACATTGCAGCGAATGCTAGAACTACAGAGTTTTTCCTCACCAACAAGCTCCCTGATTGCTTTTGATGCCAGTTGAATGCCTTCTGAGCACTGAGATGATGCTAGATGATCACAAATTATGTTTTTTGCTCTTTTTCTGATTTAATTTCATGTCAGTTGATCATCAAGAGTGTCATTGATCGCTATTTGATGTCAGGTGATGACTAAATGACGGCTGTTGAATGCATCCGATCAAAGATGAGTGCATATGAACACTGTTGGATGCAGAATGATGGCAGCATTTTCTGGTAAGGGAGAGTGCTGTGCAGGGGAATGCTGGGAAAAGTGGAGTGTTTGGCCTGGCACTGAAAGTCAGTCACCTTTCCCACCTTCCTGAAGTCTTGCATTTTCAATGTTGCATTGCTGTTGCTTACTTCCTTGGCTACTTCCTACCGAAGAAGGTGTCGTTTGCATCTTGCCCTTAGGAGGTCTCACCTTACACCAGTCCCTCAGCTCCCTCAGATGGACCTCCAGATAAGAGTGAGAAACCTGGAGGGAGGTTTATGTTAAACTTTACACCCACAGTCTCCGACACCCACTTTGAGCTCCTCACATGCTTTCAAGTGAATCTGTAAACTGGAAAACTCCTGCCTTTCAGCAGTGAAGAAGAAAGCAATAAAAAAAACTATTAATCAAAAGGAGGTAGCTCACCCGGAACCACCAGGGGTGTGGTTAAACACTGACATTGACAGTGAGATGGAAACTAGGTAAGGTGCAATTGAGAGAAAGATGAAAAGCTAAATATCACCGATACCTGTTGTATTTTTATGCCAGTCTGAGGATTTGTCAGAGTGTGACACCACTGATATTGTAAGTATAGTAAATTATAAATAGTCAGAAAAGACTATCATCAACTGAGGGGAGATGACTAGATTGTACAGTTTCAGCTAACGAGTTCAGCTCTGTTTCTATGGCAACCCTGTCCTGAGAGTTAAGTGCTGCACATTGCTTGTAATCTCCATTTCCTTTGAGACTATTTGTGAAAAAAAAATTCAAATGGCACAGACAGACTCTTATGATTTGAAGAATGCTCTTTCAATTTCACATTCTACACAAAAAATATGTGGTAGTGTAGTGCAGCTCCAGATAAAGGGCGGGGGAATAGGTCTCAGGGTGCACTCTTGCAATGGGAAAAGTACCGGATCCCAAATAGATATTGCTATTTTGCAGTTGATTGGTCAGTTGGTAGAGGACTTGCAGCATGGGCTTTCACCCATGTTGTGGAATTTGAGATTGAAGCAAGCTCAGAACAATTGAACAAAAGTCTGCTTCTTTCCCTGACAACTCTAAAGGTCTATATGACATGGGGTTGGGATAGGCTTAACTCAATTTCTCATCAGTGCAATTCCACATCCCCAAAAAGCTCATAATTCAACTATGACCAGTTGTTTCAGCATTCTCATTTCAACTCCACACATCGATTGATTTACACAGGGGAGGGGGGATCTGCCGAAGTCCTGCTGGAGAACTTCTGTCAAATTTTGGGCAGTGCTGTCTATTGCTTTTTCCCAGTGTGTGAAGTGTTTTTCCCCAGAGCTTTTGCGCTCAACTGTTGGTACACATGGAGCAGACATCTAATATGCCTGGAGTTTCCATTGAGGATTCCCGGGTGATCGAATGATGGAATAATAGTGCAAAAAGGCCAAAGCGGCCACTTCCCCTGGGGTTCCACAGATCTGCAGAATTTTTATCACGGGATTAGAAAATCCTGTTTTAATTAATGAGCCAGAGTATTTAATTTGCTGGTCTGATCATTGCAGTTAAACACTGACGTGTGCTTCCAGGGAGCACTACTCTTACATAAAAAATCCCCATGTGCATTAAACCTAGCTCTTCTAACAGATCTCTTCCTAAGTTCAACATTAAACATATTGGAGTATTGATCTTTTATATTCATTCATCGGACATGTGTGTGCTGGCTGGTCAGCATTTGTTGCCCATCCCTAGTTGCCCGAGGACAGTTGTGAGTCAACCACATTGCAGTGGCTCTGGAGTTACATGTAGGCCAGACCAGGTAAGGATGGTAGATTTCCTTCCCTAAAGTACATTAGTGAACCAGATGGGTTTTTCCAACAATCGTTTCATAGTCATCAGCAGATACTTAGTTCCAGATATATTTTATTGAATTCAAATTCCACCATCTGCCGTGGTGGGATTTGAATCCGGGTCCCCAGAACATGAGCTGAGTTTCTGGATTAATAGTGTAGCGATAATGCCACTAGGCTATCACCTCCCCTGATAATTAATGGATATTATTTTAAGAGCCGTGGCCTCTTAAGCCATACTAGGAATGTTAGGATTTATCTGCAGATCTGTAATTCCTTTTACTTACCCATGTCAGCAAATTATAATTTGTAATGCCTTTGTGCTATTTTTGGTTATTTTTATTTTCATCCCATTGTTCACATTGTTCACATGAATTATGCTTGCTTCAGTACCCATGCTTCAATACCTACATTGGCTGAGAAAGCAGGGTGCAAATTTACTTCTAAGTTTCAACCACTTCTGTTCTCAAATATCTCTACTCTGCTCCCTTCTCCCTGAGGTAATATATTCCGTCTCTAGTCTTCTCAGACCTGAAACTTCATACTGCTCTGCAGAATATTTTGTTGGAGTCCCATGTGACTTCAGCAGAGTAACAGGCACGAGAATGCTGGAAATAAATCATTAACACGTCATAGTCGATTGTCTTTGTCAGAAACTGACCTTGAAGATATTCATGGAGCTGCCAGAAAATTGAGTTCATGTGCCTTATTCATGAATGGGCATAGTCTAACAGTTCATGGTATGTTCCAGTTCATGGTCTATACATGGACATGGTACATAGTATGAAAATGAGGAGATGTTACAGTGAAATGTATTTTAAAAAAGTGATGGAGATGCAGTCACCAATGTTGACACGCTTACACGCCATTCAGTACTAGTAGTATGTATTCGACAGACAATATCATACATGATCTCTTCTTGATTCTCTTTTTACTCACGCCAAGAGGCAGACGTACATATGTCTGTTTCTATAGCTAGCTTTTTCTGGAACAGGTCTCTAGCCTGAAGCCAGAGACTATAGCTTTAGGGGCGATGCACTTCCAGAGTCTGTATCCTTCCATTCCCATCCTATTCATGTATTTGTCTAGATGCCCCTTAAATGCCGCTATCGTACTTGCTCCTCCCACCTCTCTGGGCTGCGCATTCCAGACATTCACCGTGATCCACTCCTCATCAAGCATGGCTGACCAAGAGAATCTCCCGGTCTTACCTGCCATAGGTGTATTGGAAAGATTTACAAGTCAATCAATCCATTGGCCACATTATAAGTGCACTTTTCTTGGCCATTGAGATCCTGAGTGGGATTCGAACCCAAAGCTTCTGGCTCAGAGGTAGTGACGCTCGTTGCCCACTGCGCCACAAGACATCCCATGAAGTATGATTGCCATGTGCTAGTTCACTGTACTGACCTGATTTCAGACAAGCTTCTGCTCATATGAAACATGAATATAGACAAACACAAAGCCATTCACAACTGCACCCACTAAGTGAGAATTCACATCATGCAGGGGGAGGTGGTGTAATGGTATTGTTAATGGGTTAGTAATCCAGAGACCTAGGATAATGCCCTGGGGTCCTGGGTTCAAATCCCACCAGGAAGGGTGGGGAAATTTGATTTCAATAAATATCTGGAATTAAAAGTCTATAATGATGACCAGGAAACCATTATCGATTGTTGTAAAAACGCATCTGATTCACTAATGTCCTTTAGGGAAGTCCTTACCTGGTCTGGCCTGCTAGTGACCCTAGACCCACAGCAGTGTGGTTGACTCTTAACTGCCTTCTGAAATGCACTCAGTTCAAGAGCAATTAGCGATACGTTGGCCCAGCCAGCAATGCCCACATCTCATGAATGAATAGAAAAAGAAATACAAAAGAGGTGGGAAATTTGGAGGTTTTAGACCCAGATACTGAGGAAAATGTGTGAACATATGTTAGTTTTTAAAGCCTGAGGGTTTCCAAAGGTAGAGTCTGGTGGGAGTAGAGATCACAATCAGCTATTTGAAACATTTACAGTTTCTCTGAAGAGAGCTGCAGTGCCACTGGTAATGGAGAGCACTGATAGTGTAAAAATTATATGTGGAGTACAGCAGTGGACATTTAGAGGGAGAATTCTGTTGGGATTCTCTTGATTTATTGTCATGAAGTTGGGAGAAGCTCTGAAGAAGCAACATAAAAAGAGCTTATAAAAATGTTGCTCTTGATGTTTCTCCAGGGTTTCGCTGACAAGCTGCTAAAGTTATGGCATAAAATCAGGAGAATACCGTGGAAGTTTCCCCAGTGTCAGAGATGCATCTTGATAGAGATATTGTTTGCTTTGTCAGGTGGAAATAATAGTAACCGAAAGATGAAAGAAGGAAGGGATGGGGCACAAAGGCTAGTGCACGAAAAGGGATACAACTGAAACAAGAATAATGTAAAACACATTATTATTAGGACCTCAGCAAAAGAAAGCATGGAATTGGAAGTGTATTAAGAAGAGAGTTATAATAGGGATAATAGAAACACGGCTGCAGACTGGACAGGCTATGAATGTATCAAAAAATGATTGGGAAAGAATACAAGGCGATGGGTAATTAGAAATTGCATAATGGCAGTAATACAGATAGAAACTGAATTAAGTCCAAAGATGTGCGGGTTAGGTTGATTGGCCATGCTAAAAATTGCCCTTAGTGTCCTGAGATGCGTAGGTTAGAGGGATTAATGGGTAAATATGTAGGGATATGGGGGTAGGGCCCGGTTGGGATTGTGGTCGGTGCAGACTCGATGGGCCGAATGGCCTCTTTCTGTACTGTAGGGTTTCTATGTTTCTATGAATCCATTTGGATTAAGATAAAGGATAAGAAGGATTGCCTGTCTTGGTTCTTCAATGCAGCATCCAAGCTCTCAATAATATTTAAAGACCTCATAAATCTTCAACACCGCACCCCCCATGCAATATCTCTTAAGATTGCCATACCATGTCACCTTTAAGCCCCTTATACTCCCTCTGATCTCTTCTGCCACCGCCTGCTATCTCCACGCTCCCATGTATCCTCCATTGCCACTCACCGAATATCCAGATTCCATGCAATATAAATGGAAAATATTTTACATTTCTTGGAGGAAAATAAATCTCTCACCATCTAATAAAAGCCTCTATAACATTTATTCTGAGGATAAATGTTGTCAATTGTTGGAAAAACCCATCTGTTTCGCTAATGGAAGGAAATCTGTTGTCCTTACCCAGTCTGGCCTCTGAAATGGCCTAGCAAACCGGTTCAAGGGCAACTAGGGATGGGCAATAAATGCTGGCCAGCCAGCAACACCCATGTCCCACGAATGAATAAAAAAAATGTAAAAATTTACCATGTGAAGAACCATGTAATACTTGTAAACTAGAAACCACAAACAACTTCTTAAAACTGTTATTCATTCTTAGAAGAATGGAACACCTACTGTGCTGAAACCCCTCGAGCCCTTGATACTCAGTCAAGCATTGACAGTGCCACACCTACCCAAACATTAAACTATTCTCCAAGAAGGAAAGAACAGAAGGTGCTCATTTCAATTTTGAAGCAGTGTCTGTAAATCAATCTAAGGGAACAGGTGGTTAGATTTTTTCAAGTGTCAAAACCATTTTCTTTTAGAGCCACTTAGCTCACAGTAGAAAAGGCGATAGAAAAACAGAAATTGCTGAGAAACTCAGCAAGTCTGACAGCACCTGTGGAGAGAGAATAGAGCCAACATTTCGAGTCTGGATAACCCTTCATCAGTTCTGATTCGAAATGTTGGCTCTATTCTCTGTTTTTGTTTCAGATTCCAGCATCCACAGTATTTTGTCTTTATTTTAGAAAGACGATTGCATAGGTTGACAGGATATTTTGTGACATTTTTCACTGCATTATGTTACTTTCTCCATTGGCAAAGCACTGCAATGCATTTGAACAAATACGCAGGGCTGGTCAATGTCAGAGTCAACCTACCTTTGCAGGAAAGATCCCTATGATGAATCCTTGCATTACAAACAAATCAAAATTATAGTACCCAATAGTGATATCTGAAGGTATCAAAACATTTTATACTCCCATCTCGGAATGTTCCAGTCTTCTCAGCAGGTTTTCTTCACAAGCTCTAAAATCTGGCCTGCTTTTAAAAGGCTTCCAAAGCCTCATACTTCCAGATGAAAATGATGTGTGATAGGAAATTTTATTATCAGCCCCTATTTAAAATGGGGTACCTGACCTCAGTGAGGTTGGATGTGCGATTTGCAGACTAGATGTTCCTGACCCTCAAAAAGGCCGAGGATAAATGATGCATGGTCAGGAAATGGAGGGAAACTAGATTTTCTCCAAAAAGTATCAAAATGTGGCCATTTGCCCACCAAATATATATATATATATATATGCACCCTGGTATACATTCAGCCCATATGTCCTGTCATAATGTACATTTTACAGATAGCCTTTGGTGGCTTGAGGCAATGTTTATATTTGTGCAGCAAGTTGGCAACTTAATGCAGTTGAATTTTTCTTATTTTTTCATGGGACATGGGCACCACTGGCTAGTCCTTGAGAATTGCTTTGAGAAGGTGGTGGTGAACTGCTTTTGAACTGCTGCAGCCCATGTGGCGTGGGTATGCCCACTGTGCTATTTGGGATGGAGTTCCAGGATTTTGACACAGCGTCAATGAAGGACCAGTGATGGAATTCCAAGTTAGGATGGTGCGTGGCTTGAAGGGCAACTTAGTGATGTTCTCATGGATCTGCTGCTCTTGTCCTTTTAGATGGTAGAGGTTGTGGGTTTTGAACCTGCTGTCAAAGGAGCCTCGCTGAGTTGAATAGTGTGATGTGATGTTCTGCTCACAAATGATACTCCTGTGAGTTGCTGGCTATTGCTGAGCGCGTCACTGGAAGCAGCACTTCTGGGAGGGAAAAAAAAATCACCGAATGAATATCAGTTGATAGAGTTGGTAGTGAACATCCAAGGCACCTGGGGAAACGTGGTAAGTACTTGGAAGATGAAAATTTTATCGTAACAACTGTACATGCCGGGGAACAGGAGGGCAATCGGTTAATTTGTGCACTGGAGTCGAAAATCAACCTATGAAATCAATTTCACTTTAAATTGAAAAATAGGATTGAGTTGTCCTAATACCACTGCTGGAGGAGTCAGCCTTATCCAGATGGTGAACCAACTGCAGAAATTTAATATATCTCAAAGAACAGTGCAAATTTACTCTGATGTTTGCTCTTTATTCTATCAGTTTTTACATCCTTATTATACAGTAATGTCAGTACCTCTGTCACTTTGTACACTGAAACAGCACAAGGTCATTTCACCCTTCCAGCCTATGCCACTGTTCAACCAGATCATGGCTGATCTGTGACCTGTCTTTACCCCATATCTCTTAATACCTTTGATTAATAACAATCCAACGCAGTTTTAAAATTGACAATTGACCAGACAACGATTCTCATTTGTCGAAGGGAATTCCAAACTTAATCCACCCTTTGATTGATGGAAGAAATGTTTCCCAATTTTCCCTGTGAAAGCTCTGGTTCCAATTGTTAGACTGAACCCCAGTTCCTAGATTCCCAACCGGAGGGCATAGACTTGAATTTTCCGACTATTCGCATCAGCAGGATCTCCTGGTTCTGCCAATGGCACACCCCTTCCATAGGTTTCCCAGCAGTGTGGGGTGCAGTCAATGAGAAATCCCATTGATGGTGGCAGGACCAGAAGATCCCGCCATTGGCAAATGGCGAACTGCCTCCAGCCATGACAAACGTGGTGCGGGGAGACAGAAAATCCCCCCTCCCATAGTTTCTCTCTATCTACTGATCCTAATTGTTCCCTATATCTTGTATATAGGGAATATATATATATATATATATATTCCCTATATATTGTATCAAATAATCCCTTAATATTCTTCCAGGGAATATAACCCTAATTTGTTTAACCTCTGCTCATAGGTGAAGGGGGAGGGGGTGGGGGTGGGATGTGAGCCAATGTTTTCCCAGGCTCTTGGAGGAGGGGTATTTAGAATATTGGTAAAAATGTCATTGTCAGGTATCCTGACATGATCCCACTTCCTCCCGTTTTTCCTCGGGGTGGCCCGATGGAGAGGTTGGAACCCCCAAGGCTGGGTCAGGAAGGGGCCAATTAAGAGAACTGGAGGAAAGTGTACATTGTGCTTCCCAGATCTTGGTAAAGGACCACTCTTTTTCTTGATCTATATTAATGAGTTAGACCTAAGTGCACAGAAAACAGTTTCAAAATTTGCAGATGAACAAAACTGGGAAATATTATGGGCTGTGAAGAGGATAGTGGTAGAATTCAAGAGGACTTAGACAGGCTGGTGGAATGGGAGGAGAGATGGCTGATGAAATTAATGCAAAGAAGCGTAAAGTGATACATTTTGGTAGGAAGAACAAGGAAAGGCAATATATACTAAAATGTCCAATTCTAAAAGGAGTACTGGCACAAGCAGTGTGTGTGAATAAAGTAACCCTCTGAGTTTACTCTACCTCCAGTTTGCTGTGGGGCTATTAATAGAAATTGGACCACATCAAAACTGAGGGATTGGGAAACATGCCGCCGCTTATAAAGGGGGAAATGAAAATTGAAACACCTTTCTGTGCAAGGATAGGTGGCGAGAGGAGAAATCAGAGCTGCTTGAATTAAATCTCTTCCTGTTTGTAACAACACAAATTATTGAATGTGGCAGGGCAGGTTGAGAAAATGGTTACTTAGGCATTCGGGTTTCTGGGCTTCATAAATCGAGGCATAGATTCAAAGGCAAGGAAGCTAAGATGGGCATATACAAAAACTGGTCCAGTCTCAACTGATCATTGATGAAGCAGCTGAAGATGGTTGGGCCTAGGGCACTAGAATATAGGAGGCATGATTCGTACGTTTGCAGATGACACCAAGATTGGTGACATAGTGAACAGTGAAGAAGGTTATTTCGGATTGCAACGGGATCTTGATCAATTGGACCAGTGAGCTGACAAATGGCAGATGGCGTTTAAGTTAGATAAATGTGAGGTGTTGCATTTTGGTAGATTGAACCAGGGCAGGACTTATTCAGTTAATGATAGGCCACTGGGGAGAGTTACAGACCAAAGAGATCTAGGGGTACATGTTCATAGCTCCTTGAAAGTGGAGTCACAGGAGGACAGAGTGGTGAAGAAGGCATTCGGCATGCTTGGTTTCATTGGTCAGAACATTGAATACAGGAGTTGGGATGTCTTGTTGAAGTTGTACAAGACATTGGTAAGGCCACACTTGGAATACTATGTTCAGTTCTGGTCACCCTATTATAGAAAGGATATTATTAAACTAGAAAGAGTGCAGAAAAGATTTACTAGGATGCTATCGGGACTTGATGGTTTGAGTTATAACGAGAGGCTGGATAGACTGGGACTTTTTTTCTCTGGAGCTTGGAAGGCTGAGGGGTGATCTTATAGAGGTCTGTAAAATAATGAAAGGCATAGATCAGCTAGTCAATATCTTTTCCCAAAGGTAGGGGAGTCTAAAACTAGAGGGCATAGGTTTAAGGTGAGAGGGGAGAGATACAAAAGGATCCAGAGGGGCAATTTTTTCACGCAGAGGGTGGTGAGTGTCTGGAACAAGCTGCCAGAGGTAGTAATAGAGGCGGGTACAATTTTGTCTTTTAAAAAGCATTTAGATAGTTACATGGGTAAGATGGGTATAGAGGGACAAGGGCCAAATGCGGGCAATTGGGACTAGCTTAGGGGTTTAAAAAAAAAGGGCGGCATGGACAAGTTGGGCCGAAGGGCCTGTTTCCATGCTGTAAACCTGTATGACTCTATCCTGAGGAACGCCTGCAGTGAACTCCTGGGACTGAGATGACTCACTTCCAAAAACCACAACCATCTTACTTTGTGCTAGATATGACTCCATCCAAGGCTGTAATGGGTTCAGGAATGGACTGATCCTGGCAGAACCCAAACTGAGCGTCAATGAGTAGGTTATTGCGAAGCAAGTGCTGCATGATAGCACTGTTAATGACCCCTTCCATCACTTTACTGAAGATTGAGAATAGACTGATGGGGCAGTAATTGGCCACATTGGATTGATCCTCCTTTCTGTGTACAGGATGGCTTTCCACATTGGCGGGTAGATGCCAGTGTTGTAGCTGTACTGGAATAGCTTGGCAAGTTCTGGAACACAAACCTTCAGTATTATTGCTGGAATATTGTCAGGACCCAGAACCGATGCAGAGTGCATTGAATTGACTGAAGACTGACATCTGTGATGCTGGGGACCTCTGGAGGAGGCCGAGGTGGATCGTCCACTCAGCACTTCTGGTTGAAGATTGTTACAAGTGGTTCAGCCTTCTCTTTTGTAATGGGTTCCCTCATCATTGAGAATAGGGATATTTGTGGGGCAGTTTAAGTTATAAAGGGGAGTCGCATCCTCAGTTTCAGTCAGTAGAGGAATTATTTTTGACAATCCAGACTACCTATGATGTATTTTGAATTGTGACGATCCTGATCCTTCCGGTCTTCACTGCCTCGCTATGGTGACCAAATGTCCTGACTTCATCAGAGCTTTATTCCCTCACTAAAATGACTTAATGCAACCACGCCAACCCACTACATATTATTGGTGAATTTTCCACTGCATCTTACAGCATAAGATTGGCATGGTGGCACAGTGGTTAGCACTACTGCCTCACAGTGCCAAGGACCCGGGTTCAATTCTGGCGTCGGGTCACTGTCTGTGTGGAGTTTGAACATTCTCCCCGTGTGTGCGTGGGTTTCCTCTGGGTGCTCCGGTTTCCTCCCACAGCCAAAGATGTGCAGGTTAGGTTGATTGGCCATGCTAAATTGACCCTTAGTTAGGGTCAGGGGGATTATTAAAGTAAATATGTGGATTATCAGGGTAAATACATGGGGTTGTGGGGATTAGGCCTGCGTGGGATTGTTGTCGGTGCAGGCTCGATGGGCTGAATGGCCTCCTTCTGCATGAGGGATTCTATGACATCAGATCTGAAAGTTCAACTGTGAAAAATATATATTTACTGTAATTCCATACAGGCATTATATAATTAACCACCAAATTACTCACACAGTATTCAGAGATTTGGATTATCAAAGATGAATTTTTCAGGATGTTGGGGAATCAAGCTCGCCGAGGAAACCTGAAGTGTCGACATTTGCTTTGGGCAAAGGGAAATGTAGTCATTCCAGATAATCAATAATGGTGCTGTATAGCCTGGGCTACAAATGCTTTCAATTCAAAATCAGTGGCTGGCTTTGTCACCTGAAGAACATAACGAGAATGGAAATGTCCTTTTGTACTTCAGCATCTTTCATTAAGCTTCATAGAAACCATAGAAAATTACAGCTCAGAAACAGGCCTTTTGGCCCTTCTTGTCTGTGCCGAACCATTTTATGCCTAGTCCCACTGACCTGCACTTGGACCATATCCCTCCACACCCCTCTCATCCATGAACCCGTCCAAGTTTTTCTTAAATGTTATAGAAACATTTAAGAAAAATGTTAGAAACATCATCTGGAGAAGATGTATGACACTATGGTTCCGATAAAATGATTGTTTTCTATTTCAACGTCCATCGAAGATGTTTGAAAGGAAAATGAGCCAGAGACCCAACAATGTAATCCTGCCTTTTTAATATTGCTGGAGGGGGAATCTGTTCTGCTGGTGACAGAAGCGCCTCACCGAGTCAGATTTCCTGGCATCAGCCAATTGGTCTAATTTTTGTGGATGGTGGTGCAAATGTTGGAGCGGCAGCATGATTGGCCAGATGGAGTAGAACAAAGTTTAGACAGAATCTTCCGCTTCCGCCAGCAATGGGAAGCTCAGGTGGGCGAGGCAACCTGGGCGGGAGGTCGGAAATCAGTTTCCCGATCATGGGATGAACTGTTGGAATTCTGTTCTCTGGATCATAATGGTGGGTTAAAGGCAGGTTAAATGAACTTCTCAACAAAATGTTGGGAAGTCCATTAGCATGAATCAGCATGTTATGCGGGTTCATTAAAAGGCAGGCTCGTTGGAACTAAATTCCCCTCCAGCGAGAAATTAGACTGTAGATAAATGACTTGCACATAGCGAGCTTTAATTGACTAACAGTGAGTTGCCACTGCATTTTCTTCTTTGGGAAATGTCTGTAAATGCCAATCTTTCCTTCAGACCAGGTAGTGGCAGTGGAAATAACCAATGGACAGAGGAAGGGAGGCAGGCTTAGCGGGGAAGGCTGGAGCAGTGGCTGGGCGAAAGTAGAAGGAAGAGTGCAGTCTCTCTGGGGAGGGGTCTCTCTGGGGAGGGGTCTCTCTGGGGAAGGGTCTCTCTGGGGTGAGATAGCGAAGGCTGTCCGGCGCCAAGAGAAACAGGCTGATCTGCTCATGTGGACACTGGTATACATTTGATTGTGGGTAGTGATGGTGGCAAAGGGAAGAGTTTGAAGAGTGGATCGATAGATGTCAAAGTTTGGATCAGAGGGTTAAGATTAGGGTACTGGGAAGTATGGTAATGGTGACACAGGGGAGGAGGATCTGATTGGCTGGAAGTGGCAGGGTCATGGTCGAGTACTGTAGGGTTTCATCGGGGTGGTCGTAAAAAGTCAGGTTAATGGTAGCTTCAAGGACAGGAAGGGTCAGGGTCAGAATGGGCAACTGCACTTAGATGGTCAAGAGCTCAGAGGAAGGTGCAGAGATAACGACATAAACTATTACTGTTCAGGGGGAACAGGGGGGAGCTGAAGGATAATGTGGTGTTGGTGAAGGAAGATTAGGGAACTCGATGGATGACAAGGAGAGGGTAGAAGGTGGTGGAGTTTCATTAATAAGAGATGCGTCCTATTATTTAATTTGCAATGTCATAATACAATCTCACGATGAGAGCCAGAGCTTGAAGTGGGAGGAGGGCCTTCATTGGTGGGTGTGCTTAGTCAACTGATGGAGAGCCGGGCTTAGCTACATTGTTATCTCGATGGTCAAACAGTGAAGCTTGAGCTAAAGGCCATCTCTTCCTGACTGAGGCAGGGACTACTGGAGTGGGAGAGGAAAGTGCAACTCCACAGGCCCCAGGTGAGGGATGGCCCCAGTGTGACTCTTTACATCACACTTTGTGTGGTACTCTTCTCCAGTCCCATATTAACCCTTGTTATATCACCCTTGTACTACAGTCCCCTAGCCCCCGAGGCACTGCCTCAATGCCTGGAGTGGCAGAGTGTAGGCCTGTGTGCATATCATGCAGCCACTGTGCGTTCTGTTGGATCTGGGTCTCCAAGCCACCCACTATTCTTACCATGGAGGCAGCCAAGCATTCACATACCAGAGCCACAGTATCCGACAGAGTGTGGATAGACTCCTCCAGCCTTCTGTCTAATCTGTGCATGGTCTCTGGCATATCTGCTTGCTGTTCCCCTGCCAGTCTCTGAATCTCCAACAAGTCTCATAGGGCTGAGTCCAGAGGCTCAATATCTGCCATGGGGCTGGACAGGGGACTAACTGGTCTCCAGCAGTCCTTCAAGTGTCGGAGGTGTCGGCTGTCACTTCCTCTGGCAGCTGTGGACATGCATCTGTGATGTGCTCGCCAGATTGTGGCTAAGAGCCTACTCTAGAACGTGGTCCACTGAGGTGTGTGTACCTGCGCTGGTGGAGGGTGCAGGTGACCGCTGTGAAGGTGCTTCCTGTGAGGTCTCTGAGGCTTCTGAAGCGTCCATCTGAGAGGTGGATTTGGGGCAGGGGTTGTGGATGGTCTGGGTTGCAGTCCCCCCCCCCCCCCATTTCTTGCTGCTATCTGGAATGGAGAAAAGAAAGATTTAGTGATTGATTAAATAGATTTTTCACTCAATGGGACTGGAGGAATCCTCACTGGAGGAGTTCTATCTCAGCCTCAGCAAAGGCACAGTTCTGCTCCTCCCCAGATATCTCCGTAGCTATCCTCCTGCAAAGGGGTGAGGGTTCCGATGTCCAGAATTCCACCTCTGGTCTGCGAGT
This sequence comes from Mustelus asterias, assembly GCF_964213995.1. Taxonomy (NCBI): domain Eukaryota; kingdom Metazoa; phylum Chordata; class Chondrichthyes; order Carcharhiniformes; family Triakidae; genus Mustelus; species Mustelus asterias. Next base: position 37,159,293 of record NC_135809.1, on the reverse strand, counting down.
GTTTGCGTTTGTCATCAATGTCCTTCTCCTGCAGAAAGTCAAAAGGATTGATTGTCATGAGACACTCAGGAGAATACATATCTATAGAGCTGTTGGATCCTCCCCAGTATGTGATTAAGAAGCCAGTTGTCCTGCAACTAATATAAGATTGAGAGCATAAAGTGGCTAGCACATGTTCAGTGCAGATGTCCCATCTGCTGTTGAGTGCTGCAACTCCAACTCAGACAGCTTGGTGCATGTCAGTTTGCAGTGAGTAGATGATGTACTTACTCTGGTGGAGCGCAGCAAATCATTCATCCCCTTCTTGCACGGCTGGGTGTTTCTATACTGGATGCCGTGGGTGCTAACCTCTGTTCCAACCTTCATCCAGGCCACAATGGTCAAACAGGAGGGTCTCCTGCTGCCATCCCAAGGAAACAAAACATCCTGACTTTACTGGATGACCTGGAGGACATTCCCTGGAGGCGCTTCACTGAATCTTGGGGGCTGCACATTGTTTTCTTTTCTGGGACATTGCAGTCATCCAAACTGAAAATTCCTGGTCTGCAGTGAGTGAATGGCTTTCTGGGTGCCCTTTAAGTATAGTGCTTGGATCTTCGAGCCCAGAAGATGGTGACTTCCTGCCTGCTCTCCCTGTGAAATTTGCCATGCTTTGATGCATGTGTATTTAATGAACTGACCAGTGCAAGATCGGGCATAATCAGCTGACACCCCTCCCTAGCGCGGAAATCACTCTTACTTTTATGTCCACCACCAAACTTAGATTTTGGAAGAGAACTTTCCACCCTTTAGCGCTGCTTTGGGACATTTGTCACTTAATAATAAAAGCTGACCTCTGAAACTGTTTCATGGGCTCCACCTTTGTTACTGTAAGCTACCATGTGCCTTCTTGCAAGCGGCAAGATATTGGGGGCATTTGATGTAGAACTAGGAGGAATTCTGGTGTGGTCCATCCCTATTTCTTGCACTAAGCTGAAAGGGATTGTTGCAATATGCCTTTTAAGGGATATCAGCATGACATCACTAGAAGGGAAATGTGTCATGTGACCCAGTCATAGTTTCACTTTTGCTTTGAGCAGAGCACACAAACATAGCTCTGATGTCTTCAAACTTTATGCCTATGTACAACTGTTTTCATGTGCCTAGTGTTAATAAACAAACCCACAACATGTGACCCCAATCCCTTATGAGTGATTGGTGCTTGTACAGTAAATAAGCCCAAAGTATTGTATCATTTTAATCAGGACAGAGATGTATGCAAGAACCACGTACACTCACCTCTAGGAAATGCCAGTGCATTATCAGGTGGGGGAGGAGATATGATATAATCAGGTTTCATTTCTGGCACTGCTCATCTCATCCAGTCCCATATATAGCCCAAATCTTTGGTAGGTGCATGAAGCATTGCCAGCTTAGGTAATTCCAGAACTTTTGAAATCCCAGTAAATGCTCGAATTTCCTGTCTCTGTGAGGTGGCGCAGTGAAAGATGGCATACTCTAATTTGGCATAGCTGGGAATAAAAAGCCCAAAATCTCTCATTATCATAAAAGCAAGATTTTAAACCGACTGCATAATTTAGCTGATTGTGACATTTGAGTTGAAAACTTTCCAGCAACATCATCATGTTGTACCCTTCACGATGGGAAAGCCAGATTTTCATTAATCATATCATTGTGCTTAGTTTCCACATTTCTAGATTAAATCATGAAAAAGCAGCCAGATGGAACATTTGATGCAAAGTGGCAGCTGCATTGGGACATCTCCACCTGGTGCTGTGCATTGCGGAGTCGCAATCAGTACACTCTATGTGTTTAGGATGGGTCTAGTGGGACTAGTCCACTTCTGTCTGCTTCAAGACTTGGTTCCATTGTATTTATGGCAGTAGTTTGGTGGAATGGAGCATTCTCAGATTTTTGCTGTCCATTGCGGTTCTGGGCTCCGCTTCTCTCAGCCTGAGCTCTCATTACATGCCGGTCAAGGAAGTGCGCTGACCAAGTAAATCTGCTGTTCTAAGATTTCTCTGGATCTCTCTACTGATTGATCCATCTGTAATGGATCCTAATTGAATGTGAAGCTACTTCTCTCGTAGATGGACAGGATCCTTGACGGCCTCAAACACCTCAAGGCCCAGTCCACAGCTATGGGAATACAGTGAAGGGATCCTGCTTGAGCTTATCATCTTGCCATTCAGGAGCAACAATCGCAGCTGCATGAAAGTGTAAGAATTTTGTAACAGTGAGCTGAATAACTAAAGCTATCACTTTGCATTTGAGTGAAAACTGATGTACTTCAATTACAGAGACACAAATGGTTTTGTGCCAGCAAGAAGTTTCAGTAGACATCTGTGCCGGGGGCAAAATTGTAATTTTGTTTCAAGTCTAAAGCCTTAAATAAAACCCTGACACACTGCATCATGTCCATGACAATCTCCCCCACATCTCCTGCTGCTTGTCTTCCCTGGGCAGGTTTAATATTTCCAATTATTGTATCATAAGTGTCCACCTCCATAATGTGAGGAAGCATCTCCTACTAAGAACTAAGGCAGGTAAAGGCACATGGATGACAGGTGAGAAGGGGATGCACGAGGATGATTAATTAATTAGGGGCAGCACGGTGGCACAGTGGTTAGCACTGCTGCCTCACAGCACCAGGGACCTGGGTTCAATTCCCGGCTTGGGTCGCTGTCTGTGTGGAGTCTGCACATTCTCCCCGTGTCTGTGTGGGTTTCCTCCGGGTGCTCCAGTTTCCTCCCACAGTCCAAAAGACGTGCTGGTTAGGTGCATTGGCCATTTTAAATTCTCCCAAACAGACACCGGAGTGTGGCGACAAGAGGATTTTCACAGTAACTTCATTGCAGTGTTAATTTAATAAATACACTTTTAATTTTTTGCATGTATTTACTATAGATTGAATTGAGAAAATTGGATTAGCTCTTATTGGTTTTGATTCTTGTATTGTCAAAAAGAGGGTAATATCATAAGAGGAGATGTAAGGCACATGGGACTGGTGGTGAATGGGAAGAAGTGGTTGAGGTTATTTGTATCACTCATAAATGATCTGATCATGCAGAGCCTGATTTACATTGTAGTTTCCTTTCCCCTTCATGTTCCTCCATTCCCTCCTCCTCTTCCTGTTGCTCCTGCTCCTCAGTTTCTCACCTGATAACTGGTGATAAGGACTGTACCCCCAGCATGGTCAAGTTATAATGCCAAAAGTCTTGCTGCCAGCTCAGCCTGAGAATTTCAGGCACTCCCAGAATGGTTCAGGCAGCATAAGCATTTGTTAAGGACATTGATGCTCTATAATGTTCCTAGACTGGAGTCAAGAGCCATGTCATAAGTCGATAACACTGATCAACCAGCAATCCAATCTTTGATTTGCCATGGTAGCTCAAAGACAGGTGGCACTGAGACAGAGTGAAGGAATCTTGACTGGTGCCAGGGTAATGGGCACTCAACTATGCTCCATTTGCATGCCAGCTGCATGTTGAGGGAGTAGAATCCCCTTTGGAAAAAGGCTTGAGTTCAGATGAGACACAGGCAAGGCAGTCTGTATGCAGTCAATGGAATCCTGCGCCATTGTGACGTCTGCAATCCATACAAATGCTTGTTCCACCTGCTTGCCTCTGGCGAGAGTGGATAAGATGAAGCTATATCTCTGTGTCCAGCACCTCCGTAATCTTCCAAAATGTAGTGGCGTGGCGAGCCCCTTTTAAGTTTTGGGGGCTGATGTGACCCGATCGACCAATCGGGCTATAGAGCGCAAATCCTGGGGCTGAACGCGGGGTTTTCCCAGTCAGTCAGAGACTGGAGTCGAAGTAGTTGGTAGCACATTTCTTGCACTCTGTACATGGTTTATTCGTTACAATAAATAGTTTGTTTAGATACTAAAAGTTATGGTTGCTAATCGCATTGGCGATAGGGATCAATGGGAGTGCCTTCAAATTGCCACAAAGAAAGACAGAGCAGACCTCACGTGCAAGTCATTCAAGCCAGGTTCATTCAAGAGTCAGTAAATTACCACATTGCCTCTAATTGGAAAATTAGAGCCCTTTATCCCTAATTTGGAAGATTGAGCTCAAAGACAAGTAGGTCGAACTCTTGCAATATTTTTTCAAAGTAAACGAAATAGAGGGGAAGGAGAAAAAGAGGGTAATACTGCTAACAGCTTGTAGTGCCCAAACCTACAGCTTAATGAGGAGCTTGACTAGTCAAAACATCCTGACTCTAAAACCTTCAAAAAGCCAGTCGAAATAGTAAAAGGACATTATCAGCCAACGGCCTTGGCAATCATGCAGAGATATAAGTTCAATTCAACAGCTAGAGCCCCTGGGGAAGCGAGAGCAGCTTTTGTGGTGAGATTAAGGCAAACAGCTGAACATTGTGAATTTGGGTCTGCCTTTGATGATATGTTGAGAGACTGTCCTGTGTGTGGGGTAAATAATACTGCCATACAGAAAGAACTGTTGGCAGAGGCAGAAATAATCCGAAAGAAGGTGCTAGAAATTGCCCTCGCCATGGAAAGTGCAGAAAAGGGCATCATGGAACTCCAAGACATGCAAGGCAACGAAGTCCACCAAGTTTGGAGGGAAGCTGCTGGTGGCAGCAGTGCCAAAGATGAGGGCACAGGGTTGATGACAAAGAAATGCAGAGCTTGAGAGAGTGCAGAAGTATAAAAAATCAAGATATGTGGAGCGTGCTATCGGTGTGGAGGAAAACGTCCCCAGGGAAACTGTCAGTTCAGGGAAGTTATGTGTTACGCCTGTGGCAGAAAGGGACATATAAGAAGCAAATGTAGGGTCATGTAGAGCCAGCCTGGTGCTAGCGGAGTCAAGATCCTGGCTCCATGCACAGCACGAGGAGTAATTCTGAAGGAGAACCAGACATATATAAGTTGAATAATTTTAAGATTGGCAAAGTAGCTTCTATCTCAATAATACTGATGGTCAATGGTTGCCCACTTAAAATGGAGGTAGACACAAGAGCCTCTGTCACTGTAGTGGAAAAGCAAACTTATCGATTCCTACAGGGAGGGGTCCAACCCCTGAGATTAAAAAAGCACTGCAGTCAAGCTGGCTACATATAAGGTGAGGCTATATGGATCTTGAGAACAACAACAATTCCTGTAAGTTAGAGACAGCAATCTGCCCAACTGCCCTTAATTGTAGTTGTGGGTCAAGGACGAAGCTTGATGGATCAAGATTGGCTTCAGGAAATTAAATTGAATTGGCAAGAAATATTCAAAATGAATGAAGGGGGACCTACGTGAAGTCCTCAGACGGTATTTCAGGATGAATGATGAATTGGGAAAAAGCAATTTGTGGAGTGGGCAGCTCCCATTGTGCCTGTAGTCAAACCTGATAAGGCCATGTGGAGATTACTAAGTAACAGTAAACTGGGCAATGAAATCAGACAGGTACCCTATAGCTAAAATATCGGACTTGTATGCAGAGTTGCCTGGGGACCTAACGTTCACCAAGTTGGACAAAAGTCATGCGTACCAGCAGCTGGAACTGGATGACGCTTCCAGGGAATTCGTCGCTATCAACCCACAAAAGGGCCTGTACCAGTACACCAGTTTGCCCTTTGGAGTCTCGTCTGCTTGTACAATGTTTCAATGCACAATGGAGAGCCTATTGCAAGATTTGCCTAAAGTAGTTGTTTACTTGGATGATGTGCTAATCACAGGAGCCACAGAAGAGGAGACCTAACTAACCCAGAAAGCGGGAGTAAGACTAAAGAGAGCAAAGTGTACTTTTCAGATGAATGAGGTGACGTATTTGGGCTTTAGAGTGGGTGCACAAGAATTGCATCTGATGGAAGATAAAATTAGGGCCATTAAAGAATTACCAGCCCCAAAGAATACATCCAAGCTGAAGTCCTTTCTTGGTAAACTATTATAATGGGAGATTCCACCAATATGATTGTAGGTGGCAATTTACTGTAATCATAAACCTTTACTAGGGTTGTTTAGAGAAGACAAGGCAATCCCTCTGATAGTGCCTACAAGGATACAGCATTGGGCTTTATTGTTGGCCACCCACCAGGGAGGGACACATATATCATATGCAGACACCTTGAGCTGTCTCCCATTGCCAGAAAGTGTGTCACCCCTAGTGATGCCACAAAAAATTATCTTGCAGCAGATCAAATACTGGACTCAAAAAGATCCAATATTATCCAAAATAAAACACATGATTCTTCATGGTTGGCTTTAAATAGAATGCTTGTTCTGCTGCCCAGTTCCTGGCTGCAGTCATCTTCTCTCAATACAGAGTCCAATTTTCCCACATCGAGTCCCAAAATATAAGAGTTGAAGGTGGGAAGTTGTTTAAAGGGAACTGGAGTGAAGTGGGAGTGGGGGTGGTGGGAGTGAATAGTTCCATCATCTCATCTTGATAAACTTCATCCCTCCAATTCAATTACATGCTGAGCCATGCTACCCCTTCTGTAGGTTTGAAGCACAAACTTGCCATTTCATCATAGAAATCATGATCTTTTTGACAGCAAGTGCTGATGCTTGGCATGCAAGGAGAATTATTTTTCATGTTATCACCTGCAGCGCACACCCATCACGAGCCGTTGACCAGCCTCATTGCGCACGTTACAAAAGCTTGACACATGCTCGGAAGAGAATTACAGAGAATTCTAGCCTGACCTCAGCAGAGGGTAACAAGTAACGTTGGAAAGCTAATTTTGAATAGCAAATGCTGACATTTCAGAGCAAATGTTGACTTTGAATGTGAAATGCTGATTGTTGGCAAGTATGGCAGTCGTAAGGCTTTGAATCTCAAAACATTCTTGTAGCTTATGGATTAATACCATAGCAGAGTGTATTTACCCATTGAAATGCCACCCACTCCTATTCACTGATGTTGATGAAACCATCTAACTAAAAAGAGAAAACTACTGTATTTAGATTAGAAGGTTAAGAATGATTGCCATTCTAATTAAGGCCACAAATTTCAGTTATATTATCTAACAAGCACTTATTTTTGTGGTAATTAGATTGCAACTTCAATTGATAATGGCCACTTATAGAGTGAGAGGTCATTAGGGATTATTTTGATTTTGGGTGATAGTGCAAATTAGACAATACCATCACCAAAATGATTTGCATGTGTTTAGAAACTCAGAAATAGACTGTTCACAAGCATTAGCAAGAGAACAAGCAGCTCAGGCAGTGCTAGAATGTGTCTGCCAGGAGCGTTTTGTTGTGATGAATGTATTTTTTTTAAATCATTGATTTCCTTGAACAGAGTTAAAAGTAATAAAACCCAATCTTCGTGGTCAAGAAATATTTCTTAAACTGTTCATGCTTTGAGTTTGTGGATAATTACATTACTACCCCCACACACAACTCCCCACCCCCAACTCATCCATCACTGAGTGTTGGTGCTGGAAGTACCCCCAAGGCACAGATTAAATGTAATTTTATTCCTTCGTAGTAAAGATTTGCTAATGGTGGTTTCTATCACCAATAAATGTACATCACTAGCAAAATGTTGCTTGAAGGAACCTTTTTGCAAACGGAGCTGTCTACAGCCTGTATAATCCCTCTTGTCTCTACTATTTGTTTGTGCCTGTGCTATATTTAATAGCCAAACTTTGACCAACCTTCTAATTGATCTTCCGCCCACTTGTGTAAGTGATTGGCTTCTGTTCTATGATTAGACTGAATGATAGAGCAGGAATTGGGAGCCTATGCATGGGAAATTATGACCACAAATTTGCATTGCATCATTCCGTCTCTGAATGTTTTCAATCTGACTGCAGGACACGGGACTCCTAGGAGTTAAGGTTCCAGGGCATTCCACAATCCTACAAACCAAACAATTCATCTAAGCTATGTAACCAGGGAAGTGCTGAATGGATAAGAAAGATTTCCATAAAAGGAAAGAAGAAGAGACGAAAGGCAGACTGCTCCGGGAGATCTTGCATATCATTATAGATTGTTATGGTTTTGAAGGTATGGTTGAATAGCAATAATGCCAAAAGTAAAGAATGGAAGATAGGCAATTGAATGAACAGAGCTGTGAGGATTTCTGTCAACGTATCCTCAATTCCTGTTATGGTACATGTTTGGAATGACGTAAAGGCAACACCTAATACCTCATCACATCCTAAACATCCTTTCAGTGTGGTCTTGACTGCATTTTTGTCAGGAGAGACCCTACCTACTTTACAGCTAGCCTCCATATCTGGAGGTTGTTCTGGCTCTCTGTCATCTGCCAATGCAGTTGGTAGCTGCAGCTCACTCTATGGACCTACTTTACAGCACCCTGCGACATGGCTGGTAATATCGTAAGAGGGGAGAAACCGGGCGCAATTCCGGTAAGATCGCTCCTTGAGAAAATTGATAATGAGGATGATGGAGAAAAGTTTTAATTTCCTTTCTTTGTTGGGAGATCTACTTTTGTCATGGAATCAATGGATTTCAGGGCTCAAGGCCTACTTGTTCACTAGTGGAATGGACAGTCCAGCCGAGGCGGTGATCCACAAGGAGCTGATACTTTAATATTGTCTTAGAGCAGAAGGCCAGCTAATATTCGAGCTGCTCATGCAAGATATGTCTACATTTGATACAGCTATAAGTGCTCTCGGAAAATACTTAAAGCCAAAGAAAAGTGTTACGATCAAATGATATACATTCTGTGAGAGATGCCAGGGAAATGGCGAGCCCGTAAAACAATACATGGCAGCACTGTGGCAATTGGCTTCTACATGTAAATTTGACACAATAACAAATAAACTAATTCATGACCTATTAATTGAAAGGTCTTCAATTCCGTGGCAGTCCATATTGAATCTGCTGTGTTAGATTTGAAGAGGTGACACAGATATGCCTCAGGCTCTGACAGACATAGCTTACCCAACCACCTCAAATGCAAAGGTTCCAGAAAAAGGGATCTCAATAATCTCATCAACAATGCCCACCACGGCCAGGTGCCTTCAAAACTGTGCCTAAATTATAGAAGTGCTCATCAATTCACAATGCCATGCCTGGCTTGAAGGAAAAGGTGTAACTCACACTGAAAGTGGAACCACTTTGAAAAGGTGTGTAGGTCAAAGAAGACAATTTCATTTGTTTGACTTGTGGAGGAGTCTCTTCCTGAGAGTGAAGTAAAGCATTAACACCCCAATGAACAGTAAAGCACTGGGTCATTTTAAGTATTGCTGAGGCAAAATTCCAGGCATCTCAGTGCCACCTTTCATTGATGTTGGTGTAAAGGTACTTATGTTGAGTGACAAACTTTACTATCGGTGTTTTGTGCAACTTTCTCACTCCTGTGACAGACACTCGCCAAGCTTATGATGACTCAATTATTCCAGTCTTGGAAATGATTCTCGCCAATGCACTATAAAATATCACCCAGACAGGTTTGTATTTTGTGTAGCTAAAGGCAGAAGCCTTATGGGGGATGAACCTTCCCGACATGCTTGGATTCAAACCTGAAGACCCCTGATCATATAAATGTGATCAAGGATGCAGATTATACATGCCAGCACCAATCTTTATTCATCAGATTTGGGGAGATACAGGGGCACTGTCATGCTCACACTGACCCATCAATTCCACCAGTTTCTCAAAATTTGAGATGGCTGCCATTTGCAATTCATGTCAAAGTGTCACAGGAGCTGAAAACGACTTGAAGCGGCCAGTATCATTGATTGTTGGATTGATGCCAACCATAGTGACTTCCTTATCCTTCAAAGTGCCAAGTTTCTTGAGTGCTGTTGGAGCTTCAATCATCAGGGAAATGGAGAGCATGCTATTGTAATCCTTGTAGATTGTGGAAAGGCTATGGGAATCAATGGTTGACTTATTCACTGCAGAATCGCTATCCTTTTGACCTGTTATTCTAGCGACAGTATTTCTGTGGCTCATTCACTTATGTTCCTAATCAATGGGGGATGCTGTCAAATATCAAGGAGGCATGTTTAGTCACTCCCTTGTTCGATATGGTCACTGATTGACACTATTCTGCTGCAAATATTACTTCAACAACAACAATCATGGCTCTTTTGTGTTGGATATGACTCCAGCTTGTTGCAAGTTTTCCCTGATTCCCATTGACTTCAATTTTACGACAGCTTCTTGATGTCACACTTAGATAAATATTTTCTCAATATCAAGGGCAGTCACTCCGAACTAACTCACCTCTAGAATTCAGCTCTTTGGCCCCTTTGAACGAAGGCTGCAATGAAGTCCTGGGGAGTCCAAACTGTGTAACAGTAAGCAGATTGTTGCTGAATCAATGCCACTTGAGAGCTCTGCCATGACAACTTACATCACTTTGCCAATGATTAATAATTGAATAATGGGGCAGTAATTTATTTTTTTAATGGATAGGACATACCTGGTTAAATTTCTACATTGTTAAATAGATGCTAGTGTTGTAGCAGTACTGGAACAGCTTGGCTAGAAGTGTTCTGGAGCACAAGTTATAAGTGGAGCTTGGCCACAATGGGGAGAAGTATTGAGTGGGTTTGCTTAGTGTCTGTGTAGAATTTCAATTAGGATGTAAGTGAATTACCTGGAATCAAAGATTTAATGCAAGGCAGTTCCAGTCACAAATCGATCCAAGTTTTCAGAGTATTGTCAAGTCAAAGCCGACACCCGTGAAGTAGTAAAGACAGCTCAACACTTTCAATCATCACTTGCAAATGTAGTTCAATCTTATCAAATTGTGTATATATGTGTGGTGTGTATGTGTAGAGTGTGTGTGTGTATGTGTATATGGTGTATGGGTGTGTGTGTGTGTTTGTCTTTAGTATGCTCAGACATCAACTTTCCATCACATAGAAATGACATTGGTGACCAGGAATCTCTCCTGCTCTCACTGCCGGGTATTGACATGTTTTGGAAGGATGTGTAGATTAATCCTTAACTTGTTTGGCCATGTTATCAATGCACCTTCCTATGCTATCAAGTTCAAGTTGACCCCAAAGCTTCCAGTTCACAGGTGGGGACACTAAACTTACCATAGAACCATAGAAACCCTACAGTACAGAAAGAGGCCATTCGGCCCATCGAGTCTGCACTGACCACAATCCCACCCAGGCCCTACCCCCATATCCCTACATATTTTACCCGCTAATCCCTCTAACCTACGCATCTCAGGACACTAAGGGGCAATTTTAGCATGGCCAATTAACCTAACCTGCACATCTTTGGACTGTGGGAGGAAACCGGAGCACCCGGAGGAAACCCACACAGACACGAGGAGAATGTGCAAACTCCACACTGACAGTGACCCGAGCCGGGAATCGAACCCAGGTCCCTGGAGCTGTGAAGCAGCAGTGCTAACGACTGTGCTACTGTGCCGCCCACTTTGTGCCACAAGACCTCCTACCACTAAATAGTGTGAGGCAGCAATAAACAAAGTAATTAGAGTAATGTGTTATTCTCAGACTAATTTACTTCAAATACCCAGACGTAACGATGGAGTATCTGCTCAAATTGCACATGGAGTACATCGGAATGTAGAACCAGAAAAGGCCACTTTGATCCAAATGGCCATTTACAGTGTTGACAAAATATACAGTTCATTATCTGTATCCCTAAATTGTTGTCCTTCAAAAGTATTTGCTTTCAGTTTCAATGTTAGTAATGTTATCAGCCTTGATCTTTTGGGAGTCTTCCCATGCCACTTTGCTGTCACTAGTGAAGTTAAAGTAAACAGTTTCTCAACTCACCAATACCCTTTACGGCTGTGAATATGCCATTGATTTTCCTGTCTGTCTTCTCTATTATAAAGAAACTCAGCTTCAGCACTCAGTCCTTGTCGCTGAAGTGGCTGGTGCCAAGGATCTGAGTATAAGCTTTCCTGCACTTTTTCCAATGCCCTTTATGTCAATAACTCCATACAGTTCTTCATATGGTATGGAACCAATGCCCTGTATAGACTCAAAATTGTACCCTATGATATTCTGTTCTGCATATGTGTAACTCTGGTTCCTATTTGCCTTATTTATCAATACTTACATGAAGAACTTGGTTTCAATGGCCTGTCCATCAGTACCCACAAATCATTTTTCTATGTTTAACATTAGACTAGCACCATTTAGCTTTCATTTGCCATTTCTCAAATCAGTTTCCCAGTCTAAATCCTCCTTCAACTGTTCAGCCTGCTCTTCCCCCACACCTAACTGTCAACGACAAATATTTGAGAGCTTTGCTCTGTCCTCACTTCCAAGACACTGATTGATAATGTGTAAAGGTACCGCCTCCTCACCACACTCTGACGCAGCTCTCTGCATGACCACCATCTGTTCCAACATTCTACGGGTCATTTGAATCAGTGCTGTGTCCTTCAGCTGAGACTTGGTCCCTCCAATGTCACTCAGTGCTGACCCCACTGTATTTTGTGAGATCATATCATTGGTAAGTCTTTTGCCAGCAGCTCAGGCACCCAGATAATGTGTTGCAAAGGGGCACTGCACTTGGGGAGCTTGGAACTTAGTAGTGCATCCTTTCAAAAAGATGAAAATGCTGAGGTTTGCAGGAGTAGCAGCCAATGAATTGTAGGCTGCTGATCACATTGAGATAATGGTCTTGTAAATGTCATAGAAAGTTCATCTGTGATTTTGTGCAACTGTGAAATACCATACTTTCTTTATATTACTGTGAAACAGGTGTGTGTACATGCGTGTGTGTGTGAGTGTTGAATTTAGTTAAACTGAAGACAGTTTTAAATAGAGATTGGAAACTGCATGTGTAGGAGCAGCCAGGACATCCTGAAGAATGTGCAGTGCTTGAAGAAAGCTGTGAAAGAAGCAGAGTGAATCTTAGCCACCCTCACAGTGAAATGTGTTTTGTCTGCAAGGTTTTGATACCTGTCTTGGATTTCTACTGGAATCCTGTCAAAGGTGCTGGAGGAGAGTGGAGGGGTGTTGAAGAAGGATTGTTTGGTCATCCCTGTCAAAGGCTGCAGAAAACCTACAGGGACTGTTGCCTGAAAAGCGGTGTTTAGCTCGGAGTTTAACTAAACATAAATCTTTTGGGAAATGTTTGTTGAACAGCATTTAATTGGGTAAATGTAATCTTGTGTGTTTAAGTTTTTTTCCTTGCTAAGCATTTTAATTTAATACATAAAATCTCCAAAAGTGGTTTTACAATTCTTGCTCCTGATTTAGAACACACAATTCCTTGTAATAAAATACAAATTGCAAATTGTTGTGATAGCTTGTCCAGGTTTCCCTTTGGAATTTTTTCAGCCTGGCAATTACCACCCATCATATTGTAACAAAAGCATTTGTTCAAGTGCGGGACCAGGCAGAGGCACTCAAAGAAATCAGTGGGATGGTACAAAGTGACTTGGAGGAAAGTTAATTATTTAAAGGGACAAGACAGAAGCAGAGAACGATGTGCCTATTATATTTCAATTTCCGAGGCTACCTAACCTGTTGAGTGTTTCCAGTATCTGCTTTTATTTGTAGGTCTTTTAGTTTGACTTCCATTTCAGTGTCTAATGGATCATACAAATGCTCCATACACTTGCTGAATTCAAAGCATCCATAAATTCAAATTGAAATTGTATAAAGATTGCCTCCTGTGTTGTTTTGTTAAAATTGCTTAATTCATACTACTTCATAATTCATATTTTTTCAACAGAAATGGCTTTACATTAACAAGTAATACGTTACCTCTAAATAATGCTAGATAGATTAAAAACAAGCTATATTTATGCAACATAGTAAAACATCCCAAGGCATTTCACAGGATGAAATAAAATTAAAATTTCAAATAAAATAAAATTTGACACAGAGGCACAGTTGAGAAGTAGATTATAAAGAATGCCTTAAAGGAGTAAAATGAGATTGAAAGGCAGAGAAGTTTAGAGATGGAACTCCAAATCTTGGGCTTAGTCAGCTGAAGGCATGGCTACCAATAGTGAAGCAGTTAAAATCAGGGATGCTAAAGAGCTCATTAGAGGTGCGTAACTATCTTGCAAGATTGTAGGGCTGAAGGAAATTACAGAAGTTGGAAGGGGTGAGACCATGGAGGGAACTGAAAATAAGGATGAGAATTTTAATGCCTAATCATTGCATAATCAGAAGTCAATGTAGGTCAGCGAACACGGAAGGGATAGGGGAAAGAGACTTGGGCCGGAATCGTACCACCATTCATGCCAGCTGGATCTTCCCATCCCGCCACAGTGAATAGAGATTTGGCTGGCCACCAGATCCTCCGAGTGTGGCGTGAACGGCAGGTAAGATCGCACCCTTGGTGTGAGTTCAGAAAAGAAGAGCATAGCTTTAGAAGACCTCGAGTTTACAAAGGGTGGAGAATGGTAAGCCAGCCAGGAATGGATTGGAACAGTCAAACCTAGAGGTAATGAAGACATGGATAAGGGTTTCAACAGCCGAAGAGGTAAGATAATGTGAGGAGTCAGGTGATATTATAGAGTTGGAAATAAGTTGTCTTAATAACGGCACAGATATGTGGTCATGAACTCTTCTTAATTAAGGTCAAATATGACACCAAGGTTGTGAACAGCCAGGTTCAGTCTCAGACAGTTGCCAGAGAGAGGGGTGGTGTTGGTGGCTCAGGAATGCAACTTGCGGCTGGACCAAAGATAATGGGTTCAATCTTACCAATATTTAGTTGGAGGAAATTTCTGCCCATCCAGGATTGGATGCCAGATGAGCAGTCTGGAAATTTAGAGAGATTGGAGGAGTAAACAGAAGTGGTGCTGAGGTTGGATTGGGTTTCATCAGCATACATGTTAAAAACTGACTCTGATGTTGCTGACGGGCAGCATGTAGATGAGAAATAGAATGGGGCCAAGGATAAATCCTTGGGGACACCAAATGTAACTGTGCCCGGCAGGAAGAGAAGGCATTGCAAGTGTGCTGGCAATGTTTAGATAAGAATGGAACCAGATGAATGGAACCAGATGAGTGGAGCCCAGCCCAGCTGGATGAAAGTGGAGAGGTGTTGGAGAAGGATTGCTTGGTCATCCCTGTCAAAGGCTGCAAACAGGTCGAGCAGAATAAGGAGGGATGGTTTACCTTCAGCACAGTCACAGAGGATGCCATTTTTAACTTTGATAAGATTTAATAAAATACCTCGTGAGAACTCTATTTTTAAACCCAAACATGTTTGTCTAATCTGTTAGCATAATTCAGTAACTGTAGCCTCATTCTGACTCATTGAGTTTTAATGACAGTTAACCATCAGCATTCCCCCCTTCTTATCCCTTGCCTCAATCCATAATTCCTATATCTTCTCTTTATTGAATTCCAGTTTCATTATTTCTCTGACTTGCACATCTTCTACCACATAAAAAGCAGTGTCCTTTTCTTGTTTTTTCCATCCTTATGTCTCAGTATGTGTGCTATGAGATGTTCTCTGGGGATAGCGTTGGTGTCCTGCACAGCAGGCAATGGTGAGGAATTAGAAAGTCAGAGGGTTTTGTTCTCTGCTTCCTAAGATCCATATCAACATTGGCTGTGTCCGGAGAAGATTGCTAACCCCTTCCTCGTTCTCAAATGTTAGTAGCTTGGAGAATTGTGAAAGCAAACTAGAAGAGCTTAAAATGGTCACACATGTTTTTGAAATAATAAAAAAAAGGCAGGTGTAGTAGCCATGTTGTGAATGGCCACTCACAAATTAAGGTACAATGTTGTGTTAAATTTCTGTCTGGACCTGAATCATGACTTTCTGTAAATTTCTAATAACTTTCATTCTGACCTTTAAACTTGTTGTTTTTAACTCCGTGTCCCAAAACATTGTTCCCCTAGTTGTTATTTCAAGATGCTATAGTCCTCTGGATATTATAATGAGGGAACATGTGAAATGTAGATTAACTGATGCATTGCTCAGTGCTATTGTCAGAGGTTCCAAGGCCCCATCCCAATTTGTTGCTAAGGTCCTCTTCCACATAAGATAGTTTCTACTACTGCTGTCACAGCAAGGCAAGTCATTAAAGTGTGCATTTACTCCCTGATTGATCAGCTAGAGCTCACTCAAACCATTTCCTAATAACCTGTTTCTTCAGTATCTTGTATTCATAATGTATGGCCAACACAATGAGTAAGCTTCAGTTCCAAGTATTTGCTTATTCATTTCGGATGCCCCCTGGGTGTTTAATCACCAACGAATGTTATTAACATTTCTTATTGTTTATGGCCCTCCCACAGCGGATCCCATGTAATGTGTGATTTCTAATGGGGCGGCACGGTGGCACAGTGGTTAGCACTGCATCCTCACAGTGCCAGGGACTCGGGTTCAATTCGGCCTTGGGTGACTGTCTGTGTGGAGTTTGCACATTCTCCCCATGTCTGCATGGGTTTCCTCCAGGTGCTCCAGTTTCCTCGCATACCTCGAAGTTGTGCAGGTTAGGCTGATTGGCCATGCAAAATTGTCCCTTAGTGTTAGGGGGGTTAGCAGGGTAAAAACATGGGGTCCCGGGGATAGGGTGTGAGTGGGATTGTTGTCAGTGCAGACTCAGTGGGCCGAATAGTCTCCTTTTGCACTGCAGGGATTTTATGATTTTATGAAAGTTAATAGATGGGGGAGTCAGAGAAGCCAAGGTAATGGAAAAGACGATAGACAATGCTGAGAAGAGTATAATGCAGAGTATAATCAATTGTGAGGAGTCTGTAAGAACAAGATGCACCTGGAGGCAACTTTAATAAGCACAAATGTATAACACGGCACAAAGGGGATGTCCATAAGTGGCCGAAGCCTCACCAGGTTCTCTTCAGTCTTTTCAGACCTTCCAAATAATGTTTGTGGTTTTGCAGTTCTCTGTAAGAATTTATGTTTGATTTTAATGTCAAAGGTCTGCTTTATTGAGCTTTTTTTGTTTGTTTTTGGTCCGCAAAATTATGTGGCGCTAGAAACTTCCCCACAGGTACTTATTGACTTTTGTGAGAAGTCTAAAACTCCCAGTGGGATCAAGCTGAGGAATCCAGGTTCTTCAATGTCTTTCACTGGTGCAGTACATGATTAGAATGTGTAGTACGCAGAGAAAACATCAGCCGCCTCTGTCGGATAAACAGATGAACCTGTAATCATTCATTAGCTGATGGCTTAGAGCCAGTGAGAACAGAACGGATTTTACAGTGAATGAAGGAAGATTCATGCTTACAATCTGCAACTCTCTGTAAAGTCCTGCTTGACAGAGGGAGAATATGTTCAGCTATCAGTGTGACTTTTCTTTCAGTTTCTCTCCGTGCTGAAAGCTCAAATCATGCTCTGTTTGTGCTCACACCTCTGCAGTATCTTGCCACATGGCCGTTCTTCATCGATGACCTAACCAGCTCTCTTAAACATGACGAGCAACAAAAACAATCTGGGTTGTGTCCTTACAACCCACATATAGGGGTCACTGAATGGTGAGAAATGGAAGACTTTGCTGATTTTATTTTTTGCTGTGCCCTAATCATGGGCACTGAAGCTAAATGTAGCATCCCAGCTGCCTAAGTTGAGATCAGTAAAGATCAATCTTCCTCGTTTGTATTCATTAACTTTCCACACAGCAAAATTTTCCTCTGATATCTTACCCTCTTTCCATCTTTTCATTGAACACTGTTGGTGTGGCACCATCTTACTCATGCTAACCTCTCTCCTTCTGGATTGCAGCACTCTCACGCTCAGGTCCAACTTTAACATTGTTATCAAGCCTGTTGACAGTGGTGGTACTGTTGTTGTCTGGTGTACCAACATCTGCCGAGCAGAGGCTGAATGCCAACTTTTTAACTCTTCCACCTGTGACGCTAGTGAAGCTTTAAGAACTGTTTTTTTAAAAATCATGTTCTCTGCAGTTGTAAGCAAGCCTTTTGTTGTTGCCGAGCTGTATGCTAGAAGTCCATGGGGCGGCATGCTGGCACTGTGGTTAGCACTGCTGCTTCACAGTGCCAGGGACCCAGGTTCGATTCCCGGTTTGGGTCACTGTCTGTGTGGAGTTAGCACATTCTCCCCATGTCTGCGTGGGTTTCCTCTGCATGTTCCGGTTTCCTCTCACAGTCCAAAGATGTGTGTGTGGGTGGATTGGCCATGCTAAATTGCTCCTCAGTGTCAGGGGGACTAGCTAGGGTAAATACATGGGTTATGGGCTAGGGCCAGGGTGGGATTGTGCAGACTCAGTGGGCCAAATGGCCTCCTTCTGCATTGTAGGATTCTATGATTCTAAGTCCTTTTATTGCTACTAAGTGGCTTAAATGGTGATTTATTTATTTTTACTCCAGGCCTCAGGTACTTTCTGGGATTTTTTATGACCTTGCATTATTAGGGGGAAGAATGATTGACAGGTCAGGTGACAGGAGTTCATTCATTTTCAGTTTTGAGCTGCTGTTTTAGATTAGAAGGGGTGTGGGCGTCAGACTGAAAAGCAGTGTTTCTCTCTCTCTCTCTCCTTGGTATTGGAAATTCTGCTGGCTAGCTGGAAGCAAGGCTTCTGATCTTCCTGGAGTGAAAATTCTGATGTTGGTGGTTTTGCTAGCTAGTTTCTAGAGTCTCTCTCTCTCTCCCCCTGGTGTTTTGGGAAGCTGTTCGGACTTCAAGCCTGTCTGTATGTATATCAAGAGAACTGTAGCATTCAACCAAAGGACTAAGTTCCAATATCACGTGAACATTCGTATTTTCTGTGCTAAACCTGTGGCAAGGGTTTTGTTTCAGAGATTGGATAGAACAGCATTTAGCTGTTAAGGTTTATTACAATATCATGCTTGTATTTTTACTTATTTATAATTGGTAAAAGTTATTGCTAATTTTCTTTCTATATATGTGAACTGTATTCTTAAATATACTTTGTTTGATAAAAGCTCCCTAGTGGGTCACTTGAATCATAGCTGAAGTGAAACATCTCATGTTTACCCTAGCCAAATTCAAATTGCAAAACTTATGATCCAGGTTGACTTCATAAAACACTTTGGAGTTTCTCACCTGAATTGGCATGCAAAAGGTTAACATTGGACTGAGTACAGTACCACCCACACAATGATGTAAGAGATCACACCACCCACACTTGGGGTCAATGTTGTGTTGGAGAGAGCCATGTGTAGAAGCAAGTGGGAGATGGCTCCTAGTTTGAACCATTACCGTACCTAGGTATATAGTTGCTAATAGTTAATAATTACTTACTGTTGAGCTACTTTTTACTTAAGACTACGAATATCTTAATAAGATCTACCAAACTCTGCCCAACACCTCCTACATCGCCCCCCCCCCCCCCCCCCCCGCCCCCCATAAAACAATCCCACTGCCAAACATCAAGCCATTGTGTCCTGGATTGTCATGACTTCCTCTTTTCCAGAGATCTTCTCTCCATGGCCTCCAACCTTATAGTCCTCCACATGGGAACAGCATGCTTCTACCTCCTTCTCAAGATCCACAAATAATTTTAATAGTAAACCCATCATTTCAGTCTATTCTTGAATCCACTGAATTGATTTCATTCTATCTCAATTCCATTTTGTCTCCCCTTGACTATTATTTTACAACCACATCTCTGATTCTTCCAACGTCTTCTGCAGCTTTGACATTTTCCAGTTTCCTGGCCCTAACTGTCCAACTGGTCCCCATTCCCCACCATCATTCTCCTCCACCTGGCTGAACTTGTTCTCAGATTGAACGACTTTTCTGTGAGCTCACTACTTCCCAATGCAGGGTGCTGCAATGGGTACTTTCCTGCTCTCCCTCTGAATTGGGAAATGTTTTCAACTTTGCTTTTAACTTTCACCCTTCTCTCACCTTCAAATGGTCCATTTCAAATTCTTTTTTCCTGTCTGGAGATAGTGATTTATTGGTAACCTACGAACCCATTGACTCCCACAGCTATCTTGACTACATTTCCCCACACCCTGCTAACCGTAGCATCTCTATTCCATTTTTCTGTCTCCATCGCATTTGTTTGGGCAATGCAATCTTCCATACCAGAGCTTCCAAGATATCTTTCCTTTACCACAACCCCGTGCCCCAGGGGTGGCACGGTGGCACAGTGGTTAGCACTGCTGCCTCACAGCGCCAGGGACCCCAGGTTCAATTCCCAGCCTGGGTCACTGTCTGTGTGGAGTTCGCACGTTCTCCCTGTGTCTGCGTGGATTTCCTCCGGATGCTCCGGTTTCCTCCCACAGTTTGAAAGACATGCTGGTTAGGTGCATTGACCTGGACAAGCGCCGGAGTGTGGCGACTAAGAGAATTTCACAGTAACTGCACTGCAGTGTTAATGTAAGCCTTACTTGCGACTAATAAATAAACTTTTTAAAGATTTCCCCCATTGTGTTTTACTGGGCCCTCCACACTGTCTTCTATGTCAAGTACTTATGTTTTCACCCTTTCCCTTCCTTCCAGGAGCACAATGGTGTTCCCCTTGTCCTCATCTTTCACCCCACCAAGTTCAATGTTCAACATGACATCCTCTACCATTTCAGCCACCTCCAGAATGATGCCACCACCAATAATATCTTCCCCCACGCTTCCCTTTTGGTATTTTGAAGGGACTGTTGCCTCTGCAGTACCATGGCCCACTCCTCAGTCACCCCCAACATCCCCTACCTTCCCTACGTCCCTCACCATGCAAGCACAGGAAATGCAATACTTGCCCTTTAACCTCCTCCCATCTCAACATCTAAAGGCCCAAACGCTCCTTCTGAGTGAAACATCAATTAAATTGTACTTCTTTCAATTTAGTACACCATATTCACTGCTCAAATTGTCTGCTATACATTGGGGAGATCAAATGCAGAGTAGCTGATTGCTTTGCAGAACATCTCAATTCAATCCAGGAGCATCACCCTGAGCTTCCCGTCACTTCTCATTTCAATTCTCGAACCTGCTCTCCCACTCTGATGTATCTGTTCTCGATCTCTTGCGGTGTTCCAATGAAGCCTCAACACAAGCTCAAGGAATAGCACAACTTCTTTTGACATAGCATTTTGCAGTCTCTGGACTCAACATTGAGTTCAAGAATTTTAGTTACTAATCTCTGTCTTTAGTTTGTTTTGTGTTTTTTTGGTTTTTAAAAATTTCTTAATTCCTTCACGTTGCTTTTGGGCGGCTGTTTTCCCACCATTCACACCTCCTCTGGGTACGTCTTTTGTTTCTTTACTTGTCCCATTACCGCTCCCTTTAGCCTTGCAACATGAAACCTTTTGTTATTGAGGCCTGGGTTTTCACCAAGTCGGATTGAATCTAGAGCCCTTTCGAAAGTGACAGACGGGTCTCATTTTTGGGATCCTCGAGCTTATTCCTGGGCGACCTGATTTTCAGGAGTGCAGGCAAGTTCCACTTAGAAACCTATGCCCAGTACACCTGACCTGGCCCATATGGAGATAAGCATGTCCAATTTATCCACAATTTTCATGGAGTCAAGTCAGATTTTTAAAGAGTTGTGGTTCATGGGCCTGCAGAGGAGTCATGAACACTGGCCTGCATGAATGTACCTTTTGCAAGGGAGGTTCAAAAGGTCTTCCTCAATCTCCCCATGCCAAACTATGCCCCCACCCACCCTTCCATTGCCTCCAATGCCCCCTATGCCAGGTTATGGTATCTCATACCTCCAATGTCATGCCACATCCTTCCACCCATTCCTTATGTCTCCTCATATCCCCAGTGCCAAGCTGTGTCCTTCCATCCACACCCCTCATAACCACATTGTCAAGCTATGCCACATCCATGTCAAACGACCGGTTATATACTGTATAGAACCAATGTACCTCATAGTGACAGTAAAATGTGCAAAAAAAGAAGCTTCAAAAACAATAATTCATTCAGAACTTTGTACTTTTTAAAAGTAATTTCACTAGAAGGCAATTAGAGTGTCAATCATCCATACTTTCTGACTTTCAATAACAAAAAACACAAGGGGTGGGATCCTCCGGCCGCACTCGCCCCAAAACCAGAGAATCCCACCTGAGGTCACCTTTGCGTGGTCCGTTGGGGGAGAATTCCCCCAGCTTTTGAAACCACTTAATCTTCTGTAAATAAGCATTATGAAATTGACAGCAGTGATCAGAGAACCTGAGCTGTCAATCAAACAATGTTTTCTCTGGAGCTCAGCTGTTTCAACAAGTGTGATGGGTGTCTGGGCTCTTAGCCAAGCCTCATTATGTATGCATTACATTGGAGGCATGAGGGGTCATGGGGGCAGGTGGAAGGGTATAGCTTGGCATAGGGAGCATGCAGGGTCATAAAGGGTGAGTGGGGGTCATGAAGTGGCATGGAGATGGCAGGGGGAGTGTGAGGGGTGAGGGCTGGAGGATCTTTGTGTTTTTTCACTGGGACAAAGTCCCACGACACTGAGTCGGGCCTTCACCTCTGAACATGTAGCTGTCTCCAAACCTTTCCGGGTCGGCTTGACTCCAGATCTCACCCACTCCCTGGCAACATTCTCTGGAGGCAGACAGGCTGAGCCGGGAATTCTCCCTGAATCCAATTACCTGCCTCGGGAATGAAAATTCAGCCCTTAATCTCTGCTGCCCTCCACACAATCACAGATCTCCCCTGTTGCTCAAGAGTTAAAGGCTGCATCTAAAATAATAACAGAAAATGCTGGATATACTCAGCAGGTCTGACAGAGTTAATGTTTCAGATTGAATATCCTTAATCAGTGACCTGAAAAGTTAACTCTGGTCCTTTCCTTTTCTTCTTTGTTGCAGTCTCTGTAGTTATATCTGCCCAAACCCTGTTATGTTTCTTATTTTTCTCCGCTCTGATGAAAGGTCATAGACTCAAAAATATTCATTGTTTCTCTCTCTACAGATGCTGCCAGACCTGCTAAGTATTGCCAGCATTTTCTGTTTTTTAAAAATTTCCTATTTACAGCATCCACAGTATTCTTGCTTTTGTATTAAAGCATTGGTGTTTAACTAAGGCAGGGGCTTAGCTGAAATTGAAACAATATTGTATGCTAGCGAATTGCTACCTGGGAGTTTCTTGGTTACGAGTCTTCTGCAGGGAACATAATCAATTGAATCTAGTAGCATTCGCAGACTTGACATTTGGGAGGATTGTTCATGGTTGCCCCGACGTGACCTAACCATTCCCTGACAATAACATTCCTTCCTGCTGGCTGCAGCTGAGTGAGATGAATATTTTAAAGGAAAAGTGCCCATTTGTGAGGAAAGGAAAAGTTAAAAATAACGAGAAGTGTTGCTGGCTCTAGGATGAGATGTGCATAGGTGCAGACTTGAGATTAGTGCAGCTTCATTTGTGAATCATTGTGTAATGAGGTGGTCTCTGAATGCTCACAGGGTGGCTCCACATTCAGAGTGGCCCTATGAATGAACTATCAGAGGACTGTCAGTAGCTGAGAGGTTACCTCCCAATTCTGTGGCCTGGAATTTCCATGGTCTCAGATTGTAACTGCGACAAAGGTCACTGAGAAATGGCGCAATAGCCATTGACAATATTTCTCTGGGGTATCTGTCAATCATCGACTGATATTGGAGGAGAGTAGGACCTGTATTCACACAGAGTAAAGTGGAAAAGGAAATATTCCAGTAACAGATTTATATTGAAAATGTTAGAGTACTATAATATACACAATAAATTAACATTTTATGCACCAACTCGTAAAGGAAACATCAGAGGAC
Organism: Mustelus asterias; assembly: GCF_964213995.1. Classification (NCBI taxonomy): domain Eukaryota; kingdom Metazoa; phylum Chordata; class Chondrichthyes; order Carcharhiniformes; family Triakidae; genus Mustelus; species Mustelus asterias. The sequence goes on along the minus strand of NC_135809.1, from coordinate 37,135,746 downwards.
TAAATACATAACAAATTCATTCGGAAATTTTACAGGATTTTTCAGAAAGGAAATATTACAGCACCATATACATAATACATTTATAAGTGTCATCTTTCCCCCCCTGAATGGAAAGAAATCCATTTTGTGAATGCGTTCTGCATAAATAATGCCTATTTCTAGCTTAAACAAGTGATTGCAGTTTCCCCAGGCAGGCAGTTCCTCCTGGCGTTTGATTGCTCCAGTCAATGTAGCAAAATGCATCTGAAATTCACCGGTGATCAGTTTCTCATAACGGGACACACGCAATATAATGATACAGGAAATAGATGATTCTTTCTGAACGTTGCTCCCAGTTTGTTTGTTTTTAATGTGATGAGCCATCTCATGTGGCAGTGATTTTCCACTGTCTTTCCAATCATTTCACTGTACGTTTACTCAGCGAAGGCAAGTCTTCTTCATTGGTTGTGGATCTTTCGACTGTGCAGCTGCTCTTTAAATATGGCTCAAAATCCGCCAGACTTCCCAGAGTACTTTCCAAAACCTCTTTCCCTGTTGTGACATGCAATTTCATGTTTCATAACTGTATAATTTTACCCACTGATAGGAAACAAAATGAGGGCAATTTGCTGTCCAAAATAATTACTAAGGTTTTTTGATTTCCCTTTTAAAACATAATTACACAAAAATGTATTTTTGTAGATGAAAATTAATTTCCTCAATTCGGAAGCTATGATTTTAACTCTGATTAAAATGCCCATTTATTTTCAGTTAGCGTTCAAATTTAAAAGGCGCTGTTAACATACATTTCTAATTAATAGATACCAAGGTAAATCATAATTTTCTTCATCTCAGTTGATGTTTTGCCCTAAACATGAAGATGCAATCTTTCTATGATCATCTACTGTTGCTTTTGTTTAATGTTTTCAAACTTTATCTGCTGATTTCCTGCACACAGATGCTTTTATGTGATTACCTTTTAAATTGTGTTTCATGCCTTTAATGTACAATCTCTGGTGCTGCAACAATTTACTTTTATTACCACAACATAACTGCAGTCACATTTCCAGTTGGAAAGCTAGTAGAAAATGTTTGCCATAAGAAACAAGACTGTTTAAATAAACATTCATTTTGTGATTTTTGTTTTGCTGGGAAAAGTGTTATGTTAATTACAGCTGAAGAAGGCTGTTTGGCCTATCTTGATTCATGAAAACAAAGAAATACTAACAGGATTCAGGGTAGACCGTTTAGGTCGGAGGTGAGGAGACATTTCGTCACCCAAAGAGTGGTGAGCCTGTGGGGAATTCATTACCATATGAAGTAGTTGGTGCCAAAACATTGAATGTATTCAAGAGGCGGCTAGATATAGCACTTGGGGTGAATGGGATCAAAGGTAATGGGGAGAAAGCAGGATTAGGCTACTGAGTTGGACAATCAGCTACGATCGTAATGAATGGTGGAGCAGGCTCGAAGGGCCAAATGGCCTCCTATCTTCTATGTTTCTATCCCTCTTCCGATTGTTCCTTGAACGGTCTTAGGATTTTTGCTCCCACCTATTTATCGGGAAATCCATTGCACCTTTGTGTTGTTCACCTTTTTGTGAAGAAGCTTTTATAGCAATAAAAGTAAACTTTGTTTATTTGAATCTCTGTACCTTAGTTCCACTTGAACAGCTTAATTTAATGAAATATTCTGGCTTAACTTTGTCTCTCCCTTTAACTATCTTGTATACCTCTCTCACAACTCCTTTCTCGACTTAAAAGGCTTCCAATCTTTCCTTTTATCTCAGACTTCTTTTTTACATCAGGATAATTATGATGGCTCTTTATACTGTCTGCACTGCTTGAATATCTCTGCAGGCTTCACCAAAGCTAGATGTAATAGTCGAGGTGTGATCTGATCATATGATTATTAAGTTTCATCATTGTTTCCTCTGCTGGGCTGACTTTTGTTCTCACCTACCTTACTGATCTCTTCATAGAGCAATTAGTCTTCTTATGTTGACTTGGTGGCTTGAGGGCATCCTTGTCACAGCTTGGAATTCTGATACCTAAACAAAATAGATTATTTTGTCGTTTCCTTCTCCTCACAAGATCAACTCCTTATTTTTCCAACTGATCAGCTCTGGTTCAGCACACTTAACTCTGAGTCAGACGATTATGGGTTAAAGTTCCACTCCGGTGACTTGAGAACATAATCCAGACATGGCACACACTGGTGAGGGAATGCTGCACTGTCAGAGATGCCACTATTTGGATATGATGTTAAACTGTTTGCTTTCTTGAGTGTAAGTAACATATCTTCTGGCATAACTCTTAAGAAGTGGAGAAGAGTTATTTCAGTGAACAGCATTCATTCCTCCACCAACACCACTGAAACAGTTACACTACCTTAGAATCATAGAATCCCTACAGTACAGAAGGAGACCATTTGGCCCATCGAGTCTGCACCAACCACAATCCCACCCAATCCCTATTCCTGCAATCCCACCTATTTACCCTACTAATCCCCTGACACTAGGGTCAATTTCCCATGGCCAATCAGCTTAACCTGCACATCTTTGGTCTGTGGGAGGAAACTGGAGCACCCGCAGGAAACCCACACAGACAGGGGGAGAATGTGCAAACTCCACACAAACAGTGATCCGAGGCCGGAATTGAACCGGTCCCTGGTGCTGTGAGGCAGCAGTGCTAACCACTGTGCCACCGTGTCGCCCTTTTTTTAATAATGTCCCCATTTATTTTTGCCTTTCTGAGTGTTTTTTTTCATAGAAGCAGAGAATCTTACAGTGCAAAGAAACCATTCGGCCCACCGAGTTTGCACCGACCACAATCCCACCCAGACCCTATCCCCATAACGCCATGCATTTACCCGAGCTTCTTTCCTGTTTGCTCTGTCCTTTCTGAAAAAAACTAGATGTCTGAGATATCCGGGGTTAGGCAAGTTGCTGACGTTCCCACTACATTGCTGTTCTCGATGACCATCACAGCCTCCAGTTCTGACGTCTTGGTGGAAAAAATTCATAAAATCTGTTTGGTCATGGAATCACAATGCATGATTACCCTGTGTCTATTGGAGGCAGGGGCCACATTTTTACTGCCTGTTCTCTGTGATGGTGACATGCAGCCCTGTACTAAGAACGTTACTGAGTGCTGCCTGCTCCGCACGGGGTCCATGTCTGTGTGAGGTTCGCACAAATTAAGCCAAATTATTGGAGGGAAGGTGCATTCTGGTTGCTGCAGAAGTGGCTGGGAAGTCTCTTTGCAGAGGAACGAACCAAAGCAATGAAACAGCAGGCCAGCAAGGGGGCACCTAAATTCTATGGTGCAGAGGTGAAGGACTTGGTGCAAATATTGAAAGGAGCTGAGATTCATCTTTCTACAGGAGGGCAGAAAGCAGACAGTCCTAGAGATCAGTGCTGGGAGTCTGGCACAGAAAACCTGATATACTGTCCGAAAATATTCTGTGAACTCGCACAAGTAGACAAGTCAGTGATCGTGTCTTCAAATGCAATACTTATCAATCATACCACAAGCTTCTCAGAATGCTCAGTGTATCAAACCATCAACTCTAGCACTCTTGTCTAATATCTTACCCTCATATACTTGCAACTGCTGCAAAATTCACACCCACAACTCACTACTTTCATATACTCCCAGCTCGTCAACTACATCTAAAAGCACTGCAAAGACACTCATTGACACTCTTTACTCTCCCTTGCAGGACAAGGTGGCACATAATAAAAAAGGACCAGCAAAGAACTGGTAGTGGACGGGCATAGCAGCATGTCCTCACTCCATTGGAGGTGATAAGTGCCGAACATTATTGCCATCACAGCGGATCAGTTTGTGTAGAAAGTGAGGCCTTGAAGGTGCCCACATCAGCCTGTTGTTCAGCTGTAGGTTTGATTGGAGGACGTGACACAGCTCTATGACCACCTCCTTGGTGAAGCGTTGCTACAGGCACTACTCCTGGTAGGACAAGCACTTTTTGAAGACATTTGCATTAAGCTTCCTGCTGAGAATCGTCCGCTTGCCCCGGAAACAGTTCCTCTTCACTGCTGCCCCTGCTTTATCTTCCTGTCACATTAGCTCAAAAGTATAGCTCCCCCTGTGACTGGAGACACATGAAGGCCATTCAAATCCACACCACTCCTCCCAAAGATTCAGAAGCATTCTCAATGGACTAAAGCAACTTCTGTCAACCCCTCCTCCAGCAGCATAGTCCTTCCACTCACTCTGTGGCAACATTTAAAAAGGTCACAAGCATCTCATTTGCAAATTGAATGATGATGCCTTTAAATAATTCTGGGAGGTGGGGTGGGGGGGGAGAGAGAGGTGGGGGGAAAGAGGTGTCCCACATGCAAGTGAATCCATGTGTTGCTGGGCATGTGTAAGAGAAGCTGTTATCAGGACCGATGAAGGCCAAAGTGTCAGATTGGGTGTCAAATCACATTGGGCACTGGCTGAGGTCATGATCTGCCCATTCTGTAGACTTCCTGTGCTAGCCTGAGATGCCCTCGCCACTGTATTTTAAAACATAGAGATCGGCGCAGGCTGCACTGGAAGTCTTCAGGAGTCGACCCTTCACCTTTTGGTCACCCAGTTTCCATAGCGTGGAAGCTAGTGCTGATACAGAGTCAAATTCTGTGGCCTTTAGTATCTGTTTGTAGTTTTTAAAAATGATGTCCTTTTTTTTCTGGTCTTTGTTTCTTCATGTCACACAGTGTCTGAGGACAAGAAGGCAGATGGGAAAGTGGACACTGGTCTTCACTGGCAGGGCGGCAGTCAGGTGGAGTGGATCATCTACCTGCGATTGAACCCATCTGATTTTAATTCCATTGAACTCAGTGGAAACCATTAAGGGGCAGGTGAACCACTCTGCCAGATTCACTTCCCTTCACCCCCATTCCTTGATGGAGAAGACTTAACATCTATCCTCGTTATCCTGCTCACTGGCCGCTTTCAGTAATGAAATTGCTGGGAGGTAGATGAGAATGACATGGAAAAAGATCTGTCTCTCATTTACTGCTCGAGCGTGGATGCACCCAACCTATTTTCAGCTTCAGCACTGAGGCTGAACAAACCATATCCTAGCACTCTGCGGCATTGCGTGCTGATGGTCTAATTGGTTCACCATCAAACCAAGCAATATAAACCTCAGCTCAAAACCTATTTCCTGCCGGTGGTAAATGTTTAGCTTATTTAGAGCAATTTGCAAATGAACAATATTGTTTAAAACTGTGAAGTTTGCAACAGTTGAGATGTTTGTTTAATATATATGGGGTAATGCTTTTTAAGTGGATAGCCCTGCAGCACAGTGGGCACTCAAACATCAGCTGAGCAACCCAACACTCACCTCTGCCAGCCATGATTGGCAATTTAATTCTCAAACATTTCTCTTAATTACTTTTTAATGGACAGTCATTTGTTTCAAGCATTGTTTGACTGACAGCGATATAAACTGGCCTGTCACTCTGATTGGAAAGGTAGGGTTTATTTTCAAAAAATACATTTTTGGGTTTGAAGTGTCCTCCGTGTGGAATCTCAGGGGGTGATCTTACCGCCTCACTCCGCCAGTCGATCAGCGTGACAAGTCAGGCAAGAGGCAAAAAAACGGGTTCGCGCCCGGTTTCTCACTTCTTGCAATGCTACCAGCCCCGTTCTACCGGCATAATCAGCCTCGCGCCCTTCCAGGCGCAAGGCTGATTAAAATATTTATTAGGTCATTTCAGTATTATTAGTGAGTCCTGGACGCAATTGTCCAGGCTCACTTGCCGGTGCTCATCGGTAAGGATCATGTATGTTCCCCACCTCTGGGGACCTGACATGATGACCTCGCTGGTGGGACCAGAGACCATTGAAGCCCCCTGTGCGGTCCCGGGCAGGGGCGGGCAGAGCCTCTTGGGCAATGCCAGCCTGGGACCTTGGCACTGCTCACCAGACACCAGGCAGTGTCTAAGGGCAGGGGGCGGTGCATGAAGGCGTGGGGCCTGAAGGGGGCAGGCCCGTCATGGGGGCGAGGCTATGACAGGGAGGCAGTGGAGGGGACTCTGCACGGGGATTGGTCGGGGCGGCGATTGCCCACGGGTGGGGGGGGGGGGGGTCGGGGCCAGTGATCAGCCGGGGCGGGGGGGAATTGGGGGTGGAGATCGTCCGGGATGGTGATTGGAGAGAGTGGGTGCGAGGTGTGACTGATCTTCCAGTTGATCTCTCCACAGCTCTCAGCAGCTGGCTTCCCGGTGTGAATTGGCTCCATCCACTGTGCCAAGGTATTCGAGGGAATGTGCCCCCCCCTTCCCAGGGGTTATACTTACCTGTGCACCCCCAGCGGGTTCCCTTCACCTGATTCAGGTTTTTCAAGAGCTGTTGTAAACCTTGCCAATGTAAACATCACACCGGCGAGGATGAGTTCCTAATGTGGGGGGAACATATGGCCTAAAAGTTAAAGCTCATTTATTAGTCACAAATAGGCTTACATTAACACTGCAATGAAGTTACCGTGAAAATCCCCTAGTCGCCACACTCCGGCGCCTGTTCGGGTACACCGAGGGAAAATTTAGCACGGCCAATCCACCTAACCGGCATGTCTTTTGGACTGTGGGAGGAAACCAGAGCACCCGGAGGAAACCCACGCAGACACGGGGAGAACGTGCAAACTCCCCACAGACAGTGACCCAAGCCAGGAATCGAACCTGGGTCCCTGGCGCTGTGAGGCAGCAGTGCTAACCACCATGAAGTCCTTCAATTATGTTGTAATTTGGGAAAATGAGGTTCCCCCTACCTTTCTGGGCGGGAACCTTGTTACGTCGGGTGGGGAAAATCAGGAAATGAGATCACGCGAGCAAAATTCTTATTTTCCAAGTCTCACGGGATTTTGCACCGACTTTGCCGTTTGCGCTCACGCCGAACGCGAGCACAAATTGCCCATATTGTTTCACCCTGAGCTTCCAATCACCTGAGATCCATCACCAAGACTGACCACTCCACTACTGTAATATCACTTGACCCTGACCCAGCCTCAGCTCATTCACAGCTGAAATCCACAATCATAGATTCCTATTCCAATGCTCCCCTACCTGGTGTCCCATTTGCCATATAAACTCAATCAAATAATCTGCTGCCTGGAACGTTAACCGTCTGGTTCATTAATAAGCCCTGTGATTCCTGACCTAGAATAGCTCAGATAATGTTTCAATTTTAGAATCCTGTTCCTGATTTTCAAATCTCTCCATGGCCCCAACCTTTCACTATCACTGTAACTTCTTCTGTAACATCCCTTGAGTTCATTGTTCCTACACTGGCTGCCCTGCTTTCAGCTTAGGTCTTAGATTGCTTCCCTTATCCACTCTGCATTGTACACTACTCTCCTCCTTTAAGATGCTCTTTGAAGTCTGTCTATTTGACCAAGTTTTTGGCAGTCAGTCCTTATATCTATCTATTTTGTGACTTGGTGTTAAAAAAATTTTAAATTAAAAGTAATCTTTTTAAACACCTTGGGATGTATCACTATATCATAGGCGCTATATAAAGGCAAAACTTGTTTGATTCAAATAAACCACAAGAGCTGAGGTGACCACAGAAATGCCATGTTGGTTTATTGGCGTTGTTCCTCTGAGCTTGGAGTTCAGGCGTATCGTTAGGACAGACTTTTACATTGCATCCAGCCCCTTCTTTTCCTGAACATAGAGTATTTATTTGGGGGCTAAAAAATGACAGACGTCCATTCTGCAGCACACGTGTGCCTCGCCTTGCTCTGCGCAAAAATAAAAATGAAAAGAAAAATAATTCTGAGATAACAGTTCTGGAAAAGCAAAGAATCAATTAGGCCTGATACATAATCGTGAGAAAATTGTCAGTGTGGCTTTGTCCATTGTTTCCCTGAGTCTCTGTACTGGAGTGGTGATGTGCTGCATTTACATTGTACTGTTACACCAATGAAATACATGCTTGAGACCATGGAGGCGACCTTACCAAAAAATGTCTGGAGTGCTGAATGAGCATGAAAACAGGAGAGAATTTTTTGGGCAAGCTCCCAGACGCAATTGCGTGGCACTTAGAAAATAAAATGAGGTAAAGTGTGATTCTCGCCAGTAAGATGGAGCCTATTCAGTGATGGTGGTGGATCTCAGGTGATTGGAAGCTCAGGGTGAAACAAATATGAGCGATTTGTGCTCGCGTTCGGTGTGAGCGCAAATGGCAAAGTCGGTGCAAAATCCCGTGAGACTTGGAAAATAAGAATTTTGCTCGCGTGATCTCATTTCCTGATTTTTCCCACCCGACGTAACGAGGTTCCCGCCCAGAAAGGTAGGGGGAACCTCATTTTCCCAAATTACAACATAATTGAAAGACTTCACGGTGGCACAGTGGTTAGCACTGCTGCCTCACAGCAACAAGTTTAACAACACCAGGTTAACGTCCAACAGGTTTATTTGGTAGCAAAAGCCACACAAGCTTTCGGAGCTCCAAGCCCCTTCTTCAGGTGAGTGGCGCCAGGGACCCAGGTTCGATTCCTGGCTTGGGTCACTGTCTGTGTGGAGTTTGCACGTTCTCCCCGTGTCTGCGTGGGTTTCCTCTGGGTGCTCTGGTTTCCTCCCACAGTCCGAAAGACATGCCGGTTAGGTGGATTGGCCGTGCTAAATTCTCCCTCGGTGTACCCGAACAGGCGCCGGAGTGTGGCGACTAGGGGATTTTCACGGTAACTTCATTGCAGTGTTAATGTAAGCCTATTTGTGACGAATAAATTAGCTTTAACTTTTAGGCCATATGTTCCCCCCACATTAGGAACTCATCCTCGCTGGTGTGGTGTTTACATTGGCAAGGTTTACAACAGCTCTTGAAAAACCTGAATCATGTGGAGGGAACCCGCTGGGGGTGCACAGGTAAGTATGACCCCTGGGAAGGGGGTGGGGGGGGGCAGGGCATATTCCCGTGAGTACCTTGGCACTGCCCCCTTCCACTTTGGCACTGCTCTTACTCTGCCCCATGGCACTGCAGTGCCAGGGGACAATGCCCAGGAGGCCCTTCTTGGAAACCCCACTGAGTGGTGGGGGGCTTCCCTTATCCATTTGGGGGTCGTTGTCCGGTGCGTGTTTGGGGGTGGGCTCTCCTCATCTGTTATGGGGGGTGGGGGGGGGGGAGGGTGTTGTTGTTACTGAGGTGGTCAGTGGTGAGGGAAGGGAGGTAATGGGAAATTTAAGGCATAGAAACGCGGAAGTGTTTTCCTGCCATTCCCATCATAAATACAGCTCCAATTCAGTGAGAGCTCCTTTCCTCTCAGATCACCAGACGGGAATGGAAGAAAGAGCAGATGGAGACACAAAAAGAGTTAGAGAGAAAGAAGGGGCCAAGATATGACAGAAGCAGATAAAGCAGACAGCAACACAAGGACTGGAGGTGTCACTGGTTGCCTTAGTAAATCAATTATTCAATTGCAGAATGGGTCACAACACCTAGTTGTGTCTAATAATAATTATACCTTTCTTTATTACTGTACTTGAATATTATGTCAAAATTTCTGTAGTTTGCTATTTATGGTATTATTATAATAAACACACTAACATTAACATAATTAATTCAGTAGGCATCTTATGTCCTACACTAAAGAAAGAAAATCCCCCATTTAACTCGTACAATGACAGAAAATTCCTTCCCTTGGTTTTACTTTACTGTCCCTCAGTGGACATTTAATTCTTTGGGAATTAGTCCAAAGCTGTTCTCAGCACTCTATGGCTTGCTTTTTTCCCCCTTTTTCAGGCGAATAATTTCTAATTCCTGAACTAACTTTCACAGTGAAGGATGAATTAAAGATTCTTCCCTCTTGTCAAGCTAGGCGGTAATCTGATCTCGAACTTGGTCTCTTCAATCTGAATGCAAGTTCCCTCCTGAGTTTTGCATGGTGACTGATAGGGCCAGCATTTTCTCTGCTTAAGATGCAGGATTAGCTGCCTCTATTTTTCTGATCTTTCTCTCGCTCGCTCTCACTCTCTCTTTCACTCTCGCTCTCTCTCCCTCCCAAGTCCTTGCACACTGCTTCTGTCTGTAAAGTTCATGGGTATCTTAAAAATATCCCGTAAGCCAAGACCACAATGGCTTTTTATGGGCCTATTACCCTCTCAAAGCTCATCTCCATGGGAATGCCAATCACATGGGCCTTGTGGTACTGGGGCGTTCGAGTTGCTGTGGTAACGTGCAGTTTTACATGCATGTTGTAGTTTGGTGCCATGGATGGTGATGATTGAGGCTTCAACTTTCTGTCTATCACATGACTGCCCAGGAATCTCTCCCACTCTTATTCCAGCCATGTAGGAAGTATTTGCCGGTTGATGCTGAACATGTTTGGTCATGTAATGAAGGCACCTACCTTGACCATCAAGTCCTGGGTTGGTACTTGAACGTGGAACTTGGCTCAGAGTTAGGGATTGACACTACCAACTGTGCCACAAAATATTGCTGGGCCTTGTAATCAGATAGAAATACTAATTAGGTAGAATGGAGCTGGAGATCTAAATACTATCTTGAAGATAAATCGACAGTTTTGAGTACAACCATTTACAAAGTTTGACCTTCCTAATGCCTCCCTGGGACTTGGAGATTAGCTGCCCTGGTCATTTTTCATAGGCGTGTGCCTTCCTCCCACTCAGACTTGACCTTGAATAACCAGGCTTGTTGTCAGGCAGAATTCAGACCAGATCACATGATCCCCTTCATTCCTCCATTTTACCCTAAGTTAAAGAGAGTCCCAATACATAGCACCTCACAATACTTAATATTTGTAACAACTAACTTTAAATTACATTACAGTGTGCATAAAAACAAATCAAGCATGATATATCCATCCTCTAGCAGTTGTAATGGTTTTCCTGTACAGAATCCATTATAGAAATTGGATTTTGTGAGTTGCCATGAGAAAGTACTGTTCATGTCCTCGGGACATCCTATAGTATTTCACAGCCAATTGTGTTTGAAAAGCAGTCAGTGTTGCCGCCCACCCAATCTGTACACAGCAAGAGAAACAGTGAACGAAGGAATGAACTAATCTGTCTTGATGATGCTGTTTGAGGGATAAATGTTGGCCAGGATACTGGAAGAACTCCTCTGCTCCCTCTGCTCATTTTTAAACAGAGCGGTGATATCTTCCACACTCTGCAAAGCGGCCATATGGAGCCTGGGTTTAACATCTCATCTGAAAGACTCCAATTTCTTTGATATTTATTGCACTGACATGTCAGTCAAGTTTATTTGCTCATGTCTCTGGAATGGGGAATAGATCCATGACCTTCAGAATCAGAGCCGAGAGTGCCATCACTGCGGAAAGCTGGCCAATTTGGGAACATGAAAGTGCACTTTTCTGTTTTATTTTGTAAGCGCATTTCACTTTTGTGGGTTTGATGGAAAAGAGATCTTTTTTTTCTCGTCTGCGGAGACCAGTAAATACACTTTAGGATGATTCAGTCCAAGGCTCTTCTGGGAAAAGTGCATGACTTAACACATAAAACGCCTGCAGTCGAGCATCCTTTGGCAAACGGCTCGCGAAAGATAAGGTCTTCCAGGGGACGAGCAACACTGTCAGAAGCAAAGGTAGTAGTTGGATTCGGATTTGTACCTGCTATTACACATAGAGAGCATTTGGGAGAAGTGAGATGAAGAGACAGAGGAGAGAAAAAAAAATTAGGAAGGAAGCCAATATATGCTTTTCGTCTGCATTGCCTGCTAATTGATTAAACAGTGAGATTGGTAAAAGTCCTGAGTGTAGGTTGTTCGTCTGTGCTCCTCACTGGAGAAAAGCAGAGAAGGACCTTGAGAGGGGATAAGCAAATAATCATTTATCCACATAGCCTATCACATTGCTGCAGCTCCCTTCACTAATCCTCATAAGCGTTCAGAGTTATTTAACATGTGACATAATCCCAACCTTTCTCTGTGCCCTTTTACTGTTTAATTAGAATATCACAACACTGCACCTCTCCTATTAGTAGAGCACACGCCTGAGCAGGCTGGTAAAGCTTTAGAAATAAGCTGCTGCAAACGTCAGCCACACATACATATCCAGGTTATCATGTTCACTTCTGCAAAGTAAAATTCCTTGCTCCTACCTACTAGTCAGTATCTCTCAAAGTGTAAAAATTTTTTTTCATTATTGTCACAAGTAGGCTTACATTAACACTGCAGTGAAGCTACTGTGAAAATCCCCTAGTCGCCACACTCCGGCGTCTGTTTGAGTACACTGAGGGAGAATTTAGCATGGCCAATGCACCCAACCAGCACATCTTTCGGACTGTGGGAGGAAACTGGAGCACCCATGCAGACGCGGGGAGAACGTGCAGACTCTGCACAGACAGTGACCCAAGCTGGCAATTGAACCCAGGTCCCTGGCGTGTGAGGCAGCAGTGCTGACCACTGTTCAGTACTAATAGCAGGATTACTCAAATTCAGTCATATCCTGCCACAAAACTAGTGCTGTCATTGCCAAATGTGTACATTTGAAGAGAATTTGAAAAGGGAGCAGAGGAAGAACAGGAGATATGTCAATCCCCATTTTAAAGCAGCTTTGAAACCACAACAGACTTAGAGTTGCGCCTCTGACTTCAGTGAAGTGCATACTTGGGGAAAATTTGAACAAAGTTTACAAGATGATGAAGAGATTGAATTGTGTTTGAGTAGGCAATTTGTTTCACCTAGGGAGGAGCAGGAGTCACAAGCTCCAGTTATGTAAAGGCAGAACAGGCCTAGATGTCAGGAGATGGTTCTTTTCCCAGAGAATTGTGGATCTGTTGAGCAGGCTGCCTCATTCTGACTGTTACCCACAATTTGCAAAATTCCTTCAAACGAGAGCTGATCCTATTTCTGGCTGGGGCGGAGATCGCATCACGCACCAGCTAGTCACGTTATAACACTAATGGAACCAGAATGCTGGAGGCAACTAGTTTCAATCACCTAAACGTATGCTTTTATTCCCCCAGTTGACCTGGGCTTTAAGACCTGGGTAAGACCATGGTGCTAAGATGCAACAGCAGGGGCCCTACGACAGCAAGAATGGAACCCCCATACCACCATTAAAAACCATTTCCTCATCACAGGTCCCAAAGCCTGCCCATCCATCTTCAATATGCCCCACCAACATTGAGCACTCATCTGTTACTGCATTGGCCAAGGCAAACCAACACAAGTGGGGCTTTGCAGGGAGCGTGGACTGCAGTGCATCCCAATCAATGACTCACATCATTGAATACTGCCCCCTGACAAAGCTCAGCAGAGTGCTCAGAGACTCCATTTAGCCACTGTGGAACTCTTGGTGCTGTCAGCACAGACAAATGTCTGTCTGTCTGTCTTCTTTGCCTTTGAAGTGATGTTGAATTTTGTCCAGCAAAGTCATTCCCCAGAAGCCATGGTATCACTGTGCCGATGAGGATTGCAATATCTCAATTTTTATCTTCCAGTTTCCAGTTCCACCTCCCTTTTTTGGAGATGGTTCAAATTAGAATCACATAGAATCATAGAATCCCTACAGTGCAGGAGGCCATTCGGCCCATCAAGTCTGCACCAACAACAATCCCACCCAAGCCCTAACACCGTCACCCCACATATTTACCCTGCTAATCCCTCTATCCTACGCATCCCGGGACATTAAGTGGCAATTGAGCATGGCCAATCAACCTAATCCGCACATCTTTGGAGTGTAGGAAGAAACCAGAGCACCCGAAGGAAACCTACGCAGACACATAGAATCATAGAAATCATAGAAACCCTACAGTGCAGAAGGAGGCCATTCGGCCCATCGAGTCTGCACCGACCATAATCCCACCCAGGCCCTACCCCCGCATATTTTACCCGCTAATCCCTCTCATTTACGCATCTTGGGACTCTAAGGGGCAATTTTTAACCTGGCCAATCAACCTAACCCGCACATCTTTGGACTGTGGGAGGAAACCGGAGCACCCGGAGGAAACCCACGCAGACACGAGGAGAATGTGCAAACTCCACACAGACACTGCCCATTAACACGGGGAGAATGTGCAAACTCCACACAGACAGTGCCCCAAGCCGGGAATCGAACCCAGGTCCCTGGCGCTGTGAGACAACAGTGCTAACTACTGCGCCACCGTGCCGCACAATTCACTCCTTCTATTGGTTATAGGACGCAATTCATCTCATGTCACCCCACCTTTGCACCAACCCTTGCTTAATAGTTCATAAACTCCAGAAATTTACATTCCATCACAAACAAATGAACATCTCGTTCCAGATACAGAGAAGCCATTAATGGAGCCACATTCTCTTGCCAACACATCTTAACCCAAGCTGTTATCAACAGTTAAAACCACTTCTTGTCATAATATCAGAGAACAAAGGTCTCCTGTCTGGCATAGACCCTTTAAAGCAATGCATGGTTTATTTAAACAGTATCATCTTAAGTTCACGGTGTTTTAACTATTCCTTCAAATTGATTTAAAAACAAACACACACTGGTATTTTGCCCATTAAGACATTTTCAGCTCAAAACTCAAATGAGCTCAGTCATAAAATAATAAAGCAACTTTATTTATTCACAAACATATGTTTTTCTCATTTTATTGACTGTTAATTGCCCAATGACAACTCAAACCCGAACCACTTAATTTTAAACTGTGGTTACAGAATCAAATCCATCGCTACTACAGATTCTAAAGTTTAGCACATTTATCAAAATCTTACAGCAGTATCAGACACCAGGAGGGGAATTTTCCCGTCCTGCCTGCTGCAGGAATTGGAGCGGGTAGGGGGAAGGCGATCCATGCAAAGGTCCCTTGACCTCGGACGGGATTTTCCAGTTTTGGGGTGAGCGCGGATGGAAAGTCCCACCTAGAGTAGCTCGTGGCAGCCATTTTGGATCAGTGTATTTTCTTGTATTTTTTTTAAAAAAGCATGTCTTCTTTGAACAGTCCAATATGTCTGTGGCTAGCTGGTGAAGTTGGAGATGGATTTCACTCCATCACAGCTTCCTGTCATTGTGACACAAGTATATCTCTCCCTGAATAAGGAGACCAAAAAGTACACCATACTCTAAAATGTGGGGGACAATTCTCCAAAAAATTGATTAAGTGTGATTCCCGCTGGGTGCTCCCGATCGCAATCCTCCCCCACTTAGTCATTCTTTTGGAGGGAGGATGTTTTACCCCAAGAATGCGAGCGGCTAGGCCTAAAGACGGTAGCAAGGCCTGCTCCTCAAAGGGCACCCCGATCTCAGATTAATCTTTAACGCCTCCCCCCACCACTATTGCCAGCATCAAAGGCTGCTGCCCCCACCCCCCACTTAATTGACGGCATCATCAGGGCCCACCCCATCATCGACATCAAAGGTCCTCCCCCCACCACGTGTGTGAATCTCTGCTATTGGCTTATAGACCCCGTCCCTTCAGGCTACACCCTTTCAGGCCAGGTCCCCAGGCATGCCAGGGTGTTAGAGGTCACTGCCAAGCACTGTCTAGCCATATTCCTGACCACCCATGGGCTACAATGGCTTTGTAGCACCCCAGGCGTGGTCAACCCACCTGATCTCCATTTCTGGAGATCAGTAGTGATTCCCACTGACTTCACAATGTGCCAGTGGGTGGGAGAATTTAAAGAGACTGGAGAATTCAGTTTAAAGTCCACTGACAGAAGGACAATTAAGCCCATATTAAACATGCAATTATCCCAAATCCCAGGTGGCCTATGAACTTTTACACTCGGTGCATGGGCCAATAGGTCAGGTGGCTTTCATGTTTTTTCATCTTTCCTAATTCAGGGTGGGATAAAAGACCTGAATATATTTGAGGTAACAAAGAGCTTCAATCTACTTTCCAGCTTTCGATATGATGATTTTGGCGTGACTCTCAGCCAAGTGCTCAGTGTGCACCAATGTCAATTTTGTCTTCTCTTGGTAGCTCCAGGAGGTTTATTTTTACTCATATCTGTGGCATCCCATAAGGACATCTCAGCTGCTTCAGTTTGCTGGCAGGATAGATCTACATTGATGTTGTGCCAAGAAGCTACATCACCATACCTTGAAAAGCTGACTATCGGGATGTCAGTATAGAGGCTTGAATGCCTAAGATGATTTTAACAAGGGAGAAGAAAAGAGGAAAATGAAGAATAATTGATTGTGAAATGGAGATGTTAAGATTGAAATAATCAACACTGAATTCCAACATTATTCTTTGCATTCACCTGCTTGGATCATGTGTAAGAAAACTAATCACAATGATGAAATGGCGAGATCACAACATTCAGATTGTTCAATGGGCAATCATAGTGTTTTCCGAAGCAATATGAGAATGTTCTACTCTGGCTGACCCTTAACTGATTTTGTCTGTTTGCACTGTTTGAGAGCACATTTCCACTCCATCTGACGAAGGAGCAGTGCTCCGAAAGCTTATGGTATTTGCTACCAAATAAACTTGTTGGACTTTAACCTGGTGTTGTGAGACTTCTTACTGTGACCCTTAACTGGCCAGCCAGCGTGTAATGCCACCTCCCAGTGCCCATGAACAGAAGGGAGCACCATGGCTACTTCTACTTTCAGCAATCAGTCGCACTCACTGACTGAAAAATTCAGGCCTTGGTACATTTTATCTAGTGAAAGTAGGATTTCGAACAAGGGAACTTGAATGAGAGAATGATAAGCTGTGGACATATACTAGAGACAATAGGAGAACATTTGTTGTAAGCTTTATTTTGCCTATAACTCTGGCAATGACATATAGTTGACTCATGCCCTGTGTACAATCAGATCTTTAGAAATTGTTGTTTGCAAGCTGCCCGTGGATTGTAGTGTAAATTACAAAACATTTGTTGTTTGCCCGGAAATTGCAATGCGCTCAAACCCAGGCAGTGATCCCGGTGCAGCGCCGAATGAGGCCGGCTGTGAAAACAAGGGGAAACTTCGCCCACTGGTTCCCCTTTGGGTAGAACCAGCAAACTGTGGATTCCATTCACCGTCCCAGAGGCAACTTGCCGGTTCGGCAAGAGAAAGGGGGCAGCTGAATCACCGGCACTCGCGTCTCAATCGGCAGAGTCGGGGGGGGGGGGGGGGGGGGAGAAGAGGCAACAGTGTGGCTGCCGTTAACCTGTGGTTTTACTGTGCAAAACCAGATGTGAAAGCTGTGCTTTTTGGATTAACTTGGGTTTCAAAGAGTTACTGTGGGAATAGCAAGTCTTTTGCAAAAAAAAAACTTTGTGAAGGCAGCTCTTCCAACACAGAAGTTACCGGAACTTTGTTCGAAATCAGGGGGAAAAAAAATCAAGATGCCAAGAACGTTGGTAAGAGGAAAAAGGTTTCAAAGCTAAAACCATTGTGAACAAGGGAAACATTTGTTGTTTGGACTTGTGAGAGGGATAGTCTTAAGACTTGGGGAAAAAAAGCAAAATGTTGATTTTCCCCATTTAACGGCATGGAGGAGATCAAGTTAAATACCCTGGCGGCAGGCAGTCTCAAAGGTTAATAACATTAGAACAAAATTGTCAGCAAAGGGGAGATGGAACAGGCAATTCACAAGAAGAAATAGAGAAGTAGCTGCTTAAAAAAGTTGAGGCGTCCAAGATGGCGGCCCCCACGGGTCACACGTGGCGCTGGTGGATTTGGCAGCAGACTTAGTGTCCCTTCTTCCCACTCGCAAAGCAGAATGACCCCCCCGCCGGGCAGCCTTGTCGCGGGTGCTTACCCAAGCCGCAGAAGTGGCATTTCGGGCCTCCAGTGGTCAGGTCATTGGTGAGGCGTGGGGCGGCGTAGGTCTGTGGTCCTCCCGGTAGCCACGGCTGCAGTGTCCACGATGCGCCCACGTGGTCAGGTGAGTAGGCTTCGAGGTATTGTGAGGTCACCTCTAAGGATTCAGCCAGTTGCACCGTTTTCTCTAAGTCCAGACCCTGTTCCAGCAGCCGTTGCCGGATATAAGTACTTCCGATGCCCCTGACAAAGGCATCCCTGATTAAGTCGTCAGCACATTGGGTGGCAGTCACAGACTTACAGTTGCAGTTCCAGGCAAGCACTTGCAACGCGCATTGGAACTGGTCAATTGATTCCCCAGGCTGCTGTCTGCGCATAGCGAGGAGGTATCTCGCGTAGACTTCATTCTGCCGTTTATTATACCGGCCCTTTAAAATTTCGATAGCGGCTGTGTAATTTTCCGCGTCTTGGATCATAGCATATACTGCATCGCTTACCCGGTTGTGGAGCACCTGTAGTTTGTCATCATCTGTACGGACGGCAGTGGAGACTTCGATGTAATCCTCGAAGCATTTCAGCCAGTGATCAAACGTGTTTGACGCTCCAGCAGCTCGCGGGTCTAGATTCAACCTGTCGGGTTTCAGTAACTGCTCCATTTTTATAAAAAAATTTGCTAATAAAATTGATGCACTATCAATCGAGTCAAGACTAGCTGTGAGCAAGACAAATAGGCTTTTATTAGCAAGAACTTGGAGCTATCCCTGTCGGTGATCTGGTCTGTACTGCAGGCTAGGGGGAGGAGCCACCACCTTTATACCCGGACCAGGGGGCAGATTCTTGGGCGGAACCAACAGGGATGTGCCACATATACCGGTAGTACAGGTAATAATAAATACTAACTAACAGTGGTTACCCACCACAGATAACAGACAACAGTGGTTTACCACAAAGCTATTGATAATGGAGCTTGTGTATGATAAAGGATTATGCTATATGAACTGAACCTAATGAGCCAAGCAGCCTTTTCATAGTCTGGACTTTATGGTCATATGTTAATTTAGCTCTCACTGTCAGGCCTAATAATTCTTCAGGATAATAACTAACCTGCTGCTGATGTTGGTTTAGCTCCTTCACAGTCAGGTTCAGTGACTCATCCACATCAGCTTTCCTTGATCTCATCAGGGCTCACAGTTTAAACTAAAACATGCTTAAACAGTCAAGAAAAGCTCGAAAAAAGCACGTTACAGATTTTGAGAATTATTTGTAGCTGTTTGATCTTTTTAAAACAATGGTAAGATTTCCCTTTAAAAAGAGCATCCAGTGGTTATTATTTCTCTTCTAAACAAGTTTTGATGGTGAGATTTTTCTCTTTACACTTCTTGTTTATGCTCGAATTGATCTGCTGAAAGAAATGGCTGTGATCCATATATTTACACATTGTCTATTTTTAACTAAGCCTTGCTTCAAACTTTAACATTTCTTGCCAAAGTTGTTCTCAGCAATGGACCATTTCTGGAAAAGCAAAAAAGCATATATTAAGAATGCGTTTCTCACGAGAGGTCGAAGAGAAGGTAATTGATCTGAAGCTTACTCACAGACTTCACTAATTATTTGCACGGCATGGAAGGTATAAGGAAGCAGCAGCCATATAAACAGGTTGCTGGGTAACAGCATTGGTACACTATTACATGCGGGGAATTTGAGAAACCCCATGAAGTGTTCACTGTTAACCAGTGACTGCAATATAAACATATAAAATGCAAGCTCTTTCAAGGCTTAGCAGGTAAAGAATTGAACTTCGTCTGTGTTGAGTTAGCTGACCTCACTGGATTCTGTGCCCTCGGGTTAGTGGGGTAAATCAACCAGAGTTTTCACTTGTGATCGTTGTCCATTTACCCCCTGCTAATAAGTGGACATGACGGGACATTGACCGAGAACAGGATCTTCTAAAGTTGCGATGTCTCCTCCAGTTGGACAGACTCACCAGTCTGAGAGGCGATCACCAACGTGCGCTTCCTGGAGAAGCTCAGCTGGCCGGGGCTCTGGACACAGCTCCCCAGCCTGCACTTTTTACCTAGAGTGAGTTACAGGCTCGGACTTCAGATATAGTTTCCATAAAAGATAACATTCCCAGGTATTGGTTACATGTTGGGATCTAGCTGTGGAGCACAGATGGATCATCAGGAGGGAACTGTGAGATGGATAATTTTAAATGGACAGACAATAATGAATGGCCCATTTCTGTGCTGTACATTCATAGAATCCTTACAGTGCAGGAGGAGGTCATTCAGCCCATCAAGGCTGTACCAACAACAATCCCATCCAGGCCCTATCCCCATAACTGTTTACCCTGCTAATATCCATGACACTAAGTGGCAATTTATCATGGCCAATCAATCTAACCTGCATATCTTTAGACTTTGGGAGGAAACCGGGGGACCTCGAGGAAACCCACACAGACACGGGAAGAAGATGCAGACTCCACACAGTAACCCGAGGCCATAATTGACCCCGAATCCATGACACTGTGAGGCAGCAGTGCTGACCATGTTGCCGCTGTGCCACCCATGCCCACACATCTTATGTAATATTGCAGTCAGAGTCCGCGCTCTGATAGCATTGTTCTGATGTGGACTTCAATTGATGGGCTATTGGGAGCATGATATAATCAAGTCAAGCAGGACACTTGTATTGACATAGTATTCAGTTCAAAAAGCAATATTGAAAATTGGAATGATAAATACAGGGAGAATACTATTGAATGCTAGCAATGAGTATGTGCAGTGCTATACTAAACTATCTGTGGGTAACAATTAAGAATGGCAGTTGGGTTGCAGACAGTGTTGTGGCTTTGTCTTTCAGTCAAGTGATGATCCTCAATTATAGATTAGTACATTTCTGTTTGTTCATCTCCACATTTCTGGTTTATAGGAGGTAGAAATTAAGATCCAGATGTAAAAGGGCTTAAAGTTCAATTTTTACAAAAGCAGTTAATTTGGAAAATTTAGATGGAAGGTTTGGTTTTCTTTCCTGCTTCTCCAGAAATACTGAGCCTCAGCCAATTTCCTCCCTTTTAGGAATATTTGCATTTTGTAATGGAACGAAATTACAACCGGAATTTCCTCTAACTTTGACTTTTAAATTGTTTCCTCCATTCTAACTGAGGACATGAGCAAAGGTTAACACCAGTTGAAAAATTGACAAATGAGGAATGGGCCATGTATAAGTAAATGACAAGCAAAAAGGAGTTTCACAAGAATTTTAATTGAAGCAGGGGGTCGATTTTGATTTTTAGATGACTGATGATTACTTCTCTGTTACCCGTGGAATTGACTGGAGTGTGCATCCAATCGTTTTCAACCTAAAATAGTAATCAGGATCTTTGAACTGTAGTGAAATAAGCCTATTGCCTGAAGTGGGCAATTGCTTTAGGTATCCAGTGGGAGCCCCTTTCAAAATGGCACCATCCACATTTTAGCCTAATGGATGGTAAGGATACCAGCTCCTTTGTCTGGCAGAAAACCTCCAATTTAATGCTTGGTGAGACAAGTTAAAATTGACCCCAGTGTGTATACCTGACATTCTTTCACTTTTATGGGAGGGAATGGGGCTATGCAGATGGCATGGAGAGGACGACGAGCCATAGTGGGGGAGCAGATAAGTTGGCATGTTGATGGCATGGAAGGCATGGAGATGGTTGGAGAATATCAAGGGTGAAGGCTAGCGGGCCGAACAGCTTCTAAAACAACCAGGACAAAGTCCTGAGAACTGAGGCAGGCCTTCTCACCAGCCCATCTTGGCACTTGCCTCCCCTGTGGCTACCCTGGGTTTGGTGAGTCCGAATCTACCCTGCACCTGCACTCTACAGAGTGAGAATCGTGATCCTAAATACTTTTTACCAAGGCGGAGAGTGCAAGGACCTGTCTCGGTAGCGAAAATCTGGGCCGCCAACTCCTTTCTCCACAAATGCAATTTGACCTTCCAAACATTTCCCATGTTTTCTGTTGATATTACAGATCTCCCATGTCCATAGCCTTTTGTTTTTGCCTTAATATCTACTTCATTTGTTTGATGATGATTTATTCCTTACAGCTCTGGTATCACTTGGGATATTTTTCTCTGTTAAATGCATCTTCTAAGTGCAAGTTGCTGTTACGAATGACAAACCTGAAGTAGGCCATCGTAATGCTGAATTGATGATGATTGATATATATGCTTTCCTTCCTGCATTTTTCCACCCATGCAGAGGCTGAATCCTTGGAGTTACCATGGTAGCCTTCACCCTTCATATTTCCCAAGTGAGTTAGTAGCAAATTGAGAACAAAGTTGAATATAAAAAGAAGCAAAGAAGAGAAGTAAAATGAGTATTTGGTCTGAAAGTAGATGGCAATAGTGGCCTGCTCTAAGATATCTCAGTAAGAGTTTTAACAACACCAGGTTAAAGTCCAACAGGTTTATTTGGTAGCAAATGCCATTAGCTTTCGGAGCCCTGCTCCTTGGTCAGATGGAGTGGATATCTGCTAAGATATCTCAGCCAGCAGCATGATCTGATTAATGACTCCACACTGGACTGACTAAATAAGCCAGGAGTGACAGTCAATGAGTTAGTTAAGAATATCTCATGCCTGGTGATATTTATCAGTTGATCGTGACACGTTAAATTTTTAACAATTTCTGCATGTTTTCTGTCTGGTTCAAGACATCCGGATCGAGCCACTTTGATTATGTTGTTTTGTTATTCTAGCGCAGTGTTTACATGCAGAAAACTGCTCAGCCTTTCCTCCTATTGTCATTGTTTCAATCTGTGCCATCCACCTCTTCCCACACAAAGGACACGTCAGAAGATAACCTACGTCATTCCAGATTTTCCAAGACACCTTGTGTACAGAGCTTCAATGGTTCGATGTAGAATTCACCTGACTTATGGTTTATCTGATTTTTTCCCATGGCCACTCTGAATGCCTATGTTATTCATTGAAGTTGTGTGGTGGTTCCCTTTTAAATGTCAAGTAAACCTGAACACACAACACACAGGTACTAAAGATGTAATAATTTGCCTTGTCGAATGAATATTTTATACCTTGAGTCCTCATTGTTTTCTTTTCATATTCTGTGGTCTCATTGCTATGTATGATACAGTTAAATTAATTTAAGTTTATTAAAAACTGACAGATGTACTGATTGAATCACTGGTTTGGACGGAATAGTCTCAGAGTATTGTTAAGACAGAATTGGTGCGATCCCTTCCGATCTGCAATCAGGATGTTTCTGTATAAGGTTACCCTTGAAGTGATTTTTCCTAATTTAGAATGAATTCCAGCAGCAGGCTTTTTGGTGATTTTATAAACAAAGAAGGTTATTTGTTATCGCACGCTTGTTTGATCTTCTCTGCCGTTCACGCCATGCTCCCACTGCGGCAAGGTCGGAGAATTTGGTGACCAGAAAATCTCGCCAGTGTGAACGGTGATTAGATTCCTGCCAATGTCTCAAGCTCTCATCTGACTAACACTGTCACACACAAAGATTAGGTGCAGATTAATTTAAAGCTGTAATTATAAACATGGGTTTTATAACTCAGATGCAGGCATGATGCCGACTTAGTTGAGTTGATCCTTTAGTTGGAGTTAGGCCTTTTAGAATTAAAGATTCTCATGAAGTTGCAAAGCCTCTTGTAGATGGATAGTCAGCTGGACTTGGAAGTTGGAAGCTGCGTTCGAAGACTTTCAGCTTTGATGGTTCTGATGTTTCAGATGTTTGTGATGTTTTAGTCGTTTCTTGCTTCGTTTGGGATATTTTAAACTGCAGTTGCTGAAAATTAGCTTCAGTCACATGACTGCATGGTTAACACTTCTGGGGCCAGGTTCCGATGATTCAATAGCAGTTGACAATGAACATTCACTCTTACCTCTACTCTAACCTGAGCTCAAATATTCTCCTTTATTCAGTGTGGCAATCGGTGACCAACCACCTAGAGATTCGTTAAATGCTGATTCATCTGTAAACAATGAGACATTTAAGCTTCACAGGTGGCTGCAAAGTATCCTATTTAGGTCCATGTTTAACTAAATATTGGCCATTTAATTGAATAGTGTCCACAGTTTAAATGCCCATAGTCCCCTGTTGCAGCCATTTTAATAGGTTTTTGGTGTGGCCACTTTCAAAGAACATGATATTCCAGTTCATAATATCCAATATCCTCATGCTTGTACTGAGCACGAACACTGACCTGGGAAAGAGTACCTGCCACTGCATCAATCATCCAAAAACCATCCTTGTGGCTTCTATGCAAAACTATCGAATTAGAGATCCCACCAGCTAAGAGCTGATTCTGAGCCCAAACCTACCTATACAGTATGGAGATTAGCCTTTCAGCCCATCGCTTGATTTTGGGCAAAGTGAAACTAACTGGCTGGGAGCTTTGCTACTGGCTGGGAGCTTTGCTAATGCAGTTCGGGGGGGTTTAAACTAGTATGGCAGGGGGGTGGGGATCAAACTATTAGGTCTATAAGTGTGGTGGCTGGGGACGAGCTTGGGGCTGGGACAAGGCTGGCAAAGAAGAAGAGCACTCTGGGGGAGGACGACCTCACTGAGCCTGGGGGTCTGGAGTGCTTATACTTCAATGCAAGGAGCGTAGCAGGTAAAACAGACGAACTTGGGGCCTTAATGCGCACGAGGAATTTGGATGTGGTTGCGGTGACAGAGACTTGGTTGAAAGAGGGACAGGACTGGCAGCTGAATATTCCAGGGTACAAGTGTTTTAGGCGAGACAGAGGAGGGGCCAAAAGAGGTGGGGGAGTAGCGGTATTGGTTGGAGAGCATATTACAGCGGTGCAGAGGGAGGACAATTCGGAGGAGTCGTGTAGCGAGTCACTCTGGGTGGAGCTTAGAAACAGGAAAGGCGCAGTCACTATGTTGGGGGTGTACTACAGGCCCCCCAACAGCCCAAGGGAAGTGGAAGAATGGATATGTCAGGAGATACTGGATAGGTGCAGGAAATATAGGGTTGTTGTAGTGGGAGACTTCAATTTCCCTGGTATAGACTGGAAATCGCTGAGGGCAGGGACTCTGGATGGTGAGGCATTTGTAAAATGTGTACAGGAGGGTTCGTTGGAACAATATGTGGACAGCCCAACTAGAGAGGGGGCTATACTGGACCTGGTGCTGGGGAATGAGCCCGGTCAGGTCTTCAAAGTTTTGGTTGGGGAACATGTGGCAAATAGTGACCACAATTCTGTTAGCTTTAGGATAGTGATGGAAAAGGATGAGTGGTGTCCCAAGGGTAAGGTGTTGGATTGGGGGAAGGCTAACTTTATTGGGATCAGGCAGAAATTGGCAGCTCTTGATTGGGAGAGGCTGTTTGAGGGTAAATCCACATCTGGTATGTGGCAGTCTTTTAAGGAACGGTTGTTAGGGCTACAGGACAAGCATGTGCCTGTAAAAAAAGAAGGATAGGAAGGGTAGGATTAGAGAACCGTGGATAACCAGGGAAATTGAGGGACTGGTCAAAAGGAAAAGAGAGGCGTATGTTAGGTCCAAGCAGCTAAAAACGGAGGGAGCTCTGGAGGAGTATAATGAAAGTAGGAAAATACTCAAACGGGGAATTAGAAGAGCAAAAAGGGGTCACGAAATGTTCTTGGCAGACAGGATTAAGGAGAATCCCAAGGCATTTTATTCATACGTTAGGAACAAAAGGGTTGTTAGGGAAAAAATCGGACCTCTCAGGGACAAAAGTGGGGACTTATGCTTGGAGCCCAAAGAGGTAGGGGAGATCCTAAATGAATACTTTGCGTCGGTATTCACTAAGGAGATGGATGTGTTGACTGGGAGTGTCTCGGAGGGGAGTGTTGAACCGTTGGAGAAAATCTCCATTACAAAGGAGGAAGTGTTAGGTTTGTTAGAGAATATAAAGACTGACAAATCCCCAGGGCCTGATGGAATCTATCCAAGGCTGCTCAGGGAGACGAGAGGTGAAATCGTTGGGCCTCTGACGCAAATCTTTGTCTCGTCACTGGACACAGGTGAGGTCCCAGAGGATTGGAGGATAGCCAATGTGGTCCCGTTATTTAAGAAGGGTAGGAAGGATAACCCGGGTAATTATAGGCCGGTGAGCTTGACGTCCGTGGTGGGGAAGTTGTTGGAGAAGATTCTTAAAGATAGGATGTATGCGCATTTAGAAAGGAATAAACTCATTAACGATAGTCAACATGGTTTTGTGAGAGGGAGGTCATGCCTCACGAACCTGGTGGTGTTTTTTGAAGAAGTGACCAAAATGGTTGACGAAGGAAGGGCCGTGGATGTTGTCTATATGGACTTTAGTAAAGCATTTGACAAAGTCCCTCATGGTAGGCTAGTGAAAAAGGTTGGATCCCATGGGATAAAGGGGGAGGTGGCTAGATGGGTGGAGAACTGGCTTGGTCATAGAAGACAGAGGGTGGTAGTGGAAGGGTCTTTTTCCGGCTGGAGGCCTGTGACTAGTGGTGTACCGCAGGGCTCTGTATTGGGACCTCTGCTGTTTGTGATTTATATAAATGATCTGGAAGAAGGAGTAACTGGGGTGATCAGTAAGTTTGCGGACGACACAAAACTGGCAGGACTTGCAGACAGTGAGGAACATTGTCAGAGGCTACAGAAGGATATAGATAGGCTGGAAATTTGGGCAAGGAAATGGCAGATGGAGTTCAATCCTGATAAATGCGAAGTGATGCATTTTGGTGGGAAGAATGTAGGGAGGAGCTACACGATAAATGGAAGAACCATAAAGGGTGTAGAGACGCAGAGGGACCTGGGTGTGCAAGTCCACAGATCTTTGAAGGTGACGTCACAGGTGGAGAAGGTGGTGAAGAAGGCATATGGCATGCTTGCCTTTATAGGACGGGGCATAGAGTATAAAAGTTGGGGTCTGATGTTGCAGATGTATAGAACGTTGGTTCGGCCGCATTTGGAATACTGCGTCCAGTTCTGGTCGCCACACTACCAGAAGGACGTGGAGGCTTTGGAGAGAGTACAGAGGAGGTTTACCAGGATGTTGCCTGGTATGGAGGGGCTTGGTTATGAGGAGAGATTGGGGAAACTGGGGTTGTTCTCCTTGGAAAGACGGAGGATGAGGGGAGACTTAATAGAGGTGTATAAAATTATGAAAGGCATAGATAGGGTGAACGGTGGGAAGCTTTTCCCCGGGTCGGTGGTGACGTTCACGAGGGGTCATAGGTTCAAGGTGAAGGGGGGGAGGTTTAACACAGATATCAGAAGGACATATTTCACACAGAGGGTCGTGGGGGCCTGGAATGTGTTGCCGGGCAAGGTGGTGGAGGCGGACACACTGGGAACGTTTAAGACTTATCTAGACAGCTATATGAACGGAGTGGGAATGGAGGGATACAAAAGAGTGGTCTAGTTTGGACCAGGGAGCGGCGCGGGCTAATTGTTCCTGGTTTCTCGTTTCAAGGCTTCATTCTATGATCATCTTGCTGGTGCCAGTACAGAGTGAGACTGCGGATAGTTGGGAACCTGTCTCGGGGGCAGGGAATTCATATGGTGTTCGTGGAAGTGGAAATGACTAGGGTTGGGAAGCATTTTCCGATCGGGGCCATTGTGATCTCCTGGACTCGTTTCGATCGCCTTAGGGGGTCGGAGAGGAATTTCCCAGATTTTTTTTCCCCATATTGGCCCTGGGGTTTTTCACTCTGGGTTTTCGCCTCTCCCTGGAGATCACATGGTCTGGAATGGGGGGGTGGGGGTAAGTTAATAGGTTGTAATGAACAAAAGCATCGTAGCTGTGAGGGAAAGCTCGGTGGATAGGATATTGGTATGTAGATAGGCTGGAAAATTGGGCGGGGATCCTGGATTCAGGATTCAATCCTGGACCGGGGAGCGGCGCGGGCTTGGAGGGCCGAAGGGCCTGTTCCTGTGCTGTATTGTTCTTTGTTCTTTGTTCTTTGTTAACCTACCACATCATCTGGTCCCTCAGATTGCTTTTCTTTAACTATCAGCAGCAATGATTTGTGAACTTTTACCGTCATATCAATGGACCCCAGCAATCTGTTTTATTTTCTTCTAAAATGCGCCAGGAATTGGATTAATTTCGACTTTGTTCCATCTTTCTTACAGAAATGAGAATGTTTTACATCAATTCTGTTGCCCAGCAGCTGATGCTGATCAGAAGCTCCCCTCCAGTACTCCTTCTTCCAGGTACGTGTCGAGACTTTCTATTTGCCGATTAAGTGTATGGTCTCCAGGAGATAAAGTAAAAGAAGCAGCAGATGATGTGACCTGCCTGTCACTGCGGAGAATCTATCTACACTTAGACATTAATAAATCAATCTATGTTCTCTGCTGCTACACTGAGTGGCATTCAAGCGGGATCATGTTAGGCTGGTTCTAAAAACTCAATTCAAAATATCATCACATGTTACTGTAACTGCAATCTCGTGCTGCGGCTGCTCGCAATACTGACGCAATATGAGGCAATGATGCCACCCTGTCTTAGTTTATTATGAAGCTGTTAATGTCATGATGATGTACTGTTAATCTTAGAATTAAATGGACGTATCTATCATTTTAACTGCTGGGAATGTGGGGTGCCATTTTGCAATCATAGATCTTGAATATCAATCACATCCTCCATTTTATAGAGCACTGCTGTCAACACTAATTGCCCACTAACTCCACAGTTGGTTAAGTAGGACGTATCATTGAAATGCCCAGATTAGTTCTGAACCCTGATCTATTCTGAATTACTGAATTCATTTGGCTTCAGTGCCCATTCGAGGGAGGAACAGCAGCCAGACTTCCTGTTTGAGATTCCGACCAATGATAAAATAATGTTGGCTATTGTGTTGTGGTTGTAAACAGGGCTGGGCTAGCTTTGATTTCCACTATCGTCCAATAGGCTGCCAACACTGCTCTAGGGTTACACATGAAGGAAGGGCAAATATAAGAGATACTGTAGAAAGACCAATACCCTGAACTCTAATGATGAATCACTGGTTTCAGAAAAAGGGGAAGGAAGATGTTTGTAGAAAGTCGAAAATTAAATTAAAAGGCCGATAGAATTATTTATGAAATAGGTCCTGCTGTTTGAACATGGTAAATACTATGATTTCAGTGACCTTTCAGATATGAATATCCAAACGTATAAAAAATCATTGCTCAATAAAGAGCTTCTGGTCCAGTCAGTCTGTCCATGCAAATGTTATGCCTTATATATTATCTAGGCAATCAAAGCTTGTGCAGAGATCACTCTGGTCCTGACTTTCCTGCAGTATCTATTGTTGTATAAGTGTATCTGGCATAGCAAGGGTTAATGTGGGACTGGGGAGCAGTAGCGTTCGCAGTGTGATGTCAAGAGACACATGGCCTGAGAGTAGAGTCAATTGTGGATTGGACAGAGACCATTGTATAAGCAAGCATGGAGTTAGCTCACAGCTTGGGCTATACCCTGTGTACTTGTACATGATGTGTTATCAATAGACACTTAATGTTCAATCATTGAGGCAGTGCCGGATTTAGACTTGGTGAGGCCCTAAGCTATATAAAGCTTGGAGGCCCCTTGTTAAAAAGTTACACTAAAAGGTCTCACAAAGGTGCGTACCAAAACAGGACCTTGGGTCGCCACAAAAAAATTGAAAACATAATTATGCCTTTTAATTATTTAATAGCAAGGTATTTAAAGTGAAAAATACAAATTATTTTCAAATGAATGCATTTACTGATTACATATTTATCATTTGGCTGGCTTGATCTCTCTCATAGATTATAATATAGTATAACTACAGAACACATAAAAAGCTACGTGTAATTTTAAAACACCTCAAAAAAAATTCTGAAATTTTGTGAGGCCCCTGCGGATTGTGAGGCCCTAAGCTGTAGCTTGTTTAGCTTATGCCTAAATCCAGCACTGCATTGAGGCGATGCCCTGGGGAAGCACAGAGATCTTCAGTCTTTACCCACTAACCTTCGGCTGTCTTGTTTCTGAAGCTATAACTCACGTGCTCCTTTAGACATTTTAGAACCCAACCTTGACCAATATCAATGTAGAGGGAAAGTAGTATGGATGGATTTGAATTTGTATGGAGACCAGTGGTGGCCCACAGTGAATAGTCTGCAATTTTTACAGTTAAAACCAACCTTCTTAGCTACACTTCCTACAGAAGGATATAGAAACATAATAGGAGCAGGAATCAGCCTACAGTCCCTCGAGCCTAGTCTGCCATTCACTAAGACCTTGGCTGATCCTTGACCTCAATTTCACTTTCCCACTTAATCCCCATGTCCCTTGATTTCCCTAGAGTCGTGAAATCTAATGATCTCAGCCTCGAATGCACTATAATTGTGCAACAATTCCATGCCTTCACAAACCTTTTGGGGAAGAAATTACCCTTCATCTCAACCACTTATCTTGAGACTATGCCCCCGAATTCTAGATTGTTTAGCCAGTGGATATAAATTGCTAGCATTTACTCTGCAAATCCCCCCCTCAGAATTTTAAAAATACTTCTGTTCTCATTTTTAATGGCATATGAGAATGAAGGAATCAAGAAATGAAAGATTGAAAGACGTGTGATGTGGTGAGCACTTGAATACTAAGCGTGCTACATCTTGGAATTATTGAGAGTTGTGAGCCTTGCCTTGGTGAGCATTTGAATCGTGGCACCAGAGTGATATGTTGAGTAACTTTAGTTTTTTTATACCCTGATCAATTTTAACATGCTAAATGTCACAAGCGCTGGCTTGTTTGCATTCCATGGGACTAATGAGCTTTTTCTCCAGGCAAGAACTGTCCTTTGCTCTGCATCTCTGGTTTTAAGGTGGCATTTCTGAAGGGCGAGGAGCAGGTCATTCTATCCTAGGGAAAGCTCTAACTGGGTAATGTGGGGGAAAAAATCAAAAACTCCAGAATGAAAAGCTTTAGGACTGAGTATTGCAATAAAGGGAATTGTACACCAACTACAAAATTAATCTAATTGCCCAGTGTTCATGTAGGGGCCGAGTTTCACAGTCCATGCTGAGTCGAAGTAAGGCAGTGATCTGTTGAAAGCTACAGGGTTAAATTTATCACCCGATTCCTGATTCAGCTGCGAGACCTTTTTGAAAGCAGCTCAGTGAAGCCAAGGGTTTCAGGCAGAGGCTTCTTGTAATGTGCAGAGATCAGCATCCCATAACATACAGATGATCATAGAATCCCTACAGTGCAGAAGGAGGCCTGTTGGCCCATTGAGGCTGCACCAAACACAATCCCACCCAGGTTCCATCCCCGTATACCCCATGTATTTATCCTGCTAATCCCCCTGACACTAAGGGACAATTTAGCATGACCAATCCACCTAACCTCCACATCTTTGGACTGTGGGAGGAAACCAGAGCATCCGGAGGAAACCCACATAGACATGGAGAGAATGTGCAAACTCCACAGTCACCTGAGGCTGGAATCGAACCCAGGTCCCTGGCGCTATGAGGCAGCAGTGATAGTGATACCACTGTGCCACCGTGATAGTGATGCAACGCAAGTGCTTGTGCGCGGAGTACACACATTCTGGCGCCTGGCCCAAGGTGTGGAATAGCACATTGAGCTTTAAAAGGCAACTGCAGGTCACTCACCAAAATAAGGAAGGCAAGACTTTCTGAAGATTCTTGAGGGGCCAGTAAGAGTAGGAATTTTCCCACCTGCTATCAGCCACTGTGCACCTGCTGCTGTAATTGCTTTCCTCCATTTTTAACGCTTTAGCTCTGGCTGGACTCCACGTGGGAACCACAGGATTTTCTGCCCTGTCCCTTCCACCAAGTCTGCTGAAAGTCTGCAAAGGGATATAGATAGTCCAAGCGAGTGGGCGAGGGTCTGGCAGATGGAGTACAATGTTGGTAAATGTGAGGTCATCCATTTTGGTAGGAATAACAGCAAAATGGACTATTATTTAAATGGTACAAAATTGCAGCATGCTGCTGTGCAGACGGATCTGGGTGTCCGTGTGCAGGAATCTCAAAGAGTTGGTTTGCAGGTGCAGCAGGTAATTAAGAAGGGAAATGTAATTTTATCGCTAGAGGGATGGAGTTTAAAAACAGCGAGGTTATGTTGCAGCTGTATAAGGTGCTGGTGAGGCCGCACCTGGAGTACTGTGTACAGTTTTGGTCTCCTTACTTGAGAAAGGATATACTGGCACTGGAGGGGGTGCAGAGGAGATTCACTAGGTTGATTCCAGAGTTGAGAGGGTTGGCTTATGAGGAGAGACTGAGTAGACTGGGGCTATACTCATTGGAATTCAGAAGAATGAGGGGAGATCTTATAGAAACATATAAGATTATGAAGGGAATAGATAAGATAGAAGCAGGGAAGTTGTTTCCACTGGCGGGTGAAACTAAAATTAGGGGGCATAGCCTCAAAATAAGGGGAAGCAGATTTAGGAGTGAGTTGAGGAGGAACTTCTTCACACAAAAGGTTGTGAATCTGTGGAATTCCCTGCCCAGTGAAGCAGTTGAGGCTATTACATTGAATGTTTTTAAGGCATTTTTGAACAGTAAAGGAATTAAGGGTTATGATGAGCGGGCGGGTAAATGGAGCTGAGTCCACGAAAAGATCAGCCATGATCTTATTGGATGGCGGAGCAGGCTCAAGGGGCCAGATGACCTACTCCTGCTCCTAGTTCTTATGTTCTTATGTTCCAAAAGCCGAGCCCCCAAGGACACTGGATGGGGAGCTTGAATGCATCCCCTGTTGCCTACCTGGTGTCCACCCAAAGTTAAAATTAACCACATGCTCTCTAAAGTTCGATCATTTGGATTTTAAATCCCTGCTCCATCCTAAACTTGCCACTCCACCTCCTACCCCCTCCCCCACCTCCACACTTAAGCTGTCTGACACAAAAGTTTACTATCTTGAAGGGACCATCTCGATCAAAATGTCCGCCATGCTAGAGCAGGAGCTGAGGCACAAACTAGCTGCGTTTATTGCATGGCAATTCTATGGTGAAGTAATTCGTTACAGTGCAGTTAAGCCCCTTTGTTGCCTCCGAAATTGATGTCAATCTATTTTTCCTGTCTGGGAGACTCTATGGGAGAATAAAGCTACCTTAGCACTGTACAACCAAGCAATCAACTACCAGCTGAGCAAAGCCAATATTAAATGGGCCCTGAAGGAGTTACTTTCATCTCTGCAGCTTTTGACTATCTGTAACTGGGGAGCATATCAGTTGAACCTGAAGCGAGCAGAGGATTCATGATGGAACCACTCACTGAGCAGGAGGGCAAATCAGCAGGGGAAAGATAGTAATGTAAGGCAGTCACGTTTCCAAAGGCATAGAGTGAATATGTTCCTCCAGCCACCTGTGCCTCTTAATGCATTAATCAGTCAATGCAGTTCCTCTTTGTGTAATGTGTTTTTTAGTCCGTAAAATGTCTCCAGATAAAGTGCATTAATCAGCCTGTAACTTCTATTTTTTACAGACTGATCAGGTCCAATTTGCTAAATGTCAGTCTTTCAACCCAGTTGTTAGCTTTTTTTTAGCATTCCACAGGACAAATCAGCCTTTTCTCCGGATTGAAACTCATCAGCATCAACATGTTAGCTTAACTGTGGGGTAGTTTGGAGCATTCAAAACTAGCGAGATTCGCAGGAGGATGCCGTGGGACTAAAATAATCAGATTGAATGGAGGATTGCACAGGTTAGCACTGCTGCCTCACAGCGCCAGGGACCCGGGTTCAATTCCGGCCGCGGGTGACTGTCTGCGTGGAGTCTGCAAATTCTCCCCGTGTCTGCGTGGGTTTCCTCTAGGTACTCCGGTTTCCTCCCATAGCCCAAAGATGTGCGAGTTAGGTGGACTCTTCCAGAACTCATTAATCAATTGTCATTTTATGTCACAGTTGGAACCGTTTTAAGATGTACAGATGTTTTCTGAAAGTCAATTATAGGTGTGTTGAATTAATTTGCCCTCCCCAAAAAAGTTTTGGATATAATAAAGTCCAGTTTTTAAATCTTTAAAAAAAAAATCCTCAAATGAACATTCTTGCGAAGCTCAGCTATTGTCTCATGTGAAGTGTTAGCTTTCTCATCGCTTCTCGGCCTTTTGGCTAAGATCAAGTGTAGTATGGAGAGGATGCTGCACTTGGTTGAGGTCATTAGGTTACATTGAAGCTTCATATGTTTCATATGAAGCAATTTTTAAAAGCGGCATCTCGGTCTTTTGGCTAAGATGCAAATGAGCCCAAGTCTTGGAGGAGGAACCTCCCCCTTCTCCAATCAGCTTGGCTCATGTAGATCGGGCCCAAGATAGGGTGGTTTGGTCGCTTGCCCTGTCTTGTCAGCCTGGATCGGAAATGTCTCAACTTGTTGAGACTCTGAATTGGATTTGATTGAATTGGAAAAGTATATAAAAAAAAGAGTAGTTGTGGCTGTATTTTACAGATAAGGTATTTTACAGATGGGAGTGACAGTGGAAACACAATCCGATAAATGCCTTTAAGAGACACTGGTATTAGTGGGATTCCAGACAGTTTTCAGGCTTTCTAGGATTTCCCTTGCTGTGGTTAGAAACAACAGATTTTGTTGTAATACAATGAGGGTACCTAAATCAAACAGGATTATCATAGGAACTGGCTCCAAGTTGAATTGCTGCCATTCTACCCCATGCCAATTGCTGTAACACCCCAGCTAGAGAAACAATCACTTGTTGAAAGTTTGCTTCTGCACCATATGAGTGTGGGTAACTCAGTTTTTGCCTGATCATCTAAAATCACTTGGGAATCACTTGGGAATGATACTGAAGCCAAATTTGGCATAATGCAATCTTTAACGGGCTGGGGGAGTTTTGAGTTCTTGGAAATGTTATACTGAATGAGGATAGGTTTTAATCTGATAGTTGAATTGTGTCAAGTGATCTGATTGGTAATGGGCACTGTTTGGATGGTGAAAGTCTATTGTTGCATGCAATGGTGGGTACTTCTTAATCAACATGATTCTTCAATGCTGGCTTTAACCAAATGCTAAAATTCCTGGGACGCTTCCGTTTAATTTATTTTTTCCAAAATCCACTTACAAAATCTTGCCACGTACTCACCGAGCCAGTTTATTTTCTCTCGAGGTGAATGAAGGGATCCATCAGTGTGAAGAATGCATGTTTTGTCACCATGTTGCACTATTGCTGATTTGAAAAATGCATTGCAGGATTTAAACATCCTTTTCCTTCAACACTGTTTCCATTATTTCTCAGACAAAACTAAACTGTGACCAGGACCTTCTAACTTCTGATGGCAAAAAACTCACATGCATCAAAATATCCTGGGGCTGTGGGAAGGGTTTAAAATGAAGTGTGAACTCACTTGCCTGTTCTTGTCTTGTCCCTGGGACGGGACCCTCCTGTTGATGGTAGTTTCACTGTACACTACTCTGCGAGGCCACCCAACGAAGCAATAAATAATATCCTCCCAGCATCATTTGTCGCTTGTGCCAGAGAATTGAGGTATGGGGAAAAAGTTGGAAAACTTCAACCTTGAAAGGAGTCAACTAAGAGGGGACCTGTTTGAGGCCTATGGAATTACATCACAGCTGAGGGCAAGGAGACAAAGGTACAAAGTGTTAAAGGACAAATCCAGAATTGATGTTGAGAAATAGTTTATGCAAAGAATGATTGCTACTTGGAATTGTTAGGAGAATTTAGAGAAGGATTCTGGATCATTCTCGAGGAAGCAATGATGGACCAAATAGCCTTTAGCATCTGTTTCCATCCTTATCATAGAATCCGACAGTGCAGAAGGAGGCCATTCGGCCCATCGAGTCTGCACCGATGACAATCCCACCCAGGCCCTATTCCCATAACCCTATGCAGTTACCCTAGCTAGTCCCCCTGACACTAAGGAGCAACTCAGCATGGCCAGTCCACCTAACCCCCACATCTTTGGATTGTGGGAGCAAATTGGAGCACCCGGTGGAAATCCATGCAGACATGAGGAGAATGTGCAAACTCCACACAGACAGTGACCCAAGCCTGAAATCGAACCCGGGTCCCTGGCGCTGTGAGGCAGCAGTGCTAACCACTATGCCACCGTGCCGCCCTCATCTTTGCAATGTGGGTATGGAGTGTACAAATGGCATAGTAGCAGGAGTGGCACTCTGGAATGAGAATCAATTCCAGATGGAAACCAATAAAAAGCCTCTAAAAATGGAAGGAAATTACATGAGGAGGGATGTGGGAGAGGGATTTATCGGAAATATCAAAAGGGCCTGATTCCACAGTGCTCATTGGGTAAATTCACTAAGCTTGTGGTATTGAATGGTGCAGATCAGGGAAATGCCAGGCTCCATCATTGCTTTATCCCGATTGAGCAAGTTCCGGCTCGGACAGCAATCAGGAATGGCGGAATGTTGGGTGAGGTGGGGATATTAGTGGGTTGTGGTGTTGGCGAGGAAAATGGAGTGTGGAGGTTGTGGCCAGTGGGGAGAGGCAATGTGGTTATTGAATGAAGATTGCATTGGCCTGTGCTGTTACATTCTCATGACTATGTAGACTGCTGACGCATGGTACTGGGGTGTATTTCGAAAGAATGATCAATTTTTGGGGTATTGTCTTCAGCAGGGCAGGGGTAGAAATGGAGAAAAATCTCAATGAATTGCTGAGAAGGACAGAAGATCTTATGAATGATTTCCTTACAAATGGACAAAGTAGCCTAAGAGCGACTGGCCTTGATGTTGAAAATATAGGTGGGACCATAATGATTATAATTCTGTGTGAACATCCTATCAAAACTATCATAACTATATTTGAAAGATCAAACAAAAATCTTAGAGGATAAGAAATCCTTGCTAACAGCATCTGAAGTAAGACACGTCATTATGATTAAAGAAAAATGCAATCAATTCAGTCATTAAATACTTCGATGATCACAAGTAGCTGCAACTTCACTGAAAAGTGCACTGACTGCCAGGCAGCTCAGTGTCCTCGAACCCTCCTCTCTGCTACTCTGTCAGCAGCCTCCAAGTGAATTGTACTTTGTTGCTGTGAGTATAAGCCGTCACGTTGTAATTAAAGAGACATCTATTGAGGTACCTCATATGGTGTTAGTTGGGAGTCTTATTAGGAGTGTCATTTTGTGTTTGAATACATGGTGATTAGCAAAATATAGTCGCCTTCCACTTAACTGATTTAAATTATGACATGCCATTTTTGATACCACAGGGCTCTTGAGTTGTATCAAAACCTGAATGCTACAATTTGGGAAGTGAAGTGTCATATACAATTTCATCACAAACTGCAAAAGCATTCCCACACCTGAACCAGATCAATCTGGATCTGTCTCTCCCCATTTCTTCCTATCACAGATCATAGAATCCCTACAGTGCAGAAGGAGGCCATTCAGCCCATCGAGTCTGCACCGATTCTCCGACAGAGCATCTCACCCATATGAACCATAGCCCCACATATTTACCCTGCTAACCTCCATAACCTACACATTTTTGGGACACTAAGAGGCAATTTAGCATGGCCAATCCACCTAACCCGCACATTTTTGGACTGTGGGATGAAACCAGAGCACCCAGAGGAAACCCACGCAGGCACGGGGAGAATGTGCAAACTCCACACATATTTTAAGTTGAGGTGACTTGGTTTCTCTGAAAGGGGGTTTCCGGTAAGGCATTTGATTTTTCAGTAAATGATCATGTAATAAGGTTGTCCGGGAGGCAAACAATAGAATAGCAGGGTTAACCAGAAGTTAATTTTTGGAGTGTGTAGATTTTTGGTGTGGTTCTGTGTTCATGCAGTTTTAGTTTTAAATTTTAGAAAGTTTTGGTGCAGGAAACATTTGCTTTCAAGATTACTTTGTAACCTTGTGTGTTAGCTGGAAGAGTTTAAAACTCTTGTTAACTGAAAGACTCCAAGGGACAGTGAGTTGAACTTCTGGGATAGCCTAGCAGAGAGTGGGAGGGAGAGAGGGGTTGGGATTTTCCAGCCGCGTTCGCCCCAACTTCCAGAATGAAATAATATAACGAGAAGAGTTCTGATCCGAGTTTCCTATGCTTAAGACGTTAGCATTGCCTATGTTGAATGGGGAGTCTACAGCCATGGAGCAAGTAGAGGAAGGGCAGCCTTGCCAGAAGTAAACAGGAGTTCCAAGAAAACGTAACCCTTATTTGCATCTTTGAAACAGTCCTCAGACCACATGGCCAAACTTCCTGATAAATAAGTGGCTTGAGTTACTGGGGGTGTAAGTCAAATGGGCGTAGAAGGAATTTGATTTAAGAAGTTAGGTTTAGATTATAAGTAAATTTGTTCATTGTACTTTCAATATCTTTAATGTAATTGGCTATTTAAGATGGTGCAATTGTTATCATGGAGTGGGATTTTACGATTTCGCTCATCCTGAAACCGGAAAATCCCATCTGAGATCACCGGACCTTCCCATGCTCCGCCCCTCAACCACTCCAATTCCTGTGGTGGGCAGGCCAGTAAAATTCCGGCCATGTTCTTTGATTTTAAACCGTGAACCTGGTGACTTTTTGTAAATATCTGGGGTTTTGGATTCTAAATAAAAGCTAAATATGTTATTGGTCTTTACCAAGATCATAATGCTTTTCATGAAACCGTTACAGATACTTCTGGATGTCTAATGTCTTCTGTTCTTGTAGGCTGAAAGGTTTCAGTGAAGGAGATTCTCTCCCCAATATGGAATGGTGCACATCAAGATGATGGCAGGTGAAGGTGTCAGGTCTCTTGAAAAGATCTGTCCTTGAAGACCAGTAGAAGCATTTGTGGCAGAAGTAGTGAGTTGAAAGGATGGCTTTTGGTTAAGAGGTGCTCAAGTGTTTGGAAGCTTGCTCTTTGTAGCAATGAGATTGCATCTGTGCCTCTTTGTATATGTGCGGCTTTGTGTTTGGATCTCTGTGTGAGACTGCAGTGTTTTGAAATCATTGGTTGAACACAATGTGACAGTGATTTATTGTAAATATGTGTTCATGGAGCTTTGTGTTTGCAGCCAATTTGAAAAAAGTCAAAACATAATTGCCATTGGAAAAGAAAGATATTATACAGAGCTTACTGGGTTTTCAAGGGAGACCCTGCTATTCATACATGGGGATGTGCTGCCTCAATCATCAGTTCATGATTTATCACTCTTGCACTGCAGTTTCTGGTGTGCAAACTTCTACAGAACCAAGAGTTGGGACTTGAAAATTCTGACAGGATATGAAGATGGTTTTATATCCTTTAGACTACACATTCACCCTTGGGATTGTAGATGCATCAAGGTTGTAATATTTTCTAACTATAGGATTCACTGCAACAACAGGCCAAGGCTTCTTTGGCAGCAGCTCCCAAATTCAGGACTTCCACCACCTAGAAAGACAAGCTAGTGCACGGGAACATCATTATCCCCAAATTCCCTTCCAAATTGCATATTATTTTGACTTGACATCATGCTTCCTTCATGTTGCTGGGTTAAAATCTTAATCCTTCTATCTGATAACAGGAGTACTTTCCCCATAAGGACTGCAGTTATTTACACAGGTCCACTAATGTCCTCCCAATGGACACTAGGGATGGAAAATAAGTGCAAGCCTTATGTTATTCCACGTCCCAAGAATGAAAAAAATAGATTCTCAGTAAAGGCTATTGGAGCGGCATTGTGGCGCAGTGGTTAGCGCTGCTGCCTCACAGCGCCAGGGACCTGGGTTCAATTTCAGCCTTGGGTGAAGTTTGCACTTTCTCCCCCTGTCTACTTGGGTTTGATTTGATGTATTATTGTCACATGTATTAGCATACAGTGAAAAGTATTATTTCTTGCGCGCTATACAGACAAAGCATACCGTTCATAGAGAAGGAAAGGAGAGAGTGCAGAATGTAGTGTTACAGTCATAGCTAGGGTGTAGAGAAAGATCAACTTAATGCAAGGTAAATCCATTCAAAAGTCTGATGGCAGCAGGGAAGAAGCTGTTCTTGAGTCGGTTGGTACGTGTTGAGGATCTTTTGTATCTTTTTCCCGACGGAGGAAGGTGGAAGAGAGAATGTCCGGGTGCATGGGGTCTTTAATTATGCTGGCTGCTTTGCCGAGGCAGCAGGAAGTGTAGACAGAGTCAATTGATGGGAGGCTAGTTTGCGTGATGGATTGGGCTACATTCACGATCCTTTGTAGTTTCTTGCAGTCTTGGGCAGAGCAGGAGCCATACCAAGCTGTGATACAACCAGAAAAAATGCTTTCTATGGTGCATCCACAAAAGTTGCTGAGAGCCGTAGCTGACATGCCAAATTTCCTTAGTCTTCTGAGAAAGTAGAGGTGTTGGTGGGCTTTTTTAACTATGATGTCTGCTTGGGGGGGGACCAGGACAGGCTGTTGGTGATCTGGACACCTAAAAGCTTGAAGCTCTCAACCCTTTCTACTTCATCCCCATTGATGTAGAAAGGGGCATGTTCTCCTTTACGCTTCCTGAAGTCGATGACAATCTCCTTCGTTTTGTTGACATTGAGGGAGAGATTATTGTTGCCACACCACTTCATCAGATTCTCTATCTGATTCCTGTAATCTGTCTCATCATTGTTTGAGATCCAACCCACCATGGTGGTGTTGACAGCAAACTTGAAAATCGAATTGGAGGGGAATTTGCCCAGACAGTCATAGGTGTAAGGAGTATAGTAGGGTGCTGAGAACACGGCCTTGTGGGGGACCAGTGTTGAGGATGATCATGGAGGAGGTGTTGTTGCCTATCCTTACTGATTGTGGTGGTGAATATAATCTTCAGAAAGAAAGTACTTGCATTTATATAGCATCTTTCATGATCTCAGGCTGTCACGAAAGGATCTACAGGCAATTAAATACTTTTACCATTGTAATGTAGCAAACAGTGGTTACTAAGAATTGGCTCTAATATAAGTAACAGGAGTGGAAGAAAATTAATTGTTTTTGTTTGAAAAAGGATCTCTTTCGTTTTACATGTTAGAAATTTCAATCTTGTTCTTGCATATGATGTCTTGCAACTTTACAAGTCTAAGTCACAGCACCGTGTGTTGTTAGGGGAATTGCCATGAATCCTGTGGCAAATTTTCCGAGGCCCCATTCATTCACAATGTGATGAACAGTCTGATCCAGGTGACCACAATCGCATGCAGATCCTTCCTTCAAATTCAATATGTGGGGCAAGTATTGTGTATTTGCAAGGAGAGCGTGGATCATGTTGAGTGTAGGCCACTCTTTGAGGGAGGTTTGTCATGATGGAAAATTGTGATTGAGTGAAATCTACCTATCACTTCACCAGCTAACCAAAAAATCACATTGGATTGTTTGAAGAGAACCTGTATCCTTAAAATGTTGGATTTATGTCACATTATCAGTAACCCCCACAGCTTGCCTCCTGGACTTGCACAATTTCACAAGCTGTACTGTCTGGAGACAATACACATCTCTTTAACCTGTGTTGAATGCTCCCTCCCCCCACATTGTCTGTACATTTAAGACCTGGCTGGCTGTAGAGATTTGCATTCTAATCAGTATTCTGTAATTTGATTTCTGTGTCTGTGCCCTGTTTGAGAACAGAGACCACTCCATCTGACGAAGGAGCATTGCTCCGAAAGCTTATGGTATTTGCTACCAAATAAACCTGTTGGACTTTAACCTGGTGTTGTGAGACTTCTTACTGTCCTTAAAAAAAAACAGGAAAAGACAGCGAGCAAAAATGGCTTCCATGAGTTATCTGTCTGGGATTGTAAATTGCTCTTCTCTGGAAAGTTACTATATGAATTTCACTGTTGACATGTTGCTCATGGAATTCCACACCTGAGGGTGAAATGGCCCACTTCAAAATGGGCCTCTTGAATGGAAGAAATTAAAAATGCAAATGTCAGACTTTAATCAACTGTAATTGTGTTAAGACAATGGGAATTGCTAACCAGCCAGATATTAAACAGACATTCAAAACTCCCAGTGGAGGACATAATAAACCAATTTTTTTTACTGGTTTCAACTATTCTGGAAGATGTTAAACATTTCTGAGATGAAAGATCCAAAATGTGATTACTTGTTCAATAACGATGACTGCAAGATAATTCCTTCTTGGAATACACAGAGAGGAGGTTTAGAAACTGTTTTGTCAAGCCAGAGACATAGAGGGAAAGATTAAAGTCTTCTCGAAACACTGCTGAAGAGAGCAGCAATGAATCTCTTTGTCCCCGTCTCTCTCCCCCCCTCCTGTCTCCCCCCCTCCTGTCTCCCCCCTCCTGTCTCCCCCCCTCCTGTCTCCCCCCCTCCTGTCTCCCCCCCTCCTGTCTCCCCCCCTCCTGTCTCCCCCCCTCCTGTCTCCCCCCCTCCTGTCTCCCCCCCTCCTGTCTCCCCCCCTCCTGTCTCCCCCCCTCCTGTCTCCCCCCCTCCTGTCTCCCCCCCTCCTGTCTCCCCCCCTCCTGTCTCCCCCCCTCCTGTCTCCCCCCCTCCTGTCTCCCCCCCTCCTGTCTCCCCCCCTCCTGTCTCCCCCCCTCCTGTCTCCCCCCCTCCTGTCTCCCCCCCTCCTGTCTCCCCCCCTCCTGTCTCCCCCCCTCCTGTCTCCCCCCCTCCTGTCTCCCCCCCTCCTGTCTCCCCCCCTCCTGTCTCCCCCCCTCCTGTCTCCCCCCCTCCTGTCTCCCCCCCTCCTGTCTCCCCCCCTCCTGTCTCCCCCCCTCCTGTCTCCCCCCCTCCTGTCTCCCCCCCTCCTGTCTCCCCCCCTCCTGTCTCCCCCCCTCCTGTCTCCCCCCCTCCTGTCTCCCCCCCTCCTGTCTCCCCCCCTCCTGTCTCCCCCCCTCCTGTCTCCCCCCCTCCTGTCTCCCCCCCTCCTGTCTCCCCCCCTCCTGTCTCCCCCCCTCCTGTCTCCCCCCCTCCTGTCTCCCCCCCTCCTGTCTCCCCCCCTCCTGTCTCCCCCCCTCCTGTCTCCCCCCCTCCTGTCTCCCCCCCTCCTGTCTCCCCCCCTCCTGTCTCCCCCCCTCCTGTCTCCCCCCCTCCTGTCTCCCCCCCTCCTGTCTCCCCCCCTCCTGTCTCCCCCCCTCCTGTCTCCCCCCCTCCTGTCTCCCCCCCTCCTGTCTCCCCCCCTCCTGTCTCCCCCCCTCCTGTCTCCCCCCCTCCTGTCTCCCCCCCTCCTGTCTCCCCCCCTCCTGTCTCCCCCCCTCCTGTCTCCCCCCCTCCTGTCTCCCCCCCTCCTGTCTCCCCCCCTCCTGTCTCCCCCCCTCCTGTCTCCCCCCCTCCTGTCTCCCCCCCTCCTGTCTCCCCCCCTCCTGTCTCCCCCCCTCCTGTCTCCCCCCCTCCTGTCTCCCCCCCTCCTGTCTCCCCCCCTCCTGTCTCCCCCCCTCCTGTCTCCCCCCCTCCTGTCTCCCCCCCTCCTGTCTCCCCCCCTCCTGTCTCCCCCCCTCCTGTCTCCCCCCCTCCTGTCTCCCCCCCTCCTGTCTCCCCCCCTCCTGTCTCCCCCCCTCCTGTCTCC
Source organism: Mustelus asterias (assembly GCF_964213995.1). NCBI lineage: Eukaryota > Metazoa > Chordata > Chondrichthyes > Carcharhiniformes > Triakidae > Mustelus > Mustelus asterias. The sequence goes on along the minus strand of NC_135809.1, from coordinate 37,092,676 downwards.
CCCCCTCCTGTCTCCCCCCCTCCTGTCTCCCCCCCTCCTGTCTCCCCCCCTCCTGTCTCCCCCCCTCCTGTCTCCCCCCCTCCTGTCTCCCCCCCTCCTGTCTCCCCCCCTCCTGTCTCCCCCCCTCCTGTCTCCCCCCCTCCTGTCTCCCCCCCTCCTGTCTCCCCCCCTCCTGTCTCCCCCCCTCCTGTCTCCCCCCCTCCTGTCTCCCCCCCTCCTGTCTCCCCCCCTCCTGTCTCCCCCCCTCCTGTCTCCCCCCCTCCTGTCTCCCCCCCTCCTGTCTCCCCCCCCTCCTGTCTCCCCCCCCTCCTGTCTCCCCCCCTCCTGTCTCCCCCCCTCCTGTCTCCCCCCTCCTGTCTCCCCCCCTCCTGTCTCCCCCCCTCCTGTCTCCCCCCCTCCTGTCTCCCCCCCTCCTGTCTCCCCCCCTCCTGTCTCCCCCCCTCCTGTCTCCCCCCCTCCTGTCTCCCCCCCTCCTGTCTCCCCCCCTCCTGTCTCCCCCCCTCCTGTCTCCCCCCCTCCTGTCTCCCCCCCTCCTGTCTCCCCCCCTCCTGTCTCCCCCCCTCCTGTCTCCCCCCCTCCTGTCTCCCCCCCTCCTGTCTCCCCCCCTCCTGTCTCCCCCCCTCCTGTCTCCCCCCCTCCTGTCTCCCCCCCTCCTGTCTCCCCCCCTCCTGTCTCCTCCCTGGGTCCCCCGCTCTCGGTCCCCCGCTCTCGGTCCCCCGCTCTCGGTCCCCCGCTCTCGGTCCCCCGCTCTCGGTCACCCGCTCTCGGTCACCCGCTCTCGGTCACCCGCTCCCTGTCCCCCCCCCCCTCCCTCTCCCCCCCTCCCTCTCCCCCCCTCCCTTTTCCCCCCCTCCCTCTCCCCTCCCTCCCTCCCTCTCCCTCCCTCTCTCCCCCTCCCTCTCCCCCCTCGCCCTCTCTTTTTCTCACTCACTTTCTCACAACATGCAGTTACCTAAAATTCAATTCAATTCTGAGATTTTTAAGGAAACCAGCTAACTTCCAATGGCTGCAATATTCAACAATTTATGCCTGAAGGGCAAGCAAAGGGTTTAATCGCATATTCTTTTAGCTTATTTGGACTCTAACCTTTCTTACTTCAGATATCTGCATCCGTGTTGTTGCATTTTTATTGTTTTTTTCTTGGATTTAGTTTCCAATAAACTTACTCGTCCTTTGACTCAAGAAACCTGATTTGATTGGCTCCTTATTAAAAAGTAAATATATTTGGATTGGAAAAGCCAGAAAAGAAATTTTAAGAAGCCTTTTGTTATGACCAACTGAGGGGCCAAATAAATAGGAGACTTTTAACCCCTCCTCACCTGATCATCACAAGTTGAACCCTGAAGGTTGGATTGTTGAATCACTCATCAGATCTTTGTAAACAATATTGGTGTCAGCCTGAAGGCTGCGCCATTTGGCCTTTTTGTCAAATCCTGCATCACTCAAAGTATTCAGAGAGCTCTAAAACATTTTGTGTGATATGAGTCTCATCTTCGGTAGGTTCTGACGGTCTTCATTAATTCTTTGTGGCTTCAATATTTTCAGCATCTTGGCCTTCCAGCACAAATCAGGAGGTGGGATATTAGACAAGATTGGTAACCATTGCACAGGAAAACATGCAAAATACTGTGTACGTTGGAATCTGAAACAAACTCAACAGCATCTGTAGGGAGAGAGAACAGAGTTAACATTTCAGGTCCATATGGAGCTTCATCAGAACAGAGAGAGTGAAAGGGTGAAAGAGATTGCAACAGAGGTCTAGCAACCTTAAGAACAAGAGATGGATGACCAGATGCTTGAGAGCTTTTTTGCATTGAGAAAATAATGTATGGGATATTAAAAAAAGGGGTTAAGATGGAGTCAAAAGGTCACAGTTTAAAGTTGTTGAACTCAATGTTGAGTCCTGAGGGCTGTAATGTGCCAATTCAGAAGATGAGATGCTGCTCCTTCAACTTGCACTGGGCCTCACTGGCGCATTGCAGCAGGCCAAGGAGAGACATGTGGGTCTGAGAGCAAGGTGCTGAGTTACATTGGCAAGTGACAGGAAGGTTGGGATCATGCTTGTGGACTGAGCAACGGTCTTCCGCAAAGAGGTCACCCAGTCTGCGTTTAGTCTCCCCAGTGTAGAGGAGACTGCACTGGTGTTGATTGCAGTTGAATGTTATCCCATTGACTTATTCAGCTCAACTATTACTCATTGTGTAACATAAGGAGAACTATTCGCATTTATCAAACAACTGAGAAAGTATGTTACGAACAAAGTACCTGGAACTTCTGAAGAAATCTTAATACAGACATTCATAAATTGATGTCTCCTCTAAAGTTGAAGGTGGCACACTTAAACATATCTCTTTGCCTAAAGATTATGCAATTAAAATTGGTCTCTTCAGGGCACCACCTCCTCACTCTGGCTAAGTGACTCAATATACCTGGCGCTGAATTACTCTATGGAGAAGTACATTTGTAAAATTAAAAAAAATAATGCAATCTGATTTAATTGCTAACCTTTGGAAAATATTAATCACTGTACTTGAAGTGAGATGGCATGTCTTATTCTTTTGTGAATAATCTATTAACAAAACTTTGAAGATTTTCTAACATGTCTTCAGGCTGTTAATGGGTAATTATGAATGCTGACAAGAAGCCAGAAGGTGAAAGGCCACTTTAATTCACTGTGGGGTACTGCAGCTTTTCTTTATTAATATTCAGTATTGCGAACTCAAGGAAAGAATCCTTTTTACAGAGGTCACGTGGCAGAACACGTGTCAGCTTCTGCACATACAAAATGCAGGATGAATAAGGCTGATCGTTTGATTCCAATTGTTTTGAGTTAGGTACCGCATGGTAGATTGTTGCATAAAGTTAAATCTCACGGGATCCAGGGTGAGGTATCTAAATGGATACAAAATTGGCTTCTTTGGGTGGTTGTGGAGAGTTGTTTTTCAAACTGGAGGCCTGTGACCGGCGGTGTGCCTCAGGGATCAGTGCTGGGCCCACTGTTATTTGTCATTTATATTAATGATTTGGATGAGAATATAGGGGGCATGGTTAGTATGTTTGCAGATGACACCAAGATTGGTGGCATGGTGTACAGTGAAGAAAGTTATCTCCAATTGCAACGGCATCTTGATCAATTGGGCCAGTGGGCTGACGAATGGCAGATGGAGTTTAATTTAGACAAATGCGAGGTGATGCATTTTGGTAGATTGAACCAGGGCAGAACTCACTCAGTAAATGGTAGGGCGTTGGGGAGAGTTACAGAACAAAGAGATCTAGGGGTACATGTTCATAGCTCCTTGAAAGTGGAGTCACAGGTGGACAGAGTGGTGAAGAAGGCATTCGGTTTGCTTGGTTTCATCGGCCAGAACATTGAATGCAGGAGTTGGGATGTCTTGTTGAAGTTGTACAAGACTTTGGTAAGGCCACAGTTGGAATACTGTGTGCAATTCTGGTCACCCTATTATAGAAAGGATATTATTAAACTAGAAAGAGTGCAGAAAAGATTTACTAGGATGCTACTGGGACTTGATGGATTGAGTTATAAGGAGAGGCTGAATAGACTGGGACTTTTTTCTCTGGAGCGTAGGAGGCTGAGGGGTGACCTTATAGAGGTTTATAAAATAATGAGGGGCATAGACAAGGGAGATAATCAATATCTTTTCCCAAATGTGGGGGAATCTAAAACTAGAGGGCATAGGTTTAAGGTGAGAGGGGAGAGATCCAAAAGTATCCAGAGGGGCAATTTTTCACACAGAGGGTGGTGAGTGTCTGGAACAAGCTGTCAGAGGTAGTAGTAGAGGCGGGTACAATTTTATCTTTTAAAAAGCATTTAGATAGTTACATGGGTACGATGGGTATAGAGGGATATGGGCCAAATGCGGGCAATTGGGATTAGCTTAGGGGTATTAAAAAAAAAAGGGAGGCATGGACAAGTTGGGCCGAAGGGCCTGTTTCCATGCTGTAAACCTCTATGACTCTATGACTCTAGTGGAAACTGGAGTATATCCTTCAAACTATGATCGCACAAGGAGTTCTGGACTACACAAGGTTATCAGATTTCTGTTCATCTGTGGTCAGGCATACTATGAGCTGTAATCAGAATGTTATTTTTCTGTATTTTTACCTTTGAAGACTGTCAAAGTCATGATTTTGGTTGCTATAAGCAATTAAAATGATTATCTCTATAAGGACAGCACTCTTTTCCTTTGGGTATCTGTAACTGGCCCATGAGATGTGTTTCTAGGTCATGGCATTCTGTTACTCCAACAGAGCTGGTTTATTTAAATTTCCCTCTCATTATTTGAGTATATATTGCGTGTGACGCAATGGACAGAATCTCTGTTTTTGAGATGAAGTGCGGTGGTGGATGGACAGCTCTGGTAGCGCTTTTCTCTCTGGCCGGAATTTGGGATGTCGCACCAGATAGGAAGGATGTTATTGAATTGGAAAGGGTGCAAAAAAAAGATTTACAAGGATGTTCCTGGGACTGGAGGTTTTGAATGATAAGGAGAGGCTGGATAGGCTGGGACGTTTTTCCCTGGAGCAAAGGAGGATGAAGGGTGATCTTTTAGAGGTTTATAAAATCATGAGGGGCATAGATAAGGTGAATAGCCAAGGTCTTCTTCCCCAGGGTAGGGGAGTTCAAAACTAGGGGCATAGGTTTCAGGTGAGAGGGGTAAGATTTAAAAGGGACCTGAGGAGCAAGTTTTTCGCAGAGAGGGTTATGCGCATGTGGAATGAGCTGCTAGAAGAGGTGGTAGATGAAGGTACAATTACAATGTTTAAAATACATTTGGACAGGTACATGGATGGGCAAGGTTTAGAGGGATATGGGCCAAATGCAGGCAAACAGATTAGTTCAGTTTAGCAATCCTGGGCAGCATGGTGGAGTTGGGTCGAAGGGCCTGCTTCCATGCTGTGTATCTCTAAATTAATCTCTAAGATTCTGTGTTTGCAACCTCATTAATTATGCATGGGAGTGTTCTCTTCCAGATCACCCGGTGGGCCAGCAGACCATCGGCTGGCAGGTTTGAAGGTCCTGACGCTATATTTAAACACCAGTCCATCACACTCATATCATGCTCTCCAGCCCACCTATCTTCAACAGACTGTGCAGGCTGTCAGCAACCCAGAGGGAAAAGGCTAGCCGCCCCAAGCTGAAGTCTGTTCCTTGATTAACCACCCTCCTCCCGAACCCATCGCCTGTGAGGCGCCCATGCCTCACTTGGACATCTGCCCTCAGCATCTGGAGTCATTGTACATCCCCTTCCAGTAAACCATGTTGTATCCCTAGCTTGTGAGCTTTTCATGCAGCTTTGTCAGGGTTCAGCTTCCCTCCTCTTGGTCTTCCTCTGCCATTCCATTGCTCGTCTTCTTCATCCACCTCCCTGTCATTGTGAGCCTTTGCCCTATTGCCCCTTTCCTTGCACAGTCCACTTTCCACATTGCCCCCCCCCCCCTCCCCCCATGACTTCATCTGGCAACCCCCCCAACCTGCTTCTCCCCCCACCAGCCTCATTTTGCATTCCACCCCCTGGTTGAACTTTGGACCTTTGTTAGGGTGGCTTAAAAGTCCCGCAGCAAAGTGCTGTCTAGATTGGCACTAGGAGGAAGGAGATCCCTGTACTCACCAACTCCAGGCACTGCACTGGTCCGACTCAGGGACACAGGAGGGTCTATGAGTCCAGCAGCATGAAGACCAGCTTCACATGGAGGTGGAGGGCAGGAACTGGTCTGCCCTGGCAGAGTGGTGTACAACGGTTCAAGAGCAGTGCAGCACTAGTCTCTGGCTAACTGAGGGTCATCTTGTGAACTCCACTCTTTATCAATCTGGTTTTAGACCAATGTAATTTCATGCTGGTGTGACGCAACATTGAAAGGCCTGATGGGACACCAGCAGATAGCTGAGAATGCTGATTAAACATAGATGAATACAAATGACGTTTGCACCATTAACCCATGATGGCATAGTGGTTAGCACTGTTGGTTCACAGCACCAGGGTTCCGGGTTCGATTCCTGGCTTGGGTCACTGTCTGTGTGGAGTTTGTACATTCTCCTCGTGTCTGTGTGGGTTTCCTCCGGGTGCTCCGGTTTCTTCCAACATTCTGAAAGACGTGCTGGTTAGGTGCAATGACCCAAACGGATTGTGGCAACGAGGGGAATTTCACAGTAACTTCATTACTGTGTTTATGTAAACCTTACTTGTGACTAATAAATAAACTTTTACTTTTGCCCTCCATTGGGAGAATTGCAACATGATTTTAGGCTGGTGGGTTTCCAACTTTTTGGCTCCCACAAGATTCTCCTTTCCACCTGCCACCAAACCTGCCATAGGCAGGATGGGAGAATTCCGCCCCGTGTATGATACTCAAAAGACCAAACCCCATTGGAAATGGCTACACGGCCGCTACAGGGCAGAGAATTGACATAAAATGGTCTGGTCGCATTTGCAGGCTTTATAAAGAATAAACACTATTTCAGTGTCAATGATGTGCTGAAAATGTGGAGTAATATCAGTACCATTCACTTTTGAAACTAGCATAGGAGTAGGATCACACCAGCTCCCTTGAGCATCTTCCATCATCAACCTGAAATGTTATGGTTTCTCTCTATATTTGCTGACTGACCTGCTGAGCATTTCCAGCATTTTCTGTTTTTATCCCAAGTACTTCAGCAGATGCTGCACCCTCCACGCAGACTTCACCAACTTTAAATACGAATACAAACCGCCAAACACTTCTCCACACTTAGCAGGAGCTAACTGATATCAGTTAGCAGCTAAGTTGATTGTAGTTGATGATTACTTTCAATATGGAGGTTCAACAGTGTGCAGTTTAGAGAGGGCATTTATTGCCAGCATTGGCATCCAATTATGCCTTAAAGGTTGCTTGATGTCTCGATCTGGTGCATTGCCCCATTTGTCTATGTTAAGGCCCTACCCAAGGTGGTGTCTGGTGCAGCCTACACCAGAAATGTGTGTACATGGCACAGATGTTATTTTCGAACCAAAACAGCACTGGAAACACAAGTGCTAGGCAGCTGAATTTTAGCCTCTTGTTTTCCTTGCTTCATTGGAAAGTTTAAATTTGAATAGTGATTCAGATATTTTCACACTCCTAACAGCCAGAGAAAATACATTGCATTCGTATGTGAGACACACACTACACTTCTGCCTCTGTCTTCGTCATTCTGCAGATCTGGTTCTCTGGCTGCAATTTGAACTCGAACCATTAAGCTGAGAGCAGGCGATTGGGCAATTAAAATAACCCTGGTTGCATACCTAAGCTGCCACGAGTTTCCTGATCTGATTTTTAAGTTGCTGTATTGGGCAAATGGCGAGGAAACTCCCCGAAAGCTGGCTTGCTCCTTCTTTACAAACGCATATCAGTCCCAAAGAGATTTTACAGTCTCGCTCATCCCGAAACCGTAAAACCCTGCCCGAGGTCAACGGACTTCCCCATGCTCCGCCCCTCGCCCGCTCCGATTCCCGAGGTGGGCGGGGCAGTAAAGTTCCGGCCAAAGATGTCATCAGGTGCTGACTGCAATTTTAACTGGCAGCCCGAATTGGGGAGTGGCTGTAGCTGACCTCCCAGGAGAGGAGTCAGGGCCAGAAGAGATGCAGGTTAACATAGAATTTTCTAGATTTCTTTCTGGGTGCGAGAGGAGCAGGTGTATTCCTCACACGGAACGCTTCGGCATTTCCTGCTGTGGACTCTTCCTGAACAAAAGACAGTCCCCGGAGGAAGAGATGTGAAGTCAGCTGGCAGGACATAAATGAGGTGAACTGTTAAAACTGTTTTGGGCGAGTGGAAAATTAACTCAGCAAATAGTTACAGTTGACACCGAGGTTTCTGAGCTTGTTTCTTTGGCTCAAAAGTTATCTATAAGGGCCTGATTTTACCAAACCTTCGAGCGCGAAATCGCGGTAAAGTTGAGTGTCGGGCCTATACCGCGATCTGCACCCGATTCCGAGCAGATCGCGGCTTTACCGACACCCGATTCGGGCGCGGGTCCGGCATTTAAATCGACTTTATGAACCGCGCGCCCAACTCTACCGCCAAATCCCACTTTACCATCTTCTGGCCCAATCCGCGTCCGCGCTGTTACCGACCTGCAAAATATAAGTCTGAAGTCACCGCTGCAGCCTCCGAAGAGCGGGGTCAGAGACTGCAACGGCTCTCTGACCCAGGTCATCCTCTGGTCGGGGCGGGAAGGGGGTGGGAGGAGGAGAGGGGGTGTGACGTCTCATCCCCTGGGGGGGGAGGGGGTGTGACATCCCATCCCCTGGGGGGAGGGGGGGAGGGGAGGGGGTGTGACATCTCATCCCCTGGGAGGGGAGGGAGTGTGAAGACTCATCCCGTGGGGGGGGGGTGTGACCGATCATCCCCTGGGGGGGGTGGAGGAGAGGTGGTGTGACTGATCATCCTCTGGTCGGGGGGGGTGGGGTACGGTTCTGCTGCCTGTCTGCGGCCGATCCCTCCTGGCACCATCACTGGTACATTACCAGCCACAGCCATCTCTCCCACTCTCTCGCACCTGCAGGGAAGAGTAATCTGTGGCTGGTAGTGTACCAGTGATGGTGCCAGGAGGCATCGGCCGCAGACACGCAGCGGAACCCCCCCGACCAGAGGATGAGATGTCACCGCCCCCCCCCCCCCCCCCCCCAAGGAAATGATACGTCGCACCCCCTCTCCTCCCCACCCCCAGGGGATGATCGGTCACCCCCGGATCAGGCCGGAGCCGGCAAAACGCGTATGGGCGTGCTGGAAAGAGGATTCCAGGCGCTGATCTATTTGACGCCCAAATCCAGCACTTAGACTCAAAATGGTAAAATTCCCCCCTATGTCTTACAAGTTCTGTGTCTGTCCCTCTGCAGCTGCCTGTAGATATATATCTGCAGCAGTCTTCACCTCTCTCTATATATTCATCTTTATTTGAATAATTTTCTCCATTTTTGTCTCAGTGCTAATCCGATCTCTTTAATCCCAATTTGGAAGAGCAGTCAATACAAATTTTGCACACCGTTTCCATTTCCCACACCAGTTGATGCCAAAGTATGTACAGTTTTGTACCGTGGCCTTATATAATCTGGGTTGAGACACTGTCAACCTCATTTCACAGAGTCTCCCTCTCTCTCTCTCTCTCTGCCATCTGTAAAGGTCCTTTCATCCTATCAGCCTGGGCTCGGTTCCAACTCATGTCCCAGTGATGAAAGGAGAATGTGCTATCTGACATCACACCGTCCCATGATTAACCTTTTGAAATAGAGTTTCTCCACAGAATGTGGACATTTCTTCCAGATGACCAATTAATATTCAAATTTCAGAAATCATGCATGGTATAACTAAGAATAATCATCATGCCACATGTAAAAGGCAATTTGTGTTTGACCAATTTAAGTGAATTGTTGAGAATTTGCTGTGTATATATGAAAGGAAAACTAATATTAATTTTCAAAGGCATTTGATAAGGTGCCACATCAGCTTGTTACAACATCTGGTGAAGATGGCTGGCTCAAATAAAGCATTGAGCAGGGTAACTTGGTGTTTTTTGGATTGCCTGGATAATGTTGTGTCTCATGGATCCGAGCAAAGAGTTTTGTTGTTTTCCATATATATAAACAGTTGAGACGGGCACAAGTGGAATGCTGATTGTATCAAATTAGGGGGCATGAGGAGGAATGGAGGAGGTCACTATTGGGTTAGTGACGCAGGCAGATTGATGACAGTTCAAGTTCACTGCAGAGATATGTGAAATAGGATATTTTGAGATGACAAATGACCGGAAATATACCTTTAACAATAAGGCTTTTACAGACTGGAGTAAGAAAAATCTTTAAAGATGGTAGTGCAATAGAAAAGATCATTGAATGTAAAAGCAAGACATTGATGTTGAATTAGGACACAATTAACTCCAGGCCCCTTTGTTAGAGGAATGATATAGTAAGAGTTTTAACAACACCAGGTTAAAGTCCAACAGGCTTATTTAGTAGCAAATGCCATTAGCCTTTTGAAATAGAGGAATGATATTACAGCCATGGAAATGTAACTTGGAGAAACCTGACATAACACCCGTTTGAGGGTCTGAAAGCTTTGAGAAAATGAGAAAGTGAAAAACTGTTTTCATCAACTGGTAAATCAGGAGTATAAATTTAGGATTATCACTTGAAGAATGAAGGTGACAGATAGAAGACAATTTGCACATGGAGGGTTATTAAAAGATGGAATATTTTGCCACCGATTTCTGTTGCATCAGAGGCTATAATATCATTTGCACGGGATTGGAAAATGGTGAAAGAGAAGAATATAAAAGGATACAAAGAAAGGACAAATAGTTTGAGTTGAAGAAGTGGAGCCAGAGCAGCACAATGCATCAATATTTTTTCTGTGCTGTGTTGCATTATTCTGTTATCCATCCCATGATTTAATACCTACTTTAAAATCCATAGGACCCTGTGGCAGGGGTTCCACCTGATGTGTGTCAGGATTGCACTTCCATCTACCAGTTTACTGTCGCAATATGTTGGGTTAATCTTATTGTAACGTGGGTGAGCTTTCCATGCTATTTGTATCGCAGGATTATGTGCATAGGATATACAGCACAGAAAATGGCAGTTCAGCCCAATCAGCCCATGTTGGTGTTTATGTGCCACTCAAGCTCATCATGTATTTCCTCATCGTAACCCTCAATTACTTTCTCCTTCATATGCTTTTCTTACTTCACCTTAAATGCATCTATACTAATCACTTGAACAGAAATAAATGTAGCCAATTCTACATTCTTACTGCTCTTTGGGTAAAGACTTAATTTTGGGCTTGATGAATTGGTGACCATTTTACATTTTTTCTACAGGAGGAAATGTTCTCTCTGTATCCACCCAGAAGCAAAGTAATTATTTAAAATTCCTTTATCATTACCTGGAGTACTATCCTGTCTGTCCCTCAATGATCCTATTCCAAATCCAAGCCTTCCTTTAATTATTTTCCCCGTGAACTATTTTACAATTTGGTTTTATGTTTGTTGATAATTTAATTTCATAGTTCCCCTTTGCTTTTCTAGTTATTTTATTTTACCTTCCTTCCTAATTTCTTCACATTCTCTCATATAATTCACTCTTCTGCTGTATATGCACTTATTGCTGCCTCTTTCCTAATCTTCAATTGTCTCATTACGTCTTTATTCATCCATGGAGGCTTGTTAGTATTAGAGTTGTTTCATTCCTTTTGGTAGAATATAATTTTTCTTGCACTCTGTTGAACACCATTTTAAATGTTTCTTATTGTTGTTCTACATCGTCGTTTGCCAATTTTGTGGCCCAATTTATTTTCCCAAGTTCTATTCTCAGCCTCTCAAAATTTGCTTTCCACCAATTTATTAACCTGTTTTTCATCATACCTTTGTCCTTCTCTATCATCATCTTCCAGCACGTTATACCAAGATGTTCCTCCACTTTTACTTACCTCTGCTCTGGTTCATTCCCCAGTCATGATGTGGAGATGCCGGCGTTGGACTGGGATAAACACAGGGGGCTTGGGGCTCCGAAAGCTTGTGTGGCTTTTGCTACCAAATAAACCTGTTGGACTTTAACCTGGTGTTGTTAAACTTCTTACTGTCATTCCCCAGTACCAGGTCCAATCGCAAATTATCCCTTGTTGGGACTTTTTACATGCTAAGTTAGAAAGGAGTCTTATCCACGCGATGGGAATTCCATTCCCTTTTCCTTTTCACCTACCTTTTCTGTCTAATTAGTATTAGTGTAGTTTAAATCCCCCATGATATGTTTTCACTCAGTTCCCTATTCTTCCTCCACCTATGAGGTGATCTATAGGTTATAGCTATTAATGTGATTAATCCTTTAATTATTTTTATCTCTATCTGTATGGATTCTATTTTTGTTTTGGCTGATAGCTGTGTCCCTTTTTTCGACTGCCATTTTGTTATCTCTAATAAGTACAACTACTTTCCCTTCCCTTTTGTCTCCTCCAGTCTTTTCTGAAGGTGTTCTACTTGCAATGTTTAAATTCCAGTCCAGCTTTTTCAAAAGCTATGTCTCAGTAATTCTTACAATGACTGCTTTCTCCCACTGCATGATTGCCTTGAGGGAGATCCCCCCACCCCCCACCACCGCTGCATTTCATTTATGGACACTACATACAGACAGTTTAATTCATTTTTAATAGGATTTCCTCTTACTTTATGTTTTACTCCCATCCTATAATTATTTATTCTGCACCATTAATGTACTCCCTTATTTTATTGCTTCCTATGTTCACCTTCCTTGTTGATTTTGCATTTGGATGCTTACATTTCTTGTTGATCTCTTTCCCCATTTTATCAGTTCAAAGCCATTGCCACCCCACTATTTAACTTTTCTGATAGGACACAGGTCTTAACCTGCTTCAAGTGGAGCCCATCCCATTGGTACAGCCCCTTCCTGTCCCAGAGCTTGTGCCAGAGTTCCAGTGAGAAGGAACCCTCTTTTTTTTATACCAGTTCTTTAGCCATGTGTTAATTCTCCTGATCTGCCTGCTCCTATCTGATCTCTCTGCTCCTATGTCAGCTTGGACAGTAATCCAGAGGTTATTAGCTTCAAGGTCCTGCTTTTTAATTTGGTACGAACATCCTGATCTTTCAGCAGGATCTCCTCCCTGATCCTAACTATGATATTTGTTCAAAATGAACCACAACAGCTAGATTTAACCCCTCTCTTTCCAAGTTCCTTTCTAGCTGCTTGCCCTGGGCTCTGGGTAGGCAAGACACCCTTCCAGATTCCTGTTCCTTACGGCAGAGAAATCTCTCTACCTCTAACTATCGAGTCTCTGATTACTACCACACTCTACTGCTCTCCCTCCCCGATCCATCACCTTAACTGGACAGCTTGTTGAGACATAGTGGCTGAAGTTTTGCCAGCACGCCCGCCCAGAATCATCCTCCCTGTCCTCCCTGCAGTCTTTCTCCTTGTCCTCACGGGTTGCAAGCCAGTTGTACCTTTCGGACTGGACCTTCCCTTACTCTCTGTTGCTTGCCTTCCCATTTGTCACACCCCCCCTTTCTCGAAACAATGTTTTCCTCCGGGAATTCTAGTTAAAACTATCCAAAATTTCCTTTCCCTCTCTTACACTCCAACCCCCAGGGCCATGAGACAAGATTTCGGAGTTGCTCACTCTGAGGCAGACTCAATGCCCCATTTAATTCCTGGTAGGCGTAACCTCACTGATTGATCTTTGAGGCTTGATTCCTGCTACAAAATAGCCAGTGAAAAGGTAGATGCTTTTTCTAAAAAGAAAAGTCCCCTGCAGCTTAGACATTTCACTCTCTCAAACCAGTGTCCCCCTGCCCGCTGTTCTCATAGCTCTACCCCAGTGCCGGATTTAGACTTGGTGAGGCCCTAAGCTATATAAAGCTTGGAGGCCCCTAGTTAAAAAGTTACACCAAAAGGTCTCACAAAGGTGCGTACCAAAACAGGATCTTGGGTTGCCACAAAAAAATTGAAAACATAATTATGCCTTTTAATTATTTAATAGCAAGGTATTTAAAGTGAAAAATACAAATTATTTTCAAATGAATGCATTTACTGATTACATATTTATCATTTGGCTGGCTTGATCTCCCATAGATTTTGGTAATTTTTTGAGTTGCTCTTCAAGCTGGTGCTTTCTTTTTCTTTTCTGGTATTCGCTCTTAAATGTTCTCTTCATTGTAAACCTTCTGAAATTTTGTGAGGCCCCTGCGGATTGTGAGGCCCTAAGCTGTAGCTTGTTTAGCTTATGCCTAAATCCGGCACTGCTCTACCCCTACCCACTGTTCTTATAGCTCTACCCCTACCCACTGTTCTCATATCTCTACCCCCTACCCACTGCCCACCTAGCTCTCACTCTGGGGTCACGGAAATTTTCAAGTTTCAAATGGGGTCACATTGGGAAAAAGTTTGGGAAGCACTGTATTTAGTTTAACTAGTGACGCGATAAATTTAATACAGTACTTATACTTCCCTGGGGCTGGTTTAAACTACTTCCCTAGCTTAGACAAAAATTTACCTCAAAGCTCACTAATCAATCACCTATCTACTTGGTTAATTAAACCTATAGATTTCAGCTCTCAGGGCTGCGATTCTCCAGAAAATAAACAAATTGCTGCCTCCAGGAAGAAACTGGAGTGCTTCCTGTTGTCACTGGCAACACCTCCCAGGTGGGACTGGCCCACCTTTAGCATGTAAAGCTATGCGTAATGAGAGACACAGGCAAACCTACCTTCACCGAGATCAGAATGGTGCCCCGAACTCGATATTAGACGAGGGGGCGCCCTCTCCTCTACCAGGGAAATGGTGACCCCCCTCGCTGAAGCACCACCAAATCCCCAGGAAAAGAGGGGCATCCTCCCCGTCACTAAAATAGCGTGTCAACACCGTCCACACCACATAGGCATGAGGGTGACCTATCTCCCCTGCCCTTAGGCACACCCCTCAGGCCCACCCTCGGGTCACTCCTATCGCCCCTCGGCAGAGCCCATGTTGCTCTGACATTGACACCCTAGCCTAGCACATTGGATCCCGAGTGCCTTTGTGCCCCCCTGCCACTGACAGGCTGCAGAGGGGGGGGGGTCCCCCTAGCGTCCTGGGGATTGGATGGGCTCAGGCCAGAGGCAAGGGATTGAATTTGGCATTCCCCTTTGGGATGGGGTTCTTGTGGCTGGACTGCCCCTTCTATCCAGGGCCGGTGAATTCTGCCCCAGGTTCCACTGCCTCTTGCTCCTTCTCTCAGACCACTCCTCGTTTTGTCAAATACTAGAAAGCATCTTTTTTCCCCTGATCGCACAAAATTCCTTCAGTCATCAAATTCCCCGAGTTAGGCATTCTGTCGAAGAAGTCGTCCATTGAGCTGAACTTTTTACTCTATTCCCCAAATGAATCCTGTACACTCTGGGGCAAAGAGAGATCCGGTGCTGGTGCAGCATTCACACTCCAAAATGCTTGATGCTGCAGTTTTATCAGAGTAATAAGCCCCCAGGCTATCAGATTGTTCAGATGGGATATTGTTGGGTGAAATCTCCCAAAAGAGAATTCTGTTTTTTGGATACTGAGTATAGGATTAAGGCACGGTGGAAAGTGGACTGATATTCAGCCACACTTGAGTGACATCTTAACTTTGGGAGAACTTCCATAACCTTATAAATAGATAAGGGGGCGCGCGCGGGGGGCTAGTCATAACTTGAACCAGTATAATACTACAGATATGTTTCATATTTCCATACTCCTTCACATAAATATCATATACTATTTCCCCTTAAATATCCATGAAGGACCAGGAAATCTTTCACACCTCCATTCACAAGCATTCTTTCACACGCAACCAAACATACAAAAGTCTAACATAATTTGATGTACAGGTTGTGTAATTCTTTATGTTCTTTTGCTACCTTCTTTTATTCATGGGACATGGGTGTCACTGGCTGGCTAGCATTTATTCCTCATCCCTTGTTGCCCTTGAGAAGGTGGTGGTGAGCTGCCTTCTTGAGCGATTGATACAAATGAATGACTTGCTCGGCCATTTCAGAGGGCAGTCAAGAGTCAACCACATTGCTGTGAATCTGGAGTCACATATAGGCTAGACCAGGTAAGGACAGCAGATTTCATTCCCCAAAGGACATTAGTGAACCAGATGGGTTTTTCTGACATTCGACAATGGTTTCACGGTCATCAGCAGATTCTTAATTCCACTATCTGCTGTGGTGGGATTCGAACCTGGGTCCCCAGAACATTAACTGAGTTTCTGGATTAATATTCCAGCGATGATACCATTAAGCCATCACCTCCCTTAAATACGCCTACATCTGTAGGTGTATTTTTAATCATCTCTCACTCCCACCACCAAAATTTCTCGCTCTTTGAGATTTAGTCTGCATTTTAAATGTTCACTTGGTTTCTTCCATATCAATTCCAATCCATTGCTCACACATCTTCTCTTGTGACAATTGTATGCCTTTCATTGCAGGCCCGCAGGTGCCTTAATAATGAAACAATTCACTCTGGGCTTGTTTAAGTTGTAATCTCTAATCGTGATGGAAGAGTACAACTCAGATTGTCTTTCGGATCGGAGTTCTTCCTGTTCCATCCCTCAAGGGTCTCCCTGTCTCTTTGTTCTGTCCCCAGTTGAGACATTGGCAAGTGATCTGCCCCAGGCCGCACATGACTGCCAGTTTACAGCTGGCTCTTGAAAGCTGAACAAGAGCAGCCTGTGAGCACTCGCTCTCTGAACTTCCTGCCTGTCATTTAGTGATTCCCAGATGCAGCGGCAGGAATGAATTTGAAAACCTGGTGGTCAGGGGGGATCACATGATAATCTTTGAAATCTTCCTTGTCTCCCTCCTGAGTTCAGGCTGTTGCAAAGCTAGGATTCTGATTATTTTTGTCAGGCTAATATTTGTGCAAAATTGTTTTTTTCATGTTTTTTAAAGTTGTATGTGCTTTTGTACTACATGCTGTCAAGTTCTATTTTTGGTCGAAATGACAATGCACACCTAAGTGTAGTTTGATTTTCCAATCTTCTATTCTTTGCTAAGTTTAACCTTTTGATTTCTCCACATCATTACAGCTGTCAAATTCCATGCACAGTCTTTGTAATGTTTCACCTACAATGCTTCCATAATGGATACATCCAAGCTTTAACATCGTGAAAACCTAGGGCCCCAACCTGTCCAATCATGTCTGGTGGTTGTAACAGCTCAACCCTGGCAACCGCTGCCATCTAGAAGGATAAAGGTACAGATACATGTGCTGGAATTTTACCGGCACGCCCGCCCTGGAATCGGGGTGGACGAGGCTCGCAGAACGGCATTCTCCATTGGCCTCGGGTGGGATCTTATGAGCCTCGGGCGGGCGAGGCATAAAATTCCAGTAATGGAATACCAATACCTGGAAGTTCCCCTCCAAGCCACTCAGCATCCTGACTTGGAACTATATTGCCGCTCCTTCACTATTGCTGGGTTAAAATCCTGGAACTCCCTCTCTACCGACACTGTGGGTGCACCTATGCAACAGTTCAAGAAAGCAGCTCACCACCACCTTCTCAAGGTCAGTTAGGGATGGGCAATAAATGCTGGCCATGCCAGTGACACCCACATCCAGTAAATGAATAACAAAAACCTTGTATATATTTTTGCATATTTTCCAGAAATGTAGTATCCTTGATGTATTCTGAAGTCCTGAACTGTACTCGGCACTCAAGGTCAAACCAATCTTAATTAGCAACATCTCTCCACTTTTGTATTCTATTCTCCAAGAAATGAAACCAGCCCTTGGAATGCTTTTTCACTGAATCAACTTATGTTGCTGTTTACAACAACTTGTGCGTGTATTCTCAGATCTCTGCTTCTCTCCCCCATTTAGTTCCTTACTTCCTTAGGAAGAAGTGGCCACTTTATTCCTCTTATCAAAATGAAACAATGCACACTTTGCTATGTTGATTTTAATTTTCCATTTATTCAACACCTGCACCCAGACTCAAGGGACTGAGTGACCTACTCCTGCTCCTAATTCATATGTTCGTATGCATGTACGTTCATACGTAACATGCAGTATTTCCAGCAAGCACTCTTATCCATCCAGTGTCATCGGAGACAAGCTCTCCTATCTCAAACTAAGAACAGTGGAACAGTTTTGCTGTGAGCATAAATGGCGGCGCAGGCATAATTTTGCGAGAATCGGAAAGCAAGATCTCACCTCTCGCTGGTGATGTAATGGGAAGGGTGGGAACCCCGTTTTAATAAATTTAAAAATAATTAGTGGGTTTTCCTGCCATATATTCCCCCCATATTTAGAATTCCCTCCATATTTAGAATTCCCTCATGTTGACGTTACATCAAATCGGCGAGGTTTGCTTTTTAAAAAGGTGAGGCAGTTGAGGGGAACCCGCCAGGGATGTACAGGGATGTGTAGCCCCCAGAGGAGAGGGACTGGCACTGCCAGGAGCCAGTGCCGGGGCAGACTCTGCGGGGATCCATTAGGGACGAGGTGCTTGGGAGGAGGTGGCGGGGGGGAGGGGGGGGGGGGTGTTCCCTGGTGCTTGTGCCTTTCGTTGCAGAAAGGGGGGGGGGGGCAGATTGCCTGAGTACTTGTAGGGGGAGGTTGCACCAGCGCTTGTTTGGTGGGTGCATGGGGGTGGTTTTGTTTTAATGCAGAGCAGGCACCCTGTAAAATGGTACACCAATCTCTGTGGAGCTGGCATTGCTGGCTTTACCAGGCCCCTTCCTGCCAGAGTGACGATGAAAACCATGCCGCCAGATTTTCTGTGCATAGAGTGCCAGAGAATCTGGTGAGAAAACTCGGCTGCGCAGCTGGAGAGCTGTACACCAGTTTTCTTGCTCCAGCCAGTAGTCTGTGCACAGTGTGCAAAATAGAGCCCCACATCCATAAGAACATAAGAACTAGGAGCAGGAGTAGGCCATCTGTCCCCTCAAGCCTGCTCCGCCATTCAATAAGATCATGGCTGATCTTTTTGTGGACTCAGCTTCACTTACCTGCCCGCTCACCATAACCCTTAATTCCTTTACTGTTCAAAAATGTATCTATCCTTGCCTTCAAAACATTTAATGAGGTAGCCCCAACTGCTTCACTGGGCAGGGAATTCCACAGATTTACAACCGTTTGTGTGAAGAAGTTCCTCCTCAACTCAGTCCTAAATCTGCTTCCCCTTATTTTGAGGCTATGCCCCCTAGTTCTAGTTTCACCCGCCAGTGGAAACAACTTCCCTGCTTCTATCTTATCTATTCCCTTCATAATCTTATATGTTTCTATAAGATCTCCCCTCATTCTTCTGAATTCCAATGAGTATAGCCCCAGTCTACTTAGTCTCTCCTCATAAGCCAACCCTCTCAACTCTGGAATCAACCTAGTGAATCTCCTCTGCACCCCTCCAGTGCCAGTATATCTTTTCTCAAGTAAGGAGACCAAAACTGGTGCTCAGTACTCGAGGTGTGGCCTCACCAGCAACTTATACAGCTGTAACATAATCTCACTGTTTTTAAACTCCACCCTCGAGCAATGAAGGACAAAATCCCATTTGCCTTTTTAATTACCTTCTGCACCTGCAAACCAACTCCTTGAGATTCCTGCACAAGGACACCCAGGTCCCTCTGAACAGCAGCATGCTGCAATTTTTTACCATTTAAATAATAGTCCATTTTGCTGTTATTCTTACCAAAATGGATGACCTCACATTTACCAACATTGTACTCCATCTGCCAGACCCTCGCCCACTCACTTAGATTATCTATATCCCTTTGCAGACTTTCAGCGTCCTCTGCACACTTAGCTCTTCCACCCATCTTAGTGTCATCTGCGAATTTTGACACACTACACTTGGTCCCCGACTCCAAATCATCTATGTAAATCGTAAACAATTGCAGTCCCAACACTGATCCCTGAGGTACACCACTAGTACTGATTGCCAACCAGAAAAACACCCATTTACTCCCATTCTTTGCTTTCTGTTAGTTAACCAATCCTCTATCCATGCTAATACATTACCCGTAACACTGTACACCTTTAACTTATGTAGCAGTCTTTGGTGCGGCACCTTGTTAATTACCTTCTGGAAATCCAGATACACCACATCCACAGGTTCCCCATTCTCCACTGCACATGTAATGTTCTCAAAGAATTCCACCAAATTAGTCAAACATGACCTGCCCTTCATGAACCCATGCTGCGTCTTACCAATGGGACAATTTATATCCAGATGTCTCGCTATTTCTTCCTTGATGATAGATTCAAGCATATGCCCTACTACAGAAGTTAAGCTAACTGGCCTGTAGTTACCTGCCTTTTGTCTACCTACTTTTTAAAACAGTGGCGTCACATTTGCTGTTTTCCAATCTGCGGGAACCACCCCAGAGTCCAGTGAATTTTGGTAAATTACCACTAGTGCATTTGCTATTTCTCCTGCCATCTCTTTTAGTTCCCTGGGATGCATTCCATCAGGGCCAGGAGACTTGTCTATCTTTAGCCCCATTAACTTGCCCGACACTACCTCTTTCGTGATAATTATAGTTTCTAGGTTCTCACCTGCCATAGCCTTCCTGTCATCAATCTTTGGCATGTTATTTGTGTCTTCCACTGTGAAGACCAACACAAAATACCTGTTCAATGCCTCAGCCATTTTCTCATTTCCAGTTATTACATCTCTCTTCTCGTCCTCTAAAGGACCAATGTTTACTTTTGCCACTCTTTTTCGTTTTATATATTTGTAGAAACTTTTGCTTTATGTTTTTATATAGTATCCAGGATAGTATGTGCAGTATGGGTTCCCTAATTTGCAATAAGGATGTGGTTATATTAGAAGCAGTTCAGAGAAGGTTCACCTGACTCATTCCCAGGATGAAGGACTTAGCTTATGAAGAAAGATTGAACAAATTAGGTCTGTAGCCATTGGAGTTTAGAAGGGAAGGTGGTGCTATTGAAACATACAAGTTCCTAAGGGGTTGATACATCCGATACCTGTAGTTTGTTTCCCCTTATGGGGAGGACTAGAACTAGGGGACACGGTTTCAGAATGAGACCTCCCTTTTAAGACTGAGATGAGGATCATGTAATCATAGAAACCCTACAGTGCAGAAAGAGGCCATTTGGCCCATCGAACCTTCACCGCCAACAATCCAAGCCCTATCCCCGTAGCCCTACGTATTTACCCTTCTAGTTCCTCTGACACTAAGGGGCAATTTAGCATGGCCAATCAACCTAACTCACACATTTTTGGACTGTGGGAGGAAACCGGAGCACTTGGAGGAAACCCACGCAGACACGGGGAGAACATGCAAACTCCACACAGACAGTGACCCGAGGCCAGAATTGAACCCAGGCCCCTGGCACTGTGAGGCAGCAATGCTAACCACTGTGCTGGAGATTTATTTTCTCTTTCTCCTGAAAACGGTGGAGGCTGGGTCATTACATTTGTTCAAGACCGACTTAGATAGATTTTTGATCGACAAGGGACTCAAGGCGTCTGAGGGGTAAACAGGAAAATGGTGTTGCGGCCACAACCAGATCATTCAGCAACCAGATTGTCTCCCCCTGCAATTATTTGCCAACCCTTTCCTGCAAGAGAGAGGGAAATGTATGCGTAGTGTAATGTGATGGGCTTGTCATGGTTTAATAGCTGGCAGTGTGTGCACACTGATAGACATGTGCCTGAGGCTTGAGGTACTGCCAAGTGGCTGAGAGTGAGGTGTGGCTATGAATGTTATATGTGAGTTGTGTTTGATGGAAATTTGATAGATGAATGAAGAGGGGTGCTGAATGGAGCAATGTGTAAGCCTAATTGTTCACTTGTAAAGTTATGACATTTGATGAATTCACTGACCTTAACCACTCATGTGAGGTTATTGAACTTTTTCCTGCACCAAATACAAGTCCTGATCCATCTGACATTTACACTGACAGTGATGGTTACTTGTTCCTCCTGACTGTCTGGCCCCCTATGGGCTTAGGACCTCTGTCCTCATTCTGTCTCCCTCCTGCACCAAGGCCTCCAGTGCTGCCTGACAGAACCTTGTTCTCACACTCTGACCTGTTTCCACTCTTTTTGTTCAAAATGTCTGATGCAGCCACTTCCAGCATCTGCTCCAGGCAGGATGTATCTCCATTTCTGAGGTGCTGGCCGTTTTAAGTTGTAAAAAATAGCTCGATGCGGTGCTAGCCTCACACAAGCATAAACATGAGGCATGCAGCTACTCTTAGTGCTGGGCTGCCCACTACCATCATTGAAATGAGTAAGCAGCATGGACATTGCATGCTTTGGAATGAACATAGGTTAATCATGCAGAACCTTGTACCTGTTTTCAGGCCTTATCCAATTTCTTTCCTTCATTCCTGAAGTCCAAATCATTTCTGTATTGGATGAGTAGCAATAGATCCACTTCCTCCTTTCTGCAGTTGGGAAAACAGTGAACTCCTACAGTCAGTTTTAAAATGGTATTTAATTTAAATTTAGATCCAGTTTCATTTGGTTGTGCATGGCCTAATTACCTAGTTCTAAATCAATCTTTTAAGCCATTTAATTTCAGGAAAGACTCAATCATCAGGCAAAGACAATCCTGCAATAGCAATGAATATCAACGTTTATTAAAAGGAAAATACACTTATTGATACATGATCGATTATTACAACTTCGGTTTGGGACAGCACCGCAGGTTGAAGTGTAAATGTTCCTCAGGTTCCCTCGCTAACAGTGACTTGACTAGGAAGTACCCAGTACATCCATGGCTATAGTCTAACTTAAAAGGATGGTTCCCACTTTTAACCCTTGAATCAGCATGACCTCATTTTGAATCAGGCATGTTGTAATCAGCTGATTAGTTCCTTGTTACTGGGCTAAGTTAATCGGATTTAGGTGTTAATGCACTTTGCATCATGGAGTGGAACAAGAGAATAGTTCATGATGCCTCTCTTATGTGACTTTGTACAAGGCTTTCTGGACACTTGACTCAAATGACCAAGGGCGAATTGAGGTTGTGCATTATCTGAATGTTCCTTGGTTCTCACAGGCAAAGGTTATGGCAACAAATTTAAACTTCAAACATTAGCAAATTATCCAGCCTTTCGCAACTACTCAATCAATTATTTTTCCTCTAATTATACACTGAAGCTCACAACTTGTTTGATCATCTGTTGCTGACTGGTTATTATCATAGAATAATTAATTAATACATCTGAATGACTATTAAGTACAGAACACAAAATGGCAACTTGACTATTTCAACTTACAACAGTGAATAGAATGTAAAAGCTTCCCTCTAAATGTTCAAGTGAAACTAAAATGTACTGTCCAGATCTGCTTATCTTACTCTCTTTTGTTGTCTGTAGCTATCTTTCAATTCATTTTGTTACCTGACCTCTGACTTTCTATGTGCTGACCTTTGTCATATGTCTCTTTTACATCACTTTTTGAAGTCTATATATACGACATCCACCGCATTTACCTTAACCAATTTTATGGTTATTGCTTCAAAGAATTCAGTAGCAATGGTACTGGAAGGGGAATGGTGTCAACCTCTTCTATGGTTGAAAGCTACTTCCAGTGTAGGCACACTATTCCAGCATGAGAGGTTGAAGAAGGTCCACAATGCAAACAAATCGTCAGCCAAGGTCTTCAGAACAAAAGAAGGTTCTGACGAAGGGTCAAAACTTTGGCTGTATTCTCTCCCCACAGATGCTGTCAGACCTGCTTTCTTTTCACCACAGCTGTTCAGTCAGGCCCCAGTTTTTAACACTGCAGTTTCCTTTCAAGTCTCTGGCCGTGCTGAGAAGCCTAGATGCTTTGAAATGCTTCGTTTACATTCAATTTCATGCTCCAGTATCTTAAACTAGCCCCCTGATTGGCAGCTCCATGTTATTTCAAAGCAGGTAATGGCTTTGCTTATTTTTGTTTCCCTTTATGGTTGATTAAATCTGAAGTGTTTCCTCTTTTCCAACCACAGTTTTTTTTAAAACAGGCTTTCTCTTTGATCTCAAATTGCTACTCATTTCAGCAGCTCCTGGTTCTAACCACATCTTTTTAAACAGGCTTGTTCTTTTGTTCTGAAGACCGTGGCTGATCTTTTTTTGTGTATGAGTCTTCAACCTCTCATATTGGAATAGCGTGCCTGCACTGGAGGAGCTTTCAGCCATAGAAGAGGTTGGCACCATTCCTCTTCCGTTGTGGCAATGCCCCTGCCATCCTGGCAGTGTAGTGTCACTGCCAGGGTGGCACTGCCAAGGTGTCACTGAGACAATGTTACTGCCAGGGTGTCAGTGTAAAGGTGTCACTGCCAAAGGGCAGTGATTGAAGGAGCGAGGCCTGGGAAAGGGCCTGAAGAGGGTGGTACATCTGGTGACCCCATATTGGAGTGTCTCTCTTTTCGGGGCGTGGGGGTCAGGCATCAGCTTGGGGTGGCGTGGGGTTGAGGACTCTGACGGGGGGGTGCTGGGGCTGAGGCGGTTGACTGGGGGTGGAGAGTTGGTTCACCTTCATGCCTGCATAGTGTGGGAGTGGGGAGGTTGGCATGACTCATTCATTTAGTGGTGCGGAGGAAGTTTGCCTCTTGGTGGTGAAGGTTTGGGGGTGCTCCCTTGGTCTGCGGTGGTGGGGGTGGGTGTTGTCATTTCTGTGGGGTAGTGGGGGGAGTTGTCACTTAACTCTGAGATCGGGGCACCCTTTAAAGATGGTGCCCCGATCACTGTGACGCCGGGCTGACCAGCGTGTTTCCCGCTGGGGATTATTTTCCCAACGAGAGGTGGTTGAATCCCACCTGGCAAGCGCTGCCAGCATTATCGGAAAACACTCCCGTTTTCCCACTGGTGGCAGCACTCAGTTTTTATTCTGGGGAATTGCGGCCTTTCTTTGTTGGTCTATTTAGTGTAAAGCCACACTTTTAGAGACCCTTGCCACAGTGTTCCCTTGAATTTTTCTATGCTGTGCACATACATGCATCTTAAAGAGAACACTGGTTATGTCTGCTCTGTTTGTTTCCTGTAGGCTATGTTCTGGATTATTGTGTGACTGGGCAGCTGTGCAACTTAGTGGGAGCATTGCCTTCCCTTATCTTAATTCTGTGTTGCTATTTATGAACTTATAGAACACTTTAATTGTATTATTACTTTAATACTTTTTGATATTTTAATTTATTATTCCTCTTTGCCTTCCTGATCTTAACCTCTTTCCTAAGCTTCCCATATTCCCATTATAATCATCTGAATGATTGTTTATATACTGTGCGTACACCTTGATTTTACCACAACTGCTTTATTTAGCTATGGCACCTCATTTCTGGCTAGTTTGTTCTCACGTTTTATTTGAATATATTTCTGCTGAATTCCATTGATCTCTTCTTTAAATATAACCTATGTTCTATCTCTTTGGATCTGACTGAACCCTCAGCACCATCTCGCTTGTTGTTTCTTTCCCCCGTGTTTATTACTTTGGCCTTGATATTATCCTATATATCATTGTCTTAAACCTTGTTATGTTGTGAACTCGACTCCCTGGATGTTTTTCTCTGGTTCAGTCTGCTCTGCTTCACTTCCCATTACCAGCAGTGCTTTCCCCCTTGTTGGACTTCTTACATTTGGGCTCAGAAAGGAACCTTATACGCAGAATAAAAACGCCATCCCCTTCTCTTTTGTTTGCTCACCTTCTCAGTTTATTCAGAGGGGGTTTGAAATTCCACGCGATTATAATATGATGCCTTTGGACCCAATTCATAGAATTTGCTGTATATTACTTTCTGCTGTGGGTGTGAGTTATACCCCTAATTGTGCAATGAATCCCTTCCTATCCTTTAGCTTAATTCATAACCATTCTGTTTCTATCTCCTTGTTACCGGTAATTGTGACCTTTCTCGCTATTGCATTATTTCTAACCGACAGAGTTACTCGAGCAATCTTTCTGCCTGTGCGAGCTTTCTAAATTCATTACAGCTTGCAATTTTTAACAGCCTGACTTGTCTGAAGCATTCTTTCTGTTAGTCGTATTTGCAGCTGTTTCCTCAATTTAAATAATTTCCAAATCTCCCAATTTGCTGCTGATGGTCTGCCCATTGAAATTCTGTCCATTTCATACATTCTTGCTTCATTCCATCATAAACCGTCCTGTTATTTCCTGCAACCTTTCCTGTTCCTCGAATATCTGTTAGTTTTTTTTCCTCGGTGTACAGGTCAGGTCTCCCTATTATGTCAAGAGCTGAGAGGCACCGGAGAAGATGAAAAACATTCATAAAAATGTCAGAGCTGAGGACTTTTGAGACAATACTACACTGACTGAAGGCGCGACCTTACTGGCCGTTCACACCACGTTCCCGCTGCAGCGAGGTCGGAGATTTTGGGCGCCAGCCAAAACTCCGTACGCTGCAGCGGGATGGGAAGATTCCGGCCAGTGGCTCTTTTCTCTAGGAACAAGAAGGCTGAAGGGTGACCTAGTGTCTTTAACCTTTAACCTGATGAGTGTGGCGGGGGAGGGGGCGGGATTGGGTAGACATCTAAAAGATGGTTCCCCTTGTGGAGTATCCAGAGGTAAGGTCCATAAATATCAGACAATCACTAAAAGGGAACACGGGCAAAACCTTTTCTTCAGAGGGTGTTTGGAATGTGCAATGCACCACCACAATGAATGTGAATAGCACAGATGCACTTAAGGGAAATATAGATAGATATAGGGACAAATGAGCAGAAGGATTTGCCGATAACGTTGGATAAAGTACCTTGGGAGGAGGTTCGCGTGAAGGATAAATACAGCACAGATCAAATGTTCTATCCCTTGCTTTAAATTCTATGGGCAAAGTTTTACAGCCCTGTCTCGGCAGTGGCATGACTGGGGCTGGAAAATGAGGTGAGTGGTTCAGAAGTCCATTGACTTTGGCGGGACTGGAAGATCCGGCTGGCAGGTGGGGCTGGGGGATTCCCCCTGGTGTACATTTTCTGCTACATTGATCTTTATTCTCATTTCATCATTTTCTTGTCTTTAGGTTATGATTATAACCATCTGACACCCTCCAACTCCACCTCTGGCCCCTACCTCACCACTTACTACTTTCTGTTGACCCATTTATCCTTTCCATGAGAGTAGAGGATTCCGTCCTGTATGGCTGGAGATGATTTGGGGGCACAGGAGGGCGAAAATGCAAAGGAAATCTATGCATTCTATGATCTTAAGGATCTGTGATTCTATGAAATCTTCTGTGATTGTAATAATAGAGTAAAATATTCCTTTAGTATCAACTTAATCTCCCCCATTACTTTCTTTAATATATTTGAAGTTGGAGAGAAGGTGGATATTAGCTGTAGACATCGCTGCAACACTTATCATTGCCATTCTGTGGCCAAATAGGTATAGAAATGGATGCTGAGGTGGAACACATGGTATTTTTCTTCTATTGTCAGTCAGGTACCTTCATTTTTGCCTGGGAGTGCACTTCACGAATCTACTGAAGCCAGCAATGATCAAGTTTCTGCGGTATCTAGCATACCGTGATCCTGAGACTGTGCACAATATACTGGTTCTGTCAATGTTACTTTACATTTTTTCCATGTACACTTTACATTTATAGAATCCTACAGCGCAGAAGGAGGCCATTCAGCCCATCGAGTCTGCACCGACCACAATCCCACCCAGGCCCTATCCCCATAACCCCATGTATTTACCCTAGCTAGTCCCCCTGACACTAAGGGGCAATTTAGCATGGCCAATCCACCTAACCTGCACATCTTTGAATTTATTTGTCGGTCTGTCTATAATAAGAGCTGGAAAAGGATACGAGACCCAACAAGCCTGTTCTTTTGTCGGAGCTCAGGGCTAGGATCTCAAAGTGCTTATGGATGTGGGCGCAGATTGAAGATCTGATATCCAGAAAACGTTTCTGAATTCTGACACCTCTGGGACACGCTGGAATTTTTAAAGAGGGTTTGGGGAGTGGGGTTTGGAGTGAGTCAAGAACCGGCTCATTTCCAGTGAACAGCCTGTTGAGCTAGTTAAGGGCTGGGATGGGCGAGAATGCAGTTTTTAATTGAAATTACAATGCCCGAGGGTCTGGCACACATTTGTACACAGCTTTTCGGTTCAAGGTGGGCAGAAGTTTTTTTTATCTGGGGAAAAATGTTGGGATGTTGGGGCCTTGCACCAGATTGTGCTTAGTACCTTTCGTATTGGCCATTTGGCCATGTTTGTGTTGGTTCTCTGAGTGCTTTGCCGGCTCTCCTCTGCAGGGCAGTAGGAGGCCCAGTGCATTATGGCTGCTGATGCTCTGCAGGCAGGTCCCACCTTGTGGTAATACTCAACAGTCAGTCACTGGGCACTGAGCTCACCTCCTGCTTGATTTGGGCATTTATATTTTAACATAGTGTCATGGGGTTGGGATGTAGAAATTATCTGAGACCGACCCTGAATTGAAAATCAAGCCCCAATTCTACCTGGCCTTTCTCATAACAATAATGCTCTATCCAAATATGTTTCAAATTGTTTCTAATCCATTCATACTGTTGTCATCAATGACCTCTCCCGGTAACCTATGATGTTGACCATTGGGTGAAAAGTGCATGCTTGAATGTCTGACTCCTAACTCACTAATATGTTACTTGTCTCTCTTTGTATTTGAACTCATCACCATAGTGAATAATGTTTGCTTCTTAACGTTAAACGATAATGATCAGTTGACTGGAAATTTTAGCTCCCGGGTGGAATATCAGAGTGAGGTGTCAGACTGGGTGTTACTATGGGCGATTCAGTTGGGATTTGTAAGTGAACAGGGGAATGAGGAGTTCAGGAGGATTTTGTGATTAAGGAGGAAAGGAAAATTAGGATGGCAGAGGACAAAGCTTTTTTTCTGGGGCCTGGAGAAGTATTCCTGAATCTCCTGACCCCACCAAGATAAGTTTCTGATTTACAATTTGGGGCAGCCACATCTTCTCCAACACCTTTTACTGGTTAGAGCCTCCACTGTGGAGTCCAGTAGACAATTTAAGTTGTTGCCGTGTCCTGTCTGAGTTTTAGGAAGCTGATATCCATGTATCTATGAGGTGTCCACTTGAGACGCCTCCACCAGAAGGCAACAATAGAATTGGAAGAAGGGGAGTTAATATCTCCCGGTATAGTTAAATAGCTACTTACATTGGTTCCCACTAATCTCCTATCTAAGTTATGATGGGAGATTGGGAGTCCCCATCCACCTGCCCTTGTGGACATTACTAGTATAGTATTGTTGTGGACTTTCTGATTACTGTCATAAGCATTCCAGTTCTCATGATATTGTCATCACTGGATCCTAGGTGCCATCCTATTTCTTCTGCAAGAACCATACTTGGATTGTTGCTAAAGAGTAACTTCCTTCTGGTGCCTATATTGGTGCAACTTCAGTGAGGTTGGGACATCCATTCCCTTACCCCTAGCCATCATCCCTCATCCCTATGATTTTCCAGGATGAGCATTAAGCTGCTGTCAGTAGGTTTCCGTCTGTAGAGCTGCCTGTTCCGGATATCCCACCTTCGTGCAGGATGGGACATTGCAGCTCTGGGCAGTTGATGCCTTACCTAATGCATTTTAAAAATTGGATTGTGGCTGAACAAGCTCTGCAATCAGTTACCTGAAGGAAGATTAGTTCATCCATTGTCGGACACCATGTTCCGTCTGATTGTTGACAAACTCTGTAATGGGGGTTCTGACACAAGCACATGGCCTATCTTTGCATATTTAAATTATTCCATTGCAATTGCTGGGCATCGCTGGGTACAACTAACAACAACATCCACCAGTGTGGCACCAGCCGGGCCATCAGAACAAATTGGACGCTGAAGATCACACTCAAAAAATAATAATTGTGTGATCCTGTATATTTGTGTTTGTTTCATCCCCAAAGCAGGTGAAACACCGAATAGTTTGTACCCCCAATATCTCTAGCATTTAATTCCGTTAAAAAGCAAAATGCAAGTGATTTTTGTTAGTTTTCCAGTCGGGTATATTTCCACTTTAACAATTTAACTTTGAAGAAGGCAAGAGCTTTAGTAGTAATCTGCACTGCATAATTTGAAAAGTTTGAACAGAAAATGATTTGTACCTTGTAAAAGTTAATTAAATGAAAATGCATGCTGATTAGCCTTATTTAAGCACCTGTGAGTAATTGATCTTTCAGACGAAGTGAAGGATTACATTCAGACCTGCAAGGAATAAGAATCAAGGTGAGGTATTCAGATATTCAAATGTATCTGATGTAGGCATAATAATTAGAACATTTGCATAATACTTGGGCTTAGTTCCATTTCTAAACACACTTTTGCTGGTGTGAGTTAATGAACTGATTCAGCCCCTTTGAAGTTTTACATATCCTGAGATGTATGCAGTGTATGCACTTAGGCTCGATGCCATGAGACTTCAGTGTACACACTTAGAGTATTGGAAACTCCATCAAGTCAGGAGCTTCAGCAGCAAGGTTGGAGAGGGAGGCCTGCCCAACTTTGGGCCAATTGAAGCTTTATTTGGTCAGATGCTAACCATTGAAGGGCCTCAGGCAATTGTCTCGGGGTTTTACCTGCAGGAGAAGCCCATGCCCAGTGTGCATCCTGGCCGGTTTCATTGCTTGGGCAGGTGGCTGGTCAAGTAGGCTGGCACCTCCTTTATGGGCCTCATGTGCCCATCAGAGGCTCCCCGCAAGGTTTTCTCACTCCTGCATGTCCCCTCCACTTCCTCCTCTACTCTGTCCACCCCGGCCTCCCATCCAGCCACCTCCGCTCTTCCCTTCATCGTGGCTTGTCAGCCTGCCCTTGGCCTTGGCAAGACTCTGGAAATACCTTAAAGTCTGGGCTGTATTGCAGCATATTGTCTTTGGGACAGCTGTGCTGAAAGTGCTGCTGGGATCAGAGATCTCTCTGCTCTTTATTTGTCCTGCAGCTCTTGGAGGCAGGATGTCCTCCTCAGATGACAAGAAGAACTGCCACAAGCCCTGATGGTTGCTAAGTGGCTGCAAGGTGAGCTGGCCAAATGGGAGAAGATTTGCCCCTGACTTTTTAACAGGGATAATTAGAACATTTGCATAATTCTTGGGCTTAGTTCCACCCCCTCCCCCTCTCACTCCAGCCCCTGTTGTCCTGTTTCTTATTTTTGGAAATTCTTCAACACAGATTGTTAGATGTGGAGTTAGATGATGTTTAATGAAAGCTTGACATTAACAGTTAATGTCAGTGCCTTTCCCTTCTCGGGGATTCCCTTAGCTTGCGGCATGTTCATATCTGGTCGGAATCTTCCTCAATATCTCAAAATTGGGTTTGAGAACTGGATGAACCACAAACCATAACTTATATCTAGCTAGTGCATTTAACAGGGAAATGTATCAAAGTGCTTCACAGGATTTGATTTGATTTATTATTGTCAGATGTATTGGGATACAGTGAAAAATATTGTGTCTTGTGTGCTATGCAGCCAAAACATACCGTTCATGGAGTACATAGGGGAGAAGGAAAAGAGAAGGTGCAGAATATAGTGTTACAGTTGTAGCTAGGGTGTAGAGAAAGATCAACTTAATATAAGGTAGGTCCATTCAAAAGTCTGATGGCAGCACGAAAGAAGCAGTTCTTGAGTCGGTTGGTACGTGATCTCAGACTTTTGTATCTTTTTCCCAACGGAAGAAGGTGGAGGAGAGCATGTCCAGGGTGCTTGGGGTCCTTGATTATGCTGGCTGCTATTCCAAGGCAGCGGGAAGTATAGACAGAGTCAATGGATGGGAGGCTGGTTTACATGATGGACTTGGCTACGCTCACAACCCTTTGTAGTTTCTTGCAGTCTTGGTCGGAACAGGAGCCGTACCAAGCTGTGATACATCTGGAAAAGATGCTTTCTATGGTGCATCTGTAAAAATAGGTGAGAGTCGTAGCGGACATGCCAAATTTCCTTAGTTTCCTGAGAAAGAAGAGGCATGGGTGGGCTTTCTTAATCATAGCGTCGGCGTGAAGGGACCAGGGCAGTTTGTTGGCGATCTGAACACTTAGAAACTTGAAGTCCTTGACCATTCCCACTTCATGTAGGTGTAGTTGATGTAGACACGGGCATGTCCCCACTACTCTCCCTGAAGTTGATGACTATCTCCTTCACATTACTGATATTGAGTGAGAGATTATTATCATTGCACCATTTTACCGGATTTTTTACCTCTTTCCTATACTTTGTCTTGTCACTGTTTGAGATCCGACCCACTAAGGTGGTGTCATCTGCAAACTTGAAAATGGGATTGGAGCGGAATTTGGCTACACAGTCATACATGTATAAGGAGTATAATAAGGGGCTGAGGACACAGCCTGGTGGGGCACCAGTGTTGAGGAAAACCATGGAGGACGTGTCTTTGCCTATCCTTACTGATGTGCAGTGTGTGTGTTCGGAAGTCTAGGATCCAGTCACAGAGGGAGGAGCCGAGCCCTAGGCCACTGAGTTTTGAGATGAGTTTAGCAGGAATAATGGTGCTGAAGGCTGAGCTGTAGTCAATAAATAGGTGTCTTTTTTATCCAGGTGTTCTGGGAGTGTAATAAGGCAATAATTAACACTGAACAAAAGAAAGGGATGTTCGGACAGGCAAGTAAAAGCTTGGTCAAAGAGCATTTTAAAGTATAAGAGAAACATGGAGTAATGGAACGGAGGGAATTCTAACGCTAGTTGCCAATGGTAGAACAAACATGTTGATGGATGTGCAAGATTTTGGAGTTGAAAGGGTGCAAAGATCTTAGAGGGTTTACGAACATAAGAACAAAAGAACTAGGAGCAGGAGTAGGCCATCTGGCCCCTCCAGCCTGCTCTGCTATTCAATAAGATCATGGCTGATCTTTTTGTGGACTCAGCTCCACTTACCCGCCCGCTCACCATAACCCTTAATTCCTTTACTGTTCAAAAATTTATCTATCCTCACCTTAAAAACATTCAATGAGGTAGCCTCAACTGCTTCACTGGGCAGGGAATTCCACAGATTCACAACCCTTTGTGTGAAGAAGTTCCTTCTCAACTCAGTCCTAAATCTGCTTCCCCTTATTTTGAGGCTATGCCCCCTAGTTCTAGTTTCACCCGCCAGTGGAAACAACTTCCCTGCTTCTATCTTATCTATTCCCTTCATAATCTTATATGTTTCTATAAGATCCCCCCTCATTCTTCTGAATTCCAATGAGTATAGCCCCAGTCTACTTCGTCTCTCTTCATAAGCCAACATTCTCAACTCCGGAATCAACCTGGTGAATCTCCTCTGCACCTCCTCCAGTGCCGGTATATCCTTTCTCAAATAAGGAGACCAAAACTGTACACAGTACTCCAGGTGTGGCCTCACCAGCACCTTATACAGCTGCAACATAATCTCGCTGTTTTTAAACTCCATCCCTCGAGCAATGAAGGACAAAATCCCATTTGCCTTTTTAATTACCTGCTGCACCTGCAAACCAACTCCTTGAGATTCCTGCACAAGGACACCCAGGTCCCTCTGCACAGCAGCATGCTGCAATTTTTTACCATTTAAATAATAGTCCATTTTGCTGTTATTCTTACCAAAATGGATGATCTCACATTTACCAACATTGTACTCCATCTGCCAGACCTTCGCCCACTCACTTAGATTATCTATATCCCTTTGCAGACTTTCAGCGTCCTCTGCACACTTAGCTCTTCCACCCATCTTAGTGTCATCTGCGAATTTTGACACACTACACTTGGTCCCTGACTCCAAATCATCTATGTAAATCGTAAACAATTGTGGTCCCAACACTGATCCCTGAGGCACACCACTAGTCACTGTTCGCCAACCAGAAAAACACCCATTTACCCCCACTCTTTGCTTTCTGTTAGTTAACCAATCCTCTATCCATGCTAATACATTACCCGTAACACTGTGCACCTTTATCTTATGTAGCAGTCTTTGGTGTGGCACCTTGTCAAATGCCTTCTAGAAATCCAGATACACCACATCCACAGGTTCCCCATTGTCCAGTGCACATGTAATGTTCTCAAAAAATTCCACCAAATTAGTCAAACATGACCTGCCCTTCATGAACCCATGATGTGTCTTACCAATGAGACAATTTATATCCAGATGTCTCGCTAGTTCTTCCTTGATGATAGATTCAAGCATTTGGGAACTGAAGGAGGTTACAGTGATAGGGAAGGACTAGGCTATGGTGGGATTTGAACACAAGGGTAAGAGTGTTTTTACTAAGGTGTTGGAGGATTGGATATATAGTTCAGTGAGCATAAAGGCAATGATTCAGTGGGATTATGTATGGGTTAAAATACAGACAACAGAATTTCAGATAAACTAAAATCTGTGGATGGTGGAATAGGAGGCTGGCCAGGATAGCATTGGATTACAGAAACAAAATACTATGGATTTTGGAAATCTGAACTGAAAACCGATAAATACTCAACTGGCCAGGCATTGGAGAGGCCAATGTGGAGAGAGAAACAGAGTTAACGTTTCGGGTCAGTGATCTTATATCAGAGGCTCTGATCAAAGATCATTGTCCTTAAACATTGGCTGGACCTATCCGGCTGTTCATACCAGTGGGATCTTCCTGTCCCGCTTCGGCGCACCCCCCACAGGTGCATTCAGTGGGAAATCCCATTGAAAACATTGGGACCAGAAGAGCCCACTGGTGGGCCTTTTGTGATGGGTTGCATGGTAAATCCCACCCATTAACTCTTTCTTTTCTTTCCACAGAGCATTGAAATAGTCATGTTCTGTGTTATATTATTATACCATAATACCTTGGACTATTTCAGACATGAGGCACCAGTCACTTGTAAGGGATTGGGATAAACACTTTGTAGGTTCATTTATTAAGACTAGGTACATGAGAAAAGTTATACATAGGTAGAAAGCATGAAGACATCAGAGCTGTGTATGTTCACTGCTCAAAGCAAAAGTGAAGCTATGACTGGGTCACTTGACACATTTCCCTTATAGTGATGTTATGCTGATGTCCCTTAAAGGCATTTTACAGCATTCCAAGGTAACAAGGGCATGGATGAGCATTTCAGAAGCAAGTAAGCCAAGCTAGGGTAGAAACAAATCCTGCTTTGTACGTGGGAGTAAGTGGTCTCTGATGGAAAGGAAATAGTTTTGCAAGCTCAGCTCAAGGAAAGATAGAACACTGAAGTAATGAGCAGCCTGGTCCAGACTGAGACAAGAGCCATGAAGGAGAATATAATTGGTAGCTGGGGATTAGAGCTTGAGGTGGGAGTTGAAGACAGTTGGTTTTGGTCATCTTAATGCTCAATTGGAAATTGTGGCTTATCCAGGATTGGATGTCAGACAAGTAGCTTGGCAATGCAGGGGTAATGGATGGATCAAGAGAGAAGGTCTTGCCAATACTAAGTTGATATAATGGGGAGAATTTTCCAACCTCCCTGCCGCATACTTAAAGTAAAAGTAAAGTTTATTTATTAATCACAAGTAGTCTTACATTAACACTGCAATGAAGTTACTGTGAAAATCCCCTAGTCGCCACACTCCGGCATGGGCAATTCACCTAAACTGCACGTCTTTCGGACTGTGGAAGGAAACCGGAGCACCTGGAGGAAACCCATGCAAACACTGGGAGAACATATAAACTCCACACAGACAGTGACCCAAGCCGAGAATCGAACCCGGGTCCCTGGCGCTGTGAGGCAGCAGTGTTAACCACTGTGCCACCGTGCCACACTGTGTCGCGGCAGTGGGAGGTGGTGCACTGTTCACTGGTGGCGGGATTCTCTGGTCGCTGTCAGTGGGAATTCCCATTGATGTCACTCCACACTGTTGCTAAACCCAAGGGATGGGTTACACTCACAGTGGGACTGGAGAATCCCACTGGTGTGAATGGCCCGAGAATTCCCCCCAACATCTTTGCCAGTTGACCTTTTCAGTAGGAAATGCAGCTATTGTAATGACTTTGTTCTGGTTTTCCTTTTGTAATAAGTATAACTACTCGATTACCATCAATGTAGGTTAGAGGGATTAGTGGGGAAATATGTCGGGATATGGGGGTAGGGCCTGGGTGGGATTGTGGTCGGTGCAGACTCGATGGGCCGAATGGCCTCTTTATGTGCTGTAGGGATTCTAAGATTCTGAGAATGTTTAAAGTTTATTTATTAGTGTCACAAGAAAGCTTACATTAACACTGCAATGAAGTTACTGTGAAAATCCCCTAGTCGCCACACTCCGGCGTCTGTTAGGGTACACTGAGGGAGAACTTATCATGGCCAATGCACCTAACCTGCATGTCTTTCGGACTGTGGGAGGAAACCGAAGCACCCGGAGGAAATCCACACAGACATGGGGAGGACGTGCAGACTCCGCACAGAGAGTGACCTGAGCCGGGAATTGAACCTGGGCTCCTGAATCTGTGAGGCAGCAGTGTTGACCACTGTGCCACCGTGCCACCCTACACACGAAGATATCACATATTGCAATTTAAGCTCTTGATGCCATGGGGAAGATTCCCAACCCTTTTCTCGGGTGTTTCCAATTCCTGTGAGCCTGCCTGATGCTTGTGACCTGAGGGTGTCGTGGCTGTGAGAGAGCTCAGAAGAGTGCATAAAATAAAGTAATGTAAAAAACTGGACTTGCAAGTTTATAGCAAGAACCCTTTGTGAGGATAGATATTCTGGATCCATTATCACTATTGCTACTATCACTGTTTGGCAGTGGTACCATCACTAAGAAATCCAGCACAAAAACTCTCTTAATTTTCCTCATCAACAAAGAATTTATCAGCAAGTCTGTTCAATTGGAATATTTTCCCTTCTACAGAATTCTCAGCATTTCATGACAAATGCTTTTTCCATTAGAAATTCCTGTCGGGAACACTCTCAAGAGAAATGTTGCTTTTCTTTTTTACTCGGAGTGAAAATTCGTCTTGATCTCTTCATAGTCCATTTGTTTAAGTGAGCATCTTGCCAATAACAGTTATCTGCTTGCCTTTCAAAAAAGATAGTATTATCCTTTGTCACAAAATTGCATCTATAAAAATTCATGCGCTCAGTCTGGTAGTCGTTGGGATGGATGTTTCTGTGTTTAAAATCATTCCATCCAAACAAGTCGTTCATTGTGCTTATCAGCAGGGTCCTCATTATTATACAAATAATCTGTTATTCAGGCTATTCAGAAAAATTAATCGTCAAAGATCATCTGTATATTGAATATTTGGGCCATTTTTTTCTATCGTGTACTGCAATTTATATTTGGATTATTTTATCTTCAGTTGCGTGATTCAAATGGCAATAACTCATTCACAGACACTGATTGGTTTAGATCATCTACATCCCACCTCACAATACTTTTACTATTATTATATAATTTATATTGAATTGTGTGGGATGAGCAGAACTAAATACACAAAACATAAATGCACGCTTTCATTAATGTGACAAACTCATAGCTCTTTCTTTCTTTCAAAGTCTTGTTTAAAAAATTGCCTTCAAGGTCCTGCATGCATCACCATTCTTTCCTTTCCCCCATGTTGGTTTTGTTCATTTAACGTCTCTTAAAGTGCTGCTTCCTTTCTGGGGCACGGCTCATGGGTGCGGACTGTCCATCATCATGCTACATGAATGGGCAGCATGGCGGCAGTGGTTAGCCCTGCTGCCTCACAGCGCCAGGGAGCCGGGTTCAATTCCGGCCTCAGGTCACTGTCTGCGTGGAGCTTACACATTCTCCTCATACCTGCGTGGGTTTCTTCTGGGTGCTTTGGTTTCCTCCCACAGTCCAAGGATGTGCAAGTTAGCTGGATTGGCCATGTTAAATTGCCCCTTAGTGTCAGGGGGACTAGCTAGGGTAAATGCATGGGGTTTTGGGGATGGGGCCTGGGTGGGATTGTGGTCGGTGCAGAATTGATGGGCTGAGTGGCTTCCTTCTGCGCTGAAGGATTCTATGATTCTGTTATCACCATTCCTGCTTCCTTTCTGGGGCACAGTTCGTGGACGCTGACTGTCCTTCATCATGTTATATGAATGATTACCATTCCTACTTCCTTTCTGAGGCACTGTCTATGGATGTTGTCCCATTGGGGATGGGTTCCCTTATGATTCTATTGGGCCAAACATTGGTAGATGGGATTAGGTGGGCGTTCAGGTGCTTCTGATGTGCTGGTGTGGACTCGATGGGCTGAAGGGCCTCTTCTGCGCTGTATGATTCTATGCCGACTGTCCATCATCATGTTACATGAATGATCACTATTCACGAGTGAGCCTTGACAAGTTATCTGATTCTGGATGTATTAAGCTGAATCTTCATCTTCAACATTGGGAGTTGAGTGAAAGGTTAAAACTTTAGCCTCAAACTTGATTCTAACCTGCCTACCCTTGTGTTTAATGGAAATATGATGAGGGGTAAGCAACCCACCCCTTTCCAAGAGGCGGTTTGACAATTTAAAATATTTTACTGGAGCTGGCAGCCTCTGATGTAACTTGCTTTTCAGACATATCCTCAGACTGACTGGGTTCCCAGGCCACAGAAACCTGGCAGCTAAAGGGAGGTGAGAACAGCTTTGGGGAGAAGGTAACCACAGCCAACTGGATGGGTGGGAGAAAAACCCACTGGCAAACCTCGGATTTAGAGATTGAGGCCCTGTTTTTGAAGGTCACCCCAATCTCAAAGTAAAGTTGAAGACCCCCTCCCACCCTCCCAACCCCCTGGTGGCATCAAGGCATCCCATCCCCTTCAAAGTCTCCCCCACACCTCTCCCACTGCAGGCACAACTCTCTCCCCTCATCCATTGGATCCACCCACACATAAGGGAACCCACCCATAATTGGATAACACAAGGGGTCCACCCCTGGCAGTGCCAACCTGACAGTGGCACTGCCAGGTTGGCATTGCCAGGGTGCCAGGGGGCAGTACCAGGACAATGCCCTGCCATTTCCCTCACCATGCAAGGGCTATACTCACCTCCGTGTAGTTTTTGAAAATGAGTAGTGATTCCCGCTGGCGTGAACTCCTAACGATCCAGGAACCAGCAGTGTTAAGCCACGTAATGACATTTAAATGAATTCTAATTCGAGGGAATTAGGTTCATGCCTTTTCTGGGAACCTGATTATGTTGCCAGCAGGATGATCTCAAACTGAGATCTCACTGCTGTAAATCCCGTTATGGTCCTCTCGCAAGAATTAGCAGCCATAACGGGATTTGCGACTGCGCCTAACAGGCCCCGAGAATTGTGCCCTTTGAATATGTTAAAGGCAGAGCTAGATAGATTCTTCATTAATGAGGAGGTGAAAGGTTATTGGGGATTTGGAGGAATGTGGGGTTGAAGTTACAATCAAACCAGCCATGATTTACTTGAATGGCAGAGTAGGCTTGAGGGGCTGAATGGTCTACTCCTGCTCCTTACTTGTATGTTTATATAATGTACTCTATTCTGGGTATTTGTAAGTGTGTTTAGTTTCGAATTAAAATGAGAAAATATTTGTCACTCAGTGCAAGATGTATTTTATCTGTTAAAGCTCAAGCACGTGGATAGAAATAGCATGCTACTGCAGATGAATTGGTTTGTGCTAATTTACTGGAATCTTTGGCCATTTTTAAAGTTGGAACTGAAGCAAGGAATCATGGACCAATCAAATATGTCACTGTGAGTTCAATATACTCTCATTTGTACAGGGGATTATTGTCTGTAGTGTATGTGTGAGGTTCAAGTCTATTGGATGTTGCTTAGTATTGGAGTCCTGGATCAGAACCCCAAGTTA
Source organism: Mustelus asterias (assembly GCF_964213995.1). Taxonomy (NCBI): domain Eukaryota; kingdom Metazoa; phylum Chordata; class Chondrichthyes; order Carcharhiniformes; family Triakidae; genus Mustelus; species Mustelus asterias. The sequence continues at coordinate 37,053,477 of NC_135809.1, read as the reverse complement.
CAGTAGAACACTAGACTAGACTCCAGCAATTTTTCTATTTTTGCATAAATGTGAAGAAAGAAAATTTGCTTCCAGGAATGATTCAACTGACAAAGTCGGGATCTTATATAGGAAAACAAACTTTACTTAATAACACAGTTTAAATATAACTAACAAATGAAGCAACTTAACTATTAATGGTTGAACAATATTTTAAAATGAAAAGAAACAACTTTAATTTCTAACGTATCACTCTTTCAGTTCCAGATAAGCAACATTCCTCTTATAGACTTAAATACTTTAAGTATGGTTAGCAACTATAAATATACTTGCTCCAATGAGTGCAGACAATCTTGAAGCTTTCAGAGAGAAAATGAGTTTCAGAAGCCTGCAAAATCCTTCTAACTTCAACCAGGCTTCGGCTGTAACTGAACTGATTTCTGCAAAAGCTTATTCTTTCAGCACATAAACCACATCATCACATGACTCTGTCAGTCATTCTAATCAAAAATCCCAGGGAAACTTAAGTAAACAAAAGTCCATTAACTTTACTTAACCACTTGCAAGGTTAAAATGAGTAATTACCCTGCTCTCCCAGAATCTAAGTTGCATTCCTTCCAAACATACTGACTGCCTGTAGCATAAAGCTGAATTTTTAAACATTCACCTTAAACACTAAAATATAAAATATATATATATATCCATCTCAATTGTGCTACTAACATCACAATAGCGTCAAATCCATAGAGTTGAGCTGTTTGCACGATACGAACGACCAAGTTGTGTATAATTGTTTGGTTCTAACATGGATTAAACTAAAAGCCGTGTTTTCAATGGACTTTACAAACACTGGCATAGAGTACAAAAGCAAAAAGATTTTGCTGAATCTATATAAAGCAGTTTGACTCCACTGTGACTATGGTTCCAATTCTGGGCACCGGACGAATGTGAAGGCTATGTGGGTCATTCAGAAGAGATTTACTAGAAAGGCTCCAGGGATGAGTGATTGCAGAAAAACTTGGGTTGTTCCCCTGAGAGCCAAGAAGTCTCGGAGTATCAGATGGAGGTGTAGAAGGGTTTAGATAGAATAAATAGAAACAGTTTTCAATTGCAGAAAGATCAATAATGAAATGGCCAAGATTTACCATTGTTAAGTTAGTTGGCAAAAGAAACAGCGGCAATGAAAAGTCTTTAACCAGAGCGGCGAGGATTTGGAATGCACCCCATCTCTGATATCATGGTGGATACAGATGCAGATTAGTGCTCATGAAGAAATTGGAGAACTATGTGGAGAGAAAAAAAATATAGGGAAAGAATAGGCTGGCAGGTGGTGAGAGGGAAGTAGTTGGGCAGATGCTGGTACGACTGACTGGATTTCTTTTGGAAAAAAACAAGTGCAGACTAGGGCGGCACGGTGGCACAGTGGTTAGCACTGTTGTCTCACAGCGCCAGGGCCCCAAGTTGAATTTCAACCCTGGGTGACTCTCTGTGTGGAGTTTGCACATTCTCCCCGTGACTGCGTGGGTTTTTCCCAGGTGCTCCAGTTTCCTCCCACAGTCCAAAGGCGTGCAGGTTAAGTGGATTGACCATGCTAAATTGCCCCTTATTGTCCCAAGATGAGTAGGTTAGGAGGATTAATGAGGCAAATATGTGGGATTAGGGCCTGGGTGGGATGATCTGTTGGAGAGTTGGTGCAGACTTGAAGGGCTGAATGACTTCTTTCTGCACTGTAGGGATTCTATGATTTCTCAGAGGATTTGATGGGCTGATGGCTGAATGGCTATTAAGGGACTGGAAACCTGGAAACAGGAGAAGACTGGGCTATGTTTCCTCTGGTTTAAAATACTGTGGGTGCTGGAATCTGAAACGAAAACAGAAAAAGAAAATGCTGGAAAATCTCAGCAGGTCTGACAGCATCAGTGGAGAGAGAAAAGAACTTCTGATGAAGAGTCATCCTGATGTGAAACGTTGGCTCTATCCTCTTTCCACAAATGCTTTCCGGCGTGCTGAGATTTTCCAGCATTTTCTGTTTTTGTTTTCTCTCCCTGACCCTGCTTGCACCCCAGAGTAGGAGATTAGGATCCCTTCCCCAACAAGAGAGGACCCTTGATATTCAATGGCTATACTATTGCTGAATCCCCCACTATCAGCATCCTTGAGGGTTTACGGTTGACCAGAAACTGAACTAGACTAGCCATGGAAATACTAGGGCAACAAGAGCAAGTCAGGGACTAGGAATCCTGTTGTGAGTAACTTGCCTCCTGGCTCCCCAAAGCTTGTCCACAATCTACAAGGCACAAGTCAGGAGTGTGATGGAATACTCTCCACTTACCTGGATGAGTGCAACTCCAACAATACTCAAGAAGCTCGACAGCATCCAAGACAAAGCAGCCCTCTTGATTGATACCTCATAACAAAAATTCACTTCCTCCAACACCAGTATTATATAATGCCGTTCCTTCGCTGTTGCTGGATCAAAGTCCTGGAACTCTGTCGCTAACAGTGCTGTGGGTATATCTACACTTCAGGTTCAAGAAGGCAACTCACCACCATCTTTTCAAGGGTAGTAAAGAATGGGCAATAAATGCTGGACTAGCCAACGATGACCAGAAGTCATAAATGCATTAAAAACAATCCATCACTGAGACTGACTATAGTGTTCCCATTGCTGTTAAAATACCACCATTTCAAAATCCATGGGTGGAATTCTCCGATTTTGAGACTAAGTTCGGTGGCAGTTGTTGTGGTGGCACATTTCCCGCTGGGCAGAATGGCGGATCTGGCATCGGACTGTGTGCTTGGAATCTATTTAATTATACACAGGTGCATTCCGCTTCAAACTACCTGGTGGGCTGATAGCTGATTGCTTCCCCTTGTCTTTGTCAGGCCACCTACCAGCCTCACCTCCCACCCCACCCCTGGTCAAACTTTGGACCTTTGTTACATTGGCTGTATGGGTCCCACAGCACAGTGCCATCCAAATAGCGTGTGACATCACGGGGAAGGAGACCCCTGTACTCTACAACCACAGAACCAACTCGGCGACACAGAAGGGTCCATGGGACCAGCAGCACGGTGCTGTCCATGAAGGCCAGCTCAGCACAGAGATGGAAGGCAGGAACTGATCTGGCTGGCAGGGTGATGAATAGTGCAGCACGATGGCAGGTAGGCTCTGGATGTTGCACTCACCTCAAAGTCTCTTGTGGACTGAAGACCATCTTGTGCACATCCCTCATTAGCAACTGGGTTTTAGACTGAAGTAATTTCATGTTGGCGTGACATGTGATTTGATTTGATTTGCTACAGTGAAAACTATTGTATTTTGAGCTATACAGACCAATGTATTCAAGAGGCGGCTGGATATAGCACTTGGGGCGAATGGGATCAAAGGTTATGGGGAGAAAGTAGGTCTAGGCTATTGAGTTGGATGATCGGCCATGATCATAATGAATGGTGGGGTAGGCTCAAAGGGCCAAATGGCCTCCTCCTGCTCCTATCTTCTATGTTTCTTTGTTTCTATACCTTTCACAGAGAAGGAAAGGAGAGGGTGCAGAATGTAGTGTTACAGTCATAGCTGGGGTGCAGAGAAAGATCAACTTAATATAAGAGTTAGAGTAGATTTTTAAAAGCATAGAACAAGAGTAAAAGATAGAATTAGAGGGTGTGCTGGGGACAGCTGGCAAGAAGTCTTCACACTCCGGCACCATCTTGAACGCCTCATGGGAAGGCCTGACAGGATGCTGGCGGGCAACTGTTTTAATGAGCATTCATGAGATGCAAATGGCGTTTGTGCCACCTGCCAGTGGGAAGAGCGACCCACTATTGGCCAGCCACTGAGAGAATTACAACATGGTTTTACGCCAGCAACTTTCCGACTCCCGTCAGATTCTCTACTCGCGCCTGTCATCAAAGCTGCCGTGAGCGGGATGGGAGAATTCCATTCCAACTCTTGCAAAGATCTGTTTCTATTTTAGCCTGTCGTTTTCTGTCATCTGTAAATAATGATGACATTGTAAAGGAAATTTCCCTGAGTCCGAGAATGCAATGTAGTGAAACTAACTTGTGTAGTTGAAATTATGCACTGAAGCATTCTGGAGAAGTGACATTGATGTTAATTGAAATCACATTGTCTGGATATCTAATTCTTTTGAATTTTTATATTTCTCTGATGTAGTTGTTACTTAACAAAGGCTTTTAAAGTTTTTTTATTCTTTCATGAGATGTGAATGTCACTGGCAAGGCCAACAATTGTCATTCATCCTAATTGCTCTGGAGAAGGTGGTGATATTGTTGGATACCTGCAGTGAAATGAAGGAAGATTATTGCTGTCTGTCTGCCATTTTCGCACCTGCTGCTTCACCATTTGCACCACAAATCAATTTGCTTTCCTGGTCGGATTCCTCAAAAGTGCCCGAATTGACTTTGGTCGGCTACAAGCTCAGTTTCCCTTCCCAGCCACTGTCTGAGGCTGAACTGGACAGTTTGCAACCTTAGTGTCCAACTTGGGCTGATCATCCAACCCCTTAAACACTCCTCCAGCCCCTTATCCACCCCTCCAGCCCCTTACCCACCCCTCCAGCCCCTTACCCACCCCTCCAGCCCCTTACCCACCCCTCCAGCCCCTTACCCACCCCTCCAGCCCCTTACCCACCCCTCCAGCCCCTTACCCACCCCTCCAGCCCCTTACCCTCCCCTCCAACCCCTTACCCTCCCCTCCAACCCCTTACCCTCCCCTCCAACCCCTTACCCTCCCCTCCAACCCCTTACCCTCCCCTCCAACCCCTTGTCCACCCCTCCAACCCCTTGTCCACCCCTCCAACCCCTTGTCCACCCCTCCAACCCCTTGTCCACCCCTCCAACCCCTTGCCCACCCCTCCAACCCCTTGCCCACCCCTCCAACCCCTTGCCCACCCCTCCAACCCCTTGCCCACCCCTCCAACCCCTTATCCTGTAGGTTAGTTGGATTAGCATGGTAAATCCATGGATTATGGGGATAGAGTGGAAGGGAGTATCTGGATTGGATGCTCTTTCGGAGAGTCAGTGCAGATTTGCTGGGCTGGATGGTGTCTTTCTCTTTTGTCTACAAAGGGGGAGGACAGGATATGGAGGCATCCTGGTTACCAAACAGCACTGAGTTTCTCTTCTAAACTTGTTGTTCTTCCATCAGTGTGTTGAAGCAGATTTCAGCATCCATTTGCAAATCTATATCCATTTACGGGCAGAGATAGGATGGATGGATGGATTCCTGATCGGTAAGGGAATTAAGGGTTATGGGGATCAGGCGGGTAAGTGGTACTGATCCACGTCAGATCAGCCATGATCTTATTGAATGGCGGGGCAGGCTCGAGGGGCTAGATGGCCTACTCCTGCTCCTATTTCTTATGTTCTTATGTTCTTATGTACTGGATTGGAAATCCAGGTGTCAAGGAAATTCTACTAGATCTAGTTGGCTTGGGCAGATGGAGCAACTGAGTGCAATTAATTCACCCAAATGAATAGATTTAATTTATTTTTTAAAACTTCATTTCTGCATACCCTATCTCATTTGCTGATTAATCTTCTTCCGGGCACTCTATTCATTAGGTAATGGAAAAAGATGTGTGTTGTCCTATGGGTAAGGTGCTAAATTGGGGTAAGGCTAACTACAGCCGGATTAGGCAGGATTTGGTGGCTGTTGATTGGGAGAGGCTGTTCGAGGGTAAATCCACATCTGGCATGTGGGAGTCTTTTAAGGAGCAGTTGATAGGACTGCAGGACAGGCATGTGCCTGTAAAGAGGAAGGATAGGAAAGGTAGGATTCGGGAGCCGTGGATAACCAGTGAAATTGTGGGTCTAATCAAAAAGAAAAAAGAGGCATACATGAGGTCCAGGCAGCTAAAAACAGATGGAGCACTGGAGGAATACAGAGAAAATAGAGAAGAACTCAAACAGGGAGTTAGAAGGGCAAAAAGGGGTCACGAAATGTCCTTGGCAGACAGGATTAAGGAGAATCCTAAGGCATTTTATACATACGTTAGGAACAAGAGGGTTGTTAGGGAAAGAATCAGACCTCTCAGGGACAAAGGAGGGGAATTATGCTTAGAACCAAAGGAAGTAGGAGAGATCCTAAATGAATACTTTGCATCAGTATTCACAAAGGAGAGGGACATATTGACTGGTAGTGTCTCAGAGAGATGTGTTGACCCATTAGAAAAAATCTCAATTACAAGGGAGGAAGTGTTAGGTTTTTTAGAAAACATTAAGACAGACAAATCCCCAGGGCCAGATGGCATCTATCCTAGACTCCTCAGGGAGGCAAGAGATGAAATTGCTGGGCCTCTAACAGAAATCTTTGTCTCTTCGCTGGACACAGGTGAGGTCCCAGAGGATTGGAGGATAGCAAATGTGGTCCTGTTATTTAAGAAGGATAGCAAGGATAACCCGGGTAATTATAGGCCGGTGAGCTTGATGTCCGTGGTAGGGAAATTGTTGGAGAAGATTCTTAGAGATAGTATATATGCGCATTTAGAACTGAATAATCTCATTAGCGATAGACAGCATGGTTTTGTACGAGGGAGGTCATGCCTCACAAATTTGGTTGAGTTTTTTGAGGAGGTGACAAAAACGATTGACGAGGGAAGGGCCGTGGATGTCATCTATATGGATTTTAGTAAAGCGTTTGACAAGGTCCCTCATGGCAGGCTGATGCAAAAGGCTAAATCTCACAGGATAAAAGGTGAGCTAGCTAGATGGGTGGAGAACTGGCTTAGCCACAGAAGACAGAGGGTAACAGTGGAGGGGTCTTTTTCCAGTTGGAGGTCTGTGACTAGTGGTGTTCCGCAGGGCTCTGTACTGGGACTTCTGCTGTTTGTGATATACATAAATGATTTGGAGGAAGATGTAGCTGGTGTGATCAGTAAGTTTGCGGACGACACAAAGATTGCTGGAGTTGCAGATAGTGATGAACATTGTCAGAGAATACAGCAGGGTATAGATAGGCTGGAACATTGGGCGGAGAAATGGCAGATGGAATTTAATCCAGATAAATGCGAAGTGATGCATTTCGGTAGATCTAATGTAAGGGGGAGCTATACAGTAAATGGCAGAACCATCAGGAGTATAGACGCACAGAGAGACCTGGGTGTACAAGTCCACAGATCCTTAAAGGTGGCAGCACAGGTGGAGAGGATGGTCAAGAAGGCATATGGCATGCTTGTCTTTATTGGACGGGGCAGAGAATATAAAAGTTGGCATATGATGTTGCAGCTGTATAGAACGTTGGTTAGGCCACATTTGGAATACTGCATCCAGTTCTGGTCGCCACACTACCAGAAGGACGTGGAGGCTTTGGAGAGAGTACAGAAAAGGTTTACCAGGATGTTGCCTGGTATGGAGGGTCTTAGCTATGAGGAGAGATTTGGTAAACTGGGGTTGTTCTCCCTGGAAAGACGGAGGATAAGGGGCGACCTAATAGAGGTGTATAAAATTATGAAGGGCATAGATAGGGTGAACAGTGGGAAGCTTTTTCCCAGGTCGGAGGTGACGAACACAAGGGGTCACGGGTTCAAGGTGAGGGGGGGCACGGTTCAACACAGATGTCAGGGGGACGTATTTTACACAGAGGGAGGTGGGGGCCTGGAATGCACTGCCAAGCAAGGTGATTGAGGTGGACACGCTGGGATCATTTAAGACTTATCTAGATAGCCACATGAACAGACTGGGAATAGAGGGATACAAACGAATGCTCTAGTTGGGCACTTGAGCGGCGCAGGCTTGGAGGGCCGAAGGGCCTGTTCCTGTGCTGTATTGTTCTTTGTTCATACTCTAATTACCTGGAAATATTCAATGTTGGCCTCTCTTTTAAACAAATTTGTCTGATTTTATGGTTCTATTACCAAGTCCACCTATTTCGAACTCAATAACATTTCCAATCCTTCTCCCTGCTTCAGCTCATCTGCCCCTGAAACTCTCACCCATCCGTTTGTCATCTCCACTCTTAGCTATTCCAGAGCTTTCCCCGCTGGCCTCACATCATCCAAGCATTGTGAATTTGTGCTGAATCAAAACCCTGTTACCCACATTCTAGTTTGGATCATCTGTTGCTCTTACACTTGCTGACCTACATTGAGTTCTGGTTTGGCAGCGCTGCAGATTTAAAATTCATATGCTAGTGTTGAAAATCCCCCCATGGCCTTGGCCTTCCCTATATCTGTAACCTCCACAGCGTAACACTCCTCTGAGATCTCCATTCCTCCAAAACTGCCATGTTAGGCATCTCCAGTTTCCATGTCCCACCATTGTTGGCCGTGTCCTCAGCTACCTGAAATTCCACCCCTGCACCTCCCTGCCTCCTTATCTTGCTCTCATTCTTTAAAATGCTCCTAAAACCTACTGCTTTGTTCAAGTATTTTGGTCATCTGCCCTAATATCTCTATATGTGACTCAGTGCCAAATTTTGTCTGACCGCACACCTGATTTTCACAATGTTAAAGGCACTATATAAATGCAAGATTTTGTTATTCCGTTTGCAATTACTACTTAAACCAGCAATTCCATGGCATTAGTGAAGAACCTATGCCAAAGCGAGATCATTTCTCTCCCTTGCCAGCTGTGAGGATGTCAACAGGAGGGGCTGGACCTGTCTGGCATCACCTCATGGGACTTATCCTTCTTCCCTGGGAAAAGATCATGAAATCTTAAGTTCTAACTAGATATAAAGTATTAAAAAAATAAGGAAACATCTCAGATGTAGTCTAAAGACACCTTGCTAAACCACTGTGGCATAATGTTTCTGAGAATTGCCTTGAGGTTTTTCGGGAGTGCTGAGGACTTGATGTCCCAGACACCTGCCAACAACAAAATGGAGATGTCCTACTTGGCTCAAACATTCCAAAGAAGCTGCTATTTGCTTCTGATGAATTGCTCCCATCTTCCCAAAGCAACTAGATCCAGTGAAACTTGCTTGGCACCTGGTTTTCCAGTCTAGTACATCCTATCCATGCCTGTAAATGGATTTAGATTGGCGTATCTGCTTCAACAGACTCATGGAAGAAAGACAAGTTTAGGCAAGAAACTCAGTGCTGTTTGGTAGCCATGATGACTCCGTATCCTGTCCTCCTCTTTGTAGTCGCAGGTGTTATTTTAACTTCAGTAGGGTAAACTATGGGTGACCGCCAGAGAAATTGAAAGTATGTGATGGAGAAAATAGGCTGGTGATTCATTAACACCCGGTTTACACTCTAATTGTGAATGTTATAACTGTAACACAGGTTGAGTCATTAGTCATCAGATGAAGAGTCAACAGAGGTAACGGGGAACACAAAATGGCAGAAAGACACAGAAGATCAGGCCATAACTGCAGAGAAAGGAAAAAGAGTGCTAATGTTTCAGCTGTAATCCTTTATCCGATTGGATGATATTATAGATGATCATCTTATAAGAGGAAACAAAGTAAGGGAATGGCAGTGGGGTGATGGGGATTGGGGAGGTGTGGAAACACATGCAACAATAACTTATAAATATAAGTGCCTTTAATGTCATAAAATATCCTAAAGAGCTTCAAAGGAGTGTTATGAGGCAAAATTAAACACCTAATCACACAGGAGGCATTGGCCGGAATTCTACCGCCTCACCCGCCCCAGAATCGGGACAGGTGAGCCTCGCAGAACCGCATTCTCCGTTGGCCTCGGGCGGGATCGTACAAGTCCCGGGCAGGCGAGGTGGTGAAATTCCAGCAATTGGGCGGGATTTTCCAGCCGTGTTCGCCCCAAAGCTGGGAATTCCAGCCCAAGGTCAACGGACCTTTGCATGGTCCGTCCCTGCCCGCTCCGATTCCTGTGACGGGCGAGACGGGAAAATTCCGCTCTCTAGGTCAGAATATCGAAAACCTGGTCAAAGCGGTAAGTTTTAAGGAGGTTTTTGAAGGAGGAGAGAAAATTAGAAAGACCAGGAGGTTCAGAGAGGGAATCCCAGCACTTAGAACCTAAGCAGATGAAAGTGCGGACACCACTTCTGGAGTAATTAAAATCAGTGATGTTATAGAAGCCAGGATTAGATGGGTGCAGATATCTTGGTGGGTTCTGGTGCAGGCGAAGATTACAGAGATAGAGAGGGATTTGAAAACATGAGAATATTAAGATCAGGGTGTTTTTTGACCAGGAACTGATGTAGCCCAATGTGTACAGGAAGTTGGGGAAGTGAAACTTAGTACGAATTTGGACACAGGTAGCACAGATTTGGATGATGTCAGGGTTACGGAGGATAGATTTTAGGAGACCAGCCAGGAAGTGTGTTAGAATAGTTACACCTTGAAGTAACAAAAGGCACGATCGAGGATTTCCGCAGCAGATGGGTGAAGCGGGGTGATGTTATGCAGGGGAAATCCTGTTTTTGTGATGTATAAGAAAGGGAAAAGAATGAACTGGAAAGTGATGAGGTGGAGAACAGGAGGTGGTTAAATGACTAAATTGATTTAAAAATAAGGCATGACGAGAGAAATTATAGATGAACCAGACTGTGAAAGTGTGAATAGATAAAGCATATTAACTAAATTGAAAAGTGAAGCATGAAAAGCTGGCAAAGCAGAACAGGCTACTGTAACCCAGGAAATTGTTGGAGAAAATGGCAGTGTTTCCAACATTTCTGTTTTTAATTGGTTTCCAGAATTTTCTCTTCTCTTCTTCTACTGCATCAAGAAAGTCTTCACGGCGGAGGACCTGCTGAGTAATTTTCTGATTCTATTCTCACGGAGCCACCAATGATTGGGAAGATCTTTCGCAAATGCAAATTGTAGAGCAAGTCATTTGTCTCATTGTATGATGTGATCAAAACAGATCCCGATGAGGGATATACTTTTTAACTGGCAACTGGAGCTATGTTTGGGCGGGAGTGGGAGGGGGTTCAATCCCAAAACGAACAGCAAGCATGTTGGAAACCTAATGTCAACCCACTCACTGTTGGCTTTTATCAGGGTGCATTTGGAAGGGTACTGGGACCCCTGTGGAAATGTTGAGTCCGTAATTTAAATATACTAAGAAAGTTAATTCAGACTTGAACCCAACATTCTGCCTTTGATGACCATGCATGGGTTTCTAAGCTGTGTGAAACTTATCAGGATCAACAATGTGAAAGGATAGCGGAACATTCACTACTCTGTGAAACTGACAGGCTGGAAAGTCTTTAAGGAGTGAAATTGGACAGTGGCTTCAGTTAGTGGTGACAGCAAATCAGTGCCACGTAGTGTTAATGTGATTTCTAATTCTATCGTCAGGTGTCTGGGAGCAGACCTCCATCACCCCATCATCAATGAGCATACACTCCAGCCTCCATCAACCTCCAAGGCCAGTGGACAGGGTGGCTATTTCTCGAGGGCAAGCCCACCCCCCTCCTCCCCCTATTCCACCCAGTTCTCTGTCTCCCTTTGATGTTCTGCATTCCCTATTTTCTTGCATCCAGAGAAAGAAGAGAAGTGAGACAGTGAGAAATGGATTGTGTGGAGGATGGAATGACATTTGTGGAAAATGGCTATGAGGGATGACTGTGAGATGGTCATAAGATGAGGGTGAGTATCAATGCTTGCTGTTCAGATGGAGACGTGAGGAGGTTCCGTAAGAGTCAACTAAGTGAAGCTATAGGATGTGTTGACCTAAAAAGTGCTGTACACGTGAATTCTGGGAAAGTCAGAGGGCCTGATTTTACCATCACGTTGCGCCTGTTTTCAGGTGTGAAAACTTGGTAAAGTCCGGCGTGAGGTGAGTGGCACGATCCGTGCCCGCCTCTGCACCGGTTCCCCCTTTACCAAGGCCTGAAACTGGCCATGATCTGGACCATACCCGAAATGGGCGTGACGGCCATTTAAATGCATTTGCATGCATCTAAATTGACTTAAAGGGCTGCAAGCCCAACCTTACCGGCACTTCCCCTTTACCACCGCGTTCAACCATCCAGAATTGGAGCGAAACAGACATGCTCCACAAAAGTCCGATTTGGGCACTCCAGTTAGTGAGGAGATAGGTGCCTAGCATCCGATAGCTCTCTGCTTGAGATCGGTGGGGGTGGGGGGGAATGTAATGTTGTAATGGAATGGAATAATGTTGTGGGGATGAGGCAATGTCTGTGGGGGCAAGGGGGAGGCATTATCCGGCCTGGGAGGGATATGGCAGGGGAGCAGCATTCTATCTTTTTTTCTTGATGCATGTGCAGTTGGAGGCGCTGATCGGAGCTGCAGGGTTTCGGGCACGTTAAGCCCCGCCCACAGGATTGTGCAGCGCGATTTGGAATCACTGATATTTTTGCAGGCAGACTGTGTATGGGGGTGCCTGAGAATGGGTCAAAAAGTTGGATCTGAAACACTCCCAAGTCTGCCCAGCACTTAGAATCAAAATGGTAAAATAGGGCCCAGAGTGTTGGTTTGGCACCTGTAGGCACCTGTGAGAGACTAAGTTGGTTATGATTATATTCATTGGAGTTTAGAAGAGTGAGAGGGGATCTCATAGAAACTTATAAAATTCCAACAGGATTAGACAGGGTAAATTCAGAACGAATGTTCTCAATGGTGGGGGAGTCCAGAACTAGGGGTCAGCGTTTGAGCATAAGGGGTAAACCTTTTAGGACTAAAGTGAGGAGAAATTTCTTCACCCAGAGAAAGGTGAATCTGTGCATTCACTACCACAGAAAGTAATTGAGGTCAAAATATTGTGTCATTTCAAGAAGAAATTAGCTACAGCTCTTGGGGCTAAAGGGATCATGGGATATGGGGGAAGGTGAGATTAGGATATAGATTTTGATGATCAGCCATGATCAAAATGAATGGCGGAACAGGCTCAAAAGGCTGAATGGCCTACTCCTTCTACTTTCTATTCTGTTATGCCACTCACTTTACCTGTCCTCCCGAGGTCATTGAACCTTCTGTATGGAAGGTTTGTGGCACTATACTCCTGTTGTTCAATCCCCCCAGCTACTTCCAGCCTTACCCTCTGAGGGGATGGAATTTTATGACCCCTTCACAAAGTAGGTGGGACTGGGGCCGGGAAATGTGGCAAGCAGTTTAAAAAGTCTACTGATTTTGTCTGGACTGGAAAATCCCACCAGTGGTAGGGGCCGGAAAATCCTGCCCTTGGTTTAAGAGACCGGCCTCTTCATAGAATCCCTACAGTGCAGAAGGAGGCCATTCAGCCCATCGAGCCTGCACCAACAATCCCACCCAGGCCCTATCCCCGTAACCCCACGTATCTATCCTGCTAGTTCCCCTGACACTCGAGGCAATTTAGCATAGCCAATCAACCTAACCTGCACATCACTGGAGTGTGGGAGGAAATCGGAGCACTCGGACGAAACCCATGCAAACACGGGGAGAACATGCAAAGTCCACACAGGCAGTGACCCCAGGCTTGAATTGAACCTGGGTCCCTGGCGCTGTGAGGCAGCAGTGCTAGCCACTGTGCCACCGTGCCGCCCATCCTTTGGAAGTGACATGTCACGGTGGGCCCTCAATACCTGATGCAGGACCTCCAGAGAAGAGGCTTTGAATCTGGGAGAGGAGGAGTGTGGGGTTATGGGGGTGGGGGTGCGCACAGCTTTTCCATGTCTCGCTTCTAACCTTCAGCTTAAGTCTCAGAAATCTATCTGAAATACAGCCATTCTGACTCAAGTTGAAGATTCAACCACCTAGTTAGACAATGTTGTTGCAGACAAGGGCTGAATTGCAGACCACAGGGCAGCTTAGAGTAACAACACCTGCGAGAAGATCTCAAACCCAAATGCAACAAACACCATTGAAACACATCTGAGGAATGTTTCCATGAATCATCAGAGTCATTATAGCCCAGCCTGCAAGATAAGATAAAAGCTGATTTTAACATGCTTGGAAATACATTAGGGACAGGCACTAAAGTGGGAGTTGGAGACAAGACCTCCCAGCAGTACAACAATCTCCATACATAGAAACCGTTGTAGAACACAATCTCCAGGAGCAAGAGCACAGGAAGAGGTAGATAGCACTGCCAACCCCTTCTCAACCACTGCCTTTGGACAAGTGGCAGGAAGAGTATGGTAAAGTATAAAACATCTGAGAAAAGACCACTACATCTGTAAGGCATAGACATTGAGCACTCTGAAATTACACTGAGCTTCTCAGGCATCCTCGCTGAGACTTGTACAACTATTTCTTTTAATAGGTCCTCACTTAGAAGTAGTGCGCTCAAATGAACATAGTGCATTAAGTACATTATTAGTTTATGATAAACAGCTGGACAGCACACCCTTGCATTACATGAAGGGTATTGGAGCTGATTTTTCAAGTTGGTGCTTCTGGTGGGCTGTTTTATTGGCGTGCAGCATGCACTGGATTTTCAGCTGCAGGATTTCAGTTGGCCTTTTCAGCCTGCCATTCTCTAACGGAACAAAAATGAATAGTCATAAACTTGCAGGATGTGGGGACTCGAGCTTTGAATTCACATTGTCAGCAGCTTAGCTTCATGCAGTTATCTGCATTATGCACAGACGCTTGCATCAGTTAAAAAGTAAACAAGTTCGGCAAACTTACATCAAACGCTTCACATCAGTAAGACAACAAACAAGTTCTGCGAACTTTGAAAATAGTATTTTGTTCATGAACCTGACAGCAGATTCAATTTTAGAGATTAACTCAGTGGCATGTTTGTGGTGGGCTGCATTGAACATCCAATAAAGAGTGAATACAAAAAACACAATTGTTTCTTCCTCAATAAAGAAATGTCCCAACTTCCCTGTAATCATCAATGCGTGCCAATTATATGTGGTGCCAGTCTAGTTAGCTCTCTGACTGAGCTAGTAAAGTTTATTTATTAGTCACAAGCAAGGCTTACATTAACACTGCAATGAAGTTACTGTGAAATTCCCCTATTCACCATATTTGGGCACCTGTTTGGGTCAATGCACCTAACCAGCACGTCTTTCAGACTGGGAGGAAACTGGAGCACCCGGAGGAAACCCACGCAGACACGGGGAGAACATGCAAACTCCACACAGACAGTCACCCAAGCTGGGAATTGAACCCGGGTTCTGTGAGGCAGCAGTGCTAACCACTGTGCCACCGTGCCGCCCTAATCTCAACAAGTAACTATGATGCTTACATGAGCAAAGTAAAATCAACGCACATTATTTACAAGTGGAGTTTAAATTTGAGAACCGCCCATGCAAACTTCGTGCTCTCAATAAGTCTTATGTTAATTACAATGGAGTTGGGCAGGAAAGTTGTGATTTGGAGCCCCCCCTGTTTGCCCAGGAGGCTGTTTTATAACCAGCCCATACCTACAGCTTGTCAGCTGAAGGCGGCTTTCACCACCAAAAAGCACCAGTCTCCTAGCACTTTAAATTTTAATTTTAATTATCTGGGAACTGGCAACAAGCAAAAGGTCAGAATTAGTGCACACTTGTGGGCCTGCCATTGGGAATGGTGTGCCATGGTTAAGATTCCACCCTACGCGTGGTCCACAAGTCCCGATCTTCGAGTGCCCACATTTTGGAGGGTGAATCACTGGTATGACTACCTGGCAGGAAAATATTGACAGAAACAGATGTCAGAAGCTTGTAGCTACACAGCTGACTGTTGACCTCCAGGGTCTTCTGACAGCTGTTGAAAACTGCAGCCAAAGATCTGAAAGGTCAGTCAACTTTCCACCGGTCTTCTTTGCTTTCCTGCCTGTCCCTCTCAAGCCCTTCAGTCGGATGGGGTCCCAGATGCCACGCCAAAAGTTGGCTTCTTCAGGAGGCTCTTGATAAGTGAAATAGGAAAACCATAAGGTCATAAGATGTAGGAGCAGAAGTGGGCCATTTGGCCCATCGAGTCTGCTCTGCCATTCAATGAGATCATGACTGATCTGATATGATAATCCTCAACTCCATTTTATCCCTATAATCCTTGATTCGCTTACTGATTAAAAAATTGTCTGTCTCAGCCTTGAAATACTTAATGTTCCAGCCATTACAGGCTTCTGCGGTAAAGAACTCCACAGATTCAGTACCCTCTGAGAGAAGAAACTCCTCCTCATCTCTGTCTTAAATGGGCGACCCCCTTACTCTGAGATCATGTCCTCTAGCCTTAAACCCTTCCACAAGGGGAAACAACCTCTCAGCATCCACCCTGTCAAACCCCCTGACAATCCTGTATGTTGCAATAAGGTCACCTCTCATTTTTCTAAAATCCAATGAGTACAGGTCCAGCCTACCCAACCGCTCATAAAAAAAATCCCTCCATAACCGGGATCAACCTAGTGAACTATCTCTGTGCCTCCAATGCTAATATATATTTCCAGAGATAAGGGGACCAAATCTGTTCATTGCATTCCAGGTGTGGCATAACTAGTGCCGTGTATAGTTTTAGCAAGACTTCCCCATTTTGTACTCCATTCTCTTTGAAATAAAGGCCAGCATTCCATTTGCCAGGAACAACATTGCTTCTGCCATTTCCATGGGTGTTCCTGGCCTAATGTAAGCACGTGGCCCAGTTTGCTCCTCTGCGGAAGTTGCAGGAATGCTGGGATTAAGTAGAGGACTGGGAGGTCCCGCGTCATTGGCCCCCATCCATAATTTTTGTCAGCTCCTGGGGAATACCTGAGTGTTACTGACAAGGAAATTCAGCTCATGCTGCAAGAATTTACTGAAAGGTTTATTCTTCACACAGCGCCTGCTCTTCTTCTGACCACCGGAACCCTGGCAACTGCTCCTACTGTTTTAACACCAACTTTAAATAATTAAAGAGAAAATAATGTGATGTGGGAATGATGTAAGTTGTGTGTAAATCAGCATCATCCACATTAATTACTATTTAACACAAACAGAAACGTCAAGGCACGCTTCTGCACTATTGTGCATTAGGAATATAGACACTAAAATTCCTCAGCATTTTCAATGCAAAAATCATGCAGTGTGGGGAGAAGAATTTGGACTAAAGCCTGGTTTTGCTGGGGGATTCATCTCTTTCCATCCATGATCTAAAATCAGGGTGTTTCTCGCAACCCCTCTCCTCCCATTATGAAGACATTGAATGAGATGGGAATGATGGTAGGAGCTTTCTGTCGGAAATGTGCATGCTTCCACCTCCTTTTTCCCAGTAGACGTGTGTGAGCAGCAGGGTGGGAAGGAAAGTATAATTTTAAGTTAAGGACGGCATGGTGGCACAGTAGTTAGCACTGCTGCCTCACAGCACCAGGGACCCCGGTTCAATTCCGCCCTCGGGTCACTATCTGTGTGGAGTTTGCACGTTCTCCCCGTGTCTGTGTGGGTTTCCTCCGGGTGCTCCCGTTTCCTCCCACAGCCCAAAGATGTGCAGGTTAGGTTGATTGGCCATGCTAAATTGCCCCTTAGTGTCAGGGGGACTAGCAGGGTAAATATGTGGGTTTGCAAGAATAGGGCCTGGGTGGGATTGTGGTCAGTGCAGACTCGATGGGCCGAATGACCTTCTGCATTGTAGGGATTCTATAAGTTGGGTTGAATCAGGTATCAGACTTTGACTTGAGGAGGGAGAAGCAAAAATCTATCACTATGAACTAAGGAGCTTGAGAGGGGAGAGTGGAAGCGACCTTTTGCTTGCATGTGTTCAAGGCTGAAATAGATAGTTTTTAATCAGCAAGGGAATCGAAGGTTATGGGGATAAGGTGGGGAGGTGGAGCTGAGGATTATCATATCAGATCAATCATGATCTCATTGAATGACAAAGCAGACTCGATGGGTTGAATGGCCCATTTCTGCTGCTACATCTTATGGCCTTATGACCTTCCTATTTCACTAATTGAGAGCCTCCTGAAGAGGCCAACTTTTGGCCTGGCATCTGGAACCCTCTCGGATTGATGGGCTTGAGAGGGGCACAAAATGGGTGAGATTTTGTGATGCGCACTTAATGACAAGGATTACAGGCATGAACTTTTTTTGTGGTTAATGCATCATTATGATTTAAGGACAAGCAGTCAGCTAATCACGTAAGTTATTGATATGCCTCATGCTAGGGCCATATCTGGTTGGATACTTATTATTAAAGGCAGCTTGCAGCAATCTGTTTCAGTGCCACACACAAAGTCACAGCTTTATTTTTACAAACTAACAAAGTTTGTAGTACAGAATGAGACAATTTGCCAATTGCATTTGTGTTTGCTCTCTGCTAGAGCAAGCTAAAATTAATCTCATTGCTGTACTTTGTCCCCATATTCTTCTGTATTAAAGATATTTCTAAATCTCCATTAAAAGATACATTTATTGCTGCTTCAACCACAAAGCGTTCCATTCTAAAACAACCCTTTGTGTAAAGGCATCTCTTCCAACCCCTTTTCACAGTGCTAATTTTAAATTGATAACATTTCATCAACTACCAGAATTCATCCTATTAAAGCACTTAATCATTTAAAAAAGAACTATTACATTTCCTCCTAGTCTCCTCTATTCCCATGGAAATAATCCCAGTGTCTCATGTTTCTGCTCATAACTGTAACTGTCAGCATCCTGGTAAATCTATATTGTAAATTATCTATGGATTTAGTGACTTTTTTTAACAGTGGAGTTTCCAAAATGCAAACAATACTCGAAGCGTGGATTAATCGTTACCTTATACATTACTCCTTTACTCTACTTTGACTATTTCTAGAACTCAAAATGCAATTGGTCATTTTTGTATCTTTATTTACCTGAGTTGTTGTTGTCAGATTATTATAGGGGAATGTTGACCTTGTGTGCTCATGTATGAAGGGTGATTGGAAATTAATAATGAAGTCAACGGAAATAAAGATCATGAAATACGTAAAAACAAATCAAATTTGCTTTCACCCATTTTAGACCATCGCACTTACTCAAAATGCCCTGCTTTCTAGTTGCGGCACAGTGATTAGCACTGCTGCCTCACAGCACCAGGGACCCAGGATCAATTACCGACTTGGGTCACTGTCTGTGCGGAGTCTCACGTTCTCCCTGTGTCTGCGTGGGTTTCCTTCGGGTGCTCCATTTTCCTCCCACAGTCTGAAAGACGTCCTGGTTAGGTGCATTGACCGTGCTAAATTCTCCCTCAGTGTCCCCGAACAGGCGCCGGAGTGTAGCGACTGGGGGATTTTCATAGTAACTACATTGCAGTGTTAATGTAAGCCTATCTATGACACTATTAAATAGACTTTAAACTTTTCCAGGTTCATCCATACCATTTCAGCATTTTGCACTCCCCATTTTTCCTCTCAAAATGCATTAACCCATGAGTTAAATTGTAAGTACCGCCAGACTGCCTAATCCATTAATCGCTCCCAGTCCTCCTGAGGTACTTCACAGTCATCCTCAAGGTTTGTGAAATCAACTACCTTTTTTCTCATTGGCAGGCTTAATGGTCCTGTTGCAGCATCAAGCTTTGTAACACGGCATTGCGCTCTGCCTATTGAATAGGGACATTCCCTTCAGGAATACTAGACTCAAACACTTGCTTGAGCAATATCTGCCTGCTTGGCATCTCTCTTTTCATGGTCTGACCCCTGCCAGTTGTACACTCCTCAAACTAACCCAAGAACTGCTGCATTCCATGGTAAGAAGCCAACCATAGATCCTTTGCATAGGTTTAGCCATAAAACCTTTGTCAATGATTCCGGAGAGCAAAGCTCCCTAACTTTACAATCGGGAACTGCAGTATTCTTTTCCTTCATGTCTCCCTCCTCCTGAGAGCAAGTGCCTAACACATCATTCAGTGATATTGTCTCTTACAAACTATCTGGTGGACCCTGAATGCTAGACTGATGTTTGGTAGGGACACAGTGCACAATGATGTTTCTGGATCTTGTTTCCAGCTCACTAGGCTGAATTCTCCCAAAATGTTTGTCGGTGAGAACAGTGGAATGATCTGGTGTTTCCGGTGCGCTCCACACTGCAATCCTCCCACATACAGTCGCTTTTCTTGAGAGTTGGGAATTTCGCGCCAGTACTGTGTGTGTGTGTGTGTGTGTGTGTGTGGGGGGGGGGGGGGGGGGGGAGGGGGTCTTAAACATACCAGGCCCAGCTTCAGAGTGCTTGGGTGCCGTTTCGCAAGGGTGCCCGATCTCACAGTGCACTGGGAGATCCCTTCCTTTCCCCATGGACATCGGACCACCATGTCCCCATTGGCAGCATGTTCCTCCAAATTCCCCCTTCCCCTTCACTGACATGGGTCACCCACATCAGGACATGGGGGCTCTCCCGATGGGCCCCATGCCTGATAATGGGGCTTATTTAGTTACAAGACATTTTTCCTCGTCCAATACTGCATGTCAGAAAAGCAGTCTAATAATTTGAAAACACAGGAGTAGTTGTGAGAGGTGGCAATGAGGTAGAACTAAGAATGGCATTGTTTTCTCCAAAATGTCACGAATAGTCAATAGAATTGTAGAATCGTTGAATCCCTACAGTGCAGAAGGAGGCCATTTGGGCCCATCGAGACTGCACCGACCACCAACTCCACCCAGGCCCTATCCCCATAACTCCATGTATTTACCCTGGCTAGCCCCCCTGACACAAAGGGGCAATTTTAGAATCATAGAAATCATAGAAACCCTAGAGTACAGAAAGAGGCCATTCAGCCCATTGAGTCTGCACCGACCACAATCCCACCCAGGCCCTATCCCCATATCTACCCACTAATCCCTCTAACCTACGCATCTCAGGACACTAAGGGCAATTTTAGCATGGCCAATCAACCTAACCCGCACATCTTTGGACTGTGGGAGGAAACCGGAGCACCCGGAGGAAACCCACGCAGACACGAGGAGAATGTGCAAACTCCACACAGACAGTGACCCAAGCCGGGAATCGAACCTGGGTCCCTG
Organism: Mustelus asterias; assembly: GCF_964213995.1. Classification (NCBI taxonomy): domain Eukaryota; kingdom Metazoa; phylum Chordata; class Chondrichthyes; order Carcharhiniformes; family Triakidae; genus Mustelus; species Mustelus asterias. The sequence goes on along the minus strand of NC_135809.1, from coordinate 37,032,721 downwards.
GCATTGTGAGGCAGGAGTGCTAACCACTGTGCCGTTGATGAAGAGTAATGTGATTCTTTCATATTCCTCCAAAGTGAGTTTCCCTCTTCTCCCTGACTTTCTAAACCAGCACCTTCATCTTCTCATCAGCGAACTTATTTAAACAAATTTCATTTGTGCCTTTGACACCATTCCTTCAAAGCTTCCAATACTTTCCTATGTTGTTTCTTCTCCAGATTACTCATTGATTTCCTCCCTACTGCATCCAATTATGATTCCTCCTGCTCCTCCTTTATCTTTTTATACCTCTTATTCAACTTCAGCCACAAGCTTTCAAGAAACTCTCCAGCTGCATGGAATCAGAAGAAACAGCAGGACTCTAAAACCCTGCTGGATCCTATGATTTCTGTCTCTCTTAGCATCTGTGCCCAGTCACCGTGGGGTCTCCTTTAGGACTCTACTCTTGCTCATGTGCCTCGTTCAACATCTCGCTTATTCTTTGAAGATTTATTTAGAGAAATATCTTTTGCTCTTAGATGTATTATAGATGGGTTTGTGCTATCAAATACCTGGTCCCATGGATAACACATCAATAGTTGAATGATTCCTTGGTGTGAATTTATCAATACAAAATGCTGAACTTCTGTGAGCCAATTGGTAAAGGAGGAGACCTGAAGTCAATCTTTACTGAGTTTTAGCATGATTCACAAAGTGAGACATTACTAATATACAGTCCCTAACTCTACAACCCACCACTAGTGTCAATAAGTGTATGTGTACCTCTTTTGATAATAATAAACCCTTTAAGTGCCCCATGTAAAAGAGGCATAATTAGCTTACTGTAATCGTAGAATCATAGAATCCCTACGGTGCAGAAGGAGGCCATTTGGCCCATCAAACCAAATTCTGCTTCTATACTTTATGGTTTTGTGGAGCCTGCACCGACAACAATCCCACCCAGACCCTATTCCCGTAACCCCATATATTTATCCCACTAATCCCCCTGGTACTAAGGGGCAATTTAGCTTAGCCAATCAACCGAACCTGCACATCTTTGGGCTGTGGGAGGAAACGGGAGCACCCGGAGGAAACCCACGCAGACACGGAGAACGTGCAAACTCCACATTGACAGTGACCTGAGGCCGGAATGAACCTGGATCCCAGGCGCTGTGAGGCAGCAGTACTATCCACTGTGCCACCGTGCTGTAATGAAAACAAAATCTTTAAATAATCTTATTAAATTAAAATGTCATTCCCAGTGTTGATGGTGCACTCCAGCCCATAGCCATAGGAAGAGAGGCAGGCAGATAGGTCGAACAATCTCTCGACCGTCACTGTCTGGATCTGTTAATGACAAGTGTTGCTTCATATGTGTGCAAGTAATTATCCAACACGTACACTTAACCGTAATTCATACAATTAATACTGAGAGATTTTGGAACCTAAATACTGGTTCATGCCTTGAATGTCCCCAGAAAGTTTGCTCAGGAACCGTACCAACAGATCTTCTATCAGAAAGAAGAATTTCCAAGGTTCACTGGTCTAGTGTTATAAGCAACAATAACAGCAGGAAAAATAGGCTGTTTGATCCAATTTAATGTTCTGGCTTCTGATGCTTTGGCTGTGTAGTATTTCAGTGTCGAGATACTTCAAAGCCCGCAAACTGTTCTGTTGGTTTTAAGATTTGAACATAATAAACACAATTGAGCTTTAACCTGATTCTATTGACTTTGCTTTCTGCATAATCTGAACCTAAATGGAATGAATTACAGATAATGATTGATTTGAAATCTGACTGGAGTAAATTACTGATAATGATTGAAATTGTGAGTGGAGTTAATTGTTACAGTAATTAATATGAACTCAGTTACACATAATGATTGATGTGAACTCAATTGTAGATAATGATTGCTCTAACCCATGACTGGCATTGTTATCCAAAATGAGTTCATATGAACTGTGAAATCAGTTCCTGAAAGTGATTGAATTGAATGATCGCAGGGGTCCACTGTTGATAGTGATTGATTTTTAAAAATCCTTTCATGCGATTCATTGCTGGCTAGATCAGCATTTATTGCCTGTCCCTAATTACCCTTGAAAGGTGGTGGTGTGCGACATTCTTGAACTAGAATCATAGAATCATAGAAACCCTACAGTGCAGAAGGAGGCCATTCAGCCCATCGAGTCTGCACCGACCACAATCCCACCCAGGCCCTACCCCCACATATTTACCCGCTAATCCCTCTAACCTACGCATCTCAGGACTCTAAGGGGCAATTTTTAACCTGGCCAATCAACCTAACCTGCACATCTTTGGACTGTGGGAGGAAACCGGAGCACCCGGAGGAAACCCACACAGACACAAGGAGAATGTGCAAACTCCACACAGACAGTGACCCGAGCCGGGAATCGAACCCGGGACCCTGGAGCTGTGAAGCAGCAGTGCTAACCACTGTGCCACCGTGCCACCCATACCGAACTGCTGCAGTTCATGTGATGTAGGTACAACCACAGCACCTGTTACGAAACAAGTTTCAGGATTTTGACTCAGTGATAGTGAAGGAACGGTGATATATTTCCAAGTCAGGATGGTGAGTGGCTTGGAGGGGAACTTGCAGATGGTGGTGTTCCCGTGTATCTACTGCCCTTGTCCTTCTAGGTAGTAGAGGTCATGGGTTTCGAAGGTGCTGTCAAAGGAGCCTTGTTGAGTTGCTGAACTGGATCTGGTAGATGGTACACGCTGCTGCCACTGTGATTTGGCAGTGCAGGGAGTGACTGTTTAGGGTGGTGGATGGGATGCCAATCAAGCAGAATGGTGTCAAGCTTCTTAAGTATTGTTGGAGCTGTACTCATCCAGGCAAGTGCAGAGTATTCCATCACACTCCTGACTGGTGCCCTGTAGATGGTTAACAGGCTTTGGGAAATAAGGAGGTGAATTACTCTCTGCAAAATTCCTAGCTGCTGAGCTGTTATTGTAGCCCAGTTCAGTTTCTGGTTGATGGTAACCCCCAAAATATGGATAACGTGGGATTGAGCAATACTAATGCCAATTGAATGTCAAGGAGAGATGGTTGGATTCTCTTTTGTTGGAGAAAGGATCTGGGTGTGAAGAGGTATTGGATATTTATCTAAGTTTAACAACAATAACAGCTTATACTTATACAATGAATAATGTAGTAAAATGCCACAAGGGGCCTTAGAGGAGCGCTACCAAACAAAATTCAACACTGAGCCACATAAGGAGATATTGAGGCAAATATCCAAAAGCTTGGTCAAAGAGGTTTGCTTTAAGAAATATCTTAAAGGAAGAAAGAGAAGTATGAGAGTCAGAGAGATTTAGGGAGGAAATTCCAGAGCTTTAGGGCCTTGGCAACTGAAGGCATGACTGATAATGGTGAAGTAATTAACGTTGAGGATGCTGGTGAGGTCAGGTTTGGAGGAGCGCTGATATCTCAGGACTGGCTGGAATTACTGAGATAGAAAGGGGTCTGGATGAATTTGAAAACAAGGATAGTAATTTGAAAATTGAGGAATCGCTTAAACTGAAGAGCTAAAATCAAGTCTTGTGTGTGTGAATATTTATATCTAAAGTGCCAGAATCTGCTGTGCTCACCATCTGGAGCTCCTGTTTATTCAGCAAGTTAAAGATCTACAGAGTTTGAGCATCAGTGGAATCGCAAATGCGATATGACCATGCCAATATTCCCAATGATGATCTTTAATCAGCGGAAACTTCGGAAGGCTAATTGCTTATGATGTTATCCTCATCTTCCTCCTAAATGGACAGTGGGGCTTTCAGTCAATAAACTTATAGAGTCATAGAGTTTGCAGCATGGAAACAGGCCTTTCGGTCCAACTTGTCCATGCCACCCAGTTTTTACCACTAAGCTAGTCCCAATTTCCTGCATTTGGCCCACAGCTCTCGATACCCATTTTACCTATATAAATGCTTTTTAAAAGACAAAATTGTACCCACCTCTCCGACTACCTCTGGTAGCTTATTCCAGACACTCACCACCCTTGCGTGAAGAAATTGCCCCTCTGGACCCTTTTGTATCTCTCCCCTCTCACCTTAAACCTATGCCCTCTAGTTTTAGATTCCCCTATCTTTGGGAAAAGATGTTGACTATCTAGCTGATCTATGTCCCTCATTATTTTATAGACATCTATAAGATCACCCGTAAGCCTCCAACACTAGGGAAAAAAGTCCCAGTCTATCCGACCTCTCCTTATAACTCAAACCATCAAGTCTCGGTAGCAGTCTAGTAAATCTTTTCTGCACTCTTTCTAGTTTAATAATGTCCTTTCTATAATAGGGTGATCAGAACTGTACACAGCATTCCAAGTGTGGGCTTACCAATGTCTTGTATAACTTCAGCAAGGTGTCCCAACTCCTGTATTCAATTTTCTGACCAATGAAACCAAGCATGCCAAATGCCTTCTTCACCAACCTGTCCACCTGTGACTCCACTTTCAAAGACCTATGCACCTGTACCCCTAGATCTCTTTGTTCTATAATTCTCCCCAATGCCCTACCATTAACTGAGTAAGCCCTGCCCTGGTTTGATCTGCCAAAATGCATCACCTCGCAATTATCTGCCTTAAACTTCATCTGCCATTCATCAGCCCACTGGCCCAATTGATCAAGATCCCATTGGAATCCTAGATTACCTTCTTCACTGTCCACTATGCCACCAATCTTGGTGGCATCTGCAAACTTACTAGCCATGCCTCCTAACTTGTCATCTAAATCATTAATATAAATGACAAATTACAGTGGACCCAGCACTGATCCCTGAGGTACACCGCTAAAAATAATAATATAAAATAATAGAAAACAAGATGCAGGTAGGAATTAAAGTTAAGTAATAAAAATAGAGAGAATGGGGACAAAGAAAGTAAAGCCAGATGAAATGTTTTAAAATTATTCATTACATTCTATTTTGTGTCTTTTTAGGCAGGAGGGGCTCCTCGCAGTAATAAAACTGTCTCTGATATGTGAGCTGTTTTATAACTGCAATGTTCAAGTTGGTTTCAGTGTCACAATATGTGAGTTGAATACGTACAAAGCCTGACAGGATCAGGGAGACTGGAACTCTCTGAAGTTGCTGACAGTTGAAGAGTTAAGTTAATTGAATATAATTTAAAGGATTTTTTTTTACTGAACTACCTTCGGTTGACTGCAGACAATTCCTCTTGCATAGCTAAAAGCCAGCCCTGGAGGGTTGCGTAAGTGTTATTTTGGGGACAGGTCCATCATATACCATTGAAATCACTGGGGCATGGAATGACGATGTCACCAGTATATTGTCATTGTGCTCAGAGTTGCAGAAGCCAGTGTTGAGTGTGTCATGGCAGCTTAATTTCACCAACTCGACTAGGTAGACTGAGCTAGTACTGTAGAGGTCAGCATGCCCAGTCACAATCAGCAACAAGGAATGCTTAATAACTGCTGATCATTCTGGGTGACGTGGTGGCACAGTGGTTAGCACTGCTGCCTCACAACACCAGGGACCTGGGTTCAATTCTGGCCTTGGGTCACTGTGTGGAGTTTGCACATTCTCCCTGTGTCTGCATGGGTTTCCTCCGGGTGCTCCAGTTTCCTCCCTCAATCCAAAGATGTGCAGGTTAGATGGATTGGCTATTTTAAATTGCCCCTGAGTGTCAGGGGGATGCAGGTTTAAGGGGATAGGGCGTGGGTGGGATTGTTGTCGGTGCAGGCTCGATGGGCCGAATGGCATCTTTCTACACTGTAAGGATTCTAAGAACTATCTCCACAGATAGAAACAAATAGAGAGAAACATGCCATTTTATAGCACTTTCTCAGGATGTCCCAAAGCATTTCACAGCCAGTGATGTACTTTTGAAATGGCAGCTTTTTTGTAACCTGAGAAGTGTGGCAGTCAATTTCACCAGCTGTTTCTGCTGCTTAACAGAAAGATCCTCAAACAGCAAAGTGATAATGACCAGATAGTCTGCTTTTATTAATGATGTTGGGTGAAGAACAAATATTGACCAGAGAACTCTTTGCTTTTCATTGAATATTGCTGTGGGATCTTTTATATTCACTTGAGAAGAAAAGGTTCGTATTATGCTTCCTCTCCTCGCTGAGATAGTCCTTATTAGGTGAACTTGTCACATTACTCTTGGCCTTGTAAAATGCATCGGTCTGTCAAGTTCAGACTGACTCTTTCTTTCTGTCTGTCTGTCTGTCTCTACATTGTTCTCCTGATGATAGTCCTGTGAGCTAAGGCTTGCCAACTAAGTTGGTGGAATCTCTTATAAACCCACATGGGGTTATTGTCAGTGTGGGCTGAATACAGGCCAAGCAGAAATTAAGGAGTCTAATTGACACTCCGGGCCAAATGTTCATCCCCAAGATAGAGTGGGAAAGTTTCCTGACTCAGATGAATCTGGAGTTGGGCCCACTGACTCTGTAAACATTGCAGAGGCAGCTGTAGGGGTGTCAGGTGCTGAGATGGTGTGGTTAAAAGGAATAAAACAAATAACATCCCTCACATGTTCCCTGTGACCTATCCATGCCAACGCATGCCATCTCATGGCCTCCTCATGCTTCCCTCGCTCCACGGCAAACCACAGCTCTCTACCTATCCCTTTTGGTCCCTCATAGCCTTCATGCCAATATGCCCTTCCATGCACCCCCATGGGCCATTATAGCTCTAACCTAGTGCCAGTTCTTGCCAAGCCATGAGTCCCCACCCATTTTGCCCAAATACCCTCCATGCCATCTCACCCAGTAACCACCATGGACAGACCTCAGAAGCCATGCTAAGATTAAATAAAATCAAGTTCTAAATATCTCTTACAGATTTCACTTAATTAAAAAACACTCATTGATAAAAGACCATTCGATGCATTTAAATTCCTTCAGGTACATAGTCCCATATATGTTCATAGCACCACATCAGAGGTAGCTCTTCATAAACACTTGGACCTGTCAAACTATGAACTTACAGGTCCCCCACTGTGATAATAATAGGCTGTAGAAGTTGTTAAGCAGCAGAAACAGCTAGTGAAATTGCAAGCACCCTCTTTTTTCAACTGCAGGTTGTCTAATTTCGAGAAATAAAGAGAAGGAGATTTAAATGACTTAACAACTTGATAGACCTTATCCATTTTCTACACAAATTCATGTCTACTGTTAACAATCCCAAAGGATGCCTGACTTCATCTAAGAGGATACCTAACCCTCCAAAAGAGCACCTTCTCCAAAATAAATTCTTCTTCCAAAGAAGTCTGCCAGGTTCAGATCTTCTTCTCAAATGTCCATTGCGCTTCAGAAACCTGGGTGTCCAAAATTGTTTCCGACTGAAAGCAGCTGCATTTCTACATGTGTTTATATCTCTATGAACTGTGGATGGCCAAAATACATCCCACTCCCTTGCTGAATAAAATGGTGGGTTCTGGTTCAGCGGTGAGACTTCAGCATTTGGGACTCCAATGTCATTTTGGTTAAGGTGTGGAGACCTTCCATCACAGTGAAAATTCAGACCTTCATCCCTCCTCAGCTTTATCAACTCCAAACCTCCCGTTTGCAAACACAATGATAATTATTTATTCTGAGTTAATCCTGAGGATAGCTACTTCCTTCCATTTATTGTAAATATTAAATGACAACTGTTGATTATACCTGGGATTACACAGAACCCAGAAACAGGTCATTTGGCCTAACTGATCTATGCCAGTGTTTATGTTCCATATGAGCATCCTCCCATTCTACCTCAGCTAACCTCAGCAGCATATTCTTTCTTTCATTTCTCCCTCATGTCTTTATCTAGCTGCGAGTTAAATAGAGCTATGCCATTCACCTAACCCGCACCATATGGTAGCAAGTTCCACATTCTAACCAGTTTCTGGGTGAAGAAACTTCTCTTGAGTTCTTTCCAGATGTGTTATTAACTGCTTTATGTTTATTCCCTAATTTTGTTCTCCCCACAATAATGAAAATGCAAAAGTAAAGTTGTAAGATAGAACATATGATTTTAAAATGGAGACTGCATTATGCCTTCACATCCTTTTTCAAAAACCCTCCCTCTTATCCCTTTTCCCAGAAAACAACACTTGATTTTTATTCCCCATGTGCCATGCTTTAGGAGTTTATTGATTAAAAATCTTGCATAAAGCATGCACTTTATCGCCACAAATCTTGGTCTCTTACTGGCATGATTTCTGGCTGTGATTTGTGTCAGCATTTAAAGTTTATTTATTAGTCACAAGTAGGCTTACATTAACACTGCAATGAAGTTACTGTGAAAATCTCTTGGTCACCACACTCCAGCACCTGTCCAGGTACACTGAGGGAGGATTTAGCATGGCCAATTCATCTAACCTGCACATCTTTGGACTGTAGAAGGAAACCGGAGCACCCAGAGGAAACCCATGCAGACACGGGGAGAATGTGTAAGTACCACGCAGTCAATGACCCAAGCCAGGAATCGAACCCGGGTCTCTGGCGCTGTGAGGCAGCAGTGCTAACCACTGTGCCACTACCATTGTATGTTGCTATTTTAACATTTTCTATTCCATCTTTGCTATACCAGCTATTATTATGTAATTTCAGCTTCTGGCCACTAAGGTGGACCAATGGGGAAAAATTGTGAAGTATCTGTCCATCGTCATCTTCTAGATATAAAAAGAAAAGTGTCATCAACTGATCTTGAGCCTTGTCAAAGGCAATTAATTAATTTCTAAACTTCATGGTTTTGAATTCACATATTGCCCTGAACACGGAGAATGCATTAGACCTGTCAGGGTTTAATAATGCAAGGTTTCCTTGAATGTTGAAGTAACCGTGGAATTTTTTACTTTTAAACTTGGTTTTTAATCTTAATTTTTAATCTTCAGCTTGGTTTCTTTGATCTGCGAAATGATGTTCTTGTGAAATTGTACATTTTGTACATTCAAGTTGTGATTGTACAACTTGGAAATTGTCATCCTTCTAAATTGAAAGTGGGAAGATTACATCAGACTGGCAATGAGTGGGACTTAACAGCTGTGTTTATTATTATTTCATTGACGCTCATTCATTAAGTTTAGGGAAAGCTTGACTCATCCTATTTAATTTTGCACATTTTTTAGTGCCCTGACTCTGTACTCTGTTTCTCTAATTCCACATATGCATCATAAAGCCTGCTATCCTGCCAATTGCCATGTAGCACAATCATTCACATCTTGGTAGTGGATCGCTCCACACTCTCCAACATACAGCACGGTGGCACAGTGGTTAGCACTACTGCCTCACAGCACCAGGGACCCGGGTTCGACTCCCGTCTTGGGTCACTGTCTGTGTGGAATCTGCACGTTCTCCCCGTGTCTGTGTGGGTTTCCTCCGGTGCTCCGGTTTCCTCCCACAGTCCAAAGATATGCGGGTTAGGTGGATTGGCCATGCTAAATTGACCCTGGTGTCAAGGGATTAGCAGGGTAAATATGTGGGGTTATGCTTCTGTGTCACAACTAATCCTTTTCCCTCCCCCCTCTCTTTTTAAATCCATTCGAGGTGTCAAAGCTTAGATAAAAGAAGATCATTTGCACTCACCCTTTTCGGGCATAAGCTCAGGAAATGGGGCCTGGGTGGGTCGGTGGACCAAATGGCCTCCTTCTCCACTGTAGGGATTCTATGATTAAAAGCAAATCCATTTTATCATGCAACTGGTGGTGCAGAATTGGACCCTTCATTTGTAGGCTTCTCCCATGTATTCTTGAGCTAAAATCTGAATTTGCCCTCTGGGAAGCTATTTCCTGGGCCACACATCCCACCTGCACTTGTTATTCCTCACTTGTGCTCAGTGTTTCATCCAGTGGAGGCCCTTATGATCAATTGTTTGAAGTACGTGGGGTGGGATGAGGAGCCTGAGTGGCTCTGTTGATAGTGCCCCTGCTTCTCAGCTAGAAGGCCCTGGGTTCAAGTGCCGGTCCAGTACTCATTGGCCATGGAAGGAGCATTCACGTGGCTCAAAGCAGGTTGTTAAACAGCCTGCGAAATGCTTCCAACACACACACATTCTCCAAGGGAGAAAAGAGTGTGAAGATATGCACAACAAATAAACCATACACAGGGTACCCTGCCAGTTCCTGAGCTTATGCCTGAAAAGGGTGAGTGCAAATGATCTTCTTATATCTACTGCTTTGACACCTCTAATGGATTTAAAGAGAGGGGGGAGGAGGGAAAGGGTTAGTTGTGATACAGAAGCAGATGAGTGGTAGTGCAGACTGCCTTTAACTAGCAGTAATCTGCCAGACACAATGGATGACCTGCTTGTGCAGTTAATTCACTCTGAATATTCAAATGAGGCCTCACCGTGAATATGGCTTTGACCTGACTAAAGTTATCTGGCTGGCTGCTCCATATTCAAAAATGGGTGCCATAATTTTTAGAGCAGGGATATTTATTATTTTAAAGGAAATAAGAAAGACCTGAAATGACCAACGGGTCAGTTAGCACATGTGAAGAGCAAAACAGTGGGTTGGTTTAATTTGGGATGTGGCAGGGGAGTGGCATTCTATCATTTTTTTTCCGATGCATGCGCAGTTGGAGGCGCCAATTGGAGCTGCAGTGTTTCGGGTGCGTTAAGCCCCCCCGCCCACAGGCTTGTGTAGTGCAATTCAGAATCGCTGATATTTTTTCAGGCAGTGTGTATGGGGGCACCTCAGAACGGGTCCAAAAGTCGGATCTGAAACACCCAGTTTCAAGTCCGCCCAGCACTTAGAATCAAAATGGTAAAATAGGTCCCACAATGTTCCATTACCAACACAACTGGAATCAGCTAACTCGGAGCATGATGTATGAACTGAACTCGGAGTCTTTCTGGGTTATGTAACTTAATGCCACATTACTTGATGCATTGATCTGCTGGGCCACTAAGGAGCAGCATGTCTGAGGTTGTTAGCAGTGACTTTATGTGTTTCATGACGAGAAGTAAGTTATTGCAACTAAGATTATGAAGGCAGCATCTTTAAAATAAACATATTCTTGTTCAGTAAGGCGAAGGAAATATTGTACTCATTATAATTCAGCCTTTTGCTTCCAGTGTTTTGTCAAGATTTGGAACAAGTTTTTGAAACTTCCATCTGTAATGTTGTCCATGTGAAAATTAAATAAGAATTGTGATTCTAATTTAGATATTTAAATGAGGCTATTTTGCTGTCAAAGCTGCAGGAAGTTATTGCTGTTAAGAGTACAAATGGGAAGATGCTTTAATGGTGGCAGTGGTTGCAGTTCGATTTGTGCAATATTAGTTTCAGTTTTAAAAGAGTTTTCTATTCACGTAATCCTTCACATTGTGAAGAGATCTCTCAATTTCTCCTTGTTTCAAACAAGGTGTTGGAGGCTTCAAAAGGGAATGCAGTCCTTTATCAAGAGTTTGACATATCATTTCTATCCAGGTGTGAAACTCATTATGATCCTCGTTGCAATACAGCCGTGTATGATGGAATCTCATCATCTCTCCCACACATTCATTATCACACTCTTCTTCCTCCAAAAACTGTCTCTGTTTCAATTTCAAACTAGTCATTCATTTTATGCACAGTTCCCTTTCACTAGTATCGATACGTTTCCTTGAATGGAAATCACCAGTCATACTCTGGTGTGCGTGGGGGGCGGAGGGGGGGGATCCAACCTTTCCCAATTTTGCATTTAGTGTTCAGAACCTTGCAATTACTGCCTATGTTTAATAATGAGTTCAACATCTCCTCTAAACTGTAGAAGGAAAAGGTTTTACTGACAAGCTCACCATAACCACCTCGCCATCGAGTGTGGATGAAGTTACACATGAACAGTATTGTTGACTGAGATGCAACAAAAGTTACTTACTGAACACTTATAGCTAGTAACTTATAGAGTCATACAGTACAGAAGAGGCCCTTCGGCCTATCGAGTCTGCTCTGACAAAACTATACTAAATCTACACTGATCCCACTTTCCAGTGTTTGGCCCATAACCTTGAATGTTATGCCATTTTAAGTGCTCATCCATGTACTTTTTAAAGATTGTGAGGTTTCCCACCTCTACTACCCTCCCAGGCAGTGCACCACCACCCTCTGAGTGAAAAATATTTTCCTCAAAATCTCTGCCCCTCACCTTAAAATTATGCCCCCTCGTTATTGACCCTTCAACAATGGGGAGCAGCTGCTTCCTATCCACCCTATCCATACCCCTCAAAATATTGGACACCTCTATCAGATGCCCCATCAGCCTTCTCTGCTCTAAAGAAAAGAGTAAGAAGTCTCACTTAGGCAGAAGCTAGGGAATGTAGACTGGGGCGGCTGTTTGAAGGTAAATCCACATCTGATATATGGGAATCTTTTAAAAGTCAGTTATTAACAATTCAGGACAAGTATGTCCCTGTAAAAATTAAGGATAAAGATGGCAAGATTCAGGAATCCTGGATGACAAGAGAGATTGCGAACTTAGTGAAGAAGGAGGAATACATAAATTTCAGGAAATTGAAAATGGATAAGGCTCTTAAGGAATACAAAGATAGCAGGAAAGAGTTAAGAGGGCAAAGGGACTTAAGAGGGCAAAAAGGGGCCATGAAATGTCCTTGGCAGGCAGGATTAAGGAGAATCCCAAGGCTTTTTATGCGTATGTGAGGAGGAAGAGGGTAGCTAAGGAAAGGGTAGGTCCACTCAAGGACAGTGGAGGGAATTTGTGTGTGGAGCCTGATGAGGTGGGTGAGGTCCTTAACAAGTACTTTGCATCAGTATTCACAAAGGAGAAGGATGTGGTAGATGGTGCGTGTAGAAAGGAGACATTGACATTCTAGGACATGTTGAGATAAAAAGGGAGGAGGTATTGGAGGTATTGAAAAACATTAAGGTGGACAAGTCCCCAGGGCCAGATAGGGTCTATCCCAGAATACTGAGAGAGGCAGGGGAAGAAATTGCTGAGGTCTTGGCCAAATTCTTTGTATCCTCTTTAGCCACAGGGGAGGATTGGAGAGTAGCTAACATTGTTCCTCTGTATAAGAAGGGCAGAAGAGACGATCTGAAAAATTACAGGCCTGTGAGCCTTACATCAGTGGTGGGGAAATTATTGGAGAAGGTTTTTAGGGACAGGATGTACTCACATCTGGAAGAGAATAGGCTTATTAGTGATACAGTAAGAAGTTTAACAACACCAGGTTAAAGTCCAACAGGTTTATTTGGTAGCAAAAGCCACACAAGCTTTCGGAGCTGCAAGTGAAGGGGCTTGCAGCTCCGAAAGCTTGTGTGGCTTTTGCTACCAAATAAACCTGTTGGACTTTAACCTGGTGTTGTTAAACTTCTTACTGTGTTTACCCCAGTCCAACGCCGGCATCTCCACATTATTAGTGATAGGCAGCATAGTTTTGTGAAGGGAAGGTTGTGTCTCACAAACTTGATTGAGTTCTTTGAGGAAGTGACAAGAAACATTGACCAGGGTAGGGCAGTGGATGTTGTATACATGGACTTTAGTAAAGCCTTCAATAAGGTTCCTCATGGCGGGCTGATACAGAAAGTGAAGTCATATGGGATCTGAGGTAAGCTGGTAAGATGGATACAAAACTGGCTTGGGCATAGAAAGCAGAAGGTAGAAGCGGAAGGGTACTTTTCTAACTCGAGGCCTGTGACAAGCGGTGTTCCACGGGGATCAGTGTGGAGGCCTCTCCTGTTTGTAATATACATAAATGATTTGGAGGAAAATGTAAGTCGTCTGATTAGTAAATTTGCAGATGATACACAAATTGGGGGATTAGTGGATAGTGAGGAGGATTGTCAGAGGATACAGCAGGATATAAATTGGCTGGAGACCTGGGCCAAAAGATGGCAGATGGAATTTAACCCAGACAAGTGTGAGGTGATGTGATTTGGAAGGTCTACCGCAGAAGGAAAGTATAGTAAATGGTAAACCCTTTGAAATATTAGCATACAGAGGGATCTAGGCATGCAGTTCCACGGTTCCTCGAAGGTGGCAACTCAGGTGGACAAGGTGGTCAAGAAGGCATATGGCATGCTGGCTTTCATTGGTCGGGGTGTTCAGTATTGGAATTGGAAATCATGTTGCAACTGTATAAGACTTTGGTTAGGCCGCATTTGGAGTACTGTGTACAATTCTGGTCGCCACACTATCAGAAGGATGTTGATGCATTGGAAAGAGTTCACAAGAGATTTACCAGGATGTGGCCTGGTTTGGAGGATATGGACTATGAAGAAAGGTTGAACAAACTTGGATTGTTTTCACTGGGGTGTCAGAGGATCAGGGGGGACCTTATAGAGGTTTACAAAATTATGACAGGCTTGGATAAAATGGATAGTCAGAGTCTTTTTCCCAGGGTTGAAGGGTCAATTACTCGGGGGCATAGGTTGAAAGTAAGAGGGGGAAAGTTTAAAAGAGATGTAAGGGGCACGTTTTTCACACAGAGGGTGGTGAATGCTTGGAACATGCTGCCGGAGGAGGTGGTGGAAGCAGATTCAATAACAACGTTCAAGAGGCATCTGGATAGATACATGAATAGGCAGGGAATAGAGGGATATGGACCACATAGAGGCAAGAAAATATTAGATTAGAGAGTCATCTGTGTCGCCACAGACTTGGTGGGCTGAAGGACCTGTTCCTGTGCTGTACTGTTCTCCTTTGTTCAACCTCTCCTCATGGTTAAATGCTCCTTCCCAGGCAACATCCTGGTGAATCTACTCTGCACCCTCTCCAGTGCAATCATGTTGCAGAATAAACTAATGATCTATACCAGACACCATTCATACAGATTTTCCCTCTGTTTCAGCTTTGCTGGTATATAGGTTGGCAATGTAGTTTGGATTAAGTGTCTTAGCTACACATCGACAAATGCAAGGAGACTTAATGATTATGGAGAGGATTTATATAGTGCTGTATCTGATTCCTGATTTACATTCCTCAGGCCACAAGACATCACACGCACCAAGAAGAAAGAGAGAAGAGCAATGAGCGTGAGAATGAGCAAGGAAATAGGATTGACCCAATTTGGAGAGCACAAGAGTGCATTTAAAAAGGCTTTACAAATTTGCCTTAAAAAGATCTAAATATGAGTCACGCTTGACTCGCTACATGAACTGTTTCTCTCTCCACAGATGCTACCAGACCTGCTGAGTTTTCTGTTTCTTTTGCAGGTCTCCAGCATCCGCAGTATTTTGCTTTTATTTTAAAAATTGCACTGGTCCTTCTCTTCCTGATCCAACATTGTGCTATGAAATAGTGAGGCTGGAAAGGCTGTCAAAGCGAAACAACTGTACTTTTCAACAACAATCGCTGGATAATAATTGGGAGCAGAAACCCTGACTAATCTTTCTCCTTAGTGCAGTAACATTGAGATTAAGTTGCCATTCTAGTTCATTCAGCTAACTCAAATCTGAGATTTTCCTGGAACTCTGGCTCAGTGCAATGATAGGCTTTATTTACTCCTCTGAGCCATTGGGAAAATTCAGCACCTAGTTTTTTTAATAGCTCCACTGAGTTTTAATAAGATATATACAGCATATTATGGTAGCACATCACCTTTGGATTTCATATTATGGTACCATGATATTTATTGTTGATTTTTACCTGCATATTTCTCACTCTGTGGTTCGTTCTTCATTATCTGTTGTTGTACCTTAATGACCCAGTGTGCTACAGTAATGGAAAACTCCAAGTGAAGCATGAGGCAATCATTCAATTTAGCTGATGATAGGCATTTAGTAACAGTTCTCTTTAACATAGGGAACTGATTGAGAATAACAAATTCTCCCCCAGCCTGTAAAATCGTGATAGGCACAAGGTGGTTGTGGTTAGATGTTTCAGAAATGTTCAAGGGACAAAAGGAGATAGGGAGGAGATGTATGCAGTGAAGAATGGAAACATTCTCCTCTAGTCAAAAGAACAGTTAATGAGAAATTAGAGCTTGATACAAAAATAATTGGCAAGCAGAAAGGCTCCAGGTAGTTTAAACAGCCTTTCAGCACTCACTATCTCATGACACAACATTGGTGGTACAGTGGTTAGCCCTGCTGCCTCACAGCGCCAGGGACCCGGGTTCGATTCCTAGCTTGGATCACTGTTTGTGTGGAGTCTGCATGTTCTCCCTGTGTCTGCGTGGGTTTCCTCCGGGTGCTCTGGTTTTCTCCCACAGTCTGAAAGACGTGCTGGTTAGGTGCATTGGCCGTGCTAAATTCTTCTTCAGTATACCTGAACAGACGCTGAGTGTGGCAACTAGGGAATTTTCACAGTAACTTCATTGCAGTGTTAATGTAAGCCTACTTGTGACACTAATAAATAAACTTAAATTTTGGGACAGAAAGTGAAGAACAAGTGCAATTTTTAACATGAAAGCAAAGTACTGTGGATGCTGGAGATCTGAAATAAAAACAGAAAATACTGGAAAAATCTTTAATTCCTTTTGGGCGTTAAGATTCCCCGTTATGTTTTGTAGTTTTATAGCATAGCAGACATTCAATTTCAGAATAACTTGAAGTGGTAATGATATTCCATAGGACTTTCTTTCAAATAATGTTCACCTTCACCACATTAAATTATTTTCATCACAGCTGCGAGCAGAATTCTCTGGTTTTCTGAACAACTTGGACTTCCTACGCATTCTTAGGATCACAATTCACAGTAAATCTTAAAATCTGGTGAGAGTGACATTGATTGTCAATTCCTCTCGGGTTTCTGGACCAGAACTATTTAGCCATGTTTCTGTATGTTCTGGAAGATTAATGATGGAGGAATATGCCTCAGTTTTCTTTATTCGATCCGTATGTTTGATAAGAATTTCTTAAACTTAGACAACTGAAAGACTTCTGGCACTTTTTACATCTCAAGCCCGAAGTCAGCCAAGACCATAAGATATAGGAGCAGGATTAGGCCATTCAGCCCATTAAGTCTGCCCCATTCAATCATGACTGATAAATTTCTCAACCCCATTCTCCTGCCTTTTCCCCATGACCTTTGATCCCCTCACCAATCAAGAAGCTATCTCTGTCTTAAATACACTCAGTGACTTGGCCTCTACAGCCTTCTGTGGCAATGAATTCCAGAGATTCACCACCCTCTGGCTGAAGAAATTCCTCCTCATCTCGGTTCTAAAGTGTCATCTCTTTACTCTGAGGATGTGCCCTTGGACTCTTGCCTCCCCTATTAATGGAAATATCTTCCCCATGTCCACTCTATCCAGGCCTTTGTGTATTCTGTAACTTTCAATGAGATTACCCACTCATCCTTCTAACTTGCCTCAAGCTCACCCACTTCCAGTTTTGCTGGAAGCTGGATGTTGGGAGGATCTGGGCGACCATTCCTTTATCAGGAAATGGGTCCAATATTTTGATGCGGCTGCAGGCCTAAGATTTCTTTACCCGTTCCAGCTTTAACGCTGGCTTACCAGCATTGATCTGGAAACTTGCAGATAAAGATTGGATCGCAGTATTCAAAATCATGAGGGCTCTGGACACAATATATAGGGAGAAGGAATGAGAGGGCACAGATTTATGATATGAGGAAAAACCTCTTCACACAGCGAGTGGTTGGGGTCTGGAGTGCATTGCCTAAGAGTGTAGTGGAGGCAGGTTCAGACTGTTATCTGAAAGGAAGAATGTGCAGAGTTATGGGGTGAAGGTGGGAGAATAGCACCAAACCAATTGAAGAGCCAGTACAGGCACGATGGGCCAAAAAACCTCTTTCTGTGTTATAAAGAATCTGTGATGAAGGGAAGTGAGGACTGCAGCATGAAGCGGTTAAGTGCTTTCCTAGCACTGCCTGTGGGCAAAGGAGAGCAGGAGCTTCCTCCCAGTTCCCCAAGCAAGCCTGCAAAACTCCCCGGTCATCAGATCACTCCCCCATCACTCACAAGAAAGCCCTTCTGACTTTCCCCCATGGGTCCTCTGTAAGCTTCACCACTGACCCCTCTGCCATTCTACACCCCCGTCCATGTTCCTTCCAACACCTCCATCCCCGCCATACACAACCTACTCCAGGCACTCCCTCCCCCGATGTGAGGTCTCCAGACCCCTTCCCATCCACATTCCCCTCAGACTTCTGACCTCTACATCCTTCCCCATTGATGACCCGCCCCCTATCCCGATGTCTTCATTTTTCTCTCCACCGATAAATACCCCAGCTTTGTCCTCACTGACCTTCAATCCCTTCCAGGCTCTTCATTGACGTCCACCGTATCTCTCGCTCACTCCTTATCCAGCTGACAGGCAGCCTGGACTCTCAATCTGACTGACTGACAAGATTTTAGGGAAATCTGTCCCTCCAGGTTTCCTCCAGGATTGCAAAATTCCTCCTCCCTCCCACACCCCCACCACCCCGCCATCAGCTCCCTCTCTCCATAAATATTGGTCCAGTATATCCATGGAAGACATTTTATATGGCCTGTGTAATCACCAAAGAAAGTAAATGTGTAGGTTGGCATACAGTGTCAGTGTATCTGCAATTACATTGTTAAAGACAGGTGATAAGACATTGACTCACCTGTAAATAGACAAAATATGCAGCGGGGTTTCCTATATGGGGAAGGGTGGTGCGGTGCCACAGTGGTTAGCACTGTTGCCTCACAATGCCGGGAACCTGGGTTCATTTCCAGCCTTGGGTGACTGTGTGGAGTTGGCACGTATACCCTGGAGTGAATTTTCCCGTTCTGCCCATCACAGAAATCGTAGCGGGTGAGGGGCAGTCCATGGAAAGGTCCGTTGACCTCGGGCGGGATTTTCCGGTTTCGGGACGAGTGCGGCCAGAAAATCCCGGCCCCTGTGTCTGCGTGGTTTCCTCCGGGTGCTCTGGTTTCCTCCCACATCCAAAGGTGTGCGGGTTAGTTGGATTCGCCATGCTAAATTTCCCCTTATTTCCAAAGATGTGCAGATTGGGTGGATTAGCCACGGTAAATGTACAGGGTTACGGGCCTAGGTAGAGTGCTCTTTTGGAGAGTCGGTGCAGACTTGATGGGCTGAATGGCTTCCTTCTGTACAGTAGGTTTATATGGCTGCTGCTGCACATGCTTCATTTCTTTGCTCTCCCCTGTCACCCGGAGAAACATTGAAGTGCCTTGTTGCCGTACAGAGGCAGAGCTCCTCGGCGGAGGGCTCTCTACACAGTAGTCCTCCCCCTTACCATTGGGGACCTGGGGCAGTGTTGCAAGCAGCAGTCCCATATGATCATCGGACTCACAAGATGTCTGTGTTTAAATGGCCTTGTGGTGTCCGTGGACCATGTATATGTAAGCTGTACTAGACTGCATCTCCTCTTCTGTTATTTGAAAAACCTTTTGTTATGGTTTTGCCTAGACAGTAAGGAGAAATTTAGCATGGCCAATCCAGCTAACCTGCCCGCTTGATTGACACCACAAACATCCACTCTCTCCACCACCGATGCTCAGTAGCTGCGGTGGTGTACTATCTACAAGATGCATTGCAGCAGTTCACCAAAGATCCTTAGACAGCATCTTCCAAGCCCACGATCACTTCCACCTAGAAGGACAAAGGATACATGGGAACACCACCACCTGCAAGTTTCCCTCCAAGCCACTCATCATCGTGACTTGGAAATATATCGCTGTTCCTCTGCAGTCACTGGGTACAAATCCTGGAATTCCCTCCCTAACAGCATTGTGGGTCAACCCACAGCACATGGACTGTAGCGATTCAAGAAGGCCACCTTCTGAAGGGCAACTAGGGATGGGCAATAAATGCTGGCCAGCCAGCGGTGCCCATGTCCCACAAATGAATAAAAAAAAACTTCAGTACCATGTTCCTGATCTGTGGGCACCCAATGCGAAGAGGGACAGGGAAGGAGGAGGACCCCCTCATGAACCTGCTCCTGGGCCTGGCCAAACTCACCATTTACAGGCCCAGGCAGCGGGCAATCGAGGGGGTGTATGGCCCGACTGTCTGCCCCTCTGCCGCAGCTGTACCTGTGGCCAGGAGCACATGGTGTCTGCCAGTACTGTGGGGGGCACTACGGGGACTGGGGTGTTTTATTGACCCCTTTGACTACATTTTGGTTTGATGGTTTAAGTTTCCTTGGTGATTTGTTGTTGTTTTGTGCAGTATTACTTTAAGAGGCTTCTCCTTTAATGTGTCCCTCAGTTTATTTAATTTAGTTTAATTAGTTGTTCATTTTACTGCAGAAAAAGAATATAAATGGACATAGCTGGAACAGAGGGGGTGGAAGGAACTAGAAGAGTTTGTCACTTTGTTGAGCTGTCTTAAGAATAAACCTGCCTGAGGTAAAAGACTAGTTTTAGACTCATTCTTTCACCACAAACTATTATTGGAATTATACAATAAAAGATTCTGGAGACTTTTCAAAAGAAGATGTATGTGAGTTTAGGAAAGAGAAACTGATATTTCTGGGTCATTTACATTCAGATGAAGGAAAGTATACTGACTCAGAAGCCAAAACAATCCAGAATAAAGTATTTTGAGTTGACAGGTTTATTATTTCAAGAATGGCGCATTTGTCTCCAGTAAAACCTTTCCTCACTCACACCCTGATTGTTACCCTTGGCAAGACCCATCTTAGTTCCATTAAGCCTGAGAGGTGCAGACTTAAAAGTACACAACTGGTTTATCCATTCATTAACATACCTGCCTGAACCATATAAAACACTGTGTCCTGGTCTTCTCCGTCAAAATTACCTACTACCCCAAGATCGTTCTGGAATGCAAACATGGGGGAGACGGTGGCATAGTGGTAAAGTCACTGGACTAGTAAACTGGAGGCCCAGGCTAATGCTCTCGGGACATGGGTTCAAATCCCACCATGGTAGTTGGTGGAATTTAAATTCAATTAATAAAATCTGGAATTGATATTTAGGGCGGCACAGTGGTTAGCACTGCTGTCTCACAGCGCCAGGGATCCGGGTTCGATTGCCGGCTTGGGTCACTGTCTGTGTGAAGTTTGCACATTCTCCCCTGTGTCTGCGTGGGTTTCTTCCGGTTTCCTCCCACAACTCCAAAGATATGTGGGTTAGGTGGATTGGCCATGCTAAATTGCCCCTTAGTGTCAGGGAGACTAGTAGGGTAAATGTAGGGTCTGTGTGGAGTTTGCACATTCTCCTCGTGTCTGCGTGGATTTCCTCCGGGTGCTCCGGTTTCCTCCCACAGTCCAAAGATGTGTGGGTTAGGTTGATTGGCCATGCTAAAATTGCCTCTTAGTGTCCTGAGATGTGTAGGTTAGAGGGATTAGCGGGTAAATATGTAGGGATATGGGGGTAGGGCCTGGGTGGGATTGTGGTCGGTGCAGACTCGATGGGCCAAATGGCCTCTTTCTGCACTGTAGGGTTTCTATGATTCTATGAAATGCATGGGGTTATGGGGATAGGGCTGGGATGAGATTGTGGTCAGTGCAGACTCGATGGGCTGAATTGCGTCCTGCACTGTAGGATTCTATGATCGCCCCCAGTTTCTTTTCTGCAATGGCATCATATCTCCTTAAGCCCCACTCGTGCCCCTTTCACACTCATATCTAATCATTTCCTCTCCCAGCTCATCCTTTCAACCAGAACACCTCCTGCCCACTTTACCCCATTCAAGTGAAACTGCTAACCATGAAATGCCTCTTCCTGACCCCCATTCTTGCTTACATTATAAGTGATTTCCTCACCTTGGGTACTGTCCCTCACCCTTTCTAATGTGCCATTACTTTCCCCTCATCAAAAATCCATCCTCGATCTTCCTCTGTCCTTGCAGACTACCTATTCATCTCCTCCTTGCCTTTCCAGAGTTCTTTCACGTGCTGCTGCCTCTTTAATCTGTGCCTATCTTTGCTGCAACTCCATGTCTGAACTGCTGCAATCAAAAGTTTCTATCCAAGCGGAGCACTGAAATGGTCTTTGTCAAAATTAGAAATGACATTCTCTGTGTCTGTGGCCATGTAGCACAATCTTTCATCAACCTCTGCAGCCACTTTTGACATGATTAACCATGAACATTATCCTCCAATTAGCTACTCTTACATTGTCTAGCTGGGTGGGACTGTTGTCACCCTAGTTCCACTTCGAGCTATTCAGTTTTGGTCAAAGTGTCTCCTGCAATGGCTTTTCTTCTAAACCCAGATATGGTGACCAGTTTATAGTCAACAGGAACAAGTGTTGCTTGTCCAAGACTAATAAATGAAAAGAATGCCCCAGATCTCAGCAATTCTATGAAAGAAATTTTGTGGAAAAATTTAAAACTGTTGAATCTGGCAGCAGAAACTGGTAGTTTGTGGCAAAACATTGCAGCGAGGCACTGAATGCGAACAGACACTTTCACCGTCACATTTACTAAAAAGGGGTAGAAATAATGCAACTCTTCCGCATGGGGTCTGGTGATGTCATGGAAAACAACGTTTTTCTTTACAATATAAGATTAACACTACACAGTTAATAACTGAAAGTTTGCCTGCAATATTTTTGGTCAAACTTGAAGATAAATATAAAGGAGACTTTCTGTTCTCTTCTGAGCTTGCTGCAGAATAAGGACATTGATATAACTCTGCAGGAGTTTAGTTTGAGTAGTGAAGCTACAGTATCTACTTCCAGGTCTGCAGATAGTGCATACGAAAATCTAAAAGAAACACGGTAATAATTAGTCTTGATATGAATGGTGGCTAGCCAGCACAGAAAATAGGTGCATTAAAGACCATCTGGAAGAATGGGTCGATGAAGGGCTTAGGAACAAAGCTGTTGAATCTCATTATGTGTGGATTATTAGGGCTAGAACTGAAGTGTACTAATGGCAAATATGGAAAGTAAACACCATTTAGCAGCAAAGTCTCATTAGAAAACAAGTGCCCTCCCGCCGATAACAGAAATTCCTTACTGAAATGAATGACCCTTCGAGCTGAGGTGAGGTCACTCAGAAGTCAAAATATTAAGAGCTGGAGGGATGTAACTCATGGCTGCTGTAGAGCAATTTTGCCAGAAATGAATCATAGAAATCATAGAAACCCTACAGTGCAGAAGGAGGCCATTCGGCCCATCGAGTCTGCACCGACCACAAATACTTAAAGTTTACAATAGTATTGGGATCTGCGACATTTAAGACTTATCTGGATAGACACATGAACAGACGGGGAATAGAGGAACATAAGCGGTTGGCCTAGATATGACAATGTGGTTGGCTCAGGCTCGGAGAGCCAAAGGGCCTGATCCTGTGCTGTACTGTTCTTTGTTCTTCTTTATTTAATGAACAGAGAAATAGATTCGTAGCAGCAGTGAGGACATTGATAGTGTACATGAGGCCAAGAGGATCATTGTTTCGGTGCTGATCAAAAGCAGCTATCCATCCTAATCTCTAACCCTTGAATCAGCCAGAAATTCATCAACCGGAAATATTGACCCTGTTTCTCATTCCACAGATGCTGCCTGACTAGGATTTTCTATTTTTATTGCAGATTTCCAGCATCTGCAGTATTAGTTTTCTTAACATTGATGGGGAGGGAGAGAGAACTTGACAGGAAGCGTGGGACAGATGATCCACGAGCTTTTGAAGTTGTTCTTCTGTCTGGGAAACTCGTGCAGCATCACCAGCATTCAGATGTTCTCTGATCGGGATTTGCTGCATTTTTAGGTTGAGGAGTTCGCCGATCTGATGGTGTGTGGAGATATCCTCCTTCCATGTCGGCAGAGAAAACTGGTATCAGTAGGATGGAGGAAAAGACTAGGGACTAAGATGCAATCCTGTTTCACCCCATTCTTGGTTTCAATGCTATCAGAGGTGGAGCTGTGGAACTGAATGGAGCCATGCATGTTATCATGAAGGGACTGTATGAGACTATGACCCTTGGGAGGGCAGCCAAGTTTCTCCAGTATCCAGTCGAGACCCATTTTGCTCAGGGTGTCAAATGCTTCTGTGAGATATGCAAAAGCGAGGTAGAATGGTATTTGCTGCTCTCTGCACATCGTGCCTCCAGGTACATTCTGTTGGCTAATTGGTGGAGTCTTGTCAGAATGACTTTGGCAAAAGCCCTTCCAGCGATGCCAAGGAGTGAGATGCCTCACTAGTTGTTGCAATCCCCTCGATCACCTATATATATAGCACGATGATATTTGTGTCATGTATATCCTATGCATGGAATATCATTGTGAAAGATGTGAGGTTATCCACTTTGGTAGGAGGAATGGGTGTGTAGGGTATTTCCTAAATGGTCAGAGATTAAAAAGTGTAGATAAACAAAGGGACCTGGATGTCATTGTCAGTAAGTCACTGAAAGCTAATTTGTAGGTGCAGCAAGCAATTAGAAATGTTAATGGTATCACAAGAAGATTTAAGTTCAAGTTAACTTTTACAGATGCACCATAGAAAGCATTCTTTCTGGTTGTATCACAGCTTGGTATGGCTCCTGCTCTGCCCAAGACCGCAAGAAACTACAAAAGGTCGTGAATGTAGCCCAATCCATCATGCAGACCGGCCTCTCATCCATTGACTCTGTCTACACTTCCCGCTGCTTCGGAAAAACAGCCAGCATAAGTAAGGACCCCACGCACCCTGGACATTCTCTCTTTCACCACCTTCTGTCGGGAAAAAGATACGAAAGTCTGAGATTACGTACCAACCGACTCAAGAACAGCTTCCTCCCTGCTGATGTCAGACTTTTGAATGGACCTATCTTGCATTAAGTTGATCTTTTTCTACACCCTAGCTATGACTGTAACACTACATTCTGCATCCTCTCCTTTCCTTCTCTATGAACGGTATGCTTTGTCTGTATAGCGCACAAGAAACAATACTTTTCACTGTATAGTAATACATGTGACAATAATAAATCAAATCAGGGAGTAGGAATAACTTGCTTCAATTTTATAAAACCTTGGTTAGACGGCACCTAGAGTACTGTGTGCAGTTTTGGTCCCCTTACCTTCAGAAGGATATGATAGCCACGGAGGGAGTGCAACAAATGTTCATCAGACTTGTTCCTGGGATGACAGGACTGTCCTATGACGAGAGATTGGAGAAATCTGTATTCTCTAGAATTTTGAAGAATGAGAGGTGATCTCTTGAAACCTACAGAATACTTAAAGGGATTGATAGGATAGATGCAGGGAAGATATTTCCCCTGGTTGGGGAGTCTAAAACCAGTGGAAACAATTTCACAGTAAGAGAGAAGCCACTTAGGACTGAAATGAGGGGATCTTTTTTACTCAGAGGGTTACTTGAATCTTTGGAATTCTCTACCCTAGAGGGCTGTGGAAGCACAATCATTATGTTTAAAATTGACAGATTTCCAAATACCAATGAAATGAAAGGATATGGGGATAGTGTTGGGAAAAGACATTGAAGTGGATGATCAGCCATAATCGTACTGAATGGTGGAACAGACTTAATGGGCTGAATGGTCAACTGCTGTTCCTATGTTCCTATCCTGTGGCATCTCCTAGTTGGTACGGCATCTCCACATCATGCCTATCCTGTGGGACAGAGTCTGTTCTCCAGCAGAGGAAGAGAAAGTTCTGGAAGTATGGCAGCAGGTGGGGCTTTCCATGCTCAAGTAACTCAGCTGGAATTTTCTTGTTGTTGGGGAGTCAATGGCCTTTTCAAGTTCAAATAATGAATGTTCTGCATCAAGCTCGTACTTGACAGATATCTGCAGAAGACCATTAAGCACAGGCAGAGAGATCACTGTCTTGTGTTATTATAGCTCAAGAGTAGTGCTCTGTTCAGCAGGCCATTAGCTTGTTCCTGTCAGTCAGCACTTCCCCATCTGTAGATTGCAAAGGAGCAATTATGGTGATGGTGGGGTTGAGTGTGCTTTTGACACTGTCATACATAGTGTGGAGATTACCATTGTCACTCGCCGTTTGTATTTCTTCACATGGATTGATCCAATACTTGTTAGCACAGTGTCTTGCTGTCCTCTGCACAATTACCTTGGCTTGCGTGAGATTGTCATGTGCTTGAGGGTTGGGAGACAGGTTGTGAGCCAGGTGAACTGTGATCTTCGCTTTAATGACAGGAGTAATTTCTGCAAAGTGGATCTCAAATCAATCTTTGTTTCTCTTTCTTCCTTTGTCAAATGTGGTTACTGCTGCTTTGTGATTGATTGACTGCAGAGACTTCTATGCTTCACTGGCATCTGATGAGCCCTCAGGTGGAAGGGAACTGCCTGAGAGCTTCTCAGAAACTGATCCACAGAATGCCATTGTTTTTGAAATAGTGCATTTTCTGTGGTTACACCTTCCCCCTGCTACTGACAAGGAAGGGATCAGTATCACATAGAAACATTGAAAACAAAAGCGGGAGTAGGCCATTTGGACTTTCGAGCCTGCTCCGCCATTCATTTTGATCATGGCTGATCACCAAATTCAATATCCTGATCCTGCTTTCCCCCCATAATGCTCGATACCTTTAGCCCCACTGTGCCCCATTCTGCAGATGTGAGGAAGACAGGACAGATCAAATCTTCTGGTAATTACCAGGTCAAGTTCGTGCCAGTGGTCAAGTCTTGCTTGATGGTACCAAAACACCTTGTGCTATGCCTGACCAGGAAGAAGTTGTTGGTAACACAAATCCCACCAATTTGTGCACAAAATTTTAATAGTTGCTGTCCATTTTCATTCGCCTTGCTGATGTTGATAGAGGCACATTTGACATGAAATTCTGTCAACTCCAACATTAAAGTTCCCCAGAAAAATAACTTCTCCGTGTGGCAGATCTTGTAAAATGCCTTTACAGGATAGCAGCATGACATCACTAGAAGGCAAATGTGTCCAGCGATCCAGTCTTAGTTTCAAGTTTGATTTGAGCAGAGCGCAATACACACAACTCTGATGTCTTCAAACTTCATAACTATGTGTAATTGTTCTCAAGGTGCTTGGTCTTAGTGAATGAACCCACAGCATTTTTAAACAAGCCCTTATGAGCAATTGGTGTCTAGTATTGTTAGGGCCCTGGACCAGAATCCCAAATTACATTAGGAAGCCAGGCTAGACCCCCAATAACTTTTCTATTTTGGCATGAATGTGAGGATAGGATGCTTCACT
The DNA here is from genome assembly GCF_964213995.1 of Mustelus asterias. Taxonomy (NCBI): domain Eukaryota; kingdom Metazoa; phylum Chordata; class Chondrichthyes; order Carcharhiniformes; family Triakidae; genus Mustelus; species Mustelus asterias. Next base: position 37,005,788 of record NC_135809.1, on the reverse strand, counting down.
GCAGAAGTAATTCCGCTGACAGATTTTGGATCTTTTACAGTAAAACAAACTTTATTTAATAGCACAGTTTAACTATAACTCTAATAAATGAAGCAGCTTAACAATTACCTATAGAACAAAACTGAAACATGAAAAGAAATAACTCATTTCCAATTTATCACTGTTTCAGTTCCAAATAAGCAACATTCTTCTTACAGACTCAAATCATGCTGCCATACAGGGGCACAAGGCATCAACACGCCTGCAATACCCAGCTTCTCTGAGATCAGGGCACCTTGTTTTAAAGATATTTGAATCATCGATAGTCACGGGTGAGGTGCCTGAAGATTGGAGAGTGGCAAATGTTGTGCCTTTGTTTAAAAAGCCTGGGAACTACAGGCCAGTTAGCCTCACATCTGTGGTGGGTAAATTGTTGGAAGGTATTTTGAGAGACAGGATCTACAGGCATTTAGAGATGCAAGGACTGATTAGGGACAGTCAGCATGGCTTTGTGAGTGGAAAATCATGTCTCACAAATTTGATTGAGATTTTTGAAGGGGTAACCAAGAAGGTAGATGAGGGCAGTGCAGTTGATGTTGTCTACATGGACTTTAGCAAGGCCTTTGACAAGGTACCGCGTGGTAGGTTGTTGCATAAAGTTAAATCTCACGGGATCCAGGGTGAGGTATCTAAATCGATACAAGATTGGCTTCTTGGCAGAAGCCAGAGGGTGATTGTAGAGAGTTGTTTTCAAACTGGAGGCCTGTGACCAGCGGTGTGCCTCAGGGATCAGTGCTGGGCCCACTGTTATTTGTCATTTATATTAATGATTTGGATGAGAATATCGGGGGCATGGTTAGTAAGTTTGCAGTTGACACCAAGATTGGTGGCATGGTGGACAGTGAGGAAGGCTATCTCCAATTGCAATGGGATCTTGATCAATTGGGCCAGTGGGCTGACGAATGGCAGATGGAGTTTAATTTAGACAAATGCGAGGTAATGCATTTTGGTAGATTGAACCAGGGCAGGACTTACTCAGTTAATGGTAGAGCGTTGGGGAGAGTTACAGAACAAAGGGATCTGGGGGTACATGTTCATAGCTCCTTGAAAGTGGAGTCACAGGTGGACAGAGTGGTGAAGAAGGCATTCGGCATGCTCGGTTTCATCGGTCAGAACATTGAATACAGGAGTTGGGACGTCTTGTTGAAGTTGTACAAGACATTGGTAAGGCCACACTTGGAATATTGTGTGCAATTCTGATCACCCTATTATAGAAAGGATATTATTAAACTAGAAAGAGTGCAGAAGAGATTTACTAGGATGCTACCGGGACTTGATGGATTGGGTTATAAGGAGAGGCTGGATAGAGTGGGACTTTTTTCTCTGGAGCGTAGGAGGCTGAGGGGTGACCTTATAGAGGTCTATAAAATAATGAGGGGCATAGACAAGGTAGATAGTCAATATCCTTTCCCAAAGGTAGGGGATTCTAAAACTAGAGGGCATAGGTTTAAGGTGAGAGGGGAGAGATACAAAAGTGTTCAGAGGGGCAATTGTTTCACATAGAGGGTGGTGAGTGTCTGGAACAAGCTGCCAGAGGTAGTAGTAGAGGCGGGTACAATTTTATCTTTTACAAAGCATTTAGATAGTTACATGGGTACGATGGATATAGAGGGATATGGGTCAAATGCGGGCCTCAGTTGAATGAGACAAACAAGCCATAAAGATTTCTCTCGCAAGTGAAAGTGAAGATCTCCACAGGCTGAACATGTCAGGATTAACAGCAGAAGAGCTAAACAAGCCCCAAAAGATGTGGACTATGATATGAAGTTTAACCCGGTTCAGAATCAAATTAAACTTCCACATTCATCAGCTGGAGTCCATGTCACTTCAACAACAGCCTACAGGATCCATGGACCAGCTGCAGAGAAAAGAGTAGGAACTGTGCTTCTTCAAACACAGAACTAGCAGAGAGAACTGTTGAGTTGGTGATCACAGCCACTCCACAGAAGCATTCATAATGATCTGTGAGACAAGCCCAAAACATATAGCAGCAAAGAGCCAGTCAAGGATGGACATGAATATAAAGCAATCCTCACAGGTCAACAAAGCTTACATTTCCCCAGACCTACCGCAACACTCAAACCATTCCTTTATGCTGGTTGCGGTGGCTTGCTATCACCTGTGTTGCTCTCCTCATTGGAAGAATGGAATGTCTTCCCCATTTGTTATTTTTTGCTCCATAGCCTGGGTAGCATTTGTAGACACAAACTTTCCCAGCACCTGCGTCTCCTTCTGGCCTTATGGACTGAATCCAGGAGAGCCCTGACCCCTGGAGCCCACTCAGCTACAGGTTTCCTCAAGGTGATTTTTTTAATGCATTCATGGGACATGGGTGGTGCTGGCTGACCAGCATTTATTGCCCATCCCTAGTTACCTTTGGAGGGTCAACCACATTGCTGTTTCTCTGGGGTCACATGTAGGCCAGACTGGGTAAGGATGGCCTTCCCTAAAGGACATTAATGAACCAGATGGGTTTTTCCGACAATCGACAATGATTTCATGGTCATCTTTAGATTCTTAATTCCAGATATTTTTCATTGAATTCAAATTCCACCATTTGCCACAGCGGGATTCGAACCCAGGTCCCCAGAGCGTTAGCTGAGTTTCTGGATGAATAGTCTAGTGGTAATGCCATTAGGCCATCGCCTCCTCTGATTGATTGAAGGGATCACCAGTCACCCAGACAAATCCATTCCTGTGCCTTTGACTCTCCTAAGCCAGACCAGCCAAGCAGTGGGCATAATGATACCCCGGGCTGAGACATGGTTGACAGACGCCAGTGTATGTCTGCACCTCAGTGCAATGTGTATCACATCTCTGGGCATCCAGTTCCCTTCAGGTATCCTTGCAGTTCAGCCTAGAGGCTTGGGTGCCTAGTTACCATCTGTAACTGCAAAGAGGCATCATAAGGGGTCTCGGTGATGCAGAAGCTAGCTGGCAGGAAAGATTTACACACTCAGCTCCCTCTTTTTAGTAAGTTAACCAACGGCAGTGGATCATGCAACTGCACTTGACACATAACATCATGCTGTGGTAAACCACTGGCACACATTTTCTAATTTGTAATTTCACCCCTGCACCTTCTATATTCCTCTAGGATTTTTGCAGTATGGAGCCTTCAGCATCTGACCTAAGTTGCCTTATCCTCCTCTGCATGCTCATTGTCAGCATGCTAGGAAAGCGGGGTTTAGATTTGTAATCATCACCCTTTGTTTTTGAAGGAACGTATTTATTCTGAATCCTCCAACTGCTCTAGTACTGATTTACTTTAAGGAGCTGTTTCTAGTCCACTTTTGCCAAATCACAGGCTGGAAAATATTCCAGCAACGTCTCTGTTTCCCCATTGGTTGCAGAATCAGCATGAAATCCCGCATTGCTTCCAAGCAGGAGGGCCAATGCAACTTTGTGCCCTCAGGCACTTAACTAGCCACCTTTGAGTCTCCCATGTGATTAAGACCACTCCGGTGGGTAGAAATCCCACCAATCAGAGGCTGGCAAACCTCAGAAGGCAATGGCACTGGGAGGGGTGGCTGCTGCTGATAATACACTGAGGCCCAGCCCTAGGATTGACACTGGTTCCCAAGTCACAGCTGAGTGAAGGCGGGATGGGAGGGGGCGTCAGAGGAAAGGACAGGGGGATGGCTTTCTGTTCAACCCACCCCACACCTTCCTGATGCTGAGTCCCTTGATGGGGCACAAAGTGCCTGTCAACTGGAAATCCCACCCCCACGATGCCGCAGGTAAACCTGACAGTGTTTGCTGGGTAGCCTTTGGATAGCACAAGAAAGCCGTTTGAGTTCAGGACAATCCCTGAACTACCAATAAATTCCGGTGGGCTGAGGGATAATTGGCTTTTAGTGGGTCACTAATGAGCCTAATTGCCTTCCCTCTGATGGGTGACGTTCCTGCATTGGGCCCTTCCCATCACCAAATTAATTGGGAACAGTTTTTCCCAACGTGAGGAATCCAGTGCTGACCCCCGCATCATCATGCCCCCTCTGGCAGGCTCAACTAGATCTGCCGCACATCTCAGTAAAACCTTAATCATATTGGCCTATATCCTCTTTACAATTTTTAATCTTGACCTATCTTGATACTTTTCAATAACAACTCTAAATCTATCTGTATAATGGTCACTACCACAAAACTGGGCTCTCACTAATAACCTTAAATTCATCCTTTAACACTGAACCCAAAATTCCCCATTCTCTAGTTGGGTTAAGTTTAATCCTGCACCCTCTATACTTTTTACATTGAATTTATCTTGGTTAATATTAGGGTATTTGAAATTCCCACTATTGTTGCCCTATTGCTTCTGCACTACTCAATATTTTTGCCTACATATTTGCTCTGCTATCTCTTTTAGACTGTAAGGGGGACTATAGTACACCCCGAGCTTTGTCATCACTCCTTTCATGTCAATCAGTTCAACCCATATGACCTCATTTGATGCTCCATCCAGCATATCATTCCTCCTTATAACTGTGATTGTTCATTTGACCAATATTGTGATATCCCCTCTCCATCTTGTCTGAAGTGGGTGGCATTGTTGGATGGCACGGCGGCACAGTGGTTAGCTGCCTCACAGTGCCAGGGACCCGGGTTCAATTGCCAGCTTGGGTCACTGTGCGGAGTCTGCACGTCCTCACTGTGTCTGCGTGGGTTTCCTCCAGGTGCTCTGGTTTCCTCCCACAGTCCGAAAAGCGTGATGGTTAGGTGCATTGGCCATGCTAAATTCTCCCTCAGTGTGCCCGAACAGGCGACGGAACCTGGCAACTAGGGGATTTTCACAGTAACTTCATTGCAGTGTTAATGTTAGCCTACTCGTGGCACTAATGAATAAACACCTATACCCAGGAATGTTAAGCTTACCATGTTTATAAGCCACATTTCAATACTAGCTATGATCTATAATTCCAAGTGTCTGCCTGTGCCCTCAGCTCATTCAAGAGTTGAGCAGTGTATTCCAACTAATCACTGAAAAAACTCTTTGGTTGCCCATTTTCCAATCTGTTTCCTTGATCTTCTTGCTTCTATTAATAGTTTTTAAATCTTCCTTCTGGTTCCCAACCCCATGCCAAACTAATTTAAGCTCAAGGGAACCTCCCCGCCAGTATTGGTGATGACCTATTGAGGTACAATCTATCCAGCTTGTAAATGCCCCACCTACCCTAAAACTGGCCCCAATGCTCAAGGAATCCAAAGTCCACCCTCCTGCATCATTTTTCCAGCCACACATTTGACTGTACTATCCTCTTATTGCTGTGTTTAGTAATGTGTGGCACTGGGAGCATTCCAGAGATTACCAACATTGTGGTCCTATCTTTCCTAACTTGTTGCAGGGTCTCGTCCCACTTTCTCTCTATTTCACTGCGACTGGTTATGGATCATGACCTCTGGCTGTTGATCCTCATGCCTCAGAATTCTCTTCTTTACTGCCACCATTAATTGCTTGGAATCACTTTGAAAATACCATAAGTCCTTTCTAGACTTCTACTGGGCTTGCATTTATACTGCCATAATGTCATATAAATAAAGATGTCACTTAATTTTTATATTTATTATCTCCATCCAACTGTGGATTTAACCACAATTTTTTTTCCCTGCAGTGAGGTTGTACTATTTTAGATTTGGTGCTAAATAATAGTGTACACCTGGAAAGAAATCCACGCAATATGGTTGAATATAAATACACAACAAGGTGACTCTGGAGCATGTGTCGCATATTGACATTCAAGACCTGTGTGTGCTAGCTCTCTTTAACTCCGTCTCATTAGTCTTTGAGATATTCTGCTGATGAGACTGACTGTACAATGAGACAGACATTGCCATCAGCATCCAGCAATCTGAGTTCTATTGCATTCAAAAGTCAGGCAGGCGGGTTCAGGTTAATAACCTGATTGGAAAGCTGGGACCTTCAGTTCAAATGTGTTATTTTCGATCTCTGCTTACAGTCATGCAGAGCTCCGCTGAGACCTCAGAACGGAAATTACATTTTAATTGCTTCTCTTCTGTTGTGCCATCATGTTCTCCATGGCTTACTATGAAACTAATCTGTTGTGTCCAGGGAATCTGGCTTTTGTGATTAAGCTAACTGTTTACTCAACACATAAATCTATGCCTATGATATGTGTGGCATGGATTTGAGGTCTGATTACAGATCTTCATGTTTAAATTCTGTGTGTAAGAGTATGCTAGATGTCTGGGACATTTATTCCTGAAAATCCCTATTGCCTGCCGAGGGCCACATCTCAGGAGGATCTGGGGCCAAAATGATTTTGGGCCCAGTCAGCGTAGAGTCATACCAGCAGACTAACGAAACCTCCAAAGAATTTCAGAGCTATTGTGTGCAAACTATGAGCATTCAAATGTGCGTTTGGACATGCAAGCTTTAGCTAATGTGATGACACTGTGCCTTTAAGAAATATATTTATATCATATTTCTTGTAAGGGGTACGTTTAGAATTCAGATTTGTTTTGCAGGATGCCGATTTGTCTCAGAAAACCTTTAAATTTCTTGCTGGGATAACAAGATAAGTAATCATTTTAGATCTTGAGTATTTGTTTATGCAGAGCTAATGCATTTGTGTTTACTTAGATTCCCCGTGGGATTTCAGAGTTTTGATTAGGTTGATTGACAGAGACAGAGTCATGCGATTAATGGGAGGATCTAAGCTTGCAGGAAAGAAAGGATTTCAGTTTCATTTTAAAATACAAGCAGTTGCTGCCTGGGCTGCCAGAAGAAAGCAGTGTCTCTTTGTTTTTCTGTCCCTCTCTCCCCAGAGGTAACCTAAGTCACAAGCAAGTATACCTGTGTTTTGCTAACTAATTTTAAAGAGAGGTTTAAGTCTATAAGAGACTATTGCTTGTTTGGAACTCATAGAGATAAGTTAGCAGTTAAGAATTGTCATGTTTAAGTATTGTTCAGTTGTTAAAGATTAAGCTAATGCATTTGTTATAATGAAACTGTGTTATTAACAAAAATTTGTTTTGATGAAAGCTCCCTGGTTTGTCAGTAGAATTGTGCTTGGAGTGAAACATTGTATCCTCATGCTAATGCCGAAATAGAAAATTGTTGTTGTCTAGTCTGACTTTATAAACATACCTCGGGTTTCTGATCTGTACCCTAGCACTAACTACACAGCATTTATGGAAGGGACAGATAATGATAGCACAGGAGATTTTAACATTTAGTCAGAAATGTCAGACAAGTAAGTGGTGCTTCCTTCATCACCAACATAGTTTATCCTGATGCCTCTTGCATCAGAATCTTCTGTGAATCTTGTGCTGATAATGATGACAGATGGTAGTGGATCTTTCTTTCCAGTTTTGATGTTCTGTATCAGTGTCACGGACTGTCAAGTCAAATAGAATACAGTTCAGATACAAATGTAAAACTCCTTCAACTCTTCCCTAGTGATGTAAATTAACTTTGATCTCAGAAAAACATGGCTATCCTCCCTTTAGAGCACCTTTCCACATCATTTGTGCTCATTTATGGAATATTTTGTGCTGTAGATGTATACCATGTCGGAATTGGTTTGAGGTAACACCCACTTCATTACACCCACATCTGACAGTGAACAGGACTAAAGGTACAGATAGCACATTTTTCTGACCAACTTTACCATTCATAACCACTTGTTTTTATTTCATGTAATTTTTATATCATACCATTGTTTAAGGCCATACTGGGATTTCTCGGATGTACACAGGTAGTGCTCGGAAGTAGATGCATCAAGAATTTTGGTCAACAAAACAGTCCAGTGGTTCAGTGCTCTGACAAATGTGGAACAAACATATAAGTCCAGAAAGCTTAAGTTGATCGTAATAGGGCAATGTTAGGAGCCCTCAATTGCCCACAAGGATAAATAGATGAAGGAAAATTAACTGGAATTCCTGTTACAGAAAATGACCTCAATTGGACAGTTTATCTGTCTGGATGACAAATAACTGCTGCCTCACAGCGCCAGGGGCCTGGGTTTGATTCCCGGCTTGGGTCACTGTTTGTGTGGACTTTGCATGTTCTCCCCGTGTCTGCATGGGTTTCCTCCAGGTGCTCCGGTTTCCTCCCACCATCTGAAAAAAGTGCTGGTTAGGTGCAATGTCCATGCTAAATTTTCCTCAGTGTACCCGAACAGGCGCCAGAGTGTAGCGACTAAGAGATTTTCACAGTAACTTCATTACAGTGTTAATGTAAGCCTACTTGTGACTAATAAACTATTAGTGACTAATAAACAAATAAACTTTAAATTTTAAAGAACAGTTTGTTATCCCTCACTATTGAAGATCCAGTTTGAAATTTTGCCCTATATGTGAGGTAACAGAGGGCTGTCAGTAATTGTAAATTCCCAGGTATTTAAAATTATTACAGGACTTGATGGGGTAAGTACATAAAAGCAATTTTACTGTTGAGAGAATCTAGAACAAGATAGCATAACCTAAATATTAGAACGGGGCCACATAGGAGTGAAAGCTAATTGCCTTTGGGCATTTTACTATATTAATGATGCAAACCACTGTTCTTGTTGAAAGCAGGAAGCACTTCATGTTAAGAATATTGGAAATCAGGAAAATTTTTCCCACAAGGCTGTGGATGCTGAGCCAATTAAAATTTTTAATACACAGGTCAGTAGATTTTTATTGGTATGGGTATCAAGGCTTATGGAACCAAAGAGGATAATTAAGGTTCAGATCAGAGCTGACCAAAATGGTCTCACAACACCAGGTTAAAGTCCAACAGGTTTATTTGGTAGCACAAGCTTTTGGAGCGTTGCCCCTTCATTAGGTGTTGTGAGACTACTTACAGTGTCTACCCCAGTCCAACGCTGGCAACTCCACACCATGGCTGACCAAAATGAATAGTGGAACAAGCTGGAGGGATTGCATGGACTATTCCTGTTTCCATTGTTTGCGGGCTGAGATTGTATGGACAGACCAGAGAGAACAGCTAATGCAAGATGATGAGGGTGGGGGGGGGGAATGCTGGTGGGAGGTTGGAACGGGGATGATGTTGGTGGGAATGTGACTCCCACATGAGTCATATGGGGGAAAATCTCCAAGGACTGTGAAACAATAGATCTATAGATATATATATATAATATATATAACAGCACTGTGGTTTGTGAGAAGCATTTATATTGTCAATTCATCCAGTACTTTCTGATGCCTCCCATTTTATTCAGTGGAACAAATATATCGAGGTGTCCAGCAACAAAGCTAATAGGTTTGAAAAATATTTTTTCATGGAGGCAATCTCTCTTGAAGGATGCCCCGACAGGATATAAATACCTTCAGTTAGTGAGCATTTATCATAAAGTTATTTTTTGAACTAGTTACGCAGATTTCACTTTTTTTCTTCATGTTATCAACCCTGGCACTATTCAACCCTCTGAGCACTTTGATTAAAGACTGAGAGGACTTATTGCTAGAATGTTCCTCACCATCTGTCGGAGAGTAACTGGGTCTAGGATAGATGCTGATAACAGCTGCACTATTTCACCCACATGGATGGATTTCAGGAGAGTATTGGAGGATTTAAAAATTAATTTGCTGTTATCCTTTCCAATATTGAATTTCTTTTAATTCCCCTAGCATTCATTATAACGATGCTTTCTGTGAATATCAGCAAAGTCCCCTTTCAGTTTGAATTATTTGATATTTCTCTTGCTGATAAATACACATTGCCACTTTGCAGAGATGTGCTTGGCTGCAGGGCATGAACCTGTGCCTAATTTAGAAACAAATAAAACTTCATTTTTCTTCTCTGCCACTTCATTTTAAGCATTGTGCACAATCTGTAACCAAATCAGTTTAGAGTTTGGGTGAGTAGACCAGATATCACAGTGAACTCGAACACTCTCCTTTAGCCTCAATTCAGAATCTGAGTTTTGATCCAGTTCCCATCAATGGTTTGAAAGGCACCTCTCCCTGCCTTTGCAGAAGGTCAAATGGGTCAATCTGAGACTCTGGTTCTATGCTTTGAGAGTCACTTGGTAAAATTTTCCCTTCAAGATTTTTTAAAATTCAGTTGTGGGACATGGGTGTCGCTGGCTGGCCGGCCAGCATTTATTGCTCATCCCTAGTTACCCTTGGAGGGCAGTTGAGAGTCAAGTACATTGCTGTGGCTCTGGAGTCACATGTAGGCCAGACCAGGTAAGGACGGCAGATTTCCTTGCCTAAAGGACGTTGGAGACCAGATGGCTTTTTCTGACAATCAACAATGGTTTCATGATCCTCTTTAGATTCTTAATTCCAGATTTCTTAAATTGAATTAGAATTCCACCATCTGCCATGGTGGGATTTGAACCTAGGTCCCAAGTTTCTGGATTAATAGTCTAGTGATAATACCACTAGACCATCACCTCCCCTAAAGTTGAGTGGGTTTAAGCCTCACTTCTGGACATCATGACATAATCTGTCTGATATAATCATGCTAAATTCTCCCTCAGTGTACCCGAACAGGCATCAGAGTGTGGTGACTAGGGGATTTTCACAGTAACTTCATTGCAGTGTTAATGTAAGCCTACTTGTGACACTAATAAATTAGCTTAAACTTAAACTTGCCAGATCTTTTGGATCAGACATTAAACAAAGGCACTGCCTGCCTCCTCTGATGGATGCAAAAATTGCTAAACACAATTCCAAAAGTAGGGAGAGTTTTTTGTATCTTGACCAACACCTCTCCCTCAACAAACATCACTAAAAATATTAACTTGCCATTCACTTCATGAGTCATAGATTCACTGGTGCAAATTGCCTGCATTTGTTTACATAAGAGCAGTTCAACACTTCAAAAAAGTAATTCATTGATTGTGAAGCACTTTGGGATGTCCTGGGGACACAATACGGTACAAGTTCTTTCTTCTTTCTCCTTACAGAGTGGAAATCAAATGTAAAAACTTTTTGTCTGTTTTAAATTTTCTCTCGGGTGAAGTAATGCTTAGGACTCCTACAAGCAATCTGAGCGTATTGCCTGCAGCAGTCAGCCCTGACTGTCCAGTATCTGTACAATAGTCTGAATAGGAAATTTAACAACATGGCCTTCTCATGGTCTGAATTGGATCTTTTGTATGCATCCCGATTTCTGCCATCTGTCAGAAGGCAGTCTGACAATACATGCGACCAGATTCAAATCATTAAACTGTTTTATCCTACAAAGGTTAAGTAAATGTATAGACATAAAGCCTGGATTTTTCTCCCGTGTGCCGCAAAGAGCAGTGGAAATAGCAGGATCATCAGGTGGGGATTGGGGAAGTGCTAATTATCGCTGACTCTCTGCTCTTATGTAGGATTTCCTGCCTACCCTCCTGTAAGGAAAACTGTTAAACTGCTCTGCTGCAAGAAGGCAGGGAGTGATGGCAGACACAGCAATCCAACCCAGGTCCTTTCATTGTTTGAATAGTAAATATAGAAACATAGGAAATAGGTGCATGAGTAAGCCATTCGGCCCTTCGAGCCTGCACTACCATTCAATATGAATATGGCTGATCATGCAATTTCAGTATCCCACTCCCGCTTTCTCTCCATACCCCTTGATCCCTTTAGCTACAGGGGCCATGTCCAGCTCCCTCTTGAACATATTTAGCGAACTGGCCCCAACGGCTTTCTGTGGTAGAAAATTTCACAGGTTCACAACTCTCTGAGTGAAAAAGTTCTTCCCCATCTCAGTCCTGAATTGCTTACCCCTTATTCTTATCTGTGACCCCTAGTTCTGGACTTCCCCAACATCAGGAACATTCTTCCCGCATCTAACTTGTCCAGTCCCATCAGGATTTTATATGTTTCTGTGAGATCCCTTCTCATTCTTCTGAATTCCAGTGAATGCAAGCTCAGTTGATCCATTCTCTCTTCATATGTCAGTCCTGCCATTCCATGAATCAGTCTGGTGAACCTTCGCTGGACTCCCTCAATAGCAAGAATGTCCTTTCTCAGACTAGGAGATCAAAACTGCACACAATACTCAAGGTGTGGCCTCACCAAGGCCCTGTACAAGTGCAGCAAGATACCTTTGCTCCTATACTCAAATCCTCTTGCTATGAAGGCCAGCATGCCATTAGCTTTCCTCACTGCCGGCTGCACCTGCATGCCAACCTTCAGCGACTGTTCCACCGTAACACCCAGGTCACATTGCACTTCCTCTTTTCCTAAACTGCCACTATTCAGATAATAATCTTCCTTCCTGTTTTTGCCACTGAAGTAGATAACCTCACATTTATCCACATTATATTGCATTTGCCAAGTAATTGCCCACTCAGCCAGTCTATCCAAGTCACCCTGCAACCTCTTAGCATCCTCTTAGCTGCCATTCAGCTTAGTGTCATCTGCAAATTTGGAGGTATTGCATTCATTTTTGATTTGATTTATTATTGTCACATGTATTCGTATACAGTGAAAAGTATTGTTTCTTGCGCGCTATACAAAGTATTCTGTCCATAGAGAAGATAATGAGAGAATTCAGAATGTAGTGTTCCAGTCATAGCTAGGGTATAAGAAAGATCAACTTAATGCAAGTTAGGTCCATTCAAAAGTCTGATGGCAGCAGGGAAGAAGCTGTTCTTGAGTCGGTTGGTAGGTGACCTCAGACTTTTGTATCTTTTTCCCGACAGAAGAAGGTGGAAGAGAGAATGTCTGGGGTGTGTGGGGTCCTTAAGTATGCTGGCTGCTTTGTTGAGGCAGCGGGAAGTGTAGACAGAGTCAATGGATGGGAGGTTGGTTTGTGTGACGGATCGTGCTACATTCACCACCTTCAATTCCTTTCAATTCAATTCCTTCATCCAAATCAATAATGTATATTGTGAATAGCTGGAGTCCCAGCACTGAACCCTGCGGTACCCCACTAGTCACTGCCTGCCACTCTGAAAAGGTCCTATTTATTCCCACTCTCTGATTCCTGTCTGCCAGCCAGCTCTCTATCCACGTCAAAACATTACCCCCAATACCATGAGCTTTAATTTTGCTCACTAATCTCTTGTGTGGGGCCTTGTCAAAAGCCTTTTGAAAGTCCAGATATACAACATCCACTGGTTCACCCTTGTCCAATCTACTGGTCACATCCTCAAAGAATTCCAGAAGACTTGTCAAGCACGATTTCCCTTTAGTGAATCCATGCTGACTTGGACCGATCCTGTCACTGCTTTCCAAATGCTCAGTTCAGTTATTTCATCCTTAATAATTGACTTCGGCATTCTCTCCACACCGATGTCAGGTTAACCGGTCTATAATTCGTGGTTTTCTCTCTCCCTACTTTTTTTAAAAGTGGGGTTACATTAGCTTACCTCCAATCCACTGGAACTCTTCCAGAGTTCATAAAATGCTGGAAAATGATCATCAATGCGTCCACTATTTCTAGGGCCACTTCCTTGAGTGCTCTGGGATGGGTCGTAGGCCCAGTGGTTCCCAACCTTTTATCTGTCATGGAACACCTTTATACTACAACAATCATCAGGCACACTTCTGATATTCTCAAACTGAGCTGCCTTTGAGCAAAAGCCTTTTATCTTGAAAACCTCATAAAAGCACGTCAAGGCACCACTTAATGCAACTTTCATTCAAGAAAGTTGCATTTTCATTTAAGAAATTTTCAATGGAAGCATTATCACCATTTGCAAGTGAAATACAACAGGGCGGCACAGTGGCTAGCACTGCTGCTTCACAGCACCAGGGACCCAGGTTTGATTCCCGGCTTGGGTCACTGTCTGTCTGAAGTTTGCACATTCACCCCACGTCTGCGTGGGTTTCCTCCAGTGCTCCAGTTTCCTCCTACAGTCCAAAGATGTGCGGGTTAGGTTGATTGGCCATGCTAAATTGCCTCTTAGTGTTGGGGGACTAGCTAGGGTAAATGCATAGAGTTATGGGGATAGGGCTTGGGTAGATTTGTTGGTGCAGACTCGATGGGCCAATTGGCCTCCTCCTGCACTGTAGGATTCTATGACTCTAATATTTTCACTCAAAATGTACACAATTTCTTGGGCTCCTGCAGTGCACATTATTTAAAACCCGCAGCAGACCACAGTGTACTTGTAAGCTTCCCAGAGCACAGTGGTTGGGAACCACTGCACTAGACTATCTTTTGAAGGGAGAGGGCCCAACAGGGCACCTCACTCTCTCCCTCACTCTATCCTCGGCTATTCACCAGATGAAAGCCTTGGTCGAAGCTGAAACCCGGGTGAAAAACTGAATATTAATCCATGCGCAGGCACGTTAGCACAGTGGTTAGCATTGCAGCCTCAAATTACCAGGGACCCGGGTTCAATTTCAGCCTTGTGTAACTGTCTGTGTGGGGTTTGCACATTCTCCCCATGTCTGTATGGGTTTCCTCCGGTTTTTCCCACAGTCCAACGATGTGCAGGTTAGGTTGATTGGACATGCTCAATTGTCACTTAGTACCTCAAGATTTGTAGATTAGGGGAATTAGTGGGGTAAAAATATGTGGGTTATGGGGATAGGCCCTGGGTAAGGTGCTCTGTCTGAGAGTCAGTGCAGACTCGGTGGCTAAATGTCCTCCTTCTTTACTGTAGGGATTCTATGATTATTCTTCTGCTTCCTAACAATGGTCCTTCCTAGATGGGTGCTGAAGCTGTGCTTCTGCTATTTCTTTCTATGGTGACGTGTCTTTCTTTTTGATGCTGAAGAAACAAGTTGGAAACTTGTCTTGCAGAATTAATAGCCGGAAAATTAAATAAGCTGATGAGAGCATTCATACAGAGGACAGAAGCCGGATGTCAAGCTTCCTGCATCTTGTTGAGGAAAACCCTGGTCCAGCGTTCAAAAAGCAAATTCCACTTCGCTTATCTCACTCTCTCCTCAAAAAATAGGGAAAGATAATATTTCACACACCTTAATTGCCACCTTTTAAGGCCTGATTTGTTTGTTTTTGGTTCTACCCTTTTCTCCAGAAAACCTCTCATCTCAGCAGCTGACCTCTGGTATTTTAACCAAGATTGTAGCTATGCCTTTTGTTTAAAAGCTTGACTAACTCCTACATACAGAATTTCCCTTTTATTGGTCCTAACACCTGGAATTTATCAGCAGATATATCAATCAAATTGGCTAACCCCTCTCTCAGCATAGTTGTCAGGCCCATATGAACAGAATTATCCTCACCACATTGGGTGTGTAGGAGTCCATTCATTCCTTAGAATAGACGTAGGCAGCACTTGGTACGATTTTTAAAAAGATTTTCTTTATTTGAATAAAACTTAAAATGAATACTACAGAAGCGAAGGGAGAGAGAGAAGTTGGGGACTGGCTTCACAGCCAGGCCCTGTACAGACTTGAACCCCACACTGGACCGAACTAACTAAACAGATAACTGTTACTGCAATATATGAATTCTGTGTTATTGAAATTGCTGGTACAAACTGTGTCCCTAACTTTCATAAACAATTGGCAGCTGTGGCTGTGAAAAGCTTTGTTTAGTGGTTTCTGCTAACATTGTATTTTCAAAGAATGCAGTCAATTTCTAAGCTCATCCCAGAATTCCCAGCTGAATTTTAAAATGTGGCCGAGTTTGCTTCAAAGCTGAGCATAATTCATTACATCGGCAAAAATATGTTAGAATGAAGTCCTTTAACTGAAGCAAACCACACAAAGGGTACCACAGGGTGCGAATATTTCATCTGAGATGAAATACTTAATTGCCTACTGCCCTCGGTCATTGTGCAGAATTCAGCAATGCCTGGATCATTAAGGTCTCAAGCCCCCTTCCATCCCAGTGTGGCACTGGGTGCCTTTTAAGATTGATGCCAATTAATTTTGTTCATGTTTTTAAACACAACACTTAAACTTAACTGAAACCCAAATATATTCAGTGAATGAATGGTGAAAAAGGTCACAAAGCATAAAGTTGCCTGATCTATAGAGGAGCAGTAAGGGGGATAATTTGCATGCTGCTGTGGAGTCTAACTGGTGCCTGCATTAATGTAAGGAAGAAAGTATTTAATTGAGAAGGTTGAATCCAAACACTGGTAACACAGATGAAGTACCATTGGACTGAATGATTAAAACACACCATGCACTGGCGAATTGCCATCTTTCCTTGAAACAAATAAAAACTATTTGTAAAAGATAAAGCTACAAAAAACCAACTCGAGCCAAGTGCTCTCCAAATGCTACTAATATATGAGTACATCTGAAGCATATTTAAATAAAGATTTAAATATTCAGCTGAATAATTACATGCTGCAATTCTACCCAAAAACACCAGCAGCAAAGAGTTTCCATTAGTCTGAGTGAGCTTCAATAAATATAACACAAATTAAATATACTTTCCATGTGAGACTGAGCATGCAATCTATTTGTTCATGTATGCAAGATGAATCTTTAAAATAAATTGCTTCTGGACTTCACTCATCTGCTCCACTTGTCTCTGCACTTGGACAACTGTAATACTTTTACGTAAGGTTGCAACCTGATACCAATTGGTAACAGATGAACACAAGGAACAGAAGCAGGAGTAGGCCACCAGGTCCTGCAAACCTGCCCCGCCATTCAATACGATCATGGCTGATCAATGCCGGTCTCAACTCCTTTTCTGTACCATTTCCCCATAGCCCTCTATTCCTCAATCTATCAAATACATATCCAGCTCCACTTTAAATACTTCTAATGATCCAGCCTCCACCACCCTTTGGGGCAGAGAATTCCAGAGATTCACCATCTTTTACGAGAAGAAATTTCTATGCGCTCCTGTTTTAAATGACAGGCCCTTTGTCTTGTAACTATGTCCCCTTGTTCGGGACTCTCCCACTAGAGAAAACGTCTCACCATCTATCCTGTCAAGCTCCCTCATGATCTTATATGTTTGAATAAGGTCACCCCTCACTCTTCTAAACTCCAAGGAATACAGACCCAGACTATTTACTCTGTCTTGATAGGACAACCTTCTCATCCCAGGAATTAGCTTGATGATCTCCTTCGGACTGTCTCCAATGCTTCGATATCTTTTTTAATGTAAGTGGACCAAAACTGTACGCAGTATTCCAGGTGAGGCCTCACCAACACCTTGTACAATTGCAACAAGACCTTCCTATTTTTAAACTCCAACCCCTTTGCAATAAAGGCCAAAATGCCATTTGCCTTCTTAAATACTTGGACCTGCTTGCTAGCTTTTTGTGATTCATGCACTAGAACACCGTGATCCCTCTGTACTTCACTCACCTGCAGTCTCTCTCCATTTAGATAATAATCTGCCTTTTGATTCCTCCTACCAAAAGGCATGACCTCACACTTCCTCACATTAAACTCCATTTGCCAGATTTCACCCAGTCATCCAATCTATCTATATCCAGTTGCAGAATCACAAGATCCTCATCACAACCTGCCCTTCCATCTAGCTTAGTATCATCGGCAAATTTGGAAACCTTACATTCTGTTCCTTCCTCCAGGTCATTAATGTAAGTGGTGAACTATTGTGGACCAAGAGCTGATCCCTGCAATACTCCATTAGTTACACCTTTCCACTCTGAAAAGGATGCATTCATTCTAGCTCTCTATTTTCTCTGAGACAACCAGTTTTCAATCCATGCTAGCAGACTTTCTCCAATTCTGTGGGCTTTTACTTTATACACCAGCCTCCTATGTGGTACCTTATCAAGTGCCTTTTAGAACTCCGAATACACTACATCCGCAGGTTCCCCTCTATCTACTCTCCCTGTTACATCTTCAAGGTCTTGTGTAGATGGCCTTATGTACATACATGGCAGAGATCAATGCAATGTAGCATATCTGTTAGGAAACCAAAGGTAGTTTTAAGGGATTTATAACAGTAGAAATAAGATATAGTTTTAGGTCAGGTTAATTTAATGTTTCTGTACCTGGAAGGGAGCTGTTGTTAGATTTCATGCTAGACAAAAAAAAATGTTTGTCTGTGTGGGGGTTAGTTTTAATTCCAGCAGAGATTCTATTGTGACAGAGAGAGCTACAGTGTGAAAAATAAATATTGTTGCTTAGCAACTAGGTGCCTAGTAAGGTGCGGCAAACAGCTTTCTTTGTTATTTAGTCTTTAGCTAAAGCTAGCACCAGTTGGAGACTAGGAAGGTGCTAGAGGCAGCTGTCAACTCTGTTTGAAGCTGGAAAAGCTGTACAATGGAGTAATAGGCAAGAAAGCCAGCTCCAGAGGGGCGAGTGGACAGTGCAGAGACCCAGGGAACTGTGACAGAAAAAGGATTTCAGAAAACTGAAGTTAAGTCAATAGAGGCTATGGTATGATTCCGAAGAATTCAAGGAAGAGGGAACCAAGTGCTCTGACTTAAAGAGACAATTGCATTTAACTAGATAAGAAGTCGGGAGCAGATCTTCAGAGATAACTGAGACATTTAAAGTAATTTTAATAAGAATCTGGGACTTGAAAGTTAAAGCAATTGTACTCCTTCGAAACAATGAATGCCAGTCAAGGCAGAGACAACCATAAAGGGGTTGATCTGAAATCCTGGCATGGAGTTATTGCTAAAGTGAAGCGGAAGCTCTGGTTAAAAGTGTCTTTTGGAAAACTCAAACTGGATTTTGGAATGTAGATTGCTAAGTGAATATATTGGAAAGCATATTTTGGGAGGCGAGTTTGGAAACACTCTTATGATAATCAGTTGAGGGGTTTCTGAGGAGGAATCTGCAACACAAACTTTGTGTACAAATAAGACCATTATAGCTTCAAATGGACTTTGTCATCCATGTTAATCCTAAAATCTGTGTATATTGGTTAAACTCAAGGATTATAATGCAATACTCCTTTACTCCTCCATTATTCATGGTTAATAAATGTTTTTTTATAATTGTTAAAACTAATTAGTGATCCTGTGAATCTGTTCCTCCATGTTTGATTTAAAAACAAGTAAAAGTTACGGTCTTTCGAGTCAGGGTTCCATTCTGGGACCTTCCTGTCCAGTAATAACATCAACTGGGACTATTACAATCACTGCAGTGGTTTATAGCTCTACTTAGTTATCACCCACTGGGTCACTCTGTAGATAAGCATGTGATGTTCTAGTAACCCCTGTTCCTTGGACCAGGTAAGCATGAGACTCCAGCCAGCATGTATGTCTACTTACACAATCTAGATATCTTCTCAACTGGACAGAGTTAAACACCTTCAACCAGCATTTACGTTCACCTGGATATGTCAGACGACTTCTCCTCCATTTCTGTATCTGACCCTTCACCATCCTTCTCTTATGCCCCAGTGTTAATTATCCCTGATCATCTGACTCTAGACCTTCAATAATCTCTGCCAGTGCTAGTTTAACCATTTCTGCTTCTTATGTGCAGTTATTTTGTCCACACCGAGTGGATTGTCCCTTCTCTCTGTGCTTTTTAATCTGATTTCACATTTGCTTTCTGTCAGCTTACCTTATCAACCCTTTGCAGACAGTAGTTACCATCAATGTGGCTCACACATTTTGGTTACTTACCAGTTACAAGTTCTGGACTGTTTGAACAGAGCGGTTTACTCAAATGTATGGTTTGTGTTATTCAATACTACGTTGCTAACAGGAAAAGCAGAGTTAACCTTTAGCAACTGAATGAAAAGACCATTTGCAGATGGACCTATCAATAATAGCCTTGCAAAGGCAATCATCCATGCTCCATGCTGACTCCACTCTACATATGTCAATTTTATCCCATCAAGAAGCCTTTGTGTTTAACTCTGGAGCCCCTTCTCTAATCTCTTCTCTTCTTCATTTACATATGTACCTAATAATTGCTACATAGCTAGGTCAATGTAACTTGAGCTCTATCCATTTACTTGTGTGTTTTGGCTACTGCTCCAGACCGGAGTCCATCAGTTCTATGTCCATTTCTTTCTCCCTCATTTGTTATTTCTCTTTATCCTCCTCGCCTTCTTTCTCCTGTTGTTATGCTTGCTTTCCTTTCTCTTCTCTCAGGATCTCTGCCCTCTCAAACCCTTACCCCAACCATTCAGTACTCCTCAACCTGCCTACTCTCCTGCCATTCTCCCAGGCTTGACTCTTCCTCGGGTGATGTGCCAGAGGTAGAAGTGGTTTTGATAATTGGCTGGGTGTGGCTGCTAAAACTCAGCTCAGGTTAGAAGTAAGACACAGGTTTTCTACCAGTGGATTCTGTTCAAGTAGACAGCCATGATGGGAGTGAATCAGGGATTCAGGCACGTTGTTTCTAACAGGAATTTAACAGCATGGCTTTGGATTAACAGGAATTTAACAACATGGCTTTGGATTAACTAATGAGACAGATCATTGACACCCCCAGTGTACACAATGTACATAGCAGGCCCATCGACTGATGTACAAACAAGATGAAGGAAATTATGGGGGAGCGATTCAACTGATAGCTGTCCATTCAGTGCCTCATAAATAGGCATTAGACAATCAAATTTCAAATTGCAAAACTGCAGCAGATTAGCTCAGATGGCTTTAAGTTTTCCAGGTCATTCATCTGAAAAACATATTAAGCTCCTTAATTGTGCAAATGGGAAACTTAGTCGGGTTATAGGACCTCCGATGTGAAATTCAAAACTGGTCAGAGTTGTGCCATTTATGCATTTCCTTCTCTTGTTTGTCCTTGGGATGAGGGTATCATTGCAAGGCCAGCTTTAATACCTAGCCGGAATTGCCCTTGAGAAGGTGATGGTGAGTTGCATTCTCAAAATGCTGCAGTCCAGAAAGGAGTCCAGTATTTTGACCCAATCATGATGAAAGAATGGTATTATAGATTCAAATCAAAATGATTCATGACTTGGAGCGAAACCTCCATATGGTAGTGTTCCTATGCCTTCCTGGTCTTGTCTTTCTAGGTGATAGAGGTCGCAGGTATAGAAGGTGCTGTAGAAGAAGCCTAGATGAGTTCATAGAATCATAGAATCCTATAGCGCAGGAGGCTATTCGGCCCATTGAGTCTGCACCAACCACAATCCCACTCAGACCCTATACCCATAACCCCATGCACTTACTCTAGCGCGTTCGTCATGGAGAGCGGTGGCCTTGCGCATATTGAATAGTGGCAGTTTGAATGCATACAGCGTGGTGTGAGCAGCCTGGTACTGTGGGCAGCCTGGTACTGTGGGCAGCCATTTTAACTAACAGCAGCTCCTAAGACCTTCCTTGTTATGCACACAGCTGCTCTGCTACTAAAAAGGGGGAAGAACTTGATATATGAAATACACATGACAGGATGGCTCCATTTTAATTAAGCAACGGAAGGTTCTGGGACAAATAAATGTTGGTTTTCTGCTGAGGGCCAAGTCCCTGTGCAGAGCAGAGTTAGGCTGGATAGAGGCAGCTGGAAGAGGGAGATGACTGTCTCACCTACACATTGAACCTGGAAGCTGACATGAGAAAAACTTGCTGGTATCAGATGGATTGTCAAAGCTCAGTTCTGTTCACATTTCTCTTAATTAAGTAGCGATGCCTCACAATCCATGTTGACAGCACTTTAGTTTATGTATTGCTGGCGGCGCAGGAGAGTATCCAGCACTCTGGCAAATGTTCATGCATTTTACATATGCACAGTACACTCATATTTTTATCAAGACTTTTATTGCTGCCTTGGCAGCACGCTTCCTTCAAGCCCAGCACATCTGGCAGGCAGGAAGCGTCGAGGATGCTGCCAATACAAGGTATCAGCATGGTGTTTGTTCATAGTGACAGATAAAATGACTATAGCATAGGCATTTGTATGGAAAGCATCTTCCTTCTTTCCAATATATGTGTTATTTCCCACATTCTAGCCCCAGAGAGTAAGTATGCAGCCCAGAGTGTGTTCACTTAACCTACAAACCCTGTCGTCTTATGAGGAGCTCCTCCAATCTTGTGCCTAGCGGTATTAAAGGGAAGTTGATGGCCTTCTCCTCGTGCTAACATCATCATTTATTTCTTACCCTAGAATTCTCTCTCACTCATTTATTTCACTCCCTCAAATATGCGAAGAAAGCAGTACAGCATGTTCAGATATCTTCCCTTGTAAACCCACTTTTTTAATGTCTTAATGCCTGTGTTCAAAAACCCTGTCCCTTTGCTCCAGTTAATTCCTGGGATGATGATATGACAGGAGTCCACCTCCAACCTCAGCTGAACATGTTACTACACCCTGCACCATCCACCGAGATGGCGCCAAGCATCTGTCATAGACACGTCCACTCCAGGGAGGAAATCACTTAATGAGTTGCAGGCCCAAGCACTTGGTGAAGTAGCAGACACGAGAAGGAGAAGCACGTTCAGATGGAACTGGAGGAGCTGCAACTTGCAATGAACAGCTCTATGAGCTGCTGGCCCCACAGTTTTGGACTTACTAGCTAAATATTACCATTGAAGAGTAAGCCATGCAGAAAGCATCTGCAAAAAATTCATGATGCCATGGAGAGCATGGGAATCTTGTGCAGTGGTGCTCTCCTCATGGTTTCATAGTCAGGTTCTCAGTTCAGAAATGGCTTCCTTTTAAGTTATGGAGTCTGGACTTTAGAAATATTGTCCTTGAAACTGTAGCTGTTTTCTTCCTGGCATCATTTATATTGAGAAATCAGACATTCCCAGGTCTAGACAATTTCACAAATGCACAGAGGTCTGTCCCTGTGCTACTTCCTGGGTATTTCACAGTAGCAGGGAAGTGGTATGAACTGGTATGGATGATGCAAGTACCTGGAATCCACAGCTGTATCATCTAGCCTCTCCATTCAAATACCTAGAGATAACATCCTGGACTGAGTAGTCCCTGCACCATTGCTAGTCTGTATCTGCAGAGCCACTTATTGCCTGGTTACCTTCTGCTTTAGGTGTGTCAACATCACAGATTAACATCCATGTTCCACAAACATTCCTACAGGTGGTGCTTGTTAAACCAGGCACCTCCTGCTGTAATGGTAGCCTCATAATGAAAACCTTTAAATAGAAATTATCTAAAGATGAGTCGTGAAGATTTCAGGTGATGGCTGTGCCTGTTTCCTTTGGCAGCTTGTTCCATAGGACCCTTGCAGTGCAGGAGGAGGCCATTCGGCCCATTGACTCTACACTGACTCTCCGAAAGAACATCTTATCTAGCCCCAGCCCACCTCACCCTATGCCCGCAACCCCGTGCATTTACCATGGTTAATCCATTTAACTTGCACATTTTTGCACCCTACAGCATAACCTAAAGGTTATACCCAGCATTCTGTAGTACACACACATTCCAAAATTTACTGCTACCAATTGACCAGAAATCATTTAGGCATTGGACTTTAAATGCAATGCCACCAATAGAATATTGCTGCATTTCAGCAGAAACCTACAGATTCATTGAAGGATTATTCATAGAATCCTTACAGTGCAGAAGGAGGCCACGGACCACAATCCCACCCAGGCCCTATTACCGTAACCTCATATATTTACCCTGTCAATCCCCCTGGCACCAGGGTCAATTTAGCACAGCCAGTCAACCTAACCCGCACATCTTTGGACTGTGGGGGGGAAACCGGAGCACCCAGAGGAAACCCACGCAGACACGGGGAGAATGTGCAAACTCCACACAGACAGACATCCGAAGCCAGAATTGAACCAGGGTCCCTGACGCTGTGAGGTAGCAGTGCTAACCAGTGTGCCACCATTCCATTGTGACGTTGTCCTTGGAAAGAACGATTGTTGATACACTGTCTTGGGAAGAAATGGTCTTGGTGGTTTGTGTGGATGACTATTTTGTTTTGTCATTGTCAAAGGACACCATTTCCACCTTCAAGAAAAGTGTGCCATGTGCGTTTAGTTAGAATGAAAGACTGTGCCTAATGACTATAGCTGTGCACAATATCTAAAGTCAGACGTTACTTTCTTCCCCCCTATTGGGGGTGATAGTTGGAAAGGACACATAATTACGAAGTAGAAAGGAGCAAACACACTAAATAAACTGGCTCTATGTGATAATTTCCATGCAACTGTTCTTCATGTTCTCGATGTTAGATAGCTGAATGAGGCCAATATATGCATTGATCTTTCAGCAAAATGATTGTGCTTTTGATGTTTCATGCAGTGACCTAAAGAGGGAGCATTCTTTGATCTGTTATTACTAGTAGGGACTGACACTGCATATAAATAAGTTCCCTGTGACTTAATAGTCAGGAAACGGTAGGCTGCACACTCGTACTTTCCTAAGCCACGCTCCTTGTAAGCACTTGCTGATCTTTGATGTGTCCTCTAATAATGTCTGCATTATGGATTTTGCAGAGCGAGCTGTATCTATATTCTGTTTCTGGCTAAGGTCATCTTCTGCCATTTGTTGCTGCTGTCTATATTCTGTCTGCTTTTCAGAAAGGCCCTGTTGACCAACTGGTGGGTTAACTACAGCACTGTCTCTCATCAATCCACTTCACTGAATCCTTGCCAATAGGCTGCTCTGCTGATTACAGAATACACCTCATTATGTCATTCTTCTGGTGCTGTTTGAGCTCTGCAGTTACTATGGACATAGATTGTCTTGGACCCCAGCAGCCATCAGTCAAATTTACTCAAGACTTCACATAATACTTCATTTGGCGTAAAATAATGGCATCATGGCAATTAGTCAACATGAAACATTCAGATTCATTGTTCTATATTTTTATCACATATCTGCTGCACATTCAGACAGTGGTGCTCCTGTTCATTTGGATAGGGGTTGGTATGGCCACAAGTATGCCATCGACAGTATGCTGCATTTTGGAGGGGTCTAGCCAGTTAGTGTAGACGAGTAAGGTTCTATTTTATTGCTGGATTTTTTCCACAGGTCAATTGATGAAGTTGCTGACTCAGGCAAACAAGGTATTTGTCATCTAACACGATGTAAATATGCAATGCACACAGTTTGACAGTCTCCTGCTTAGACCATTTAATAGCATAAAAGGCTGTGGTTGCCTTAATAGGCGATGACAAATGTCCCTGTCCTGGAATCAGCTTCTACCCCTGGCAGCAAGAATTTGAAAAATCCTGCCACTGCCTCTCTGGGGCATCATAGCCCTTCACCTAAGTTTCTTTGGGCCTCTCAATGACGACTGCCTAATCCTGCCAACATATATGACAAGATGAGCATGCTCACAGTGACACAGTGGCAAGCACTGCTGCCTCACAGCGCTGGGGACCCGGGTTTGATTCCCGGCTTGGGTGACTGTGCGGAGTCTGCATGCTCTTCCCGTGTCTGCGTGGGTTTCCTCCGGGTGCTCCGGTTTCCTCCCACAATCCGAAAGACGTGCTGGTTAGGTGCATTAGCCATATTAAATTCTCCATCTGTGTACCCGAACAGGTGCCGGAGTGTGGCGACTAGGGGATTTTCACAGTAACTTGACTGCAGTGTTAATGTAAGCCTACTTGTGACTCACAAACAAACTTTGAACTTTAAACTTTTCCTGTTTGATTGTCAAAGATGCAAACATACAATTAGAGAGGGATGCCCAGGGAGACCTACATTTATTATACACCTTTTCTAGGGAAGTTGTCGCAGATAACAGATAGGGTGCAGCATGACGAAACTCTCAGAGGTTTGAACAAAGAACAATACAGCACAGGAACAGGCCCTTCGGCCCTCCCAGCCCGCGCCGCTCCCTGGTCCAAACTAGACCATTCTTTTGTATCCCTCCATTCCCACTCCGTTCACGTGGCTATCTAGATAAGTTTTAAACGTTCCCAGTGTGTCCACCTCCACCACCTTGCCCGGCAGCGCATTCCAGACCCCCACCACCCTCTGTGTAAAATACGTCCTGCTGATATCCATGTTAAACCTCCCCCCCCTTCACCTTGAACCTATGACCCCTCGTGAACGTAACCACCGACCTGGGAAAAAGCTTCCCACCGTTCACCCTATCTATGCCTTTCATAATTTTATACACTGCTATTAGGTCACCCCTCATCCTCTGTCTTTCCAATGAGAACAACCCCAGTTTACCCAATCTCTCCTCATAACTAAGCCCCTCCATACCAGGCAACATCCTGGTAAACCTCCTCTGCACTCTCTCTGAAGCCTCCATGTCCTTCTGGTAGTGTGGTGACCAGAACTGGACACAGTATTCCAAATGCGGCCGAACCAACATTCTATACAACTGCAACATCAGACCCCAACTTTTATACTCTATGCCCCGTCTTATAAAGGCAAGCATGCCATATGCCTTATTCACTACCTTCTCCACCTGTGACGTCACCTTCAAGGATCTGTGGACTTGCACACCCAGGTCCCTCTGCGTATCTACATCCTTTATGGTTCAGCCATTTATCGTATAGCTCCCCCCTACGTTAGTTCTACCAAATTGGTTTGAGTGAAACTGCTAAATAGCAAAGAGCAATGAAACAGTTCTAAGCTAATGCAGAAGCTGCTTGCAACAGGATTGAAAACAATGCTTTAGGGAACCAAATCCCAATATAATGATCTTTCAGGTGCTGCTCAGATTTTCAGCAAGCATTTATAGAACTTAATATGACCCCAGATAATAATTGTGTGGTGTATTGGATTCCCCATGATATAAAGGATGTTAAGGCTTTAGAGAGATTTCAACATAGATTCAAAAGTGTACTATTTGGAATATGACAAAATGTGCTTGGGGTATAAAACAGGTCACCGCTTAGATTGGATAAGTGGCTGAAGGAAAAGGCGGTTGAAGGGTTTCGGAAACTGGATGGGGTAAAACATTCAGAATTATTTATTCATATGAATGATAAATATTGACATAGACTGGCTGGACTCAATAGCCTCTTTTTGTGATTTAACCTCTATATATTTAGTACCGGTTTGGGGTGTTACAATCTGGTTAGTGACCAGTAAGCTTTTGTTTAAAGGAGATAAAGTTTGAAATCCCAGTTACCCATGAGGAGAATAAAGCTACAAGATTCCACAGTTTTAAAACAAACAAAATAAGCTTTAATGTACAAAGTCAGAAAAAAACACGTCCCGATATCTATATTATACTGTAACATTTGGAATTAACATGAGGTAAATATGGATTAACAGGCAAACTGTTTGAAAACAACGGATTGCACAGTAAATGACAAATACGATCGAGACAGATGCCATGGATTTCTTAGCAACCCACTCGGACATCAGTGACTCTTGTGAGTCATAAAATCTAATTAAGACTGTGACTCCTTTACGAGGAATTTCAACTTTTCATTTTCAAAGATTTTTGCCTCTGAATTTCCTCAGGAACCACTCTGACTCAGACTGTATCAATGACTGTTCAGCTCCTAATGCTTTAATCTGTTCTCCTAAGACTGTGTTCCATTGGATTCACAAGCTGCAATCCCATCTCTAATTACTGTCACTTATTAAAAAATTAATTTAAGAGATATGGGCGTCGCTGGCTAGGAGGGAATTCATTGCCCATCCCTAGTTGCCCTTGAGAAGGTGATGGTGAGCTGCCTTCTTGAACTGTTGTAGTCCCTGAGGCGTAGGTACAACCACAGCACTGTTAGAGAGAGAGTTCCAGGATTTTGACCCAGCGACAGTGAGAGAAATGGGATTTCTTTCCAAGTCAGGAAGGTATGTGACTAGGAGGGAAACTTCCAGGAGGTGCTGTTCCCATGTGTCTGCTGCCCTTGTCCTTCTAGATGGTCATGGTAAATAAGTTTAGAAAGTTCTGTCTAAGGAGCCCATGGTGAGTTCCTGCAGTGCATTTTGTAGATGGTACACACCATGGAAAGGTCCGTTGACCGTGGGTGGGATTTTTCAGTTTCGGGGCGAGCGAGGGGGGAAAATCCTGCCCCACATCTCCAGTTCTCTAGCTAGGTAGGCCCACCTGCTGTTTTATGATTCCACCTTTTGTGATCTGACAATGGACAACCTTCTGAACTGCCATTTTCTTCTGGTGTTCTGGCAATTTTCTAAAACCCTACAATTTAGTCACCTTCACTACAGTTTCCCAGAACTAAATATTATCTCAAAAATACTAACAACCATGAATTAGATAATTATCACTCCTCCCCATCAAAAAGAAGTGTGATGCATTTACATTTACACTTTAAAATATAAAAATTGACAATGTTATGCATCTTAAAACTATGCTAAGCATACAATATATAGAGTAATTATCCTTATCTAATGAAATTCACAATTCCATCAGCACTCTGCTGAATTTAATGTCATATGTTTAAGATGAAAAATGTTACTTTTCATGATGTTTCCTGCGCGTTTTATTCATACAATAATTGTAGCCCAAAAGTTCATCTGCAAAAGATTTGTCATTGTTATTCACAGATGGATTTTGATTTATCATTGTTGTATGCAGATGAAGGGGGGAAGGGGAGATCAGGATATTGAATTTGATGATCAGCCATAATCAAAATGAATAGCGTAGCAGGCCTGAAGGGCCAAATGGCCTACTCCTGCTTCTAGTTTCTATGAATTTTCAAGATCAGTCTTCAAAACAATCTTTGCTGATTTCAGCCTTTGAACCGGATTGACTTCCATGTTAAATAGCTTTTTCATTTATAAAGAATGCCTCAGTCAGTCCATAGTTAAATTGTCCTCTTTGTTAGGTGTCGCGAATCCTTATTTTTAAGTACATTTCCCAGACTCAATCATTTTACATTCTCTGTTTAAGATTGTGCCATCAAGTCATTACTACTTAGGTCAAAATCTTCCTTAGCCGCTACAGGAACATCATTCAGATGTCTTTTATGCTCAAGCAGAGAGGTTTGATCGTCTTGTTGGGTCTGATCTTTAAACAATTTGTAATCCTTCAATTTCTCCTGATTCCATTCAGTTTGAATTTTATTTAATTCTTTCTGAACAATGTCAACAGCCTCGTCATTTTGGATCTTGAATTTTCTTTTTAAGACATCCGTGCAATTCAGAATTACTTTATTCCTTCCATTCTGAGGTTGTAGCTGGTCTTTTAAACTCAGTTCTGTTGCATGTTTTTTTTTAGTTGTGTTCTGTGTCTCAACACTGACTGACGTGATAATTCTTGTGTTGTCTCAGCGCTGACAGGGCCATTTAATTCGAGGTTAACTGTCAGTAACCCTTTCGGGTTATTCTGAGATTTCAGTCCTTTGTTTGTGACAAATTTAGATCTGGAAACTCTACAGGCACTTTTGGTGCCACTGCACTGTCTCTATTACTAGAATTGTTCCACCAGTATCTTTTCTTGCAACACCTTGGGCGGGATTTTCTGGCCGCGCTCGCCCCAAGACTGGAAAATCCCGAGGTCAGTGGACCTCTGCATAGTCCTGCCTGCTACGATTCCCGTGGCAGGTGGAGTGGGAAAATTCTGCCTGTTTCTTAACTGGATCACAGGTAAGTGAGGAAGTTTTAATCACAGGAACCATTGCTGAATTGTGACTGTTGGATTGTTGGAAACAAAACATTGTTTCCCAATATAAAATCTATATTTTAATTTGTAATTTCAGAACAATTCCAACCACACACAGCATTTCATCAGAACACAATTTATATTTATTTTATGCAGTGGGGAAGGCACATGTTTCTCCTCAGTACTCCATTATTATATCCTGAAGAAAGGTCCAGATCCTTCGCTAACAATAGCGGAACCAGTGTCTCTCAGGATAACAATCTTTCAGGACTCTTTCTTGATCAAACATGGAGTAACTTCCCCTTCTAATATAAACCCATGGGTTTTCTATGCCGCAATAGCCTAGCACAGAACCAGTGCCCTTGTGTTACCTTCTCAGTTCACCAGGACTACTCTCAGCCCTAATTGCCTGGAGCCAGGTAAGAGCTGCCAGGACTTCTTGCTGAGCTGCAAATCACAGGAGGTCCAAATGCAACCAACAACTCTCCCAGTAAACACGCAAATAACTTCAAACCAGAGGACCAAGATCTAGCCATCTCCATGAGGATATGTATCGCCTTCCAAGGTTTACTGAATGCTTCTAAACTACCTTAACTCCAAAATACAAAACATTTATTTGGCCTGCACTCCTATGCCTGCAGTGTAGACATCATGGCTGGAATTCTCCAATGTCATTCGTCTTGCCACCACTGCCAGCGAGAATGGAGAATTTGGTGCTGAGCTAAATCTCCATTCACTGCAGCAGGACTGGAGAATCCCAGCCGTGAGGTCGGAAATTTCCAGCCCATGTCTCCGTTTCTCTAATTAAATAAGCCCGTCTCCAGCTTATGGCTCCATTTCTTCTGCTCTGACTCAATTAAACCAAAATGGGTAACCTTTTACACTGTCGTTTTCTTTTAGGAGTTCTGGAATTCTCTAAATTTGAGCGTTTTAGTTACCTTAGTTTGACAATAGCAATTTTTGCAGAACTAAACATTATCTTTAAAATATTAACATGAAGCATGAGGGGTGGCAGGGTGGCACAGTAGTTAGCACTACTGCCTCATAGCGGTAAGTTCAATTCTGGCCTTGGGTGACTGTGTGGAGTTTGTATGTTCTCCCCGTGTCTGCGTGGGTTTCCTCCGGGTGCTCCAGTTTCCTCCCACACTCCAAAGATGTGCAGGTTAGGTGGTTTGGCCATGCTAAATTTTCCCTGAGTGATCCCAGATGTGTGGGTTAGGGCGATCTGTGGGGTAAATACATGGGGCTACGGGAATAGGACCTGGGTGGGGTCCTCTGTTGGAAAGTCCATAGAAACCATTCGGCCCATCGGGTCTGCAGAGACAACAATCCCACCCAAGCCCTATTCCCGTAACCCCTCATATTTACCCCGCTAATCCCTCTAACCTACGCATCCCAGGACACTAAGGAGCAATTTATCATGGCTAATGCACCTAACCTGCACATCTTTGGACTGTGGGAGGAAACCGGAGCACCCAGAGGAAACCCGTGCAGACTCTACACAGACAGTGATCCAAGCCGGGAAGCAAGCCTGGGTCCCTGGTGCTATGAACTAGATATTCATCACAGGGCTTTAGGCTGAATTTGTACATTTGTGTGTGTCAGTCTGCACGCACTCTCAGTACCACAGGTACATCCTGGTCACATTGGGTTACATCAGGTGCTCAGCTGACCCAGGCCTCAGTAGGCCCTGCACATGCAGCTGGCACCTAATTCATAGATTCAGCACAGACACTGAACATTTTAAAATCTGTCTCCTTATTATAAAGAGAATGGAGGTACTGTTCTGAATTTTAGTCAAGTAATTACAATGAAAGACAAAAAGCCGGAATTTTAGTGAGTGAGCCAGTATAAATATGGACACAGTTAGATGTCTCGCCATAGACTTCTGTCAGCTGTAGCTGTGTTGAATTTGAAACAGCAATTGTCCCTGACTCTGAGATATAGGGAGATGGTGGCGGGGGGCTGTTTGATTTATACATTTCATTAACATTTAATAGGAAGTAAAATTGGACAGTTGTTTTTTTAAAAAAAGGTGGCCAATCTAATCCTGACCGCTGCCTGCCAGGTGAGTTAAAATTACTCCCCGGGAAATCACATTCAAACTTACTGTTTGAGTTTAGATCTAATCCCTTTTTATTTGCAGCTTCCTGCATTGCTACTGTTTCCCAATTGTATGTTGTAATTATAAACTGATCTTTCCATGTGCAGTCACCTCATGTGAATCAGTGAGGGAGGTGGCAAAGAGGGCTACAACTTACCCACTGCATGGTGCCTGTTACTAACAGCGTGTATCTCACCTTAATTTTGCAGTAATGAAACCATCTCTCCTGGAGGCAAATCCATTAACTCGGAGGCAGATGGTCCGACGAAAATCCCGGGAGAATGTGAAATCGGCGTTTCTGATGGATCTGGCATGGACCAAGTGAAATGTTTGCTAGCGGACACCAAGGAGGGAAAGCCATGCCGTGTGGTTCCTGCCTCCACAATGGTGCAGAAAGCCAGCCTGCACCACACTGCCTCACCAATGAGAATGCAACGGAGCAAAGGGACAGCGACATGCTCACACTTACCCGCCTCCGATTACGAGCTGTCAATGGATCTCAAAAATAAGCAGGTATTACAAACATCTGGCACGGTACATCTGTAATACAAAAACACAAAGGTGCTTGGTGCCAGGAACAAGAAGGTTTAAGCTGAGTACAAGATTTAAAAAATTACTAGTTACCATTAGGATTTTTCCCATAACGACATTATCCGAAAACTAAAAGAAAAACAAGAGGCATCTTTTTATTATAGTGTCCAGCAAAATTATCATCTCCTGTTATTGATAAACACTAGGACATGTCAAAGAACCATAAAGTTCAGTAAAGACATCACTGTACTAACGACACATTGTTATGACAGAAATGATGAGAGCTGTACCTTTTCAGTGATGAATCTAATGATGGGCTGGATTCACCGGCCCCCTTCACTGCTAGCGGGAACCCAGGTGTCCTGCTGAATAGAGTGTCGGGGCTAAAACAGGATCGCACCACGGTGCTGCCAATTCGCAGTCCTCCCCATTGACCCGACCAGAGCAGGAACCTGATGATTATGCAGAAAGTGTTGATTTAAATGTCATTAGAAGGCTGGAAGTTCAATTCAATGCCCTCCCACCATTCACCCACCTCCCACCTCCCAGGCGAGCTTTGGTGCTGGTCATGACCAGTGTGGACCTGGTATGTTGGACCCCAAGGGAAGTCAAGGAGGTAAGTGCAGTGTCCATGTGTCCTTCTGATGCAGAGGGAGAGTCCCCAAAGGGTCCTGGGGGTTGGGTGGACTCGGACTGGGGGCACCCTTTAAAAATGGCACCCATTCTCTGAACAGCCGGGCTGGCGGAGGTGTTTCACACTGCATAAATTTAAATGGTTAAGGTGTGTGAATCTCACCCCCAAGCTGCTGCTAACACCAATGGCAAACACTCTGATTTTCCTGCCGGCATGGGCACGTGCTGTCAAAATGGATGAATCATGTCTGGTGTCTTTTCAATTGATGTCCAAAGATGTGCGGGTCAGGTTGATTGGCCATGATAAATTGTCCCTTAGTGTCAGGGGATTAGCAGGGTAAATACGTAGGGTTACAAGATAGGGCCTGGGTGGGATCGTTGTCAGTGCAGACTTGATGGGCTGAATGGCCTCCTTCTGCACTGTAGGGATTCTATGACTCTATGTCTTTAATTTCTGTTTTCCTGCCAAATCAGAGGGCATTATTTAATCTCTAATTCAATGAAGGACATTTAGATGGAAATATTAAGCCAGATCTTCCAGTCGGTCTTGATGCTTCGTGCATTGACACTGCCCATGAAGATTTCTGCACCCTGACCCATTTTGCAGTTTTTCAGCCAGGACGTCTGCTCCTGGCTGAAGCAGCAAGGGGTCAGCGCAGACAAGCATCGGGAAGGTGGTTGAACACAAGAAAAGATGGACAAAAATAGGACACACTTCTTTTGCTCAACAGTTGCTGCCACATTCAGGTAAGTTATTAAATGTCTCAAGTCTTTCAGTGAGTGGATGGGTGAGTGGATAGTTGAATAGCTAGTTGGGTAGTCAGTGCTGTATTTCTGGCTTCTTTATACAAACTCACCAATCACACACAGGATTGGTAAACTACATGTAGTTTCTATTTATTTGAAAATTAAAATTTACATATATATATATATAAATATATAGGAGAGCTCAACAAACAAACTCTAGAGATTCAACATACAACAACCACCAGCACTAACATTCACTCAGCCTGCTGATCAGATGCATCTGAGTTAACATCCTAGTTCCATGATGACACGTGTACAACATTTGCATATTTTCTTAAAGTAACATTGAAACATACCCTTTGTTTCCCCAAAGATAACATTACATACAGAATACATACACAGTAGGATGGTTCGTAAAATTGTTTACAGAAAAGAGTGAGCTCTGTGTATCATTTGAGAGCCAGTACATCTAACCTGCGCATCTTTGGACTCTGGGAGGAAAGTGGAGCACTCGGAGGAAACCCACGCAGACACTGGGAGAATGTGCAAAGTCCATACAGACACTTGGTACATTGTCTGACATAATCTCTTCAGATGTATAAAACAAACTGAATATTGTGCTCATTGGCTGGAATTTTACCACCCTGCCCGCCATGGGAATTGGAGCGGGTGAGAGGCGGAGCATGGGAAAGTCCATTGAGCCGGAGCAGGATTTTATGGTTTCAGGACAAGCGAGGCCGTAAAGTCCCATCCATTGTGTCTACCACGGGTGCAATCAAGGTATCTTTCAATAGTCTGATGATCGTAAATTTGGAATTTGGAAAAGTAATCAGTACCCAGGAGACATTCACCGTAGATCCACGACAGTACAGAAGAAGGCCATTCGGCCCATCAAGTCTGCACCAACTCACCGAAACAGCATCTTACGCAGGTCCACCCACCCGACCTATCCCCATAACCCCACACATTAATGTTGACTAATCACCTAACCTTCACATTGTTTGGACTCTACAGGACAATTTAGCATGGCCAATCCACCTAACCTGCACATCTTTGGACTGTGGGAGGAAACCGGAGCACCCGGGGGAAACCCACACAGACACGGGGAGAATGTACAAACTCCACACAGACAATCACGTGAGGCCGGAATTGAACCTGGGTCCCTTGTGCTGTGAGGCAGCAGTGCTAACCACTGTGTGGCCATCATGTACACTGAATAAATGTGTTGCAATATTGGAACAAAGGTGCACTGGAACCTTGTGGGTTGTCGTGACTCTTTATGTTGGTGTGATTGATGACTCTGGTATCCTTCAGGCATCCTCACTACCCTCTTGATATTGTTGTTTTCCTTGCCAGGTACCTCATTGCATGAATGCCCATATATCCCTGGTGTAAATGCGGCATTATATTCTGGTTTTTCTTTGAAAATCACACCTCTTGAAATACCTATTCATCTCTGCATGGTTAAGAACATCTCAGGGTGTTTGTCACTTCTTGTATTGTATCAGGCCAACCTTCTGTAATAACTCCCCATAATGCTTTTAGTCATGATCACTCACTGTTTCCTGCTGAGGTTGGTTGCACTTGTGTTAACCAAATTCATCAGATTGACATTGAGGATATCTTCTACTTTGATGTCAATGCTATCTATTTTTAGGTCTAGCAAAGAATTCACAGTTTCTATCGCATTTAGTGGCCTGCTCAGTTTTTCTGCAGTAACCATTTTGCTACCCAGTTTGTAACGGGCTTCGAAGTCATTTCTGGGTATTTTTATTGGAAGACGTTGCAATCTGGATGGTGCACTTGTCAGGGGCTTGTGCCAAATCAATTTGACTAGAGCTAAGGAACAAAACAGGTGCAAAAGCATTGCTTGATGTAGTCTGTAGATTACCAGCTATTGGGAAGGATGTGGAGGAACAAATATGCAAGGAAATTAGAGAGAGGTGTAAAAATATAGGCCAAAAATTTCCCATCTCGCCTGCCGTGGGAATCGTAGCAGACGAGACAGAAAATTTGGCAGACCATGTAAAGGTTCATGGAGCTTGGGCAAGAATTTCTGATCTTGGGGCACGCACAGTTAGAAATTCCTGTCCATAGAGTCGTTATAAGGGGAGACTTTAATTATCTGAATATAGACTTGGGCCAGAATCTTCTCAAAAAAGGACAGTGTTGACTCAAGCAAGAAGAAGGATGTGGAGGCATTGGAGAAAATGCAGAAAAGATTCTTGCATACGGTTCATGGGAAATGTTTTCTTTAGAGAAAAGGAGGTTGAGAGGAAATTTGATGGAGATATTCAAAATCATGAGGGGTCTGGGCAGAGTAGACAGTTGAGAGTCTGTTATCACTCATGGAAGGATTGAGATCGAGAAGGCACAGCTTCAAAGCAATTAGTAAAAGAAGCAAAAGCGACATGAGGAAACATGTTTGCGCACAGCACGAGGTTGGGGTCTGTAATGCACTGCTTTAGTGTGTGGTGAAGGCAGGTTTAATCGAGGCACTGAAAAGAGAATTAGAATGCTGTCTGAAAAGGAACAATGGGAGAAGGCAGGA
This sequence comes from Mustelus asterias, assembly GCF_964213995.1. NCBI lineage: Eukaryota > Metazoa > Chordata > Chondrichthyes > Carcharhiniformes > Triakidae > Mustelus > Mustelus asterias. The sequence continues at coordinate 36,969,977 of NC_135809.1, read as the reverse complement.
GAACGGCATTAAGTGAAATGCTCGTTCGGAGAGGATAGGCAGACATGATGGATCGAGTGGCCTCATGTACTGTAACAATTCTGTGATCCTGATTGCTTGCGTAGTGAATGTCACCAATGAGTATTAACCATGATTTTACGGAAAAAAGACAGGACCCATTTGCAACACAGTAAGATCCCATTAAAAAAATGAATAAATAACCAGTTAATCTGTAGCAATGTTGTTGATTGAAGGAGGATTGTTGGTTCAGAACGTCACAACAACTTGACTCAATACTGACCCCAACCGACAGTGTGGCACTCCCTCATTACTGCCCGTCTGTCAATGTGTCACACTGTCTCATGCACAATGAATAGGTATTCAGTCACGCATAGGGTGGAATTTTATTGGCACGTCCGCCCGAGGTTTGTATGATCCCGTCCGAGGCCAATGGAAAATGCCATTCTCCGTGTTAGTAAAATTTCGGCCATAGTCTCTGATACACTCATTGCACACATACTCGCTATCTCACACAGTCTCAAATACCCAAACACAAACACAGCTATTCAGTCTTGCACCCACAGTCTCAAACATATGCACACACGTTAGCTAAAAATTAACCCCTGTGATTTCCAAAAATTACCATCACACCATTACCCCGATTATGCTACATTCATCGTCATCTTCCCCTTCAAAGTGATTTTGTCCCAAGCTGATACTGCTCTTCAAAGTGGATGGTTTCATTTGCAGCATGCACGAAAGCATGTTCAAACTGAACATGTTCCTGGAATCCCTAGTCACCCCTGATATGTGGAAGTGTTTCTCCCCTCCCTATTTGCTGACGAATCGGGCTTGTTGTGTGGACCAACCCCAACCTCAATCCTAAATGCAAGTCCACACCCCAATCCTTTATCCTATCCAGGTTGCAATCCATGGTGGCTGACTGTGGTCTGCCCATGTTCAGACGTCAAAGATGGTCGGGCGATGGCAAAAGGAGACCTGGAGCCGTCCTCCCAGTCACTGCTGGAGGAATGTGGGACAAGTGGAGACTCAGGTTGCGGGACAGCGGGGGCAAATTCCGTAGCTGCTGCTATGGTCATTAAGCCTGGTTCAGCCTTGCCACCATAACTCTGGTCCTCAGGCCTTGTGCCCCATCACCACTCTGATCTTTGGGCCTCACTCACTGCCACTGCGCCAGCCTTTGGGCCTTTGAGAGGTGTTTCTTTACTCTGATTGGTCAAATTTGTTGCATTTTCCAGGACATTTTGGGGACTTGTTTTTGAACCAAATGGCTTGTAAAAAAACTTGTAGTAAAAATCTAATAACATGGGCCATTTACTTATAAACTAACTCCAAATTCATAACCAATTTCCAGTAATTCTTTCCCTTTGGGAAATGGAATGAGGTTTTATAAGCTTCCTGAACATGTATGGTCATTCAGGAATTTAAAAAATGACTTTACACAACATGCCATTTGCTTAACAGTGGAGGTATTAACCAGCTTGATATCTACTCCATCACAATAATTTTGTAAACGAAAGTATTGACTGTGTATCCCCTCCACACAGTAATTATGCTGATAAAGCTTATGCTTAGTGCATATTCGACTCAATGGAATCAGTAGGATTATGAAAAAGGAACATGAAATGGCTTTGTCAGGAGTCCAGTGAGTAATTCCCTTGGAGATTTGAATGGTCAAGGCATCTTACTGGGTGTGGAGGGGTCTGATTGGCATGGATAAGATGAGACAAAGCTTTGGGTGCATGAATAGGGAGGGAATAGAAGGATACAGACCGAGTAAGGACAGAAGGTTTTTGTTGATTTAGTTAGGGTATTATGATCGGCACCGGCTTGGAGGGCTGAAGGGTCTGTTCCTGTGCTGTACTTTTCTTTATTCTTTGTTCTTGTTCTTTCATCATTGGGAAGGAAAGGAGTGCAGGAGAATGGGGAAGCATGTTTGCACCCTGCTAGTAATTTATGTACTGACCCTATGTTAAACAATCTACACAATGCATGCATAACATAGTCAGCCAGGCATTAGAAACATCCATGGCACAATAATGTTGATGTCAACTGATGACTGAAATTTAATCAACCTCTATTGTGATCACTAGAGAAAGTTCTGTTCACTTTTCATGTCAGTTGAATGCTTCTGAATGCTCTGAACATAGGAATGAAGGCCCTTGAGTCCTTTGAGCCCGCTCCACCATTTAACATGATCATGGCTGATCTTATCCTGGATTCAACTCCACTCTCCTGCCTGCTACTCATAGCCCTTTATCTCACTTTTCATCGGAAACATATCTATTTCTTTCTTGAATCTGTTGATTGATTCTGCCTCCACTGCACCCTTAGGTGGTGAACTCCACAGATTCGCAACCCTCTGAGAGAAGTAGTTTCTCATCATCTCCGGTTTGAACCTACCTCCTCTCACTATATCTATGACCTCTTGTTCTCGACGGTCCTACAAGGGGGAACATCTGTTCAACGTCCACCTTATCAATCCTCTTTAGCATTTTATATACCTCGATCAGATCTTCCCTCATTTTATTGGAACTCCAGCGAGTACAAGCCCAAGCTATCCAACCGCCCCTCGTATGACAGCCCTTTCATCCCTGGAATCAATCTGGTGAACCTTCTTTGAACTGCCTCCAGTGTCACTACATCTTTCCTCAAGTAAGGAGACCAAAACTGGACACAGTACTCCAGGTGTCATCTCATCAACTCCTTATATAATTGTAACAACACTTCTTTACTTTTAAAATCTAGTCCTTTTGCAATAAATGCCAAGATTCTATTTCTTATTATATGGTACACCTGCATACCCACTTTCTGCAATTCATGCACAAGGACACCCAGATCCCTCTCCACTGAGCACTTTGAATCTGCTTCCCATTTAAATAATAATTTGCCCTTTTATTTTTCTGGCCAAAATGAATAATCTCGCACTTCTCCACGTTAAAATCCATCTGCCAGATTCTGGCCTATTCTCCTAACCTATCAATATCCATCTGTAAACTCTATATCTCCTCATCACAGTTTGTTTTCCCACCTATTTTAGTATCATCCACAAATTTTGCAATGTTACACTTTATCTCTGCTTGCAAATCATTTATATCGATTGTAAATAGTCGAGAACCGAAAACTGAACACTGCGGAACTCCATGAGTTACAGTTGCCATCCAGTGAAGGACCCATTTACCACAACCTTCGGCTTTCTGTCAGTAAGCCAATCATCTAGCCAAGCCAATACTCTATTTCCAGCCCCCTGGGAACTAACCTTCTGGTACAGTCTCTTATGCAGCACTTAGTCAAATGCCTTCTGGAAATCTAGATGTACCACATCCACAGATTCCCCATTATCCACCTTGCTGGTTACATCCTCAAAGAGCTGAAGGTAATTAGATGAAGCTAAATGATTGCAAATTATGTTGCTGAAACACTATGATTTTATCAGCTGATGATTAATGATGTCAGTTGATCGCTACTTGGGAAGTCAAATGGTGGCTAAATGATTACTGTTGATCACAGATGATCAGAAGTGAGTGCATATGGTGGCTGTTGATTGATGATGAATGCAAATTATGTCAACATTTTCCAGTAGGGTAAATAATTTGAACACATGTTGATGATCCTTATGCTATATTTATGAAACATCCTTCTTTAGAAGCTCTCTCAGTGATCATATTCAATTGGCAAAGTTGGCTATGTGTTGTGCAAAGAAGTTGAATAATTTGGGGCATCTCTGCAAGTCCTCTCTGTCCTGGGCATATCACTCAAAAAAAAAAGACATGTCAAATCTTTTCACCATGCACTCATCAGGACATTTACAAGGATCCCAAATGTAAAGAGCACAACCATTTGAGAAGTGGGTTCTAATTGGTTAGCAAGTGGACTCTGATTGGTAGAGGTGTTGCCATGGAGAATGCATCAGTTAACTGATGACTGACAGTTAACTGCCAAGCTTTGTTACATTCAAACCAGGCCAGTTAACTCTGATTGGTCAAGACATTGCCCTGGTGAATGAACCAGAGAAAGGTTGTCATCTATGTTGTTCAGTTGAAGCCGGCGCAATGTGTACATATTCTTTCGATCTGCCCCAATTGGTAGACATTTGTCGTATGTCTTTGAAATGCATGGGTCAGGATGGACTCCAGAACTTGAATAAATAGAGCTGAAGAAAATTAATCTGACACACATTCACTTGGCATTTCCCACCATTCACAATGAGCTGCTGCCATTAGTGAGCATAAATTTCTGTCATACACTTATTTGGTTTTACTCATTGCCACAATATCATCAGCAATGCATGCACATCCAGGAATATATTCTGTAATGCTGTCCGTACCCTGCTGGAACAGATCATGACTAATAGATAAACGAAAGGATAATCTCCTGGAAACCGTATCTTCTGACTGATGCCCTGAAAGAAATGATCTCTTGAGATCCTTCTGCCAAATGAACTGACCAATAACTGTGGTTTTGCTCCTGTGAATGTGGGATTCAATTCCTCTCATGTCTGGATTTTGTGTGGATTTCTCCTTAGTGTGAGATTTTGGTGTCTTGGGTCGAAGCGTACCTGGATTGTGCCATCTTTTTTCAGTGTGCAATTGATAGAGCTGTACTAGTCAGCATGTACCACACAACGGATAATGCTGTTATGTTCCATGTCATCAAACCCACTCTTAAACCTCCCCTGTATGTGCACACTACACTTTTCAGAAGCGTTGGTTGCTAGAATTGCATCTTTTTTGAAGTGTAGTACAACATCACCTTTGAAGTTTTAGAGTGTTAAATCTGTCTGGCTATATTGCTTGCACTGACTTGATGTGATTATTATTGTTCTGTTCTCTCGCGATTGGCACATTGGTGATCACGTGCATGGTCACAATGTTGAATTCCATAAATGCTGATAATCCTGCTACTGCTGGTCCGCCAGTATCCACTGGGTAGAATTATTGTGTTTTCCATGCAGATTTGTGGTTGCTGCATTTCAGAGTCAATGTACTGGTTGAGCAGGTCACCTGTTGTATGCAGTTAGTTTAGCTGTTGTAGGTTGTATTATTGCCTCCCAATGATCCAGAGAAATGTCCTTCAGGATTCTGACTAGTAAGGTGTTCATGTCTGCCCCCATGTTGACTTTGGCTGTGAATCTGTGTTTGCTATTTCCCACAGATTGTGCCGCATTCACATTGTGAAAAACTTGTTTGCTTTCTAGTTGAAGATAACTTAGCATTTGTGCTTGCATGTATGTTGGTCTGTGGCTCATTCCCTGCTGTTGCTGCTAGTGTGCTGCACAAACCTTTTGTTTGATTGTATATCATAATCTCTATCGTACTTCTGGAACCAGATTTCCTGCATTGCTGAGCCCAATGTCCTCTCAGACTCCATGCCTTGGAATGTAGGACAGCTTTGCGGTGGGTACTGGGGACCATACTTCCCTCATGAATTGCTTTGTTTCTGCAATGCTTGCAGGTGTTGTCACCCAGCCATAATAGCTTCATATTTTCTGCCTACTTTTAGCAGTGTCTCAATATTATGACCTACTTTTTAGAAGTCTTCAGTCAGCTTTGAATCTATGACTCCACTATGTGTTCAGACAGTTCCACTTCTACAAAATCACAGTGCTTGTTCTTATTAAGGCCACTGCTAACGGCCCGATCAATTGAGTCTTGTGGCTGGTGTCTGTGCCCCAATCAGTGCATTCTGAAGTTCATCTTTACATGGAGCTGATCCTCCAGCACATTCCACAGCTTTACAAGGTCCTTCTGATCATCTACTGACAGGACCAATGTGACGACTCTGTGCAGCCCCTTGATTCCAATATTTTCACCACTTGTTGATCTAGTTTGCTGATGGGCAAATCAATAAAAATTCCATTCTTTGTTTAAAAAGCCTATATTTGCTCTAACATCTGCGACTTTCCAGTTCATGTCGAGCAATTTCGTGTTCATCTTCCTGATGTTTCCTACCCTTTATAGAGATTTCCAAGTTGCTGCTGTTTTTTTATTCTCATCCCTCTGTTTTTTTGTCTGCTGCCCAGGGTTTTTGCCACACTCATCCACGTGGTGCTGTTTTCCCATTTCACTCACTTTTTGTGTGGGAATGGCACCTGAGGATGCCTCAATGGCAGCTTTTCTGCCTGATGCAAAACCACAGTGCCACCCTGAACAGACTCATTACTCCCATTTACCACTGTGCCAGCTATCCCCCAAATCAGGTGCTCACTGTTCTACGAGTTACTCTCTGTGGAGGGACTCTGCCTCCCTTCAAAGTTTGTTTGTAGCTGCCCTTGCGGCCTTCACACTTACATCGCTGTCACCATGTTGCATTTCTGGCTTCATTATGCAATCTCACCTCTCACACATATAGGACTGGGAAAATATCAATTGGTTCTATTTATTGGAACACTTGAAGAATGTATACATGTATATTATATGATATACCAATTCCATGTATACATTCCAGAATGTATACATGTATGTTATATGATATACCAATTCACAGTATGCACAACAGCAACAACCAGTACAACAGTCTGCTGACCATTTGCTTCCTTACACCCTGATTCTGCAATGACATGCACACAATTTGTTGATTCTCCTCAAGTGACATTGCAATAGTGGGGGTGGGGGGAGTGACAGGGATTAGTTGGATTGGTCGGGGGGGGGGGGGGGGGGGGGAACAGGGTTATTGGGGGAGTCAGTTATGGTGCTCAGTTCAGTTCTGCTGGCTAACCACTGCATTAGACTAGGTACTAACCAGCATAACGTTTCCAGGCTAAGTCAAGTCTCCAGATCCTGAGCTTCATTTCGGCGGGACACCTGGAGGGTCACGAGCAGCAGAAATCAGCACATCAGCAACTTAAACATCCTGGGCAATTTCAGTGCATGGGGTACTGTGGGGACCCGACACACATTGTCAAGCTTTCATCCACTCTCTGACTATCTGAATGCTGGAGGATTTGAGTCAACACCATTTAGCTGCCTTTTATTTGCCAAACAGAACTATATAGAGTGAAACACACAGTCTACTGTCGTGTGCACCTCTGTAGTTTAAAAAGTTTCTAAGCAAAATGAAGTCATTTGAATTAATCTTCCTGCACTTCACAGAATCATAGAATCCCTACAGTTCAGAAGGAGGCCATTCAGCCCATCGAGTCTGCACCGATCACAATCCCATCCAGGCCCTATCCCCCCAACTCCAGGCATTTACCCTAGCTGGTCCCCCTGACACTAAGGGGCAATTTAGCATGGCCACTCCACCTAACCAGCACGCCTTTCAGACTGTGGGAGGAAACCGGAGCACCCGGAGGAAACACACGCAGACATGGGGAGAACATGCAAATTCCACACAGTCACCCAAGGGCAGAATTGAACCCGGATCCCTGGCACTGTGAGGCAGCAATGTTAACCACTGTGCCACCCCTGGCAGGGGTGAGATTGGAACACAAAATATACAGAATTCAGCGTAGATAGCATTAAACCTGAAATCTTGTTCTTAAAACTGGATGGATCAGCAAACATCCACTATCAACCTTGGCAAGGGAAATGATGAAGACACATCCCCCTCAGTCAACTCTGCAGAGTCCTCCTCACTAACATCTGGGGACTTGTGCCAATAATTGGGAGAGCTGCCCCCAGACTTGTCAAACAACAGTCTGGCATAGTCATTTTCACCAACCAATGTCCCAGACTCCTTCATCACCATCCCTGTGTATGTTCTGCTCCACTGTAGTGTAATGGTCTAATATAATAGTTATGGTAATGAGTGATGTTGACCATTGGGTAGATGGGCATGTGGAATGCAATACACAAACAGATCAGCTATGATTTTATTGAATGGTGGAGCAGGCTTGAAGGGCCGAATGGCCTACTTCTGTTTCTATTCATATGCTTGTATGATGTAACAGCAACATTAGCAGTCATGTGATAGCGACTCTGTACGGCAGAGTAAGCATGGGGATGGGCCGATTTAGTAGCCCACCAGTGTACATAATGTAAATAAACCAGTTTGAAGCAACTACCTGAATTAGACTACAGCCTGTATAGATAAGATGCACCACACTGCTAGTATATGAAACACCACCAGCAGGACAGATCTACCATAGGTGGCAGCACAGTGGTATACAATCAGGAAGGAGTTTTCCTGGGAGTCAACAACTTTGATTTGGGATCCCATGATGTTTCATGGCATCAGGTTAAACATGGGCAAGGAAACATCCTACAGGCTACCATTTACTGCCTTCCCTGAGTTGGTGAAACTGTGTTCCTCCATGTTGAACACCACTTAGAAGGAGCACTGAGAGTAGCAAAGGCACAGACTGTACTTTAGGTAGCTTCAAAGTTCATCGCCAAGAATGGCTCAGTAGCACCATGAATTTTCAAGCCGACCAAGTCCTGAAGGATATGTCTACCAAACTGGATCTGCTGTGGTTAGAAAACCAACGCAAGGGAAAATAAGCTACTCCACATCTCCTGCGACAATCCGGCTGTCGCAGAAGCATCTGTCCATGATAATATTGGTAGTGACCACTGCACAATCCTTGAGGAAACAGAGTACCATCTTCAGAGTGAGAATATTCTCCGTCACATTGTGTGGTACTACCACTGTGCTAAATGTGATACATTCAGAACAGAATGTGACATGGATTTCCCATTGGTTTCCCAACTGGGGTGGATGGAACCTGCATGGGAAACTTCAAATCCAGCCCCTCTTTATATCCTTGGTCCAAGTGGGCAGAGGTGCTGGATTCCAGAAGCAAGGTGACAGTAACTTCCCTTGACATTCAGGAAGCATTTGACCGAATTTGAGCCCGAGTCAAGGGGATAACTCTCCACTGCTGAAATCCATCCTAGCACGAAGGAAGATGGTTGCAGTTTTTGGAGACCAATCTTCTCAGCCCCAGGACATCCTCGCAGGGTTTCCTCATGGTAGTGCATTAGGCCCAAACAACTGCTTGACCAATGACCTTCGATCAGAAGGTAAGAAGTGATGATCTTCGCTTCTCATCGCACAGTGTTCATTTGCAACTCTTCTGTTCATTTCTGCATGCAGCAAAACTTGGACAACATTCAGGCTTAGTCTGATAAGGGTCATGGATTTGCCTGGTAACAACATGACCCAGATTAATTAAGGGAGTGATGTGATGTAATTTACCTAACAACAAGGGAGAATCTGCCAGCATCCCATATTCAAAGGAGTCGATGAGATGCATCTTTTTCCCAGTAATGAGATTAGCAGACATCTAGATAAGATCAGATGTAAATGGCCCTCTCATCAGGAAGCAGTTTAACGAGATGACCGAGAGAGCAGGGGAGGCATACAGATGCTAATTTTTAAGAGTCAGGAATGTAGGAGAGAAGGATGGCCCAATATATGGTAGGCAGAATCAAAGAAAGGCAAGGGTATAATTGTCAACTCCTTCAGAAGCGGACAGAACAATTTAACATCGCTGGAAGGTCAGTTTAATGTCACTGGAAGGCCACTTTACCATATCATAGGAAGGCCAGTTTGACATCTTACGGGAAGGCCAGTGTAACAGCTAACAGCAAGCCAGCTGACAGCAGAGGTCCTTCTTAAAGTTTTACAGCTAAGTTAATGCAGAAACCTTCATAAAAACAGTTTAACTATCTTCGCTGAACCTGACAAAGATTCTTCCCGGACTGGATCATCTCTCTGGTATTGTGTGGTAACTATAAGCTGAATTTAACTTATAGATTTGTTTAAGGTGGATGTTGTTTGGGGTATGGGAAGTTTTACTGAGTTCAGCTACTGGGGGTATAATTTGGAACGGTGGGCAATTTCTGGATAAAACTATGTGTATGTGTATTACTCCGGTGTGTTTGTGTCTTATAGAATTATAGTCCTGTTCGTGTGTAGTTTATATTTTCTTTCATTTAATAAATAGTCTTTAGTAATTGACACACTGTGACTGGGCTTCTTATTCGCATGGGTGGTTTCATGTGACCCCTCACACTATTTAAGAAACAATGATATACACCACCACAAACAGGTGTCTCACGTTGAGACACCTTTGTGGATAACATCAGTGTGGGATGTGACATAAGTGGCAAGCAATATTTGCACCACACAACTGCCAGGCAATGAACGGCCCCCATCAAGAGAGAATCTAACTATCCTCTCCTCATACTCAATGGTATTACTATCATTGAATCCCTCACTATCAAAATCCTGGGGGAAGACCAGAAACTGAACTGGACCAACCATATAAATACTGTAGTATAAGATCAGGCCAGAGATTGGCAATTTTGCAGTAAGTAACTCACTTCCTGACACTCCATAGACTGTCCAACATCTACAAGGCACAAGTCAGCACTTGTCAGCTGGACGAGTGCAGCTCCAACAACACTCGAAGCTCAGCACAATCCAAAATAAAGCAGCTTGCTGGATGGGCATCCCATTCATTCCCTCCACCACCATTGCAGAATGGCAGCAGTGTATAGCACCTGCAAGATGCACTGCAGCAACTCACCAAGGTCCCTTAGACAGCACCTTCTAAACCTCTTCCATGTAGAAGGTCAAGAGAGCAGGTGCATGGAAACACCACCACCTGCAAGTTCCCCTCCAAGCCAATATACCATGCTGACTTGGAAATATATTGCTGTTTGTAATGATGCATGCACACAGACTTTGTGACAAACACCAAGGATATTTATTAATAAGGAAAAACTGTACAGAGCCCAGCATACCCTCTACACCACTCCCCTAGCTACCGTGGGGGCAGCCCACCGATTGCCCCAATCTCTACACGTCTTCAGACTGTCTTCTGCACAAGAGAGTACTCCATCCCTGGCACCCCTGGAGTGATTACCCATTCTTGGACCCAATTGGTCCCTCAGACCAGGTGACCCTCTTCTGCTGTGTTGCCCTTAAAGGGACAATCACCACACAGACCCTGGACCAAAGCCTTGAAACCCCTTCCTAACAGCAGTGTGGCTGCACCTACACCACATAGAATCATAGAATCCCTACAGTGCAGAAGGAGGTCATGCGGCATATCGAGTCTGTACTGACCACAATTCCATCCAGGCCCTATTCCCGTAACCTCACATATTTACCCTGCTAATCCCCTGACGCTAGGGTCAATTTAACATGGGCAATCAACCTAAGCTACACATCTTTGGACTGTGGGAGGAAACCGGAGCACCCAGAGGAAACCCACGCAGACCCGGGGAGAATGTGCAAACACCACACAGGCAGTGTGGAGTTTGCATATTCTCCACAGACACCACATCAACTGCAGTTCAAGAAAGTGTGACCCACCTTCTCAAGGGCAATTAGGAATGGGCAATATTATCGGCGGCACTTGCATTCTGTGAATGATGGAAAAGAAAGGTCAGGATGGGGCTTTTGTGAAATATGCGACATATCATTTTGCTGCCATTGTGTGCTCCTCTGAGGCTGGGATTAAGAGACAGCTCTGGGGCAAGGTAGAGGGAGCTTTAACCTGCAATGAGCCCACATTGCATCTGATTCAGATGTCTGTTTCTGGCAGCATGAAAAAAGTGAAAAAAATAACTTTTCACTTGGATCGTTGCTGCCTCTCACTTTGATGACTGCACTGAAGAAAGAGCCATCAGTTCCTGGATATCTGCTTGGTTAATCACAAAAATATCTCAGACATCAAACTGAATAAAAGTTGAATTCTTGATCTGACAATGTTCAAAATGGTAAATATCGTATGCATTTTGCTCATTAGTAATCTTGGGAAATGACAAGCCATTGGTGAGGTGTGAAAATACCTATTTGATTTCCAGCACTGATAATTAAATTGTAATTCATAAGAGATAAGCTCACACTGGTTATATAACTGTGGAATCTACTCAGCTATTGAAAATTAATCCAGATCAGTTTCTTGCTTCTGACAGAAGGATGTTTTTCAATAAATGTACTTCGACCCTCAGTGAAGCCTCTTATCTCATGGTTTACTGAGATTATAGAGTCCCTACAGTGCAGAAAAATATGCCATTCAGCCCATCGAGTCTGCACCAGTCTCCGAAAGAGCATCCCACCCAGGTCCTCCCCTCTGCCCTATTCCCATAACCCTGCGCATTTATTATGGCCAATCCATATAACCTACACATCTTTGGACTGTGGGAGGAAACCAAAGCACCTGGAAAACCCATGCAGACACGAGGAGAATGTCCAATCACCACACAGGCACCCAAGGCTAGAATTGAACTCGGGTCCCTGGCGCTGTGAGGCAGCAGTGCTGACCACTGTGCCATCGTGTTGTCCAGGGATCAGCTACAGCTCTTTACAATGGCTCAACCCCAGGATAGCTGGACAATCTGTTTCAGTGTCGAAGGGCATGCAGTTAACAGGGGCGATTCTCCCAGCCCGCTGCTTTAGCAATGCAGTGGGCCAGCAGACTCAATCGGAGGCAGTTTAGCGGGATTCCCGCTGGGTACTAGGGCCCCTACGAGTCTCTGGGCGTCGGATTTCCGGTGTCATCAGCTCCGCACCAGAAATTGGCGCAGAGCCGCATAATATATGCTAATTCTAATTTTAATATTATTTACATATGATTAGCAGGCTCAGGACTGAAATCTCTGGGCCTGCTAGCCTCTCCCCACCCCTGGCCAGGAGTGTTGCACTCCAGTGGGGTTTACAGCAGCTCCCCACTTGTGTGGAGCTGGCAGCCGGACCCTACTGGAGTGAAGGGGAGGGGAGGGGGGGGGCGATCGAGGCCCCCCCAAGGAGGTTGGGGTGACGGGAGCTGCCCTCTGGGCATTGCCAGCATGGCAGTGCCAGCCTGGGCGCTCTGGCACTGCCCAAGGGGCAAAATGCCAATGCCCAAGTGTCAAGGGGATGGGGCAAGAGGGTGTGGGGCCTCTGGGGGCGATTGTTGGGGGTGGGGTGTCCCGCTGCCACTCTGCACTGGAATCAGTCACAGAGGGAGGGGGGCCTGCAATTGGGGCTGGCCATCGGGGTGGGGTGGGGTGGGGGGGGTTGGCCTGCTGGGGGAGTCAGGGCTGCGGTGGGAGGGCGGGGAGATCGGGAGATCCGAACTGCTGGGGATTGGGGGGAAATCAAGGTGGGCCAAAGGCTGCTGGGGGGCGGGGGGGGGGGGGGGGGGGGCGGCGTTCAAGGTTGGCCCAGGCATGTCCGGTGGTGCCAGCGATCAGGCCGTGAGGGGGCCGCATGGCCAGCAATGGGGGGGGGGGATCATGGGGCTGGCCAGTGATCGAGATGGCCAGTGATCCGGGGGGGGGGGGTGGGGTACTGCGCATGTTCCAATCTCAGCGCTGACAAATCGGCGCATGCGCAGCGCTATGCTGCCAGCCTCTCCATGGGAATAGGCCCCACCCACAGCTTTTCAGCATGATTTCCACAGCACACAGAGTGTGAGAGATTCATTTTGAAACTCCCTCTGAAAAAACCAGTAGGATTTACTCCAATTTTTATGCGAATTTGACGTTAGAATTCTTTTGGGAGAATCGCCCCCAACATCTTTTTCTTTGCATGTCCCTCTGATCTGGCTCTTTTCTTGCTGTCGAATCTCAGTTCTGTCAGATACCACAGCAGTTCAGTTTCAGAGCATCTTTCTTTGGTTAACCATTTTCTTTCAAAATTTCAGGGAAGATGATCTGCTGTAATCCTGAGTGGGATGAGGCTACAATGTGATCATGCTTCAGATTTATGGTTGTGGGCTTATTTCTCACCTTCTTCTTGATCTGAAGCTTGGATAAATTTATTTTCTCTGGCAATGGTTGTATCTCGACAGGTGTATGGTTTCTATGTCCATTGTGTCCGCAAACTGCTCATCATCAGGGCCTAGTTGTATTATTGCTAGACTATTAATCCAGAAACTCAGCTAATGTTCTGGGGATGCAGGCTCGAATCCAGCCGCGACAGATGTTGAAATTTGAATTCAATAAAAAAAATTTGGAATTAAGAATCTACTATTGGCCATGAAACCAGTGTCGATTGTTATAAATACCTATCTGGTTCACTAATGTCCTTTAGGGAAGGAAATCTGCCGTCCTTACCTGGTCTGGCCTACATGTGACTCCAGAGTCACAACAATGTGGTTGACTCTCAACTGCCCTCTGAAATGGCTGAGCAAGCCACTCAGTACAAGGGCAACTAGGGATGGGCAATAAATGCTGGCCAGCCAGCGATGCCAATATCCCATGAACGAATAAAAAAAATCTTCCAGGATATGAATCTTTTAATTTTTTTTTTTTCTCATTCACCCTGTTGCTCTGCCTCTGGTAACTCCTTTACCACCCTTTTCCTTTGTTCTGCACATCTCTTTTCAGTGATTGGGTTCCCCACAAGCTCTGCAGTTTGATCCAGATATGAAACATTTCCTTCTGTCTGTGAACTCATGTACCTGTCCTGAGCTCCTACCTATCTTTCTCTCTCTGGTGTGCATTCTTTTGTTGATGCTTCACTGCATCAACCCTGCTGACTTTCCCTCAAATTAACTGAAGGTTAGTTGTTTGGGTAGCCAGAGTCTTCACCTGTCTGATCATGGCTTGTGCCCTGGCAAAATTAACAGCCTGTGGTGTTGCGGGCTTCTTTTCCAATGAGAGCTTTTGTACGTCAGGCTGTGGAAGCTGCCAATGAGCTGATCTGTCAGCCTTAAATTTACACTTGCTGGCTACATTTCTCAAGCTTGTTAAGAAATTGTCAGCTGGCTCACCTAGTTCCTGCCTCAGGCTCTGAAATCCATATGGATGGTTTGACTTTGCTTGGAGATGTGGGCTGAATTTCTAGGACATTTTGTCTGTGTTTTTTATTGCTGCATTCATTCATTTCCTAGCTATTGAAAAATTCTGAACCTTGCTCTTCCGTCCACAAGAGAGATGACCCTTTCCCCTTCTTTTAGAAAGCTACTGAATGCCAATCCGCACTTTTGTTTAAACATTTCAAATCATCATTGGCCTCCCAATCCATTACGGGCTGGAGCTGCATATTCATTGCTGCGATGGCAGCCATTTCGTTTCCGGGGATTCACCAAGTTTTTTTTCTGTCTCTGGCACGAATTTGAGTTGATTTTTCACAACCTAATTTAGCATTTAATTCATTTACAAAGTTTGGGTTTTACACACATTATGTGTAATAACCACCATGTTATGTCCCGTGGTTCTCAGAGGTGAAATTAATCACGCTTTTGGACACAAGTATTGGAGCCGAGATTGAGTGTATTTCTCCAGATCTCACCGTGTGCTACAGAATGATACATTGTTGCTTTGATACATTGGCCGGAATTTTACCATCCCGCCCGTTCCAGAATCGGGGCAGGTGAGGCTCGCAGAACGGCACTCTGATCTTACGAGCCGCGACAGGCGAGGCGGTAAAATTCCGGCAATTGGCTCTCGTGTGGTGATGCGGCGCTCTGGATACACATGTATGACAATATAATTATATTGAAATCATATAACAATAGGTTTCTATGTTCAATATCTAGAAATAATTTGCTAGAACAGATCATCCACACCTTATAGAAAGTGCCCCAGGTTTCCAGCTTATTTTCCTCTGATTCATCAACTGATCTTACCCATGGATATGACCGTATTTTGTGCAGGGTCCATGACTTATTCATGGGTGAATGGGGTTCGCTTCATCACATTTGTGCTGGCAAATTGAATCACTTAAATTTCAGGCCCCCAAGTTTACAACATAGCATCTTAAATATCATCAGAACAGAACATAGCAGTAATAGGTTTATAAGTAGAAATCTGAAGATTGAGCATGATAATCTTCCAACAAATGTTTAGAAATAGCAAATGGACCAAAATAAAAATGTTCATTGGTCAGTGTTATTGTAATACACTCTGGACAAGAGATATCTATTCCACTCAACATCACAAGGTCTTCTCTGCCCTTCTATTGCTAGTAATGAGTCAGAGGATAACTCTATTTTTATAATGCACAGTGGCGCACATATTCTGCAGGGGTCTTCCAATCTTCACCCGGAGAAACATAGTAGAAAGCCGTTTCATGTACCTGATGTATAATGGACTATTGCACTGCACACGGACAATATACTATGGTCCCAAAATCTGGATGGTTTGGTGGGCCATAAAACCAGCAAATCTCTCCGGAGTGGATCAGAAATTAGGATTTAGAGAAGATGTGCTTTAAATTCTGTCAGAATTGAGAGAGGGTTTAAGATGTGCTCTCCCCTGTAATGTGAAACCACGGGTTTAGGCCGAAATGACCTTGTGAGTTCTAAAGTCAGCCATTACAGGAGTAACTTAAAGCAGCAGCTGGGAATGACTGATGCTGGCATCTTAAACATCATTTGTTTTTTAAAATTGTGTAGTTTCAGGGATCCTTACAGCTTTATTTTGGATTGGGTTTGTGTAAAATTGTTTTTGCTGCTTGTGTTGAAGACTTCTAATTCCATCTGGAGGTCTGCCCTTACACTGTTTTTCTGGAGGGAAATTTCCTCCTTTTGGTTGTTATTCCTATTTTCCTCCTTTTGGTTGTTATTCCTATTTTTCAATAGGAATTCGTCTGTTTATGGTATTAGATGGAGCCATGATGTGGAGATGCCGGCGTTGGACTGGGGTAAACACAGTAAGAAGTTTAACAACACCAGGTTAAAGTCCAACAGGTTTATTTGGTAGCAAAAGCCACACAAGCTTTCGGAGCTCTAAGCCCCTTCTTCAGGTGAGTGGGAATTCTGTTCACAAACAGAGCTTATAAAGACACAGACTCAATTTACATGAATAATGGTTGGAATGCGTATTCGCATTCCAACCATTATTCATGTAAATTGAGTCTGTGTCTTTATAAGCTCTGTTTGTGAACAGAATTCCCACTCACCTGAAGAAGGGGCTTAGAGCTCCGAAAGCTTGTGTGGCTTTTGCTACCAAATAAACCTGTTGGACTTTAACCTGGTGTTGTTAAACTTCTTACTGTATTAGATGGAGCAGCAGAGGTTTTAGAAGGACAGGAGTTCTGCAGGAAATCCAGATCCTTCCATAGGAGCAAAGATGTCTTACTGCTGCCGTACAGGGCCTTGATGAGACCACACCAGGTGTATTCTCATAGAATCCCTACAGTGCAGAAGAGGCCATTCGCCCCATTGGTCTGTACCGACTCTCTGATAGAGTATCTTACCCAGGCCCTCTCCCCCGCCCTATCCCTGTAACCCTACACATCTCCCATGGCCAAACCATTTAACCTGCACATCTTTGGATCTGTCTCTGAACTTTGGTCTCTCTATCTAAGAAAGGATATACTTATGATAGAGGAAGTGCAGCAAAGGTTCACCAGATTGATTCCTGGAATGGGAGGATTGTTGTATGAGGTGTGATTGGGTCAACTGGTCTTGTATTCATTGGAATTTAGAAGAATGAGAAGGGATCTAATTGAAGTGTATGAAATTCTGACAGGGCTGAACAGACTGGAGACAAAGATGTTATTTCCTCTGGCTACAGAGACTGGGTAAGAAGTTTAACAACACCAGGTTAAAGTCCAACAGGTTTATTTGGTAGCAAAAGCCACACAAGCTTTCGGAGCTCTTAGCCCCTTCTTCAGGTGAGTGGGAATTCTGTTCACAAACAGAGCTTATAAAGACACAGACTCAATTTACATGAATAATGGTTGGAATGCGAATACTTACAACTAATCAAGTCTTTAAGAAACGAAACAATGTGAGTGGAGAGAGCATCAAGACAGGCTAAAAAGATGTGTATTGTCTCCAGACAAGACAGGCTAAAAAGATGGCTGTGTTGTCTGGAGACAATACACATCTTTTTAGCCTGTCTTGATGCTCTCTCCACTCACATTGTTTCGTTTCTTAAAGACTTGATTAGTTGTAAGTATTCGCATTCCAACCATTATTCATGTAAATTGAGTCTGTGTCTTTATAAGCTCTGTTTGTGAACAGAATTCCCACTCACCTGAAGAAGGGGTGTGGGGCTCCGAAAGCTTGTGTGGCTTTTGCTACCAAATAAACCTGTTAGACTTTAACCTGGTGTTGTTAAACGTCTTACTGTGTTTACCCCAGTCCAACGCCAGCATCTCCACATCATGACTACAGAGACTGGAACAATGGGTCATTATATCTGGATACAGGGTAGGCCATTTAGGACTGAGATGAGGATAAATTTCTTCACTTAGAGGGTGGTGAACCTATAGAATTCTCTACCTGAACGTTGTGGAGGCCAAATCACCGAATATATGTAAGAAGGAACTAGATTACTGGACTCTAAAAGTGTCAAAGAGTATGGGGAGAGTGCTGGAGTATGGCATTGAGATAGAGAATCAGTCATGGTCTTGTTGAATGAAAGAGCAGGATTGAAGGGCCAAATGGCCTACTCCTGCTCCTACTTTTTCTGTTTCAACGTTTCTAGGAATTTAACCACTGAGGTGTCCAGACCCAGAAGATCTCCAGAGAGATATTCAAATAAGAAAGGTGGCTTACTCCAGAACTGAGGAAGAGCTTTGAAGATGTTCCTAAGAACATTAAGAACTAATTCTGGGAGCTCTACAAAACTGCTCAAAAAACAGTGATCGCAATGTCACCACTCTACTGACTCTCTTCATCCTTAAAAGCTGATGTCATCATGAAGACTCAAAGTCCACCAACATCTCCCTCGATCCCAATTTTTATATTTTGTATTTGTAACAATGGGGAAACAGTCAATGTTCATTGTCATTACCTTGTGAAACTGACAGCAACTCCTGGGATAGGATGTGGGGGTTTGGCTGGGGACCCCAATGTTCGAGTGAAATGAGCATCTTGATACTGCACTTTCTTTTGATGCCAATCAAATAAACTAAATCAAACAAACTCAGGGACAAAGCAAGAAGGGAGCCCCTGAAATGAAGGGAACCGCCCGAAACAAAAGACAAAGCGTAAAGGAAACGTAAAACATCAAACCAAAATGTCATTAAAAGGGTCAATAATACATCCAAGTCCCTGCAGGACCCAATGGGCACAGAAGGCCTCAATGGCACTCGTGGACTCTGCATGCTCCCTCTCCAGGGCCAACCGGCCATGAATATAGCCGTAGTTGAGGGCAGACAGTCAACTCGGACAACCCCCTTGATTGCCTGCTGCCTGGACCTGTTTATGGCAAGCTTGGGTCAGTCTCAACAGCAGGTTATGATCCCACACTGTGTGGAAAAAAATCACACGGCAATGATTTTCCCTGAATTGTCCAACAAGTGGCCAGAGGGTAGCCTCACCATCCAATTAAATATAAGGACCAATCGGAGGCTCTCTGGGTGTGAAAGAACAGCAGCCTGCAGTTCAGGTGAGAGAAGGCAGGTGCTCTCCACAGGACAGCCTGTGGCTACAGTTGTGTCCAAACAGATGAGGAGGATCTCAGAGTCTACTTGGAATTCTGCCCTCCGACCCCTCCCCACCCCCCAACCACCCTCCTCTCCTGCAACCACCTCTCACCCACCCTTGGTCTTTGCATTGAAGCGTTTTCCATTTACACGAGATTTAATTATGATGACAAGGTTACCATCATGGAAGCCAATGGAAAGCAGGGCAGAGAAAAACATGGTGAAGAACAAAAATAAAATGCTGGAAATCTGAAACTAAAGCGGAAAATGCTGGAAAAAGTCAGAAAATCTACAGCATCTGTGGAGAGAGAAATAGAGTTAATGTTTCAGGTCCATATGACTCTTCTTCTGTTGAAGAATGTTTGTACAGCACGCAGTCCTGTTTAACATTATTAGTGGCTGGGAATGAGCCAGAGGATTCTTTGTCATCCAGAACACACTCCTTATTGAACCATCTAACTGTTATGAAAGAGAGAGGGAATGAGTGAAAATGTGGATACATTTCTGCTGGGTGTCCATTTTATCAAGGACCCGGCTTTTGGCTTATTTCTTTCTCAGCTACTTCGCTCTATATCCAGCTCCTGAGAACGGCACTGAGTTTTGTGATAGCCATCAGTTCCTTACTGTTCTGCTCCAAGTATGAATATCAAAAATAAACAATTCTGTTTAGGATCTTTGCACAGCAGCAGTTGTTCAGGGTGAACTGACTGAGGCAGGTCCAATCGCTTTAACTGTGGACAATCCTAGTTTCTCAATTTGCTCTTCCTCTTGGTGAGTTAATGGACTATAGTTTACTGCTCATCCTCCAGTTTTTATTGCTTCCCTCAGTTATGTGTAATCTTTTCCTGCATCAACAGAACAATTGTTACTATCACTTATGTATTGGTTTACTTCACACTACAGGACATTCATATCTCATTTCCTGTGCAGTTCCCGCAGAGAAAATCTACCTTTCCCAATGACATAAACAGGAGATATCAAGTCATCTATTTACAGCCTGTCCAATTTCCTTTCCTACTTTCTCTATGTGTGATACATATTTCTAATGTAGTGAACACTGTAGAGGGCAAATTTGATCATTTTCTTATAAATTAATGATCTAAAAAAATGTATATATTCTTGTTATAGACCTTTTTGTAGCTGTGAGTTTCTCAGTTGCTAAAGAGTCCAAGATGCCAACCAAAAATATTTGGACAATTTGCTTGAGATGCATTCTCTGTTCTTTCAGAGACAACATTTGCTGTCAATTTTAGATTCATAGAACTGAATATTAATTTCCAAAAACTGGTGTTACATTGTCCTGTCAGAGTTTAAAATGAAAACATTCTGAAATGATAACACAACCTGCCTTGAACCTACCCACTTTCACGTTTAATGGAGGCATGAGGAGATTGGCGTGGGGGTGGGGAGGGGGGGATGAATCTTGGCTATATAAATATTATAATGAGATTGGGTGCCTTCATTTTAACGTCGCTCTATTCTGCACTCATTGATTTTTAACGTGTTAGCTGGGTTTCCCAGGCCTAAGAAAACCAAGGAGGTGAAAAGGGGTAAATCCACAAGGTAAGTGCTATTACAGTACTGCTAATGGGCAGGAAGAGCAGAATTTCCTCCAGGCCCAGCAAGCTAGTCAGTACATCTTTCCACCAACCACCGTCTGCTCCTCTTTTCCAGACCAATGGAGAGCAGAGCAGAGAAAAACATGTTGAAGAACAAAAACATTTTCTTTTCCAGACCATTCATTTTTATAAATGTCTTCAAATGAACAGACTTTTCCCATAATGCAGTATTTATTTTTGAAGCACATTGAAGAGGAGCACACACCTGCATGCTAAATGACCAAGCAGATCGCTTGATCATAATGCAAAAGTAAGAGGTACAAAAATTAGAGAGGAGGTCTTGTGGCGCATTGGGTAGCATTCCTGCCTCTGAGCTAGAAACTGCAGGTTCAAGTCCCACTCCAGGACAGAAGGTGCATTCATACTGCGGCCAAACAGGTTGAGTACTGACTTGTAAATCCTTTCAATGCATGCCAATGGCAGTGGCAAATGTGGGAGAGAGTTCTGGTCAGCCATGCGATGGAAAGAAATTGGAGTCGCTACTATCGCACTTATTTTTAAATCACGTGAACATTATATTGTCACAGCAGCTTTGACTCCTTGCGGAGGGGCAATTGGCTCAGTGGGCTAGACAGCTGGCATGGATCAGATTGGCGCCAACACCACTGGGTCTGATTCCTGTTTGGGCTGGGGTGGATTCAGCATCCCCCGCCGCCCCGATGGAAACTGAGGAGGAGGGCATTTAAAATTGTCCCTGGGGCCTGCCTACACCAATCACCCCTTCAGGTCACGGGGTGGCAGTTTCCTGCTGTCCATACGACATTCTGCCCCCACTTTCCATCAGTCTGGGTGGGAGATTGATGGCACCTACGCGTATGAGGCAAAGGATATAAAAGCTGGTGGGCGTCACACTGCTGGATCTAGATTTTTTTTTCACCTCCGCCTCTGCCCTCATATTCCCCATCGTAAGTTAAAATCAGCTCTTCTGCTGAAACTCCAGATCCAATCCTTTTAGGTCAGAAATCTGCAACATAAATTGACTGCAGTGAAGCACGCATTAAGAGGAATTACATATGTGCAGAATAGCTGGAAAAGATGATTCGCTTCAGAGAATCTTTAGATAAATGAAAGAGAAAAGAAGTGAGATTCTAGTTAATACATTTCAGAATTCTTTGCAATTTTGGAATTGGAGGAAAGTAACTCCTATCTTCCTAGTTAACAATAGAATGAGATCAGTCAACCATATAGCTGGCAGACAAATGGATTCAGAAAGGAAATGGAACAAAGCATTTTATTTAGATTATTTGAATACTTAGGATAAATATTTATAAGCGCCAGATGGTGTTCACTAATCGACTTTTTGGAATTTTTGAAAAAGTAACTAAATTGGCAGAAGTAATCGGAATAGCTGATATAAATCTTTTCGGAATTTTGAAAGGTATTTGAACAAATTCCTAATGTGAAGCTTATAAAGAACATTAAAGTTCATGGAATGAATGCAAAGTTAATGCATTTGATTTAAAAATTGGCTTAGAAATGGTAATTTGCATACATAATTGGGAACCTGGTGATTTCAGAGTGGATATACCGGAGATTATAAAATCCTCCACTTCAAAATAACAAAACAGGATCTGACTTTCACTGCCTTAGTGACATTTTTTAAACTAATATGGTGATTCCTGAGTTGAAAATGACATGCTATTGTAATGATATAATACATCATCATTCATAACTGATTGGATAAACGCATTGTGGGTTCATTGAATAAGACTTGATACATAGAATGGTTATAGGTATACAGCTTGACATCAGAGCTGTGTGTGTGTGCTCTGCTCAAAGCGAAAGTGAAATGAAGACTGGATCACATGACACATTTCCCTTTTAGTGACGTCATGCTGCTATCCCTTAAACAGAAAGCTTCCCCTACTTTAAATCACTAAGTTGCTGCACTTGTTATCAAAATTGAAATGAATATGGTGAATAGCTGAGGCTTGTGATGAACGTCATGAAGGAGGTCCTGAATGCTGCATGTGAACATGGTTAACACACGTCGGCTATCTCTGATTACGTGGCTTTGAGTTCAGAGATCCTGAGAATCAAATGGATAACATCTCTTCACAATGCTTCCTCAATTGCACGTTTCATGGTTGAGGTGCAAGAATGTAAAACCCCAGGAAAATGGCCCAACTGGCTATTTACACTTCCTCCAGAGTTCCACCAAAGTTAAATTGGCCAATCTGTGGAATCCATCCAGAAGTTTGAGATGTTTTCACTTTATTAGGAATGTCACTATTGAAGCTGCTATTTTATACAATTTAAAATTTAAAAATGTAAAAAGTTTAAAACTTTACCAATTCACATTTTTCTGCTTTGAACTTCATATGCCACCTCAACTGCTTAGGTCCTAGAACAATCCATGCAGAAATTCTGGGGGCAGAATGTTGCTGTATTCTGCCAGCATTCTGTGGGCAGCACAATGGCATAGTGGTTTTAGCACTGCTGCCTCACAGCACAAGGGACCCGGATTCAGTGCCCGGCTTGGGTCACTGTCTGTGTGGAGTCTGCATGTTCTCCTCGTGCCTGTGTGGGTTTCCTTCGGGTGCTCCAGTTTCCTCCCACAGTCCGAAAGGCGTGCTGGTTAGGTGCGTTGACCATGTTAAATTCTCCCTCAGTGTACCCGAACAGGTGTCGGAGTGTGGCGGCTAGGGGACTTTCACAGTAACTTCATTGCAGCGTAAGCCTACTTGTGACCCTAATAAATAAACTTTAAAAAAAACTTTATATCCCTTAGTGGCCTTCCCACTGTCTTCCCACATGCCGCCAACCTCTCTTCATTTTTACAGAGGGCGAGTGAGGCCTGGGATGGCCCATCTGTCATCGGCGCAATTACTGGCCAATTAAGGACCTTTTTCTGCCTGGGTGCAATTTATCAACTGGTGGGAGCAGTTCAGGGATGGGGATAGGATGCTTTGCTCAGGCCTCGGAGAGGTGGGTGCCTCTATCACTGGTCCCTCTGCAGATTGGGGCAGTCCCCCTGTCCCTGTCCAGGTGATCCATCCCCACCTAGCCTCTCCAATAAGAGGACTGCTCACCTACCTTCTCCAGTGTACTCCAGCACTTAGTCCGGTGGGACTGCCCGTCCTCCCAGCAATGGCCATTGCTCCATTTTGCCCAGAAACGGTATTGTTTCACATTTATCTGCTTACATCATCCATCTGCTCACTCCACCCTGCTGCCTGAGCCCCAATACAATTTATTCCATTTTTCACCACACCCATAATTAACCGCCATCAGCAACCTCAACTTATGTAAAGAGGAAAAAGAGGTCCCAGCTCAGATCTCTGGGGAAGGAATCTTTATATTCCATTCGGAACCTGTAAGCGGGGTCTCTCCAGCCTCGGGGCAGTTGGCTGGAAGTTTGGAGTTGGGGGGGGGTGGTGGGAGGTTGGTGGGGGGAGGAGCGCGGGGTGGGGTTGCTGCTGGGAATATAGCAGGCTGTTGTGTAAGGGTAGCTACCTGATGTAGTGCCACCTCTAGGATATTTGCTCATCATGGGGCCTCATGTGGATTGGCTACCTGCTGAACAAAGTTGGACAGCCAATTTAAATAATTAAAGGTCCTACCTAGTAAGGGCGACTTTCCTGGGCTGCCAGAAGTTTGCTAGTCGTGGAGAAGGCCTTGCTGGCCGTTCAGGAGGTCAATGGAGCTGAAGGCTCCATCCCCCAAAGCAGGGAAAGGCACCCTGGGACCCCCCCACTGGGCCATCTGGAGGAGCCTCCCTGCTTGACTCCCCTGTTTTTTTATATCTTTCTGAGTGTGCTTCCATTTTGGGACACCCTCTCGTTCTCTAACCTGTCTCAGCAGCAGGTTAGGGGAGCTTCCTAGGATTTTTTTAATTTCATGCGATGTAAGCATTGCTGACAAGGTCAGAATTTGTTGCCCATCCCTACTGGCCCTTGAGAAGATGATGGTAAACTGCCTCCTTGAGTTGCCGCAATCCATCTGGTGTCAGTACCCCTGTTGTGCTGTCAGGAAGGGAGGCTTTGGAGTTGCTGGCTCCCGGAATACGCTGGCAGTATCTACATCCAGCTCACCATCCTCCATTGGAAACTGAATCTGAAGGTGGCTAACTCGGAGGCTGCCTCTGGGAAAACGTCTGAGCTGGTTCCCTGCTGCGGGCGTGGGCTTGGGGCTCCATTTGGCCCCAATGTCAGGATCCCGAAGCTTATGGTAAATTCCTGGCCCATCTCTCTTTCAGATAGCTATATTCTCTTTAAAAACAGAGCGACAATTTTTTTCCTTCTGCCCGTCACGGGAATCGTAGCGGGTGAGGGGTGGACCATGGAAAGGTCTGTTGGCCTTGGGTGGGTTTCGGGATGAGCATGACCAGAAAATCCCGCCCATACAGTATCTTTGCTTTTATGATAAGACCCCTATGGGGCACCTGCTCATGGTGCAAGATTCTTTTCAAATATTAAGTGAAATGGATAATATTGTTGTAATCAAACTGCGTAAGAGTTATTTAATTATTTATTATTTAAATTGGCTGCCTACCTCTTCAGGAGTCAGCTGGTCTGCATATGAACCTGTAACTGCGAAATGTTCTCAGCGGTGGGGCTGCATCAGGTGGCCATCCTGACGTGGCATCCCACTATATTCCCAGCACACCACCTTCACCATCACCGCCCAGCCCACCATCCAGGGCTGGGAAAAACTCTTCATGGTTCCTGAAGAGAGTGCAAGGCCAGTTAATGTACGACCTAAGGGATGGAGTCCAAATTAACATATCTGAGGCAAAGCTAATTCAGATTTACTGTAAGATGTAATTTTTTACAGATGCAAGAGCAAATCAAATTAAATTACAATATATCATGTAACTTTTACTGGTATATTAAACTGCTTTGAGTTTAATATAATCATTATTTTGGAAATGTCAGCCTTTTACCTAGGGTGCTTTACTTGAAGTGGTCGGCTATATATCGACTCTAAGCACCCTAAGCTTCTAGGTCAGTGTTTTGGTATTTTTTGATACTGCAGCTGAGCTTCAGTGAGGGGTCATTAATACCATGCATTCCTGACTTATCTAACCTTGATGAGGCTTCGCTTCCCTTTGGACAGGCTTGAGATGGTCGGTATAATTTTTATTAAGAACTATTTACAAAGACCTCAGAGTTTACACACAGACCAGAATTTAATATTGCTTGGGCGGGCGTGCTTCAGATCCGGAAACGTATGAGATCGTGTGAGAAGATGTTGGGCACACGTGCTGAAGTTGTTGCGCATTCAAGCAATATTTTGGTGGGCAGGCGCGCTCGGAAGTTGGAAGTGCGTCCCCCAACAATCAACCAGGCAGTTTAGCCCCCTTAGGGGCCAATGGAAGGCAATCTTGCGCGGCCCACCTGCTTTTGCAATTGGCGAGCAGGGGGCCGATTGGCCAGACATCCTTTACATTTTAGCTTCAACTTGATCCAGGGTGGGCATAATGTCTGGGAACTGAGGTTTGTGTTGGAATGTTCTGCCTAGACGTTCTTTGCCTAGTTTTCCTGTTGCTATTTCTGCAGCAGCCTGAGACAGCTCCTCAGTGGTTGTCCCCCTGAAGGAGGACTATGGAAGCAGATCCCCCATACTCCCTTTTCTCAATGCTTACCTTCTCCGACAGCACTCAGCCTCTCACAGAGTGCGTTTCACTCTCGATGACTATTAATTGGCCAGCATGAAATTGTGCTCCCAGGCCCCCACTGAGTACATGTACCCATCAGGTGAAAAATTCAGGCCAGGGTGCTCAGGAGACAGACTATTCTGCTTCTACCCTCTTGGAGCCTCTCCGTCATCTGCCCTCTGATGTCACAGTTACATGATTAATATCGTGGCAGCACGGTGGCACAGTGGTTAGCACTGCTGCCTCACAGCACCAGGGACCCGGTTTGATTCCAGCCTTGGGTGACTGTCTGTGGAGTTTGCACATTCTCCCCATGTCTGCGTGAGTTTCCTCTGGGTGCTGCGGCTTCCCCCCACAGTCCAAAGGTTAGGTGGATTGGCCATGCTAAATTTTCCCTTGGTGTCCCAAGAAGTATAGGTTAGGGGGATTAGCAGGGTAAATACATGGGGTTATGGGAATAGGGTGGGGGTGGGCCTGGGTGAGGTGCTGAGTTGGTGCAGACTTGATGAGAATATCGTGGCCTCATTAACATACTCATTAACTCAGCACTCTACAGTCAGCACTGCAAAATCATACTGAATAGCTGGCAATAGCAATAGTGAAATCTTGTGATACTTATATCCAACTTGAGCTGCCTCGAGACGCACAATCACAGATTAATTAGATAGTCAGTCCACAACTTGTTCAGCCTGACACAGCCAATGAACGCTTTGGCTTGCAAAGGACAAGAAAGTAAATGGGAATACAGCTTCATATTGTGCTCCTTGTCAAGAGTATTAACGACAAAAATTTACCTAGTTGTCTTGGGCGGCAAGGTCGCACAGTGGTTAGCACTGCTGCTTCACAGCTCCAGGGACCTGGGTTCGATTCCCGGCTTGGGTCACTGTCTGTGTGGAGTTTGTACATTCTCCTCGTGGGTTTCCTCCGGGTGCTCCGGTTTCCTCCCATAGTCCAAAGATGTGCGGGTTAGGTTGATTGGCCATGCTAAAATTGCCCCTTAGTGTCCTGAGATGCGTAGGTTAGAGGGATTAGTGGGTAAATATGTAGGGATATGGGGGTAGGACCTGGGTGGGATTGTGGTCGGTGCAGACACGATGGGCTGAATGGCCTCTTTCTGTACTGTAGGGATTCTATGATGATTCTTATGACCATTTATAATCAATGAGATAAAACTGTTTGTTGTTTGCCTTAAAATATAACAGGACAAATTTTGTACAGTTTTGAATTTGGACCATAAGCTCATTTGTATTTCTAGTTCAGGTCTTTTCCATGTGCTGGACCTCTCTCGTGCCTTAGAATGGACATAACCCAAGCCTAAAACAGGAGCCAAATGGCCTCCAACCAAGGTGATCAGTTGTACAGACCCTGAAATTTAAGGAGCGAACTCACCTATTTTCAATTGAAAGATGGTAGCTGATTGGCTCTTCTCAAATCATAGAGTCATAGAATTCCTACAGTGCAGAAGGAGGCCATTTGGCCCATTTGAGTCTGTACTGACCACAATCCCACTCGGGTCCTATCCCCGTAACCCAATTTACCCTGCTAGTCCCCCTGACGCTGAGGGGCAATTTAGCATGGCCAATCAACCTAACCTTTACTTTGCATTGAGATCCATTTTCATTGGATCATCCAACAACTTTGTTCCTCGCAAGCATCACTCATAGAAATGAAGTGAAGTGTAAAGGGATATCTGAACCCTTTTCCTATAACTTGTGCCCAGGAAATATGCATTTTCAGGGGATTTACACCAGCTAATTTGGAAGAAGATTTTGAGGTTTATTATTAAGCAAAGTGCACAATAATTGATACGACAAAACAAATTATAATTGGTGAGCTATATAGGGATTTGGGAATAACAAAGGCTTTTTGATCATTGGGACTCTCCCCGGTTGCTTATGGTGGTAGGTAATGAGGGCCATACCCTTAATCCCAGGAATAGATACAGACCTATCACAGTGGTATGAAGACTGGATTATGTTAATTCCCCGTAAAGACCAATATATTTTTTAATAAATTTGAATTTCCAGTTAATAGCCTTCAGAATTATCCTTCTTAACTGCTACAAGGCTCTTGAAGACAAGTCTTTTCTTTCAAGGAAAGCTTCCACTGTAGACATAACCATTTATAACTTCTCAATAAATACAGCAAAAGGCACTGTGAAATCTCGGAATGGTAAACTGTGGCCAAACCCAATATGTTCTCTTCAGCCTGTGGATTCAAAATCCTGCAAAGATCCCCGTTTGTTACGACCTGGCAGAGATCAACAACTTTGAACAAGAAATTCAAACTTCCAGTTGATAGCTAAAAGAATGACATGTCAAGAATTTACATTTGAAGCCATTTACTGTAAAAAAAAAAATTCAACAAGCACTTAACTAAACACAAAGAGAGAAAATGCTGGAAAATCCCAGCAGGTCTGGCATCATCTGTAAGAAGAGAAACGAGCTGACGTTTCGCGTCTAGATGATCCTTTGTCAAAGCTTTAAAAAAGTGTCATCTGGACTCGAAACGTCAGCTCTTTTCTCTCCTTACAGATGCTGCCAGATCTGCTGAGATTTTCCAGCGTTTTCGCTTTTGGTTTCAGATTCCAGCATCTGCAGTAATTTGCTTTTATTACTTAACTGAACACATGGGGGCAACCTTGAGCCCGCACTCAGTGTGCAAGGGAATGGCAATATTGGCTCAAGATTCGGCAAAACCCTGGAAGTCGGGGATCTTGCCAGTGAGATCGCAACTTCCAATTTTCGCCACCTCTCACCAGTGATGTAATGAGGTTCGCGCCCTAATGGCATGAACTTGATTTAAATATTTTTGAATGGAATCATATATAATTAAACACCTCCCCCCCCCCCCGGCCAGATATTGGCCCCATGTCGTATATTCAAACATCGATGCAGTTTGCAACAGGTTCACCCTGATGTTAACCTGTCATGGGATTCCCCTCATGGGGGTAAAGTTGAGTATTGCCCCTGGGGAGGCTGGAGCATGCCCAGTGGGAGCCTCATGGGGAGGGCGATTCATTTGTTTGTGGTGGTGGTGGGGGGAAGCAGACGTGGAAGCTGAGGAGACCGGCAACAGCCTTTTTGTGGAAGGAGGGTGAGGTGTGTGGGTGCCAGCACTGAATGTGTGGGTGGGGTTTGGGGGGGAAGGGGTCCAATGTTTGGGGGGAAAGGGAGAGGTGTCGGCATTGACTTTGAGCGGAAGGTTGGGGAGAAGGGGTCTGATGTTTGGGGGAAAGGGATTGTCAGCGCTGACTGCCTAAACGGAACAACCTGACAGTGCCCATCTGACAAAGCCCAGCTGGCTGTGCCAATCTTACAGTGTGAACCTGTGCCAAGAGGCAGTGCTGAAATCCAGAAAAACAATTGTGTACTCTGAAACCATTAAAGCCTGAGTATGTTATTTCAAGCTGTGTGCGCATGCATGTGTGTGCGCATGCATGTGTGTGCGCATGTGTGTGTGTGTGCGCACATATATGTGCGCATGTGTGTGTAGCTTACCTGACCGTGAAAAGGCCACAGATAAATGGTGTGAGATCAGGAAGGCACAGAAAATTTGTTTATCAGCAATATAAAAAATAAGTTCAGTGTTTTGCACCTCCAGTGGAAGACAGAAATCTGCCCTGAAGTTTTTATTTCTTGCTTTTTGGTGCATGGCTTGTTATCAAGTTAGTTGCTTTAACAGAAGGTTGAAAAGCCTACGGCAAGGCTCTAGGCGGTTACCATATGGCAACTCCAGTGCAGTAGATAACTGTTCATAATGTGTTTGTTCATGTGTATGTTTTATCCTAAATAAATTCATGTCTGTTTAATTATGCCATTTATTCCATCTGATCTTTGGAATGATTGAACACTCATATGAAATAATTAATTACTGATTGAACTTCCATTGCAGCTTCACAATATTTCCTCATCTTACCCAAGATGTCATCTAACAATAATTTAAACTTTCAACATTTTCTTAACTTTGTTGTTTATACTATTGAGAGATCCTGTGTATGCTTAGCCCTGTTTGCTCCAGTCTATGCAAAGATGTCATCTATGCAAAGACTTCATTTTAAATTATTTCTGCTTATGCAGTTACATTTAAATGCTAGATTGTAGGGGTTAACTAACACTGCCAACTTAATTCGGAAGGCATGCTGGGTTAGCTAAAAATTGACCGCATTCCTAAAGGGTAGAGTTATAGAGTCATAGAGGTTTACAGCATGGAAACAGGCCCTTCAGCCCAACTTGTCCATGCCACCCCCTTCTTTAACCCCTAAGCTAGTCCTAATTGCCCGTGTTTGGCCCATATCCCTCTATACCCATCTTACCCATCTAACTGTCTAAATGCTTTTTAAAAGACAACATTTTATCCGCCTCTGGCAGCTTGTTCCAGACACTCACCACCCTCTTTGTGAAAAAATTGCCCCTCTGGACCCTTTTGTATCTCCCCTCTCACCTTAAACCTATGCCCTCTAGTTTTAAACTCCCCTACCTTTGGTAAAAGGTATTGAGTATCTAGCTGATCGATGCCCCTCATTATTTTATAGACCTCTATAAGATCACCCCTTTGCCTGCATTGTGTATCCTAAGGGTACACAATGCAGGCAAAACAAGTTTTTCATATCAGCAGCTGCAAGACTTGTTTTTCTAAATGGAGACAGCATGTGAAGGACACCTACAATAACGAAATAAGGATTGAGATATATTGTGGATTTTAGTGTGTGTTTTGAGTCAGTTTCAAAATCCAGTTCAAGCTCAGTTCAGGGACTGGCTTAGCAGCCAATCTCTAAGTTTGCTTTCTTTTCGCTTTTGTCATGGTAATTTTCTTAATTTCTGTTTAATAAAAGAAATTCATTTTAAAATCCCGTACCAGTGCGATCCCCTCGTTTGTTCAAAGGAATGAAATCATGATTGATCTATGGCCTAATGCCCCTTAGTCCCAGATGATCTGTCCATCTGTCTGTCTGTTCCTTTTATTAACATGGAAACTGTGATCAAATTACCTCTTAACCTTCTAAGTTCCAGGGACTACAAGTTTATGTAATCTCTCCTTGTCATTTCATTCTTGTGGGGATTTTTCCTGTTCCACCCACCACGGGAATTGGGGGGAGGGAGAGGGCAGATCATACAAAGGTCCGTTGACCTGGGGTGGGAATTCCCGGTTTCAGGCAAGTGCGGCTGGAAAATCCCACCCTTGGAGTCCAAGAATTCACTCTGATAAATCTATAATATATCTTTCCTAAGGTGTGATGCTCAGAGCTGCTCACATTGTCAAAAGACACCTAGATTGCAAAGATTGAGGAATCCTACAATTAAGCTTTTTTTTTCCCAGGGTAGTTTGTCCATGTCCTAAGTTGGCAGTGATCTTGAACCATTTTCCTAGATTGGGAGATTATTATTCACTGAGAGCTGGTATTCAATTGAATAACCTCTGAGGGAGGAAGAAGCAGCCGTTTGCCAACCTGCAGTATTAGAGAAAGAGGGGGCATTAAAACCCCAAAGATTGTTTATTTTCATTTCAAAAAACAGCTCTCGAGGGATCTTGGTGAAGGAGTAAGGGGCTTTAAGAGAGGGGATGAGATCACTGGTGAGTTTGATTCACTAAAAAGTGATTTGACCAGCTTAGTATAATGTCCTCAAACTGCCTCTTGGCAGTCCCTAGGATGGGTAATAAGAGGCCCGATTCCATCCCGCTCATCAGAGACCAATTTGTTCGATTGGTTCAACACATGCCAATTTCTACCAGTTCATTAAGCATATCTACAAGCTAACCTTCAAATATACATCAAATGTAAAATGCCCAGCATCTGTTTCACCTGCTGTGCATAAGAACATATTAAATATCACAGCAGTTGGCCACATAGTAAGTACCTCAATCCTCCTTCACCATTGAATAGAATCACACTGATTTTCCACGCCATGTTCCACCCTATCACTTGATTTGATTAGTGTCCAAAAAATCCATCAATTTCAGTCTTTAATTTTTCAGTAACTGAGCATTCATTGCACTCTGGAGTAAGGAATTTGATCTACAGACTACTGCGAGCAGGAATCTCTTCTCATTTCAGTCTGAAGTGATTGACGCTTTTTCCCGAGTCTATGGAAAGGGTTTTCATCCTCCATGATAGCTGAGGCTACTTATTCAAAGGTTTACAAGTTGCTGAGATGGTCCCTCAAGTTGGAGTCATGTACCATCTCTCTCTCCCTTAGCTGAAATGGCAGACAGCTTCTCAGAATTGTTTCCAATAAACTGTCCACCATCTGGGTTGACTGCCCTGTAAATTCTCGATCCATCCCTTCTTCCCTTCTTAGACAACTGTCAACATTAGTGGATGAGGTGGAGGGCTGTTGTAGGCTGCAAAGAGATATAGATAAGATGCAGAGCTGGGCTGAAAAATGGCAAATTGAGTTTAACCCTGACAAATGCGAGGTGATTCATTTTGGTAGGACAAATTTAAATGTGGATTACAGGGTCAAAGGTAGGGTTCTGAAGAATGTGGAGGAACAGAGAGATCTTGGGGTTCATATCCATAGATCTCTGAAGGTTGCCACTCAAGTGGATAGAGCCGTGAAGAAGGCCTATAGTGTGTTGGCGTTCAGTAACAGGGGGTTTGAGTTAAGAGCCGTGGGGTTATGCTGCAACTGTACAGGACCTTGGTGAGACCACATTTGGAATATTGTGTGCAGTTCTGGTCACCTCACTACAAGAAGGATGTGGAGATACTGGAAAGAGTGCAAAGGAGATTTACCAGGATGCTGCCTGGTTTGGAGGGTAGGTCTTATGAGGAAAGGTTGAGGGAACTTGGGCTTTTCTCTTTGGAGCGGAGGAGGTTGAGAGGAGACTTGATAGAGGTTTATAAGATGATGAGGGGGATAGATAGAGTGAACGTTCAAAGACTATTTCTTCGGGTGAATGGAGCGGTAACTAGGGGGCATAACTATAGGGTTCATGGTGGGAGGTATAGGAAGGATGTCCGAGGTAGGTTTTTTACTCAGAGTGGTTGGGGTGTGGAATGGACTGCCTGCAGTGATAGTGGAGTCAGAAACTTTAGGAACATTTAAGAAGCTATTGGATAGACACATGGAGTACTTCGGGATGATAGGGAGGAAATAGCTTGATCTGGGTTTCAGACAAAGCTCGGCACAACATCGTGGGCCGAAGGGCCTGTTCTGTGCTGTACTGTTCTATGTTCTATGTTCTAATCCCTCTGGCATTACATCTGTAGGCAGAGAGTCTTTTGAATTCTTACCTGCTGTCAGTCTCCAGCTATGGAATAGCTGTGACAGCCTCCCTTGTAAAATGGAGACACCAAAGACAGATCTCTTCTTGAAGGCACCAATAAAGGCAACTTCTTGGGTGAGCACAAGGTATAATGGCACATCCCATTGACAGCAGTGGGACCAGAGAATCCCGCCATTGATGAACAGCACGTCACCTTCCACCGTCGGGAAATACCCGGCAGGGAGGCCGGAGAATCTTGTCCGATATTCTGGTCGACACGCTACCAAAAGGACGTGGAAGCTTTGGAGAGAGTGCAAAGAAAGTTCACTAGGATGTTGCCTGGTCTCTGAGGGTGTTGGCTATGAGGAGAGGTTGAATAAACTAGGATTGTTTTCACTGGAAAGACGGAGGCTGAGGGGAGACCTGATAGAGGTCTACAAAATTATGAGAGGCATAGACAGGATGGATAGTCAGAAGCCTTTTCCCAGGGTGGAAGCGTCAATTACGAGGGGGCACAAATTCAAGGTGAGAGGGGGAAAGTTTAAGGAAGATGTGCGTGGGCAGTTTTTCACTCAGAGAGTGGTGGGTGCTTGGAATGCGCTGCCTGTGGAGCTGGTGGAAGCAGGCACATTAGCAACATTTAAGAGGCATCTGAATGGGTTCATGAGTAGAGGGATACAGAATGAGTATGGGCAGAAGGATTTTTTTGTAGTTTAGTTAGGGCATCATGATCGGCACGGGCCTGGAGGGCTGAAGGACTTGTTCATGCGCTGTACCTTTCTTTGTTCTTTGTTCTGAATATCACCTTATGCGGTGATATTCTCCTGTGAAACACCTTGTTCACTATGTTAAAGGTGCAATGTAAATATAAGTTGTTGCTGCTGTTAGATATTTACTCTGATATCCGTGTAGTGTGATGGTGCTCCACTGCACCACTGCTTTAGTTATGTCCCAATGCTTTGAGAAAATATTCTGAGCAAAGCTTTGGTGCAGAAAAGCACCTCTGCACAATTTGCATAACTAGTCAGAATGAGATTAACTATTGACTGCACTCCTGTGAAAATAAATTATTAGATCAGCAAACACTGAGGGAAAGTGGATTTAGTGGTAAATCATGGCTAAATGTCTTATCTTTCTTGCTATCTGAATACTTATCTATTTCTTTGCTATTTTCCACCTGAATATCCATTGTTCAGTGTGTTTATCTGTCCAAGTGCATGTTGATCTTATTGATTAAAAATATCTGCCTCTCTCTTCATATTTTCCTCTTTATTTTTCCAAATAGCTAAGTAAAATTTATTTATTAGTCACAAGTAGGCTTACACTGCAATGAAGTTACTGTGAAAATCCCCTAGTCGCCACACTCCGGTGCCTGTTCGGGTACACTGAGGGTGAATTTAGCATGCCCAATCCACCTAACCAGCACATCCCTGGACTGTGGGAGGAAACCGGAGCACCGGGAGGAAACCCACGCAGACACGGGGAGAATGTGCAAACTCCACACAGACATTGACCCAAGCCGGGAATCAAACCCGGGTCCCTGGCGCTGTGAGGCAGCAGTGCTAACCACTGTGCCGCCGTGCACCGCTGCCTGCCTCTGTAGGATAAATTTACTAACCCTACACTACTAACAGAAAGCACATTTCAGAGGGAGCTCTGATTCACCAGCCTTCCCCACTTTGAGTGAAGCTCCCCGCCAGAAACATGAAAATTCCTGTCAATGAATTTGCCCTTACGTCTGAATATCCTTTTCTCGGGGGATCCACTGTTTGGAATGTCTACCAACCTCCCTGTGCCTCAGAGTTTCACCCTTATCTCTCTGTTGAAATGTCTGCTCATTGTCCTTTGAATATCTGTCACTTCTCTGTGAATGTCACTTCTTCTCAGTGCATACTGAAACAATGCAAATAAGCAGCCCCAGTGAAGGCTTTAATAAAACTTCCTCAAACTTTTCAAGCACATTCCCCAGAAGATAAGCTGGATTTGGTCTAGTAATGAACAAATGATAATGACAATGCCAATTAATTTTAATAAAAAAGGCATTGTGAAATAAGTCAGAAACAGCCTTGCAGCTCCCCACTAAGACTTATCTGCAAGTTTCTTCAATTAAATTAAATTCAGTTGAATTGCTCAGCAAATATATGCCAAACCAGCACAAAACTAGCCCCAATAAACTGACATTCAAGAACAGTCATCAGTATAAGCCTGTGCCTTGTGAAAACAAGTGGCTACAAGCGCCTTTTAACTTATGCTGCAGTGTTCTCCCCGTGTCTGCGTGGGTTTCCTCCGGGTGCTCCGGTTTCTTCCCACAGTCCAAAAGACGTGCTGGTTAGGTACATTAGCCGTGCTAAATTCTCCCTCAGTGTACCCGAACAGGCGCCAGAGTGTGGCGACTGGGGGATTTTCACAGTAACTTCATTGAGGTGTTAATATGAGCTTACTTGTGACACTAATAAATAAACTAAATCTAAACACATCTCCACTGGCATTAAAGGAAAAAATAGAATCCTTACAGTGCAGAAGGAGGCCATTCAGCCCATCATGTATGCACTGACTACAGCATCTTATGATGTGGAGATGCCGGCGTTGGACTGGGGTAAACACAGTAAGAAGTTTAACAACACCAGGTTAAAGTCCAACAGGTTTATTTGGTAGCAAAAGCCACACAAGCTTTCGAGGCTCTGAGCCCCTTCTTCAGGTGAGTGGGAATTCTGTTCACAAACAGAACTTATAAGACACAGACTCAATTTACATGAATAATGGTTGGAATGCGAATACTTACAACTAATCCAGTCTTTAAGAAACAAAACAATGGGAGTGGAGAGAGCATCAAGACAGGCTAAAAAGATGTGTATTGTCTCCAGACAAGACAGCCAGTGAAACTCTGCAGGTCCACGCAACTGTGGGAGTTACAAATAGTGTGACATAAATTCTGATTCTAGGATCGCATGGTAAAGACTCAGGAGGAAAAAAGCAGAAATATTTATGTGAAATAGTGTGACATAAACCCAATATCCCGGTTGAGGCCGTCCTTGTGTGTGCGGAACCTGGCTATCAGTTTCTGCTCCGCGACTCTGCGCTGTCGTGTGTCGCGAAGGCCGCCTTGGAGAACGCTTACCCGAATATCAGAGGCCGAATGCCCGTGACCGCTGAAGTGCTCCCCAACAGGAAGAGAACAGTCTTGCCTGGTGATTGTCGAGCGGTGTTCATTCATCCGTTGTCGCAGCGTCTGCATAGTTTCCCCAATGTACCATGCCTCGGGACATCCTTTCTTGCAGCGTATCAGGTAGACAACGTTGGCCGAGTTGCAAGAGTATGTACCGTGTACCTGGTGGATGGTGTTCTCACGTGAGATGATGGCATCTGTGTCGATGATCCGGCACGTCTTGCAGAGGTTGCTGTGGCAGGGTTGTGTGGTGTCTTGGTCACTGTTCTCCTGAAGGCTGGGTAGTTTGCTGCGGACAATGGTCTGTTTGAGGTTGTGCGGTTGTTTGAAGGCAAGAAGTGGGGGTGTGGGGATGGCCTTGGTGAGATGTTCGTCTTCATCAATGACATGCTGAAGGCTCCGGAGGAGATGCCGTAGCTTCTCCGCTCCGGGGAAGTACTGGACAACGAAGGGTACTCTGTCCACTGTGTCCCGTGTTTGTCTTCTGAGGAGGTCGGTGCGGTTTTTCGCTGTGGCGCGTTGGAACTGTTGATCAATGAGTCTAGCGCCATATCCTGTTCTCCACTCCCATTGTTTTGTTTCTTAAAGACTGGATTAGTTGTAAGTATTCGCATTCCAACCATTATTCATGTAAATTGAGTCTGTGTCTTATAAGTTCTGTTTGTGAACAGAATTCCCACTCACCTGAAGAAGGGGCTCAGAGCCTCGAAAGCTTGTGTGGCTTTTGCTACCAAATAAACCTGTTGGACTTTAACCTGGTGTTGTTAAACTTCTTACTACAGCATCTTACCCAGGCCCACCCCCCATCCTAAACCCGTAATCCCATGCATTTATCCTGCTGATCCCCCTAACTACACAACTTGGGCCACTAAGGAGCAATTTAGCATGGCCAATCCACCTAAACTGCACATCTTTGGAGTGTGGGAGGAAACTGGAGCACCCAGAGGAAACCCACGCACATACGGGAAGAATGTCTGTGTAGAATTTGCACAGTCAACCAAGACTGGAATCGAACCCAAGTCCCTGTGGGGCAGCAGTGCTAACCACTGTGCCATCGTACCACCGTGAATATATGAAAGCTTGTATGAACAGGTACAAGCTGGAGATTCAAATTTCTTAGGCAGCGTGGCTCGGGGTATAATTTGATTTTGAATCGCTACATTATAAACAATGCATTTTGGTTAAATGTAAAATCTTTATACCTCACAATTAATAGATTTTTCACCTTTGATAATGGAAGCAGGGAGTCAAGATGAAATGTAGTCGACAGGATAATTGGATGAAGGTGTAGTTTAGTTTAGTTTTTTCGTTTATTTTGTTAGTGTTACAAGCAGGCTTACATTAACATTGCAATGAAGTTACTGTGAAAATCCTCTAGTTGCCACACTCTGGTGTCTGTTTGGGTACACTGAGGGAGAATTTAGCATGGCCAATGCACCTAACCAACATGTCTTTCAGACTGTGGGAGGAAACCGGAGCACCCGGAGGAAACCCACGCAAACACGGGGAGAACGTGCCAACTCCACTCAGACAGTCACCCAAGGCCGGAATTGAACCTGGGTACTGATTCTTTGAAGAAATTGTTTTATACTTTTGATTCTTTAATTTTGATATTGCTTTTTATAGTTAAGTAGCAAAATCCACAGCAAATTGGGAAAGTGAGAAGTTGAATTGGTTGGAGCATTAGCTGTTTTCTGCAGTCCAGGCCTAGTGCCTGAATGATGAAACACTGAAATGCTGCAGAACCCCCATTGGTGTGTGAAATAACTCCTTAAAGGCCGGTGTCCCTTCACCACATTCCCTTTATTTACAAACTTATCTCCACTTATCTCCAAGGAGTGCTTCAGGTACAAAGTCAGAATCCAGAGTGTTAGTAGCTCTGACACTTCTCACTATATAGACAGGTGAGACTCTTTGATTGGGCAGGCAATCATTACCTCAATCAGGGAGCTCATATGCCAAGAAGCCAACCTCATGGGCCTTGCTGAGGCCATTACAGTGTGAAGGTGTACCCTTCCGCCAATGTTTCACTCAATCTACTCTGCTCAGATCCCTCATGATTTTGAATACCTCCATCAAGACTCCTCTCGCCCTTCTCAAAAGAGGACAATTCCAGTTTCTCAAATCTATCCTCGTAATGAAGTCCCTCATCCCTTTTTGCTTTTCTGCACCCTCTCTTAAAGCCTTAACTGCAATGCCCAAATATTCCAGCTGAAGCAAAACCAGAGTTTTATAACGGTTCATTAAGGAAGGTGATGAATGAAGGGAGAGGGAAGAGTGGGGGTGGACACAGAGGAACAAAGTAAAGGATACTTGCACAGAGATGATATGGGACGTGGGTGGGTGCAGTATCATCTCAGTCAGGGTTGGGGATAGGTGTTGAAACGATTTTCCCTTACCTTCCCTGTTTTCTTCTCTGCATTTGTTTCTGAAAGACTTGATTAGCTGTAAGTATTCGCATTCCAACCATTATTCATGTAAATTGAGTCTGTGTCTTTATATGTCCTGTTTGTGAACAGAATTCCCACTCACCTGAAGAAGGGGTTTGGAGCTCCGAAAGCTTGTGTGGCTTTTGCTACCAAATAAACCTGTTGGACTTTAACCTGGTGTTGTTAAATTTCTTACTTCTTCTCTGCTAGCAGAGCATAGCTTCTCTCCCCACCTGCAGGTCCAGGATTCCCTAGTTATACCCAGGTGCGAGTGGGGACAGAGGGTTGGTGTTGATATATCCATGTCATCTGCAAGGCCAGATTTCTTTCTTAGTGGTGAAAAGTTTCTTATCCCACTTGCAGGTTGTGATTTCCATCTTGGCTGAGAAGGCCAGATTAGCTCCTGTTCCTATTTGCAAGTTCGCTATCACAATAACTGCTCGGAGCTAGCTTGTTGTTTTGAGGTGGAGATCTTTGATGAGGCCGGGATGTTGTAGTAGTCTCCCCAATGATAGATAGAGGGAATTTACAGATTAATAAATTCTCAGATCAACACGGCACATTGGAAACAGGGCACAGATTCTCAGGGGAATTCTGAAGAGTTTGTTCTCTAAGATTTGAAGGAGGAAAGAAGTAAACTTTAAGTAGGCACTTATGAATGGTTTACAAAACCTTGAGTTGTATGAATTATCATGGCACCAAATTTCCTTTTGAAATAATGTTGGTGAGAATTATAGTGCTGTTCCTCATCTGCTGGTATGGTCATCTGGAGGCGGAAGTGCAAAAACGCATGAAGACTTCCAACTACATAATGCAGGAGCATCAGCTCCTGCTGTTAACATTATGTGACATATTTAACACATGAATGGCCAATCATGGCACCAGCTACAGATACAACCAGCACTGCCGGTAGATGCTGATACTTTTAAAATGCTTTTCTCCACAGACAGAACCTGACTGTGGTATGTTCAATGCATTTTGAAATGAAATGAAATGAAAAGTTCAACCGGTTTAAATAAAATTATTTTAGTCTATTTCATAAATTTCACGTTTTCTTTTACTTCATATTCCCTTTATATTTTTTTACTTTAAATTCCCTCATAAACTTCTACAATTATATGAAACTTTCTTTGATTAATTAGTTCAATTCATCTGAATTGCTCAACAACTGTTCCCCTGTCCCTCTCCCCCCCTCCTTTTGCGTTGCTTGTATGGATTTTGAGGTAGAAGCAGATGTGCGTAAATGTCAGCAGCTGGTTTGTCAGGACACCATGAATGAGTATTTTTCAGATGTTGGTCCTCTGACTCCCTGTTTTCCATCTCCTTCAGTAATTTGAAATGCTATCAAAAATGCCAATTGCAAGAACTAATTCCACTAGGCTTTCTTGACTCTGATAGGTGGGCAGTGAATACATTTGCAAACTTTCTCTCACTCTCATCACCACAATACTCAGCTCGCCCTCCCCCCTCCCACCCACCTCACCAACCCTCTGCACACAATCCCTCACCCAAATCTACCCTCCTGTTGACCATTTAACTTCTAGAATGCTCGCTGCAGGGATTTAACTGGGCAGATTGTCATTCTGTTTTTCACTTGAAATCATAGAATCCCTACAGCGCAGGAGACCATTTGGCCCATTGAGTCTACACTGACTCTTTGACGGAGAATGTCTTACACAGGCCCCCTCCTCCTGCAAGCCCACACATTTACTATGGCTAATTAATGGTTAATAATGACTAAATATTCTAATCTACACTCTTGGGACACTAATGGTCAATTCAGCATGGCCAATCCACCTAACCTACGCATCTTTGGACACTAATGGCCAATTTAGCAGAGCCAATCCACCTAACCTGCACATCTTTGGGCTGTGGGAGGAAACCCACGCAGACACAGGGAGAACATGCAAACTCCACGCAGACAATCACCCAAGGCATGAATTGAACCCATGTCCCTGGTGCTGTGAGGGGCCAAACCTCAGGTAGTGACTTGCAACTTGAACGATGATCCCCAAACCTGTACCTCAAAGCCAACCCGACTGTGGGATACCAGGCCTAAGAGTGTTTAACGCTAACACTGGGAGCCTGTAATTTCAAAGTATTCTTTTTTCCAACACTGCCATCCCTCACATTGAGTTACTGCTACAATTAACAAACTAGCAAAAAAGCAAAAATAGCCTGAAATCAGAGAGAGTGATTTGGAAAACTGTAATAGAAGCAAAAGAAAAAGAAATCCAAGCCCTAGAGGCAAATATAATGAAACTATGCAATGATGAGCTGGAAAACAAGAATACTGGCACATGCAAACTGAAATTTTCATTCTGTTATAGTTTTTGCATTCTTGTAAGACATCAATAACTTTGAGAGTTACAAAATGTAGGAATGCACAAGATATTGCAATTGAGAATAGTGTAATGGGTTACTTTGTCATCTCTATGTTGTGGAAGTGTTACAGAAAATTTTTATTTCTCCAGTGGTACTGTAATCTTCTTGATTGATACATGCACCATCTCAAGAGATAACAGGCGTGACCATAATGAATTTAGTGGACAAAACTGAATAGCTCACAAAAAATGGGTGTGAGGATTGGGATGTGCTATTAACCAGCGTCTGTTTTTTAAAAATCTGAAGCAGGTCGTGTTATGCATGTGGGGCACATATTCTTTTAAGGGAGCAAGTCGAGTGACCCTTTTGGGGGGTCTTAAATCTGCCCGGGGACTGTCTGGGGCAGTGATGTTGGAATGTGAAGCCTACAAGATGTAAGAGATATAATAACAGATATAATAAATTAAATACTTGCATTTTCCTGACGTCTGGCTGAAGATTGAATTCAAGGGAGCAGAATACATTAAAGGTAGCATGCACTTGGTGCTGCCTATTTATTCAATGATTGTAATGTGCAGTCTGACGCTAAATGCACCATTGAGTTACTGCAAGCATGGGGTCCAGATTTGTGTAAGATAAAGGCAAGGAGCATTCAGGTTGAAGCAGATGCTGGAAGTGGATGGGGAGAGAATGCCTGAATTGCAAGAAAAGTGAATATGATGCAACAGTGAAAAATGGAGGCTCCGATTCTCAGACTTTAGATTGGGGACCTTGGTGCAGAAGGTAAACAGGGGGAGAAATGTCTTCCGCCACAAGAGGCATGGAGGGTCTCCAGACAGGCATGCCAGCAGAATAGTCCTGAGGGCTTGGACACAAGAAAATGAGCTCACACGAGGAGTCAAGGTTGGTGGATGTATCTTCAAATGTCCCATGGACAATACCTCTAGCATCACATAAACCTCAATTCACTACATCTCAACACACAGCTGGCAACGATCTCTTTCAATCACAATTTGTACATAACACTCATAGCTTCACCACACCCTCACACACTGCTGCAGCCTCATATCCACATCTTATAACTTAGACACATATTTAACCACATCAGCCAAAACAATACACCACTGACTGTGGTGATTGTTCCTTTTAAGGGCAACACAGCAAAATAGGGTCACCTGGCACCTGGCTTGAGGGAACAATTGAGACCGAGATTGGGTAGTCACTCCAGGGGATCTTCTCTTAGGCAGAAGACATGTAGAAGATATCTAGGAGGCATGTAGAAGCCATGTAGGGATTGGGCAGCCAGTGGGCTGCTCCAGGGCACCTTCGGGGCTGGGGGGGGGGGGGGGGGGGGGCGCTGCCATTCTCTGTACAGTCTTTCCTTACTAATAAATAATCTTTGTGTTCCTGATGAAATCTGTGAGTGTGTTTCATAGAAGCAAGTCGTAATCAAAGATTACAGTATACTCCCACCTGATCTTACTTTTTGGGTAAATAATTCCCTATCATATTTATTAATGACTATTTTATACTTATTTGTGATCCCTAGGGCTATATAATATGAAAAGGTCAAGTTGGGAAACTTCACAACTTCGTAGTCATGTCCCTTTTAAAAGGTTCCCCACCTGCTGTATTCTCATTTCAGTGAGACAGGTTGGATTGACTCGGGCCTCCCTTGCTCAAAAAATATAAATCCCTTCACATGATTGATCTGTTGGAAAAAACAAACATCTATTTCACTAACCATATCAATGACAGGAAATCTTTTAATTACCGCTTAAAATGGCAATCAAATGTGACCATAGCACTTTGCTGAGATTTAAAAATACTGCATTTGAAACTCAGCCAAGCATTTGTAATAGACTCAGTTACAATGAAAATGTAAGTCAATGGATTCTATTCAAACTGAAAAAAACCCAGATGGCCTCGTCTTTTTCTAAGCTACACCAAATACTCTTGTCAATCAAAGCAGTCTGGGAGTAAGCAGGAGTTATTTTCTCTAAGTGAAAACTGTGGAAGGTAATTTTTTCAATTTAAAGGGCCTGAGCTTTTAAATCACTTAACAATTCTAAGCGCTGTTTTCTTCAGTTTTAAATGCATTGGAGCACTTTTCCAAATTGGAAAAGT
Source organism: Mustelus asterias (assembly GCF_964213995.1). Lineage (NCBI taxonomy): Eukaryota > Metazoa > Chordata > Chondrichthyes > Carcharhiniformes > Triakidae > Mustelus > Mustelus asterias. Next base: position 36,926,240 of record NC_135809.1, on the reverse strand, counting down.
ACTCGAATGCATCTCAACCTTTACAGAATGCTGATTAATTTATCCTTGCAGAATAGAGACCTATAATCAATCATTGCGATGAAAATAATTCAACTAACTTATAGTACAATATTGAACCATTGAAACTTAAAGAACTTTTTTTTGTCTTTCAAAGCCTGTCAACTAAAGAATTCCAGGATCAGGTGACATTTTTAGTTCTCTACTTGGTACTAGGGTTCCATTATCACTCACAATTCCTCTGGTGTGTTGTAACCCATGTCTCCTATCAAAACATGACTGATTCCGTTAAAATATAGTGTGAGGGGGAGGGAGGGGGGGCATCAAAATGCCTACCCTTCCAATGCAGCGTAAGGGTGGGATTTCTGAGTGTGGGTTCACTACCCACAACCTTATATTGAGGTCATAAAAATCCCGAATGACAGGAATGGGGGCTAGAATCCCAGAATCAGGTCCCATCCACCATTTTAAATCTCCCCCCGAACTCCTTTCCAACACAGACAGAGGCATGAAAATCCAATCAATCCTGGTCATGGTATTTAAGGCCCTCCACAATTAATTCGGAGTGCTTGTTTTGAGATCATGATCTCCCTCATTGTTAACAGTCACATGTTCAAAATCTATATTCCACCTATGGATAGTCAGCAGTAGCTCCTGCAGAGATTTACGAAATCCTTGTCCATCCTGCATTTTACCAGTTTACCAAATCCGATTATTTGGGAAAATTGGAAAATCCCCCATGTTCAGTTACGTTAATAACTGTGGAGGGGTTGGGGGTGGGGGGTACTGCGGTAGGGGAAGAATTGGAATCCAGCCACCCATTTATTTCCTTCGCTATTCTCATTCTCTTTTAGTGTCTCTAAATGATGATACACTGACCAAAGATTATAGTGGGCCAATTATGCTAACTGCAACATGCTATAAGTGGTGGGAATTGTACATTAAAAAATGGCAGTGCCAGAACAAGTGGCACAGCGTCCACCAACCAACTAAGCAGTCAAGGGACAGAAACAAAACAAACAATGGTATTTTCAGGTTATGTCTCACTATATTCTTCAAATTTATTTCTGTTGCAACCCTTGATACTCATTTGATGGGGTAGGTAAATGATTGAGTGCTGTCAGAATAAAGGCTAAGAAATTGCAGTGACATCTAAATAAGTGGCTAATTTTAACATCATTTTAACATTAACCGCAAATTGGTGAACAGTTCTGGCATCTGTAGAAAACACATCCGGAAAATGGATAATGCATTAAATGAATGAAACGAGTACATAATGGATCTCTACCTATTTTCCTAATGGTTACATCTATATAATCAGACATAACTGAGGTCTAAATCTGTAAACCGGATTTCTATTTGATGTATACAATTGTACGTTTGTAGATGACTGCACCTTTTATTTGCAAGTTTAATAGTTAATCATTACCTTTCTTTAACTTTGGCCTTCTTCCTCCCTTGATTATAAACTGGCTATCAACAGGTCTGAGCGGAATGAACCAGCAAAGATATGCATATGACAGTCATTGGGCAGAATTTTCCAGGAATTTGGCAAAGGACAGTAGTGGGTGGGATAAGCTGTGTTTTCCATTGTATTGTCCCGGATCATAATGTGAAAAGTTTAAAAAGGCGAGTCCCACAATGTAATGATGCCCACCAGCGACTTAGTCCCTAACAGATCAGGGTGCCATTTTTGAAGGCTGCCTTAGTACAAAGCAGTTCACTTTGGACCCCCCATTCCCGACACTGCTCCCCGACATTGCCCCGCCCCTCCCCCGGCAATGCCCAGGCACGGACCCTGGCAATGTATTCAAATGATGTTCTCGACAGTAAAACATCGGGAAATGCATCCCGTCACTGAGGCAGGAGGAGACAATCTTCATGTCAACGTGAAACATGATTTGGGACTCCTCTCAACTTTTTCTGCTCCCATTGTCAAAAACGAAAACAGAAAATCCCGCCTTCAGACTCAGAGAGCCACAATTACTGTACATACTTGTATATATGGTTTCAATTTTACTTCTATATTAATTTATTCTAAGTTAGAAAAAATTAATACCATTTTTTCTTGGTAATATTCTCCACTCAGTAAGGTGAGGAATGTCAGTGATTGATATTTCTGAGCCTGGGTTTTTCTCCAATATATGAGGTGTATCGTTGGCAAATCCTGCCCTGGCCGAAGTTTTCCTTCTTCTGTCCCTGCAGAGACCATTGGCCATCACTTCACTACACCCCATATGTAATTGACAGTGTGAACACCACGCCTCAAAACCCTACCAATTTCCTCATATTCCATTGATGATCCTGTTCAACACCAGGAGAGGATAGACCCTCGGACAGTACCTAGGGAAGGCTTTGCCACAGCCCCTTCTTGAGGGGAGGGAGGGCGGGGTCAATGGTGGACGCTTTCTTTGCCCTCCTTAAGCCTCAACAACAAAATATTTTTAATCTTCAGTCCTAACCAGGACTTTAAAGCAAAAAATAATCTATAACCTTTGGAGCTTTGTGGCTCTATTTAAGCCAGCCCCCCATTCTCCTCTGGTGCTGGAGCAGCACCGGTATCTTTCCTTTTGGTGCTGGGGATCCATTCTAGAAATTTAATGCACAAGAAATAAGCCTGAACCAAAATGATCGGTCAAGATCATACTGGGTTCAGGATGGTGAGTAGAAGTCCTACCCTGATCATCCTCTTCCTTTATAAGGATAGTCCAGCCCATACACATGTGAAGGACCAAAGCCTTACCCTGTATAATTCTTTTGTTTGCTCATTGCTACCTCTAAAAATTTTAAAGTGGACAAAAACTGAAAATGATTGAATCTATGTCTGGCTGTGACCCCAAACAAAATGAGCTATCTGGCTACTGCCAGATAAAGGAAAATCACACCTCATTATCCCTGTAGCACCCCCCATGATGCCCCGTAGGCTGCCAAAATCAAATTCAAGGGGAGCTATACAAAGGTCATCTGCATTTTCATGAATGAATGCCTCATTGGACTTTGGTTCTGGACCCTGGAACCCACGTGAAACAATATTTCTCTTCTTGGTGGTCTCTACACTGTAAACCTTTCTTTTCTCTATCCCTCTTACTGTACGAATGCAACGGGTGCGACATTGCAACCCACCTCCTGGGTTTTGAGCGTGTGAAAATAAACTAACCCTTTGAGTTCATCCTATATTAACTTTTTATGTTTTATTAGAAAATTGGATTGCACCAAATCTGACGGGATTGGGGACAATGCCACCTCTTATAAAGAGGGAGACAAATCAAAACACCTTTTTGTTAATGGACAGGTGGTGAGAGGAGACATCAGGACTGTTTAAATTGAGCCCCCGTTCTGTCCATAACACACAGTAATGCCAGAACACCCATGTAGGGTATGGCCAGTGGCAGAGTAAAGCTCTGCTCCAACAATGGGTCAGTTAATCTTTTGCCATGTATATTGATATCTTAAGTGTATTTGTGAAGATTTCTTCTGTTCAGCATTTCTTTCAGGGCATGTTTATGAGCTCACATTTAGAATTCACTTGGCAACTAGAAAATTATTACCTCAATGCGCCTTGACTCCAACCTTATCACCGCATCCTGTACTGAGTCAGTGTGACATTTCTGCATTTGCTGAGACCTGAGGTGAAGCAATATAAAACTAATTTCCAGTAGTCAGTAGGAAGAGAAGACATTCATCCCATTTGCTGGACTGGGCTTGAACCCAAGTTACAGAGGCAAACGGTCAGTGAACTGCAGCTTGGCTGCAGTTTCTGTTCCTGACTTTCTTAACCACTGTCATATCTAATATAAATCAAGTAAGCCAATCAGCAGCAGCTTTATGAAGAAAATACATGTTGAAAATTTCTCTTCTCTCAAGCTCAAGCATTGTGGGACTTAGTGCACCAAGAATTTTGTCCTCCGCAGGACATTGTGAGCGTCTGATGGGGTGTAACTGGCTGGGTAGCAAGTTCCATTGTCTTCACGGAATTACTGTGGATTGAGAAACCAGTACTTGCATTTTTAATGCCCTCCTTTCCAGATTTTGAACTGGGGCTTGACACCCCTTCGGGTTTGAAATTCCATGCTACATCTGAGAGTAGATCTGTAGTGCAATCCATATAGGAACTTGAGAGAATGATCACCATTACAATATCAGGTACTAGATGACCTGTGTCAACCATCTTTTGATCAATGTCTTGACATGTATTTTTAAAGGTCCTCTTTAAACAGTTCAAAATATCTTTGTTTGGCTTGTGAAGTTATGAATAGATGTAACTCAGTCATCGTGCTCATCATCATGACAAGATGCATTCATTGACCTTGGCCACCCTACTCATTAAACCTCTTGTGGCTTGGCTGCCACATACATGGAGCCAGAATGCATTGACTTCCCTGATCATTTACTCCCATTCCCTTCAGAGGGTGATCTTTGAGGGCCTACTGCCCTATCTCCCCGTGGAAGCGTCTTTCTCTTCCTACTGTTCTCCCCTATAAGACCTCATCCTACTTGCAGCCAGTCAGTTAAGGCAATCAACAGCAGTTTCCTTCCTATTAATGCAATTTTCCTTTAAGAGAATGAGATTGTCTTTAAGACAAATAGGCTAGCTGTATAATGTGCTATTAATGCATGATGCCGAGACCCCTGTGGAGTGCTCAGGCAGTCAGCAGTGTGGATCATACTCAGTCCAATGCTACAATAATTTGAATGAGAGGGCACCATAAAATTTGCATCCTGTCTTTCTCAATGGGAACAGATCCTGCCAGATTATGAATTACAACCCACATGCCTAAAAATGGACCTTAGCAAATTTCTAGATGATTGTCATTTGCATTGCTGCTCTGCGTTTCATTTCTCCAAGAGCGGCACAATGGCACAGTGGTTAGCACTCTTGCCTCACAGCGCCAGGGACCGTGGATCGATTCCCAGCTTGGGTCACTGTATCTGTACTTTCTCCCTCCTGTGTTCGTTGGGTTTCCTCTGGGTGTTCTGGTTTCCTCCCACAGTCCGAAAGATGTGCTGGTTAGGTGGATTAACCATGTTAAATTCTCTCTCAGTGTACCCTAACAGGCGCTGGAGTATGACGACTAGGGGATTTTCACAGTAACTTCATTGCAGTGTTAATATAAACCTACTTATGACACTAATAAAATAAACTTTAAGAGCACATCGTACAAGGTGAACCAGACTTTGTCCACCCATAACAAAATGCTGCATTGTGATACATGATTGTGAGTCTTTTTACCTGCTCTGATATTATCCTGTTGGCTGTGAAAAAGAACGCTATATTCTGTTTGAATTGAGTGGCAGTATGGGCAAGGAGGGAGACTAAGCATAATCCAGGTTTTCAAACTGTAGAGAGGGATGTATATACAAGCAAGACTTTGGATTTGAAATGCAAGCACATATCCACAGGAAAGAATTAAAGAAGATTATTAAGCCTCATGCAACGTCAATAACATAATTAAAGGTTCATCTGAAACTGATAAAGCAGAAGAGCTTCAATCTCCCAGTTGGAGATTTTCTGAGTCTGTTGATGAGAGTATTGCTTCAATACCACGCAACAGAGACATCTTGCAATATTATTCCCTCTCTAATATAACAAAGCGGCCGAATGTACTTCACAGTTTATGACCTGACCTGAGTAGGAAAATGGGGGGTGGATGAGGAGAGGTCTCTAAAGGTTTCATTAAAGAGGATTTCTTCAAAGAATATTGAAGGTAATCAGAGATGTTAAAGGTGAAGATGTTTAGAAAGATGCTCTGTTGTTTCTTTCTTGATAATTAATCATAATGACACTGCAATTTGCATCTTTTTCTCCGAGGGATTTTATACAGTTTAACAATTATTCTGATTGAAGAATATCAAGGGAATTACTGTCATTTTTAGTCATCAAGATTATGGATATGTTTTTCATCCTCTGGAATGAGGATGAATGTTCAGAGATGAATATTATTAAGTATGAGTAGGGAGAATCTACAGATTTTAGGGGACTTTCTCCCATTGATTGAACAACTTTCTTAGGGGAAACATGATATCTAATTTTGAAGGACATTATTGATTGGTGACATTTTGTTTGTGAATTGTTTTGTTTCCACTGTTAAACGTACCATGTGATGATAATATCTATGCAAAAAAAACATTGGCCCAGAATTTTGAGAACCCCATCCTTGTAATAACATATTTAAGTTTTTTAAAAAAGTTTTATTTATTAGTGTCACAAGTAGTCTTACATTAACACTTGTATGACGTTACTGTGAAAATCCCCTTGTCACCACACTCCGGCGCCTGTTCGGGTACACTGAGGGAGAATTTAGCATGGCCAATGCACCTAACCAACACGTCTTTCGGGCTGCGGGAGGGAACCGGAGCACCCGGAGGAAACCCAGGCAGACACGGGGAGAACGCACAGACTCCACGTAAACAGTGAGCCAAGCTGAGAATTGAACCCGGGTCCCCGGTGCTGTGAAGCAGCAGTGATAACCACTGTGCCACAACATATTTCTGTAGAAAGGGCCCATTCTGTTGTGCAAATGCAGTCAGATATTATGTTATAAATGAGTTACACCCCCACTTACTTTACAGCATAATTTCCCAGGATATTTGTTCAGCCTCAACCTTTCTTTCATCAAAAAATGTTGTTCAGTTAATTCTGATAGATCTGCACCCCCTGCCAATGGCAAGTTTGCTGAACTAAACCAACTGCGATTGCCGCTGTCTTCCAGATTGTTAAAGACTGGCACTGATGGGCTTTGTAATTTTGACATCTATTATTATTTCATCTCCATTAATTATATTCCACTGTGAGTTTAACCTTTAATTAAATACAGCACTTTCTGGAATCATATGAATCAATTACTTTATATATTAAAAAAATTCTCAGTTCACGCTTGGTTCTTTTTGAAGTCAGATATATTTTGTTTATATCTAGGCAACATAGGATAAAATATTTAAAATCTGGCAACACTGCTGAAGGTGAATTGTGTTTTTGGAATCCACAGGCAGTGCAGCAACAAATCTCAACCCCGAAGACCCATTCATTCATTTTTATTTAATGCATATATTTTAATTAACTGTTGGTGTAAGCAATATGCATAAATATCAGGGATTCAAAAAGGATTCAGTTTTCTGGTTTTAAAGGGCATGCCAGGGAAAACTTGCCATGATTCATCCCTGTTAGTTCCATAACATAGGGATGGTAACAAATCTTTCCAATCAAGATTCACAAAACATATGAGCTGAGGCATCATGCCTAACCTAAGTTTCTACAGATTGATTCTAGCATAAGGAAAGAATTTAAGAAAGGATGAATCCTGCTACTTAAGCTTCAAACCGTTCTCCAGTTATTATTAATGACATGTGAAACTTTACTTCCACTCCAAATATTTATCAAAAACAGCTTACAGACTTTCAGCGTGGCTTTGCCAGCTTAGATAATTCAATATTTTTCTATATTCTATTGGTTTAATTCCATCTCGAGAGTTGATGGACTGCACCCAGGGCGTATCTGCATTGAACATAACCAGTTGTAGTTAGAATCATAGAATCCTTACAGTGCAGAAGGAGGCCATTTGGCCCATGGAACCTCCACTGACAACAATCCCACCCAGGCCCTATCCCCTTAATCCCAAATATTTACCCCACTAGTTCCCCTGACACTAAGGGGCAATTTAGCTGGGCCAATCTACCTAATCTACACATCTTTGGACTGTGGGAGGAAACCCGAGCACCCGGAGGAAACCCACGCGGACACGGGGAGAACGTGCAAACTCCACACAGACAGTTACCTGAGGCCAGAATTGAATCTGTGTTCTTGGCGATGTGAGGGAGCTGTGTTAACCACTGTGCCACCATGCCACCCAATTCGTGACTGGCAGTCCCTTCCAAAGCTGGCATGGGGAATAGCGTTGACCCGAGGTTGAATGATGTTTATTCCATTCTGCAGGCACTCTAGCTGCCATTTGGTCATTTCTTTTGTTCTCTGCGTTTTCCACACCCTCCCTAACTGCTTGTCTCCAGCTGCTTGGTCAGCAGCAAGGATTTCCCGTGCATTGCCTCCAATCCTGATAAGCGTAAAGTCTCAGTCTTCCAGTCGCTTATAGGAATGTATGAATCATAAAAACGACCTTCCTGTAGAATTAACACAATATTTTGAACAGGAGAGGAGGGATTTATTGATCAGTTTGTTGTGTTCTAAAAATGTAGATGTAAGGAAATCTGTAACTGTTAAGGCAACTGTTAGTTTTAAAATAGCTATAGGCCATGAGACTAATGTTTTTCGAGCCTGGCAGATTTCTTGGCAAAAAAAATTAAGTCACTTTTAAGCTTCAAGTTTCAAATAACCCTGCTGTTAAATCCTTTAGCCATAATTCAATTAGGGGTATTACCCATTGGCTGATTCTAATTCACCGCTGTCCTCGCTGTAGCATATTTTAATCCATTCTCTTGAAAATCTTTGTGTAATTTTGCCATTGGAGGATGAGGAAAGACAATATTCTAACTTGAGGCATTCATTGCAATATTGCGATTGCAGTAAATTCCAGTCCATTGTGAAGGATGTGGAACAGTTCTTCTGGCACTTGTGCACTATGCCCTATTTTTAATTTTGCTTTTAGTTTCAGTTGATTAGTTTTGGTAGTTTTTCTCTCGTCACTTCAAGGTACTCCCTCCATAATCCATTCCATGAGTACCAGCTGCATTTTAGGTCAATAAGTCATATAGAAGCCTAGCTCCTGAGTGATGAATGGCTATTTGATCGTAGGCAGCCTCATACTTGAGCCTATCCTTCACCTGTCGTCCGTGCGCAAGTTTCTTGAACAGGGAGGCAATGGCCTAGCGATGTTATCGCTAGACAATTAATCCAGAAACTGTTCTGGGGGACCAGGGTTCAAATCCCACCATGGCAGATGGTGGAATTTGAATTTAACAAAAAATATCTGGAATTAAGAATCTATTGATGACCATGAAACCATGTCGATTGTCAGAAAAATGCATCTGATTCACTCATGGGAAGGAAATCTGCTGTCCTTACCCGGTCTGGCCTGCATGTGACTCCAGAGCAACAGCAATGTGGTTGCCTCTCAACTGCCCTCCAAGGGCAACTAGGGATGGGCAATAAATGCTGGCCAGCCAGCGATGCCCAAATCCCACGAATGAATAAAAAAAACCTGGGCCACAAGATGCTAATGATAGGTTGCGCCTGCCATGTCAACTGAAATCTCTGATTCACCACAGTCCACATGACTCAAATACATGGGTTTTGAAATTGTGTCGGGCTTTCAATGCAGTCTTGCTACAGGTTGGCAAGTTGGATTGGAACGTATCTGCAAGCTCACAAATTGGGTTAGAATCCTGATGTGCCACGTCCGAGCCTTCACTGTGAATTTCTGTTGATTCTTGTTTGAAATAGAACCTCCTCCAACTTTATTCCCTGCAAATGGCTCCTTAGCTCGGAGTTTTCTTAGCTCTGGCCAGGGCTATGAGTGTTAATCAGTACATACGCCAGATGATAGGAGGTGTACCAAACTCCTGAACAGTAGATATGGGACTTGGCTTGGATCACAAAGAACGCAGCCAGCTAGTATACAGGGAAATGTTCCCTGTAAAATTGGAGCTCTGCAGTGTGCAATCAAGCAGTTGGCCAGCATCACTTCTGTTGCCTTTCCCTGCTCTGACAGGTGCCTGAGATGAACCAATATTGGCATAGCTGCCCAACAAGATATTGAAGTGAGGAAATCTCTCCTGACCATGAATACTCTGGCAGCATCAGTGGCAGCGACACATGCCACGATCAAAGGTCTGCAGACTTTCCAGCTGTATTGCACCAAACAAGTCTTTGGGAACTATTCGCTTGAGTACTTTTACACAAATATCAAGTCGGTTTGTTCTGAACTCTGTAATGTTGTGTAGGAATCCAGCCTATAAATGCAAGCCTTCGCCAACGTTTGAGCATGCTTCTTCTTCCGGTGTCTGTCAGGAAAGATCAGAGCAGTGAAAGTTAATGCTCTGACTCTGCACTGAAAATATTTTCAGGGAATTCCTTGTCTTGGTTTAATATAGAATCACATTGTGCCTCATTGTGCGTTCGCTAGCTTTTAGAAAGTGCAATCAATCAATCCCACAATCCTGCAAATTTTCCTTTTGAATTATTTATCCCATTCCCTTCCCAAAAGTACCTAGTGATTTGGCCTTCACCAAGCTTAGAGGCAATGCAGGCCAGATTGTAACAACCCGTTGAGTAAAATAAATCCTCATCTTCCCCACCCACCCAGCTTTTATTTAACTATAACTATAGAAAACCAGTGCAGCTTCGACAACTTATTACAGCTGTCAACAAAACTCCCGGATATGATTTGTAAGCTAAGAGAAGAAACAGGGATAAAAACAGCACTGTGTACCATTATATGAATTATTGATGATGGGTCTGTAGCATTAGAAAGAAAGAAGTTGCATTTATGTTACAGCTTTCATGTCCAGGCTGATGCAAACAGGAAATAAATATATTTGAAGTTCAGTCATTATTTTCATACAAGCAAATGTGGCAGCCAATTTGTACACAAGGCCACAGCAGTGAGGGGTGATCAGGAAATGTGCTTTGATGCTGTTGGGTGAGAGATTAAAGATAAGTTGGCCATGACACTGGAGAATTTCCTTGCTGTTGTTCACATCGTACAGTAAGGCATCTTACAAGCAGCTGAACAGGTAGATGAAGCTTCAGTTTAACCTTTCACCCAAACCTCCAATGAGTAGCACCAATTCATTGAAGTATCATCCACGTTTTGTACTGAGTTCCTTGAATTGAGGCTGGGCCTTGGATCTTTCTGACAAAGGACAGGATGTTACAACTGACCCAAGCTATCACTGGCAATGTTTATAAAATAATATATTCAATTATCTTCTCTCCCTTCATACCCTCTCCTGATTTTTCCCTCGTTTTTAAAAAAATATCCCTTTCCCTCTATTTCTATTTTTCATTCACCACTGCCTCTCATTAGTTGTTGTGAGAAACCAAGAGGAATACGGGGAAATGTCTGCAATCCTTGCAGGCGGGGAGTCGCAATCCTAATCAGACTGAGATCACCGTGCCCCATGTAGCTGAGTCAATTGGCTTCACAACTGTGGAGAGTCCTAGTATGTTGTAGAGTGCTGTAATGTTACTTTAAAGTAAAAGTTAAAGTTTATTTATTGGTCACAAGTAAGGCTTACATTAACACTGCAATGAAGTTACTGTGAAATTCCCCTAGTCGCCACACTCCGGCGCCTGTTCGGGTCAATGCACCCTAACCAGCACGTCTTTCAGAATGTGGGAGGAAACCGGAACACCCGGAGGAAACCCACGCAGACACGGGGAGAATGTGCAAATTCCACAGTGACCCAAGCTGGAAATCGAGCCCGGGTCCCTGGCGCTGTGAGGCAGCAGTGCAACCGTGCCGCCCTACATCACAAATATGGGAACTAAGAGTGGAGTTATATAGTGCTCTAGCAATACAATAATGTAACAGCATAGTTTGTTCGTGGAGTTTCATAGAAGCTAGATAACTCTGTAAAGAGGGAACGCAGAAGTTTCTTCTCCTCCCCAGGTAAGACAAATCAAAGTGTGTTAACGTTTGAACCCTAAGCTAGGAATTCTGAGGCATTTCCCGTTCATACAATATATTGATTTGAATGCAGATGAGCGGTATCCTCTTTATTTAAGTTTTTTCTATGTAGATAGCCACAGTCGGAATGGCAGAATTTGATATCCCATATCTCTCCCGTTTCAGATTGAAATGCTGGAACACAAATATGGAGGCCACTTGGTATCTCGCCGGGCTGCCTGCACCATCCAAACAGCCTTCCGTCAGTACCAACTCAGCAAGAACTTTGAAAAGATTCGGAATTCCTTGCTGGAAAGCCGCATGCCCAGGCGCATTTCTCTGCGGAAGGTCAGGTTGCAGAATGCCGAAAGTTTAATGGAAGGGTATAACTTTGCAGGAATCCCCCTGGTGAGGTCGCCATCCTTGCCCGCCAGCATCAGTGGGGCTCTGACTGAGCTCGAGGACTCCTTCACGGAGCAGGTTAAGTCACTGGCTAAGTCGATCGATGACGCCCTCAGCTCCTGGAGCTTGAAGACAATGTGCTCGCTGCAGGACGGCAGTAGTTACCAATTCACAGAGACTTTCAGCAGCGCCTCAATGCAGGACGGGGCGGCAGGCGAGATTGGGAAAACAGGGCAAGAAAACAGTGATGACAAGCTGGAAGATGGCCTTGCGAGAAGTGGAAGTACACTGATGATGGCTTTCAGGGATGTAACTTTCCACATTGAGAACAAAAATATGTCCGTTTCTTCACTGCTGGAATCTGCATCGGTTGCCATGGCAAACTGTGAGAATGCTACGTCAGAATCTGAGCAGAATGTTGTGGTTGCAAAAAACGACCTGGTTCCAGGGGAGGAGGAGAACAAAGGTTCCCAGAGTTCTTCTTCAGAACAGGAACAGATGATCATTCAAAATAATCATCCTTTCACAGAACTGAATGTCAATATCAACTCAAACGGGGTAGGAGGAGAGTTGGTAGGGCAGAGCCAGCTGGCGATGCAGAACGTCCAAATTGATCATAACAATGGAATCATGCCGGACCATCAGTTAGAATCCAGTCGCTTAGACAACGCAGAACAACTTAGCAGCAGCAGTACAACATCCATCTCGGCTAAGTCTCCATCAGAAGTCTCTTCCAAAGAGGCACTGCATGCTATGATATTGAGCATGCCCAGGTACCACTGTGAGAACCCAAGCAGCTGCAAGTCACCAACACTCTCTACTGACACCATCCGCAAACGTCTCTACCGTATTGGCCTCAATCTTTTTAACGTGTAAGTAAACATCAAAAGCAAAATGCAAGGTTTGAGCTAGAGAAGCACATGATTAATAATATCATCTGGCTCTGAGGGACTCCTCCAGGGCAAGATTTCTACAATCTCCTGATATGGCAATGCTGCCTAAAGAATTGAGTTTTCTCCATTATGATTTGTACTTGGTTGGATACTCCGATGCCGTTGTTTTCCATTTAATTTATGCCTCTGAAATGTACATGTGCTTTCTGACACACCTAAGTCAGTAAGAAGTCTCACAACACCAGGTTAAAGTCCAACAGGTTTATTTGGTAGCAAAAGCCCCTAGCTACCAAATAAACCTGTTGGACTTTAACCTGGTGTTGTGAGACTTCTTACTGTGCTTACCCCAGTCCAACGCCGGCACCTCCACATCAGACCTAAGTCAGACAGGGGTGAAAGGGAAGGGCTTGGGAGTTAGCCTGAGAGCTGTTGGTAGCCTGACAGCAAGTTAATCAAAAGGCTGGAGGACCCAGGGTCTCTCTGATTGACTCTCTGATTCTGCTCCTGTATACTCCCTTCTGCTATGGAAGGAGCCTGTGATGTGCCCATGCTAACATGGGTGTTCAGCAAAATTGGGGTAACTCCCATTGATCTAGTATAGTATGGTGGGGTCAACGACAAGTAAACAGCAATATTGGTTGTCATCCCCGTCCGTGCATTGCCATCCTCCTGTTCCTTTTCCTTTCAATCTTTTTCATTTTTCCATGTGTTTATGCAATGGTGAAAAATGTTAAGTGATATTGATCACAGGCTCCAATCCTACCGGGTATTGTCTTGTTTTCAACCATATATTTTCTGGTAGTTTTATAGCTATAAAACTGCCATGTCTTACTGTTCCTCTCTTAATTTAGCAGAATTTCATGACAATCCCCGAGACAAACATTTAACAATGATATACCACGGAATTTCCCTCTACTGGAAAATGTTTAAATCATAGAAACCCTACAGTGCAGAAACAGGCCATTCGGCCCATCGAGTCTGCACCGACCACAATCCCACCCAGGCCCTACCCCCATATCCCTACACATTTACCCGTGAATCCCTCTAACCTACGCATCTCAGGACACTAAGGGGCAATTTTTAGCATGGCCAATCAACCTAACCTGCACATCTTTGGACTGTGGGAGGAAACCGGAGCACCCGGAGGAAACCCATGCAGACACGAGGAGAATGTGCAAACTCCACATAGACAGTGATCCAAGCCGGGAATCGAACCCAGGTCCCTGTGGAGCTGTGAAGCAGCAGTGCTAACCACTGTGCTACCGTGCCGCCCTAAAAGGGAGATATTTATATTGGTTCTTCTCTGTTGCCTCTTTTGATCACGTTTATAGTTTACAGCTGTTAACAAATGCAAGCATACATTTTTCAAGTACTGCCCTGAGGTGATACCATGGTTACAAAGGCTGAAAGACACCAGTAAGTGTATATCTTGTCTTATAACATCAAAGAGTTACAGGTAATCTGGCAGACCACATTTTTGCTTTTGTGAAAAAATAATGTCTAATATATGAACCCCTGGTGGGTGAACTGCATGCATCTCTTTGATAGAGCAGTGGTACTCTGATTGTAGACAAACTATTCCTGTAAGAATAAGATTGGATGGACAAAGTTTTTTTGCACTGTTCTACTAGAAAGCCCAAACACAATGTACCAAAAAATGACCAGCGGCGTCATTTTAATCTATCCAATTTTGGCTAGTCTTCAGTTGCAAATTATCATAACATTACAGAAGTTGTACCACAAGACACGTAACCATTTCAAATTACCTGATGTGCTGAGCAGTTGCAAAAAGTTTTCCATATGCTTTTGAAGGAGTTATTGTAAACTAACCTCCAGTTTAATTAAATGGTGATAAAATGAAAGAAGATTCACTTTTTTCATCAAACATTGACTGCAGATTCTGCACACTGGACGTATGAATGAATACAAGCATTGTGTCCATACTGGAACTTCAATATAATAGCGCGCAAATCAGATTTTATCCTGCTCTACTGAAGGCTGTACAGAAGTTCTGTGGTGACTTGTCTGAGGAAAATCAGAATAACTTTAAACCAATGCACACATTAGAAAAATAGAACCACATTTTGCATAGTTTTCCATCCACTGATGTCAATGCGAGGAACATGTGGACTTTATGCTGACGGTTTTGCTAGCGGATAAGTCCTGGCTGTTGGCATGCACTTGGAAAATGGTCCCAAACTAGTTTTATCTTGCATCATACTAAGCCTCCATTATTCACTGCTAATTGACTGTCACCATCTATTTGGACTTTGTTTCAATTCACCTTTTAAAACTCCCTTACCACCTGCTCAACATGCAAATAGGTTACCATGGTGCAAAGCAAATAAAAAGATTCATTTGGCAAACAAGTGCATAGTGTTAGTAACATATGCAGAATCCTGGCACAGAAGTACTATTCAGATAGAAAGCAAGTTAATAAAATAAAATATGCAACAAATAGACCTGTCTAATGCAATCAATTTGACATAGCATTACTTAGCGCATGTACAACACAATCATGACCAAGCTGCTATAGTACTAATGACTTATTTTGATAAATAGGTTCCACAAGTACAGTTTTATTTCTAACATTTGGTTATTTTGCTTTTCTTCCTTTTTAAAAAAATGAAAAAAGCAGAGTAATGAAGCAAACTCTGCTACGTATTAGTGTTGTTCTGCTGAAGACAGAGAAGATGGCTCAATCTACAGCAATCTTGGTCACAGAATCTTTCTTTTACTGTTGCACGTTGCTATGCAGCTGATCTAGGTTTAGAGTTTCACTCAACCCAGTAATGCAATTTAAACCTCAATTACAGGAAATTAATTCCAATGGACTATTTTCATGAAATTCATAACCACATTCCTATTGAATGTATTTACAATTTCACTGTGGAAAAACTGGCCAGAGGAACTCATTTATCACCTCATTATGCATAATCAACCAGAACAAATTTCCCCTTTATTTCCCTCATTGTTTGGGGCAGATGTGGACTAATCAGTGGAATAACATTGCAGTCATGTACAGTAAGGAGAGAAAGATGACCAGTGTCAGTTTACTCTATAATAAGCCATCTGAACCTTTCAATTAAAATAAAGTATTGAACCCTAATTCCTTACAGAAACCATCTGATTCCCTCAATTAGAATATGTGCTTGTAGTTACTCTCAACAATTCATTGTACTGTATATTGCCTTAAAAGGAGAATATTTTTGCGATCTGCTATAATAAGCACTTGGGAATACTTATGCCTTGTGGTCAATATACCATCAGGTTTTGCATCTGGAATCAAGTTTTGCAGTGGAATAGAACATTGTTCTTTACCTTCTGGGATCTGGGCTTGAATGCCTGTTGGACGAATGGCATGAATGAATTGCTTCTACTTTTTCAGAGGAAACATGATTGCTCTGATTGGGTACAATAATGTTTATGGTAGAAAATAGAAAATTAATAATGCAAACTCCATTCTCCATCAAATCCATGCTATTTCTAGTCTGAGAGTAATTGATAAAGTAATTGATAGAGTAATACAAAAGGGTTTTACTCTATCTGTTGATGGGCTAATCGGCCTTTTCTTGTTCTATCCTTCATATTAGGCAACACAAATTTAACAATCTAAAGCAAGGGGATCAGGAGTACAATGCATGTAATGCTCTTCAACTTCCCTGTTGTTTTGTCAGATGTACAATCTTTTCTCTTCCCCCCCTCGAATTAATTGTGGCTGATCCTTTCACCTAGCTCCTTTCTGAGTCTTGTAAGCCCCTTGTCGCATAACCTTCCAAGACCTGGTGGTTCTTGTCAAATAGAAACACAAACAAATTTGAGTTGAAAATTGCATTTAGTCACCTTTGAATTTCTACCGAAGGGTGTTCTGGAACTTGTCATTTAGATAACATCATGACAACTATTTTTTTTCCCTCAGGATTTCTTCTCCCATAATCCAAAATTGACTTGGCGAGGAAGTGGAGCATAAACTAGTCTACAATTCTTGGCTATCACAGAGTTTCCAGTAATAGATCTTTAAGTTTTTTTTAGTTCCTACTGTGTTTTGTCAGTGCATCCTGCTTGATGGTCTGTTTAATAATGCATTTCTTGTCATCTCTCCAGCACTAAATGGACTAATGAACACCTTATTCCACAGACTGAGTTTGAAGTGGATTTCTGCCAGTTGAAATGTTCTGCTTCTTTGTCTTCTCCCTTCACTTGTAATTTATGAGACAGTCCAGCAATATTTTTATATTCAATTCAAGCACTGTGACACTGAAGCAAATACTAATGTTTCAGAAACAATGCTACTTAGGTGCCATCCTAGTAGCTTATTAAAATAATAGTTCTTTTTCTGTGAAAGTAAAATTAGTACCAAAATACAAAAAAAAGCTGTTGCCCATTCTTCCTTTATTCTCGTCCTGCAATTATATTTCTTGCATTTCCTTTTGCTTAACTCTTAACTATTATAATGTGTTCCAACTAATTTGGACTTTTCTTCTATTTTAACTTTTTATCTTACCTTGTTTACTCAACCCCTTGGCAACTAGACCTAGATCTGATATCCTAGTAGCAGAAACAGTTAGAAAAGCAAAGTCTTGGATGTAACACCGCCTCTATGCCCTGAACTTGTTTTTTCTTCCTTCCCCTTGCTGGGCATGCTGCCTGCTGCCTCTTTTCCATTCACCCCACTGAGGAGCTGAGGCTTACATCCCTCCAGGCTATCCTTTCATCTACACCTTCTGGCACCATCCTGGTGAAGCCTAGTAGTATTTTCCCAAAACACAGTGGGAAGACCCATTTATGCATGAGCTGTCTCTTCTACTCTTCAGATGTTGTAGCAACACCACCTGGATTTTCCCGCGGCCACTGTCAGTATTCAAAATTCTTGCTGCCGTGGATTCTGCTTGCAATCTGCCATGCATACATACTGACCTGCGATTTAGGGATGAGGTCATGTGGGATTGGTGAATGGGTGACTGTACAACCCTGATCCTGCAGGGCCAGGAATAGGTCAATGAAGCTTTCATTATCCATTTTGATCCAAAACGGCAAGTATTAGGCAGCACGGTGGCATAGTGGTTAGCACCGCTGCCTCACAGTGCCAGGGACCCAGGTTCAATTCCAGCCTTGGGTAACTGTGTGTGGAGTTTACACGTTCTCCCTGTGTCTGCGTGGCTTTCCTCCGGGTGCTCCGGGTTCCTCCCCCAGTCCAAAGATGCGCAGGCTATTTGGATTGGCCATACTACGTTACTCCTTAGGTCCAAAGATATATAGGTTAGGGAGATTAGTGGGGTAAATACATGGGGTTGCAGGGATAAGGCATGCATGGGCCAGGGTAAGATGCTCTTGCGAAGAGTCGGTGCAGACTCGATGGGCCGAATGGCCTCCTCCTGCACTGTAGGGATTCTATGAGGGATTCTATGATTAGGAGTTGGACATAGGGGCTGGCATTAGAGGCAGGTTCAGAAGCAAGCATACAATGGTAAGCTGGGAAGCAGAACATGTTGGAGAGGAGATTGGATAGCAATATGATTGTGCTGTTTAAAGTTAAAGTTTTAAAGTTTATTTATTAGTGTCACAGATACGCTTTATATTAACACTGCGATGAAGTTACTGTGAAAATCCCCTAGTTGCCGCACTCCGGCACCTGTTCGGGTACGCTGAGGAAGAATTTAGCATAGCCATGCACCTAACTGCACATCTTTCAGACTGTGGGAGGAAACCAGAGCATCCGGAGGAAACCCACGCAGGAACAGAGAGAAATTGCAGATTCTGCACAGACAGTGACCCAGGCAGGGAATTGAACAAATGTCCCTGGTGCTGTGAGGCAGCCGTGCTAACCACTGTGACACCTGTCTTTTTGGAATTATTCTTTCATTTAATGGTCCTCAGAAGGACTCTGTTTTAAAGCAACTTTAATTGAGTAAAACATTTAAGCAATAATAATTGTGTGGGAGTTATAACTAAGGACAAGCCATTTAACTGAAGGATAGCGCCTCAAGCTACATTTTTCAATTAAATGCTGTACTTAATTATTACTTACTATGTAGACATAAAGCAGTATTATGATTCAATTTATTTGCTCTTTTTAAGGGGAAAGAACATTCATTTTATAACTTTTGAAAGAAGTAAGCATTAGGGAAAGTGTTTCAGAGACAAGATGTTGGGGCTGGAAGTAGTTTAATGGCATGGTCAGTGAGGACCAGGTTGCTGTTTCAGACTAGACATTTCCATGAGGTGGGGAGGCAGCTCTGTGGTAGAGAAGGCTTTTCAACAGGATTGGAAACAGGTCATTGGGAAGGGGAATAGCTGAGCAAAATGAGAGCTGGTCCTTGAAATCCCCAGGTTCGTTAAGGGACTGAAGAGTCAGGGTAATTCAGCATAATTGAAATCAACTTAACATGATTGAGGACAAACCATCAAGCTGTAGGTTGGTTTGGTGCTGTAGACAGCAGCTCATAGGGTGGGAAACAACTGCATATAATCGGGACAGCTTAGGAAGTTTGGAGCAGCACTTTGAGGTGAACATTGCTCCGTATATTTGTTGGCAGCACTGTGGAGTGGCCATGGAATACCAAAGAACAAAGAACAGTACAGCACAGGAAACAGGCCCTTCGGCCCTCCAAG
The DNA here is from genome assembly GCF_964213995.1 of Mustelus asterias. Taxonomy (NCBI): domain Eukaryota; kingdom Metazoa; phylum Chordata; class Chondrichthyes; order Carcharhiniformes; family Triakidae; genus Mustelus; species Mustelus asterias. Next base: position 36,906,775 of record NC_135809.1, on the reverse strand, counting down.
CCTGTGCCGCTCCTTGGTCCAACTAGACCAATCGTTTGTATCCCTCCATTCCCAGGCTGCTCATGTGACTATCCAGGTAAATCTTAAACGATGTCAGCGTGCCTGCCTCCACCACCCTACTTGGCAGCGCATTCCAGGCCCCCACCACCCTCTGTGTAAAAAACATCCCTCTGATATCTGAGTTATACTTCGCCCCTCTCACCTTGAGCCCGTGAGCCCTCGTGATCGTCACCTCCGACCTGGGAAAAAGCTTCCCACCGTTCACCCTATCTATCCCCTTCATAATCTTGTACACCTCTATTAGATCTCCCCTCATTCTCCGTCTTTCCAGGGAGAACAACCCCAGTTTACCCAATCTCTCCTCATAGCTAAGACCCTCCATACCAGGCAACATCCTGGTAAACCTTCTCTGCCCTCTCTCTAACGCCTCCACGTCCTTCTGGTAGTGCGGCGACCAGAACTGGACGCAGTACTCCAAATGTGGCCTAACCAGTGTTCTATACAGCTGCATCATCAGACTCCAGCTTTTATACTCTATACCCCGTCCTATAAAGGCAAGCATACCATATGCCTTCTTCACCACCACCTCCACCTGTGTTGCCACCTGTGTTGCCACCTTCAAGGATTTGTGGACTTGCACACCTAGGTCCCTCTGTGTTTCTATACTCTTGATGACTCTGCCATTTATTGTATAACTCCTCCCTACATTATTTCTTCCAAAATGCATCACTTCGCATTTATCCGGATTAAACTCCATCTGCCACCTCTCCGCCCAATTTTCCAGCCTATCTATATCCTGCTGTATTGCCCGACAATGCTCTTCGCTATCCGCAAGTCCAGCCATCTTCGTGTCATCCGCAAACTTGCTGATTACACCAGTTACACCTTCTTCCAAATCATTTATATATATCACAAATAGCAGAGGCCCCAGTACAGAGCCCTGCAGAACACCACTGGTCACAGACCTCCAGCCGGAAAAAGACCCTTCGACCACTACCCTCTGTCTCGTATGGCCAAGCCAGTTCTCCACCCATCTAGCCACTTCTCCTTCTATCCCATGAGCCTTAACCTTCTTAACCAACCTGCCATGTGGGACTTTGTCAAATGCCTTACTGAAATCCATATAGACGACGTCCACGGCCCTTCCTTCATCAACCGTTTTTGTCACTTCCTCAAAAAACTCCACCAAATTTGTAAGGCACGACCTCCCTCTTACAAAACCATGCTGTCTGTCACTAATGAGATTGTTCCGTTCTAAATGCACATACATCCTGTCTCTAAGAATCCTCTCCAACAACTTCCCTACCACGGACGTCAAGCTCACCGGCCTATAATTTCCTGGGTTATCCCTGCTACCCTTCTTAAACAACGGGACCACATTCGCTATCCTCCAATCCTCAGGGACCTCACCCGTGTCCAAAGAAGCGACAAAGATTTCCGTCAGAGGCCCAGCAATTTCATCTCTCGTCTCCCTGAGCAGTCGAGGATAGATGCCATCAGGCCCTGGGGCTTTGTCAGTTTTAATGTTCCCTAAAAAACCTAACACTTCCTCTCTTGTAATGGAGATTTTCTCTAACGGGTCAACACCTCCCTCCGAGACACTCCCGGTTAACACGCCCCTCTCCTTCGTGAATACCGATGCAAAGTATTCATTTAGGATCTCCCCTATTCCCTTGGGTTCTAAGCATAATTCCCCTCCTTTGTCCCTGAGAGGTCCGATTTTCTCCCTGACAACTCTTTTGTTCCTAACGTATGAATAGAATGCCTTAGGATTCTCCTTAATCCTGCCTGCCAAGAACATCTCGTGACCTCTTTTTGCCCTTCTAACTCCCCGTTTGAGTTCTTTCCTACTCTCTCTGTATTCCTCCAGAGCTCCATCTGTTTTCAGTTGCCTGGACTTAACGTACGCCTCCCTTTTCATTTTAATCAGATCCTCAATTTCCCTGGTTATCCACGGCTCTCGAATCCTACCTTTCCTATCTTTCCTTTTTACAGGCACATGCCTATCCTGCAGCCTTATCAATAGTTCCTTAAAAGACTCCCACATGCCAGATGCGGACTTACCCTCGAACATCCTCTCCCAATCAACATCCACCAATTCCTGCCTAATCCGGCTATAGTTTGCCTTCCCCCAATTTAGCACCCTGCCCGTAGGACAGCACTCATCCTTGTCCATTACTATCCTAAAGTTAACAGAGTTGTGGTCACTATTTGCTATGTTCCCCTACAGAAACTTTGACGACCTGACCGGGCTCATTTCCCAGAACTAGGTCCAGTATAGCCCCCTCTCTAGTCGGGCTATCTACATACTGTTCCATACATACTAGTTATAACAACTGGCATTAACAAAGAAGCATGGGAAGTTATACCTAAACAGTAGTTAGCACTGCTGTCTCACCGCGCCAGGGAGGTGGGTTCAATTCTGACCTCGGGTGACTGTGTGGAGTTTACATTTTCTCCCCGTGTCTGCATGCGTTTCTTCCAGGTGCTCCGGTTTCCTCCCACAGTCTAAAGATGTGCGGGTTAGGTTGGTTGACCACGTTCAATCGCCTGTCAGTGTTGGGGGATTGGGAGGGTAAATATGTGGGGTTACAGGGATAGGGCCTGGGTGGGATTGTTGTCGGTACAGGCACAATGGGCCGAATGGCCTCCTTCTGCACTGCAGGGACTCTATGAATGTAACCTCATCTATACAATAGAATAGAAACTATGCTGCTAAATTTGCTGTTGTGGTATGAGAACACCACAGTGCAGGTTACAAAATGGGGTCTTAAAAGTAAATTGAACTCTGCCGATTTCAATTAATATGTGTAATGGGTTTCACTGACACACAGCTGTGCATCTAAGAAAGGTAATCTACAACAGAACTGGGTGCACCAATGGAGTAGTTAACTATGCAGTTGCCTTGAAATTGGATGTTTATGCACCCCTATCTGAGAAGGTGCAAGTGACTTTTCATCACTGGGCATTATTGCCCCAAATGTTCCGGTCAGTGTGGATGCTGAATGCAGTGTTGCTGCCCAACAAGATTTTTGCCACCCAAGCCTTGCACAATTTTACAGCCTTATCTTCCAATCCCAGCTGAAGCATCGAAGGTTCAGCACAGGCATTCAAAGAGAAGATCCATGGGCACAGGAAGAGAAGGGAAGATGCCTTTTATTTTCACAACATTCGGGCCATATTCAGGTCAATCTTTTGAGGCCCAAGTCTTTCAGAGATGGGGTGTGTGGGCGGTTGTGGTGCTCAGGTGAGTTGTGCTGACTAACTACTGTGTTAGACTAGATATTAACCAACATAACGTTTCCAGAGTAGGTACCCAGGTAAAACTTGGCCCAAATCACAATGCTGGGCTCAGTGTAAACTTCCAAGGTAATATGCTGTGTATGTCTGTGCGTCAGGGCTTTTGTAGGATCCTGACATGCACCCCTCAACTTATGTCCAATTTCTGATGACCCAGCTGCTGGAAGATTTGGGCCTAATGAACTTAACCTTGGGCAGCTTCATTACGTTTCTCAAAGAATGTTAGTCTACAGCACTGAATGTTCTACAAGTTTGTTAGTAATTTCTGTAGTAAGAAGTTTAACAACACCAGGTTAAAGTCCAACAGGTTTATTTGGTAGCAAAAGCCACACAAGCTTTCGAGGCTCTGAGCCCCTTCTTCAGGTGAGTGGGAATTCTGTTCACAAACAGAACTTATAAGACACAGACTCAATTTACATGAATAATGGTTGGAATGCGAATACTTACAACTAATCCAGTCTTTAAGAAACAAAACAATGGGAGTGGGGAGAGCATCAAGACAGGCTAAAAAGATGTGTATTGTCTCCAGACAAGACAGCCAGTGAAACTCTGCAGGTCCACGCAACTGTGGGAGTTACAAATAGTGTGACATAAATTCTGATTCTAGGATCGCATGATAAAGACTCAGGAGGAAAAAAGCAGAAATATTTATGTGAAATAGTGTGACATAAACCCAATATCCCGGTTGAGGCCGTCCTTGTGTGTGCGGAACCTGGCTATCAGTTTCTGCTCCGCGACTCTGCGCTGTCGTGTGTCGCGAAGGCCGCCTTGGAGAACGCTTACCCGAATATCAGAGGCCGAATGCCCGTGACCGCTGAAGTGCTCCCCAACAGGAAGAGAACAGTCTTGCCTGGTGATTGTCGAGCGGTGTTCATTCATCCGTTGTCGCAGCGTCTGCATAGTTTCCCCAATGTACCATGCCTCGGGACATCCTTTCTTGCAGCGTATCAGGTAGACAACGTTGGCCGAGTTGCAAGAGTATGTACCGTGTACCTGGTGGATGGTGTTCTCACGTGAGATGATGGCATCTGTGTCGATGATCCGGCACGTCTTGCAGAGGTTGCTGTGGCAGGGTTGTGTGGTGTCTTGGTCACTGTTCTCCTGAAGGCTGGGTAGTTTGCTGCGGACAATGGTCTGTTTGAGGTTGTGCGGTTGTTTGAAGGCAAGAAGTGGGGGTGTGGGGATGGCCTTGGTGAGATGTTCGTCTTCATCAATGACATGTTGAAGGCTCCGGAGGAGATGCCGTAGCTTCTCCGCTCCGGGGAAGTACTGGACAACGAAGGGTACTCTGTCCACTGTGTCCCGTGTTTGTCTTCTGAGGAGGTCGGTGCGGTTTTTCGCTGTGGCGCGTTGGAACTGTTGATCAATGAGTCTAGCGCCATATCCTGTTCTTATTGCCTTCAAACAACCGCACAACCTCAAACAGACCATTGTCCGCAGCAAACTACCCAGCCTTCAGGAGAACAGTGACCAAGACACCACACAACCCTGCCACAGCAACCTCTGCAAGACGTGCCGGATCATCGACACAGATGCCATCATCTCACGTGAGAACACCATCCACCAGGTACACGGTACATACTCTTGCAACTCGGCCAACGTTGTCTACCTGATACGCTGCAAGAAAGGATGTCCCGAGGCATGGTACATTGGGGAAACTATGCAGACGCTGCGACAACGGATGAATGAACACCACTCGACAATCACCAGGCAAGACTGTTCTCTTCCTGTTGGGGAGCACTTCAGCGGTCACGGGCATTCGGCCTCTGATATTCGGGTAAGCGTTCTCCAAGGCGGCCTTCGCGACACACGACAGCGCAGAGTCGCGGAGCAGAAACTGATAGCCAGGTTCCGCACACACAAGGACGGCCTCAACCGGGATATTGGGTTTATGTCACACTATTTCACATAAATATTTCTGCTTTTTTCCTCCTGAGTCTTTATCATGCGATCCTAGAATCAGAATTTATGTCACACTATTTGTAACTCCCACAGTTGCGTGGACCTGCAGAGTTTCACTGGCTGTCTTGTCTGGAGACAATACACATCTTTTTAGCCTGTCTTGATGCTCTCCCCACTCCCATTGTTTTGTTTCTTAAAGACTGGATTAGTTGTAAGTATTCGCATTCCAACCATTATTCATGTAAATTGAGTCTGTGTCTTATAAGTTCTGTTTGTGAACAGAATTCCCACTCACCTGAAGAAGGGGCTCAGAGCCTCGAAAGCTTGTGTGGCTTTTGCTACCAAATAAACCTGTTGGACTTTAACCTGGTGTTGTTAAACTTCTTACTGTGTTTACCCCAGTCCAACGCCGGCATCTCCACATCAGTAATTTCTGTAAACAGTGTTATGTCTCTTATTTTCTTCTCTTATCTGAGTCTATCTATGTCCCACAAACAAAGAGGATGTGCTTAAGATTTATTCCCAGGGCTCTGCCAGCAGTGGTCTCAGAAGGGTCAAGCGATAACAATCTGGGTTGATAATGCAATATTAGGTGCCCATTTTACTGGTGCTCATGAAGTGGCAACTCCACATGTTATTGAATTGGTAAGCCTGGGGCTTAACTGTGTTTGATGTGTTCCAATGCAGGTAGCATGATGCTGACAATGAAAGGCGGCAAACATGTGTGCACACATCTCATGAAAAGCATGGAACTCATCTGAATGAGGTCTAAGCACTATAAAACTTGCTGGGCTGTTCTTCAGCTGCTGGGCACCAGGAATGAATGTGGACCATTGGGCCTTAAAAACTGATTTTTGTTCGGCGCTGACTTTCTTCACTTGCCCTCGGAAGAGTCTTTCCAAGATGCAAGAACCGACAATGATTTACGTAATGCTGATGCAGGGAATCCTCCCTCCTGATCCGGAGCATCCTGTAAAAGTGCCATCAAATTATGCTGGTGAGCTGACCTTGCCCTATGGAGTCAGGCCAACCTGTTTGGGATCACCCAATGAGCCACTCTGTGTTTCATTGTCGGGAAGCAATTGCTATCTGGTTATGGACAATCACAGCCACAAATATGTCGATTGTGGGGAAATCGCTTTTAAATGGCAGTGTTGTTCTTCGAGGTGGTGCACCATGTTCAAGAAATTGAACTGAAATGGTAGATTGTGAGTGCTTTGCATTTCCTTATTTAGAAAAGTGTGATTTGTCCCCAAGTGGGCACCTAATATTTGTAATTCTCTACTGTCAGGGGGCGAGGGGGTATCAGTGTCAGTTTGACCCCAGTAAGATGTCTCAGGGGTGGGAAAGCATCAGGCAGTTGATCTGATGTGCTTCTTTTCTCATTTTACTCCCAGACCCACCTCCTACTGGGCCTCCCCAGGACTGGGAAAATAGAGTATTTTGTGTGCCAGTCATTATATTCATAAAGAGGTTCACACCTCAGGCTGAATTTTGCCAGCCCTCAAGGGGTGTGTTGGGAGGCAAGAGAAGGTGAGGTGAATTGGTTGCCATTCTGGCGTTCTGCAAGCAGCAGGGAAGATGAAGAACAGCCCTCCTCATAAGAGGCCAATTGTGCCATTTAAGTGGCCAATTAAGGGCCTCTGGCTTTTGCCACTGGCATTTTATCAGTGGAAAGTTAGTCTTCCACTATATAGGAAGACTGCCTAGTGAAGCCTGACAACTTGTAGGCTTGGGCAGCAGGACAGGGGGAGGGGGTGCCTCCTGATCAGCCACTTTGTGACCCAGAGAGGGTTCCCCTGGCTGCACCCCTCCCTCCCATGTCCTCAAAATCTCATCCCAATGCTGGGGCTTGCCTGACTTACCCCGGCAATCCCCGACCCCAATTGTCTTGTCCTGAGGGCACTACTATCACAGCACCCTCTCAGCTGAATGCAATTCCAGCAGTGGCTACTGCTCCTGGTGGCACTGAAGAGCTGCCAGCCCTCATTTTGGCCAACAGTATCCTGGGGCAAACTTCCGTCTTTTAAATAGGCGGGAGCTGTGCTCATTAACTGAATGATGAGCTCAAAATGCGGCCAGGGGTCCCCAGTCGGCCAAGGTAGGATTGCACCCAACCTTTTGGCCTGTTGTTGAGACCACCTTGAACAAGTTGATCATCGGGGCGGCATGGTGGCACAGTGGTTAGCACTGCTGCCTCACAGCACTAGGGACCCAGGTTCAATTCCGGCCTCAGATCACTGTCTGTGTGGAGTTTGCACTTCCTCCCGGTGTCTGCATGGGTTTCCTCCAGGTGCTCTGATTTCGTGTCTCAGTCCAAAGATGTGCGGGTTAGGTTGATTGGCCATGCTAAATTGACCCTAATGCCAGGGGGATTAGCAGGATAAATGTTTGGGGTTATGGGAATAGGGCCTGGGTGGGATGTGGTCAGTACATACTCGATGGGCTGAATGGCCTCCTTCTGTACTGTAGGGATTCTTTGATTCTATTAATGCCTGCCAGAAATATGCAAAGCGGGCGGATCATGAGGTGAATCCATGTACAATGCTGATTTCTTGTCAGTTTGAAGCTCAGTGTTCCAGCTGATATCCTCTCTTAACCTCACACTGTTGAACACAACTTTCAGAGGCATGAAGGATCCCCTCATTAGTTTTACTTAAAGGAATCATTAACCATTGAAAGGTTAGAAGCAGCTTTATTTCTTCTGGCTGTTGTTAGTATAGGATTTTGGTGCTTTCCACTGCTACTACAAATAGAGATAGTTACTATAGAGATTAGCGTGTAGGCACTGAAGGACTTCTTGCTGATGTGAAGGTTTTGGCACAATCGAGCTGTGTCCTGACTTGGGTGCAGTAGGCAGTCTTCTTTGAATTGAGCATGGCCGGCAGAATGACCAGGGAGCACACTGTGAGCATTGACGTGCCTGGTTTCTTCCAGGCTGCTGCTGGAGTGTGCATTATGCACCGGGGAGTTCACTGATGCTGTCTGTGCAAAGAGAGATAATTTCATTTCATTCCCTCTTGCCAAAGAGAAGCAGGCAGAGCGTGCACAAGGATTTACGAGGATTACAGATTTCTCTTGGTGCGGAGTGCCACTGACTGCACGCACATTGCTTCGATGTGCCTCTGTCTCCTGCTTGAACACCAAGAGATTCTGCTTCCTGTGTATGGGGCTGATGTGTGACCACAAGCAGCGAGTAATGCTGGTCAGAACCTGGTATCCTGGCAGCAGTGATGATGCCTTCATTCTGTGACAGTCTGCTGTACCCGCTGTATTTCAGCCTTCATGACAGACCAACAGGAGCCTGCTGGGTGACAAGGGTCATCATTGACAGCAAAGCTCATGACTCTAGTTTGCAATCAACAGCATTGTTAAGAAAGCCCACCAACGCCTCTATTTTTCAGGAGGCTAAGGAAATTTAGCATGTCAGCTACAACTCTCACCATTTTTTACAGATGTACCATAAAAACATTCTTTCTGGTTGTATCACAGCTTGTTATGGCTCCTGCTCTGTCCAAGACCACAAGAAACTACAAAGGGTTATGAACGAATCCCAGTCCATCATGCAAACCAGCCTCCCATCCATTGACTCTGTGTACACTTCCTGCTGCCTCAGAAAAGCAGCCAGCATAATCAAGGACCCCATGCACTTCGGACATACCCTCTTCCACCTTCTTCCATTGGGATAAAGATACAAAAGTTTGAGATCACGTACCATCTGACTCAAGAACAGCCTCTTCCCTGCTGCCATCAGACTTTTGAATGGTCCTATCGCATATTAAGCTGATCTTTTTCTCTATACCTTATCAGTAACTGTAACACTATATTCTGCACCCTCTCCTTTCCTTCTCCCCTATGTATTATATGAACGGTATGATCTGTCTGTATAGCTCGCAAGAAAGAATACTTTTCACTGAATCCCAATACTTGTGACAATAATAGATCAATTCAACACATTGAAAACCATGCTGTCATCACATGCCCACTCATATCCTAAGGCAACAATTGCACTGCCTGGACCACCCTGAAGGAATCCAGCAGTACTCGATCTGTGGCGGCAAGTTGCATACTGTATAACCTGGCCATCATGAGGGAAGAGTTCTAACCTTCTCCTATCAGGCAAGAGGTTGGGGTGGAGGGAGAGGAATCAAAGGAGGCCAGGAAGAGAAGGAGGAGAAGGAAGTGGAAAGGAATTGAAACTTAAATGGCCTTTCTAACTAATAGCTTCTCCCCCAATTCCCCATTCACTAACTGTCACATACACCTTGCCTTCCTTTGGTTACAGACCATCACATCATCCTCATGACTGCAATGCCAAAATAAAAACCAATTCAGTATACACGTTACAATCAAAATTTTATAAGTTAAATCGAGCCTTTACTGAATACAAAATTGAACTGATAATCCTTCTACATTCCCATAGTACCTGTCTTTTTTGAACCAATGACATAGGTATGAAAAGCGATGAGGTCCTGAAGTTGGAATATAGAGAGTTAGGCAGAAGGCTAAAGTGCAAGACCACAAGGGTCGTAATTTCTGGACAATTGCCGGTGCCACATGCTAGTGGGAGTAGGAATAGGAAGATTAGGCAGATGAATGTGTGGCTTGAGAGCTGGTGCAGGGGGCAGGGATTTAGATTTGTGGATCATTGGGATCTCTTTTGGGGAAGGGCTGACCTGTTCAAGAGAGACGGGTTACACCTGAACTGGAGGGGGACTAATATACTGGCAGGGAGATTTGCTCATGCCACTTGGGAGGGTGTAAACTAGTTTGGCAGAGGAGTGGGACCCAAAGCAGTAGAGAGACAGAAGAGAAGGTTGAAGACAGCATGAAGCAAGCCAGTTAAATAGGAAGGGCAGTGCAGTAATCCTAGTACCAGACAGATCAGACAGAAGCAGAGCAGAGTGCAAGGGAAGTCCAGATTAAACTGCATTTATTTCAATGCAAGAGGCCTGACGGGCAAGGCAGATGAACTCAGGGCATGGATGGGTACATGGGACTGAGATATTATAGCTATTACTGAAACATGGATAAGAGAGGGACAGGACTGGCAGCTTAATGTTCCAGGGTACAGATGCTATAGGAATGATAGAACAGGAGGTAAGAGAGGAGAGGGAATTGCATTTTTGATTAGGGAGAACGTCACGGCAGTACTGAGAGGATATTTCTGAGGGTTTGCCCACTGAGTCTATATGGGTAGAACAGAGAAATAATAAGGGGGAAATCACTTTGATAGGATTGTGCTATAGGGCCCCAAATAGCCAGTGGGAAATTAAGGAGCAAATATGTAAGGAGATTACAAATAGCTCCAAGAAAAATAGGATGGTAATGGTACATTGACTGGACCAACCATAGTATTAGGGACTTGGATGGAGTGTATTAAGGAGGAATTTCTCATTCAGAATGTGGATGTCCCGACTAGAGAGGGGGCAAAACTTAACCTCCTCTTGGGAAATAAGGAAGGGCAGGTGACAGAAGTGTTAGTGAGGGATCACTTTGCAACCAGTGGCCATAATTCCATTAGTTTTAAGATAGCTATGGAAAATGATAAGTTTGGCCTAAAAGTTAAAATTCTAAATTGGGGCAAGGCCAATTTTGATGTAATTAGACAGGAACTTTCAAAAGTTGATTGGGGGAATCTGTTGGCAGGCAAAGGGACGTCTGGTAAGTGGGAGGCTTTCAAAAGTGTGTTAACTAGGTTTCGGGGTAAAGTACATTCCTTTTAGAGTGAAGGGCAAGGCTGGTAGAAGTAAGGAACCCGGGATGACTTGGGATATTGAGGCCCTGGTCAAGAAGAAGAAGGAGGCATGTGACATGCATAGGCAGCTGGGATCAAGTGGATCCCTTGAAGAGTATAGAGAGTGTCGTTGCAGAGTTAAGAGAGAAATCAGGAGGGCAAAAAGGGGACAGGAGATTGTTTTGGCAGATACGGCAAAGGAGACTCCAAAGAGCTTCTGCAAATACATAAAGGGTAAAAGAGTAACTAGGGAGAGAGTAGGGCCTCTTAAGGATCAACAAGGTCATCTATGTGTGGATCCATAAGATTTGGGTGAGATTTTAAATAAATATTTCTCATCAGTATTTGGCAAATGTTGTGCTTTTGTTCAAGAAGGGTTGCAGGGAAAAGCCTAGTTAATGGTAGAGCGTTGGGGAGAGTTATAGAATAAAGAGATCTAGGGATACAGGTTCATAACTCCTTGAAAGTGGAGTCACAGGTGGACAGGGTGGTGAAGAAGAATTCGGCAGGCTTGGTTTCATTGCTCAGAACATTGAATACAAGAGTTGGGATGTCTTGTTGAAGTTGTACAGATCATTGGTAAGGCCGCATTTGGAATACTGTGTACAGTTCTGGTCACCCTATTATAGAAACGATATTATTAAACTAGAAAGAGTGCAGAAACGATTTATCAGGATGCTACTGGGACTTCATGGTTTGATAGACTGGGACTTTTTTCCCTTGAGTGCAAAAGGCTTAGGGGTGATCTTATAGAGGTCTATAAAATAATGAAGGGCATAAATAAGCTAGATAGTCAACATCTTTTCCCAAAGATAGGGGAATCTTAAACTAGAGGGCTTGGGTTTAAGGTGAGAGGGGAGAGATACAAAAGGTTCCAGAGGGGCAATTTTTTCGCACAGAGAGTGGTGAGTGTCTGGAATGAGCTGCCAGACGTAGTAGTAGAGGCGGGTACAATTTTGTCTTTTAAAAAGCAATTAGACAGTTACATGGGCAAGATGGGTATAGAGGCATATGGACCAAATGCGGGCAATTGGGACGAGCTTAATGGTAAAAACTGGGCAGCATGGACAAGTTGAGCCAAAGGGCCTGTCTCCATGCTATAAACCTCTATGACTTTATAGCCTTTGCCTGACCTCGTGTTCCTAAACCGTGCTAATGCTTCTCACTGCACTAGTGGCAGCAGCTTGGCTTGTGGAGGGCTGTTGACTTTCAGCCACTTTCTGTGGCTCCAGATGGACTGGAGGCTCATGCAGCCCTGGGCCTAGAAACCAAATTATAAACCGCACCAACTCAAACTGGCATCAGTCCAGCCTAACTGACTGAAAACTAGAGCAATAGTGGAGTGGCCGGAATGGAAAGACAAGTGCTCTCGCCCTGAGAGAGAACTATAGGTTTATGCTGCAAGTGCCACTGCCACTTCCATGGGGTAGTCCCTCAGGAATATTAGCAATAAGTTGGAGGGCAGATAGCTGGACTGCAGTGACACTCTGTTATCCAGAGATATGATAGCAGCAATCTGAGCTTCCACTGCAGGACACAGATGTTGGGTAGCTGCTACTTGTGCTGCAATCGAAATTGAGACATTGGTTATCAAACACTGCATCATGGTTGAGTCCACAAGTGTTCTCATGGATTTGGCCAGCACTTCCACGCTGGAGAGAATTGACTCCATGCTCTGTGTAAAACCCTGTGGCAAGGTGGTCCCTGACTTTTAAAAAATTAATTCATGGGCCATGGCTGTCATGGCTGGCCAACATTTATTATGTGGAGATGCTGGCGTTGGACTGGGGTAAGCACAGTAAGAAGTCTCACAACACCAGGTTAAAATCCAACAGGTTTATTTGGTAGCAAATACCATAAGCTTTCGGAGCTTGCTGCTCCTTCGTCAGATGGAGTGGTCTCTCATTTATTGCCCATCCCTGGTTGTTCTTGGCTAGACTTTTTCAGAGGGCAGTTGAGAGTCAACCACATTGCTGTGGCTCTGGAGTCACATGTAGGCCAGACCAGGTAAGGACAGCAGATTTCCTTCCCTAAAGGACATTAGTGAACCAGATGGGTCTTTCCGACAATTGACAATGGTTTCATGGTCATCAGTAGATTCTTAACACCAGATATTTTTTATTGAATTCAAATTCCACCATTTGACATGGCAGGATTCGAACCCAGGTCCCAAGAACAGGAGCTGAGTTTCTGGATTAATAGTTTCATGATGATAGCACTGGGCCATCGCCTCCCTGTACTCATCCGTACTCCATGACATTGAACACACAATTTCTGACAGGTCTCCCAATGTGCCAAACATTTCTGTATATGTATCCAACAAGGTTTTTCTGTAAGCTGCCCCCATCAAAGTCCTCCAGCAGAATCACCCGCTCGGGCCGACGGTGAACCCCCACCATCAGGAAACCTGGTGGCAGGATCACATAACATGCAAAACCCTGTGACAGCGATGGGACCAGAAGATCCCACCACCAGCCAATGGCGGACCGCCTCCGCCGCTGCGATACACGTGGAGGGAGGCGTGGAAAATCTCACCCAGTATCTGAGCTGGTGACTGCAAGTGTGAAATTGAGTGATGGTGTTTATTCATCATCAAAGTCCACAGGGTCTTTCTCTATGTTGTGGCCAGATTGCAATTCTTGCGTATCTGACAGGAAAGTGGGATAAGGTTTTATCAGGAAAGGGGGGAAAGTAAGAGATGTAGCTTGCACTATTTGCAGCTTCTCTGTCAGAAGAGATGCGGGATGAGGTACAAGTTGAATATATAAGTATGAGGATATCAGCACGTTCAATAGATTCAGCAATGGTCATCCCTCAGTCCCATAATCCCAGCACCATTTCCTCCATGGGGGTCTTTCTCTCCGGTTAGCTCCTGCTGGCTCCGGTTGTATGCCACCATCTGCAAGAGAAAGGAAAACGTGTCATGGAGCTTTGTGCAATCTGTTTGAGTGATGAGGCTGGCGTGGTTAAATAGCTGGGCATATGTGCGTGCTGTGAGATGTGGACGTATAGGTGCGGTAGAGCTAGGTGTGTGAGGGTGAGGTGAATCTTATGAATATTAGGTATGAGTTGTGTTTGTGGGATATAGGTGCCAATGGCAAGGCCGGTCACAAATCCCTAAGTGAAGGTGGTGGTGACCCACTGCCTTGAACTGCTGCAGTCTGTATGGTGTAGGTACATTCGCAGTGCTGCTAGTATGGGCGTTCCAGGATTTTGACCTAGTGATGATGAAGGAATGGCAAGATAGTTCCAAGTTAGAATAATCTGTGACTTGGAAGGAACTTGCAGATAGTGGTATTCCTATGTGTCTTGCCTTTGTTCTTCTAGGCCGTAGAAGTTAAATTTGGAAGGTGTAGTTGAAAGTAAGTGTTGGGTGTGTGGTGCATTGAGCAACACCTGAGGCTAATGGTGCAGTTGGTAAGATATGGCATTTGAAAATCCATTCACTCACCTTGACCATTCACACAAGATCATTAATCTTTTTCACAGTCTAACATCTGCCATTGACTTCTGTGGCTATCTGCTCCAACTGCCTTCTCATTGTGTGTCTGGAAGGCCTCCTCCTCTCTGTAGATTATAAGACACCTCTACTTCTTTCTATCTCCTTCACCTAGGCCTCTAGTGCAGTGTCTGCTGCCTGGGTGCCTGCTCGTTCCAATGGCCAACCATCTTCACTCTTGCGGTTAGATTCAGTTGCAGAATGACTCTTAGCATCTGCACTATCTACAAGCACCTCCTCATTAAGAGGTGCAGCAAGCTTTAAGTAGTGCTAGTGTGCATTACTAATGATATGGAGTTCCCTGCTGATGCATGCAGTGAATGAACAACATGGGTTAGTCCTAGCTGCATGAATAATTACAATTACCAGATAGCACAAAGTTGGCATGCTGCTTACATTACACTAAATGGGGGCAAAGTGATCCCCATCCCCATTTTCAGAGCCATCCAGTATAGTCAGCAAGCAAATTGTTACTTATTGTACAGAGAACCTATTTATGATTGCTCACTGAGTATTGTATAGAATTCCACTTTATTTTATAGATCAAAGTTAAAATGTTGGTTTTAATGTGTGTTTTTTGGCAGGATAGAGATTAAATTCAATGCTGCGAAAACCCCATTATCATGTCATGAAAATTCAAATTCAATTGTCTAATTCAAAGCAACAGGATACCTTAATTTCATTTCACATTTCTGCACTCCCTGTGGGAACCGAAGTATACTTTGCATGTAAGTGCCAATGAGAAACAATATAGGAAGCGGACACATTGTACACAGAGCTAATGTGAGTGGACCCATCAAATTAAGACAAGCTGCTTTCCTAACAGCAGTTGAAAGGTAGACAAAGTAAGGGAGAAAAAGACAGTTTTTCTGTAAAAAAGACCAATCTGTGATGGATTCATGCTTCTTCAGTGTGCTTTCCTGTATTAGGTGGCAAACATTGGCCAACACCATAGTCTTATTCCTGCCCATGAAGCAGGCAACACAGCTGTGCCGATAGTGGAGTTCTAACAGGGTCAAGGATATAACTAGCCAGCAAATGGGAAACCCCAACATGCCATTCTATTGGTGACAGAGGTGTTTGTGGATTTTGATGGCCTTTCTGCCAGTTTGAATGTCTGAGTGGAACACCAACTGCAAAAGAAAACCATGCATTGCTTCTCCACAAAAGGTGAATGGAATTTTAGCCAAACGTTCTTTGAAATTTAAACCAGGTAGCTTGACTCTGATTGGTCAAAGGATTGGCCCTGAGGACTAAACCAGCAAATGGCTGTCACTAATTTTGTTCAGCTGAAAGAGACGCACTGTGTCTACCTGTTCTTTCTGTCTGCAAAGAACACGGTTTGTCACTAACAGGATGCTGCCGCCAAGCCAAAAAGATGCTCTGCCTATCACTCAGATGAGTAATGTGGTATATAAATTTCAGTATCATATGTTCCAAAGACTGGTAGATCGTATCAAACAGCATTTATTGCCCAGCTTTAATTGCTCTTATTGAGAGGCTTGATAACCAATTTCAAGGTTCAGTTAAGAGTAGAATGCATTGTCGTGGGTCTGGAGCCACATGTAGGCTGGACCAGGTCAAGAGGGCAGCTTCCTTCCCTAAAGAGCACTGATGAACTAAATGGGTTTTTAATGGCAATTCGGTTGTTATAAGGTCACCATTATTGATGCGGATTTTTTATTTCAGTCTCACTTAATTAAATCTGAATTTAAATTGCTGTCTTTCCATGGTAGGATTTGACTCATATCTCTGGATCATTAGTTGTGGTCTCTGGATTAGTCACCCCGGAAGATAACCATTATGTTACTCTCCCCGGTTACTAGAAGTTTTAGGCTCGCATGTTGGCTGCCCATCTCTGAAATCGCACACCAGGTACCCACAAAAGTGCCAAGGGCAACCAGAGACCCAAGAAAGAGAGGTCAAATTGAGAACAACAGAAGAATCCATAGCGGGGTCAACAAAAGACCCCAGAGCAAGGGAGGCAACATTCAGGTGAACCACAAGATGGTTATCCAAATAGGAATCGTGCAAAGGGACAAGAAGGGCAAGAGGTTCCTGGACTATGTTTAAGATCATTTTCTGTAGCAGTATGTTTCTGGTCCAATGGCAACCCAACTGTTGGACATGGTTCTGGACAATGAGTTGGCACACATAGATCAACTATCAGTGGGAGAACATTGAGGGGGACAGTGACCCCATTGTATCATAAGCCTTAAGTTGGCAATGGAAAAGGACAAGGAGCAATCCAGAGCAGGAATAGTTAATTGGGGGAATGCCAGCTTTGATAGGATGAGAATGCATCTGCGTCGAGTGAGTTGGAATCAAATGTTGGCAGAAAAGACAATGGCTAAACAATGGGTCGCCTTCAAAGAAAAGCTATTGCAGGCAATGTCAAAATATATTTCCTTGAAGGGGAAAGGTAGGACAAATAAATCCAGAGCACCTTGAGAGATACAGGTGAAGATGGAAAAGAAGAAGTATGACAGGTGTCAGGTAGAAAATACAATGGAGAATCAGGCTGAATATAGAAGGACGAGAGAGGAAGTGAAAAGCTAATATGAAAAGCAAGGAGAGAGCATGAGAAGAGACTGACAGCTAACATAAAAGAGAATCCCAAGGTCTTCTATAAGCATATAAATAATAAAATGGTGGTGAAAGATAGAGTCGGGCTGATTAGGGATAAAAAAGGAGACTTGCATGTGGAGGTAGGAGAAATAATGAAGGTATTAATGAAGGTTTAATACCTTCATTATTTCAATGGATGCCATTGGACCATCTGTATTTCCAAAGGAAGAGGATGCTATTCAGGCCAAGGCCCGAGAGGAAGTGACTGGTACACTGGAAGAATTTACAATTGAGAAGGAGGAGGTGTTTCTTTACTTAAAGTTGATAAGGTACCAGGACTGGATGAGATGCATTCAAGGATACTGAGGGAGGTGAGAATGGAAACTGCAGAGGCACTAGTTATAATCTTGTAGTCTTCTTTAGACACAGGGGTTGTGCCAGAGAACTGGAGAATTGTGAATAGTACACCATTGTTGAAATAGGTGTGCAAGGATAATGCCAGGTCTTACAGACCATTCAGTTTGACTTCAGTGATAGGGAATCTTCTGGAAACTATAGTTCAAGCCAAAATCAATAGCCACTTAAACAAGTGCAGGATAATTAAGGAAAGCCAGTATGGATTCATCAAGGGAAATCATGTTTAACTAACTTGCTAGAGTTTTTTGAGGAGCTATCAGAGACGGTTGATAAGGGCAGTGCTGTTGATGTGGTGCAGATAGATTTTCAAAAGACATTTGATACAGTGCCACACAACAGACTTATGGGCAAAATTCTAGCTCCTGGAATAAAAGGGAAAGTAGGCACTTGGATAAGAAATTGCCTGAGTTATAGCAGAGTGGTGATAAATGGCTGTTTTTCAGATTTGAGGAAGGTTTGTAGTGGAGTTCCCCAGGGGTCAGTGTTGGGACCCTAACATTTCCTGTTATTTACTAATGACTTGGACTGTGGTGTAAAGCTTTGATTTCAAAATTTGCAGATTATATAACGATTGAAAGAACCATAGAATAGAATCCCTACAGTACAGAAAGAGGCCATTCGGCCCATCGAGTCTGCACCGACCACAATCCCACCCAGGCCCTACCCCCATATCCCTACATATTTACCCACTAATCCTATGCATCTCAGGACACTAAGGGCAATTTTAGCATGGCCAATCAACCTAACCCGCACATCTTTGGACTGTGGGAGGAAACTGGAGCACCCGGAGGAAACCCACACAGACACGAGGAGAATGTGCAAACTCCACACAGACAGTGGCCCAAGCCGGGAATCGAACCCAGGTCCCTGGAGCTGTGAAGCAGCAGTGCTAACCATTGTGCTACCGAGAGAGTTATCAATAAGGAGGAGCACAAAAAGCAAATCAAATGGAGATAACCAAGTGGCAAGTGTGATGTTAGTGTACCTTTTGAGAGTTTAAAAAAAAATCCATGCTCACAGCCTTAGGTGATGTCACTGTTGGGAGGAGGAAAAAACTGTGTGCATGTCAGGTGACAGGAGTTAATTTTCAGTTTCAGTTTGGGAAGTTTGAGTGTTAGTAGCATCAAGCTGAAAGAGAAGTCTCTCCCTGTTTTTTTTCTTTGGAAGTTCTGTTGGTTTGCTGAAAGCAAGATCTTGCTTTTCTGAAAATCTGTTGTTGTTGAGGGCTGGACCAGAGTCTCTCTGGTGTTCTGGGAAGCTGTCTCGTCTTCAAACTGTTCTGAATCTCAAGGCATTTGACTGCAGAGTTCAACTAATGGCCTCAATCCCAGTATCACGTGAACCTTAGTCTATGCTGTGTTGAACCTGTTTAAAGGGTTTTTTTATGGTGGTTGGTTTGATTGGGACAACTTATAAATATTCATTAAGGGTTATACGTTATTGTGGTTGTTTTATTTCTGTTTGTAATTGTTAGAAGTTATTGCTAATTTTCTTTCCATACGTGTTAACTATATTTTTAAATAAACTTTGTTTGATAAAAGCTCCCTAGTGGGTCTTTTGAATCACACCTGAAGTGGAACATATCATGCTTATCCTAGCCAAACCCAAGATGCAAAACCTATGATTCAGGCGGGCTTCAAAAAACACTTTGGAGTTTCTAACCTGAACACAGGTATCAAAATCACAGGGAATTACTACCATTCCACAAACATAGTTGATAGAAATATGGAAAAACTGTAAATGTAAGGTCAGAGTCTTGAGATGGGGGAGCTGAGGTAGCAAGTAAAGATGTATTATTGTATTCTGTTGGAAGGGCGGAAAGTTTCCTTTAGAGAGAAAGGGGGATGCTGTGATATTGTGTGCACGCCATTGCAATGGTGCTTGGCAGAGCAAGGACTTATGTGGGACGGGAGAATGGCACCGTCCACAGTATGGTGTATAAAGTCTCATGGTAATAGGCCCAGAGAGAGCAGCTAGCCTGCGAGGCAGCAACACCGTGCAAGACAGTAACCTGGAAGCTGTAACTAGTTAAAGATTATCAATAAAGGTGTCATGTTTAAACATACAAGTCTCAGGATCGCATCAAGACATCTGAAGAACCCATAACACATCAGGTATGAACATTAATAACAATGCAAGCAATAGATATGTTTGTTATTGCTGACGCATGTCTGTGACTTCCTGATTTTTGTGGCCCGCAGGCATTACTCCCTGGCTGCAATGTGTATTCAGCAAAGCAGCCATTAGGTATAGCACTAGTACACTTCATAATCCTTCTACACTGACTTCTCTTAGTTATCTTCAACACCATTCTCATTTTCAATTTCTCTTTATTTTTCAGAAATCCTGACAAAGGAATTCAGTTCCTGATCGCCCGTGGATTCATCCCTGACACGGCAATTGGGGTTGCTCACTTTCTGCTGCAGCGGAAGGGGCTGAGCCGCCAGATGATTGGGGAGTTTCTTGGCAACAGCAAGAAACAGTTCAACAGGGATGTTTTGGAGTAAGTAATGACAACATCTTGCACCATCTTCCACCCTGCCCCCTCCCACACCATCTTCCAGACCAAGAGGCCACTAGGACAATTTGACCCTTAAAAGGATTCTGTAGAAAATGACACAAGTTACCTCTTGGTGAAAAAGTTCAGTCGCGTGACCTCACAGAACATTGCAGTCTTCATAAATAGTTAAAATTGCTTTTACAAGGACTGGTGGGTGACAGTATGAGTACAATGATGGGTTTTTGTGCTGTTGCTGCATCTATCTGAAGTGCACTGTGGCAGATGATCTGTTCTTAGGAGACACACAAGAGGCTTTTCAGAAAAAATGTAAAAGCATAAGAATTACTGCTGGAAGAAAAGCAAACCACTATCACAGCACTTTCATCGAGTTCAGGAATGTGAGCATGGGGACTTCTTAAAAACCTACATCATAGCAATACATAAAACAATTTCGCTTGAACACTGCACTTAAACGGAGTATGGCTTCTTTAGAGGGGCTATACATCATAGGGAAGATATTGGTTCATGAAGCAGAGTTAATGAAGAGTGCACTGCAAGCGTACTCTGTTGGGACCAGGAACTGAACAACTTCTTCAGCTTAATTTAATTGGAGGGAGTGCACATGGGTGTACTTTTGGCCACAGCTAGAAAACAATAACAGAATTATTGGTGCATCATGAACTTTACAGGTACCAGCACCATTCAAAAAGGCAGATGCAGTCAGAGTCCATGGTAGAGTCAGGATTGTTTTTTTGTTGTAGGTAAGTGGGCAAGAATATTCTACCATCTGAGGAAGCATGGTGCATTGTTGGATGCATGTGTGCTAGAAACTGTAGATTGAACGTTGATGGTCTTTCTATTTATTCAAATGTTCTGCTCCCAAGTGACCAAGTTTGTGTTTGTTGTGCCAAGGCTGGGGTGGTGCAGTGCCCTAAGCACCAATCTGGACAGTTCACCCTTGTCAGAATCTTTCTTTATAGATTTTTTAGAGAAAATCATACCCATAGGCGACCCTTGATATACCTAACTTTGCAATATTAGCCTCATTTCTATCCCTCATTAAAAGGCCATTACACTAACCCTCTTGCATGACCTATACTCTCGGTTTACATTAAAGTAAACTTTATTGATTCCTTCCTGTAGTTCTAGACTATAGGAAGGTATCATTCGACCAGACGGATGGACTGAACAGTGGCAAATGTGGTTCAGTATGGAGAAATATGAGGTAATGCATTTGGGGAAGGCCAACAAGTTAAGGAAATACACAATAAATTATAAGAAACTAAGAAATGTGGAGGCCCTGTAGCTCAGAAGGGTAGGGAAAGGAGGAGGAAGGCTGTAGTGATAGGGGATTCTATAGTGAGGGGGTCGGACAGGCGATTCTGTGGACGCGGTCAAGAAACTCGGATAGTAGTTTGCCTCCCTGGTGCCAGGATCCGGGATGTTTCTGATCGCGTCCAAGATATCCTGAAGTGGGAGGGAGAAGAGCCAGAGGTCGTGGTACATATTGGTACCAATGACATAGGTAGGAAAAGAGAAGAGGTCCTGAAAAGAGAATATAGGGAGTTGGGAAGGGAGTTGAGAAGAAGGACAGCAAAGGTAGTAATCTCGGGATTGCTGCCTGTGCCACGCGACAGTGAGAGTAGGAATGGAATGAGGTGGAGGATAAATGCATGGCTGAGGGATTGGAGCAGGGGGCAGGGATTCAGGTTTCTGGATCATTGGGACCTCTTTTGGGGGAGATGTGACCTGTACAATAAGGACGGGTTGCACTTGAATCCCAGGGGACCAATATCCTGGCGGGGAGGTTTGCTAAGGCTACTGGGGAGAGTTTAAACTAGAATGGTTGGGAGGTGGGAATCAAATTGAAGTGACTGGGAGAGAGGAGGTTAGCTCACAAATAGAGAAAGCTTGTCGACAGTGTGAGAGGGAGGATAGACGGGTGATAGAAAAAGGGAGCGCTCAGACCAAAGGTTTGAGATGTGTCTATTTTCACGCAAGGAGTGTTGTGAACAAAGTGGATGAGCTCAGAGCGTGGATCACTACTTGGAAATATGATGTGGTGGCCATTACAGAGACTTGGATGACTCAGGGATAAGACTGGTTACTTCAAGTGCCGGGTTTCAGATGTTTCAGAAGGGACAGGGAGGGAGGCAAAAGTGGTGGGGGAGTGGCACTGTTGATCAGAGATAGTGTCACGGCTGCAGAAAAGATGGACACCATGGAGGGATTGTCTATGGAGTCTCTGTGGGTGGAGGTTAGGAACAGGAAGAGGTCAATAACTTTACTGGGTGTTTTCTATAGGCCGCCCAATAGTAACAGGGATGTTGAGGAGCAGATAGGGAAACAGATCATGGAAAGGTGTAATAATAAGAGTTGTCGTGATGGGAGATTTTAATTTCCCAAATATTGATTGGAATCTCCCTAGAGTAAGGGGTGTAGATGGGGAGGAGTTAGTTAGGTGTATTCAGGAGGGTTTCTTGACACAGTATGTAGATAAGCCTACAAGAGGAGAGGCTATACTTGATTTGGTATTGGGAAATGAACCTGGGCAGGTGTCAGATCTCTCAGTGGGAGAGCATTTTGGAGATAGTGATCATAATTCTATCTCCCTTACAATAGCATTGGAGAGAGATAGGATCAGACAAGTTAGAAAAGTGTATAATTGGAGTAAGGGGAATTATGAGGCAATCAGGCAGGAAATTGGAGGCTTAAATTGGAAAGAGGTTTTCTCAGGGAAACGTACGGAAGAAATGTGGCAAATTTTCAGGGAATATTTGTCTGGAGTTCTGCATAGCAACGTTCCAATGAGACAGGGACGTTATGGTAGGTTACAGGAACTGTGGTGTACAAAGGTTGTAATGAATCTAGTCAAGAAGAAAAGAAAACCTTACAAAAGGTTCAGGGAGCTAGGTAATGTTAGAGATCTTGAAGAGTATACGGCTAATAGGAAGGATCTTAAGAAGGAAATTAGGAGAGCCAGAAGGGGTCATGAGAAGGCCTTGGCAGGCAGGATTAAGAAAAGCCCCAAGGCATTCTACAAGTATGTGAAGAGCAAGAGGATAAGACGTGAAAGAATAGGACCTATCAAGTGTGACGGTGGGAAAGTTTGTATGGAACCGGAAGAAATTAATACTTTACTTCAGTATTCACTATGGAAAAGGAACTTGGTGGTTGTAGTGCAGACTTGCAGCGGACTGAAAAGCTTGAGCATGTAGATATTAAGAAAGAGGATGTGTTGGAGCTTTTGAAAAGTATCAAGTTAGATAAGTCGCTGGGACCAGATGAGATGTACCCCAGGCTACTGTGGGAGGTGAGGGAGGAGATTTCTGAGCCTTTGGCAATCATCTTTACATTATCAATGGAGACGGGAGAGGTTCCGGAGGATTGGAGGATTGCGGATGTTGTTCCTTTATTCAAGAAAGGGAGTAGAGTTAGCCCTGGAAATTATAGACCAGTGAGTCTAACCTCAGTGGTTGGTAAGTTGATGGAGAAGATCCTGAGAGGCAGGATTTATGAACATTTGGAGAGGTACAATATGATTAAGAATCGTCAGCATGGCTTTGTCAAAGGCAGATCATGCCTTACGAGCCTGATTGAATTTTTTGAGGATGTAACTAAACACATTGATGAAGGAAGAGCAGTAGATGTAGTATATATGGACTTCAGCAAGGCATTTGATAAGGTGCTCCATGCAAGGCTTATTGAGAAAGTGAGGGGGCATTGGATCCAAGGGGACATTGCTTTGTGGATCCAGAACCGGCTTGCCCACAGATGGCAAAGAGTGGTTATAGATGGGTCATATTCTGCATGGAGGTCAGTCACCAGTGGAGTGCCCCAGGGATCTGTTCTGGGACCCTTACTCTTTGTGATTTTTATAACTGACCTGGATGAGGAAGTGGAGGGATGGGTTGGTAAGTTTGCTGATGACACAAAGATTGGAGGTGTTGTGGATAGTGTGGAGGGATGTCAGAAGTTGCAGCGAGACATTGATAGGATGCAAGACTGGGCGGAGAAGTGGCAGATGGAGTTCAACCCAGATAAGTGTGAGGTGGTTCATTTTGGCAGGTCAAATAGGATGGCGGAATATAATATTAATGGTAGGACTCTTGGCAGAGTGGAAGATCAGAAGGATCCTGGGGTCCGAGTTCATAGGATGCTCAAAGCGGCTGTGCAGGTTGAGGCTGTGGTTAAGAAGGCGTATGGTGTACTGGCCTTCATCAATCGAGGAATTGAGTTTAGGAGTCGTGAGATAATGTTGCAGCTATATAAGACCCTGGTCAGACCACACTTGGAGTACTGTGCTCAGTTCTGGTCGCCTCATTACAGGAAGGATGTGGAAGCCATAGAAAGGGTGCAGAGGAGATTTACAAGGATGTTGCTTGGGTTGGGGAGCATGCCTTATGAGGATAGGTTGAGTGAGCTCGGCCTTTTCTCCTTGGAGAGACGAAGGATGAGGGGTGACCTGATAGAGGTGTATAAGATGTTGAGAGGTATTGATCGAGTGGATAGTCAGAGGCTTTTCCCCAGGGCTGAAATGGTTGCCACAAGAGGGCACAGGTTTAAGGTGCTGGGGAGTAGGTACAGAGGAGATATCAGGGGTAAGTTTTTCACTCAGAGGGTGGTGGGTGCCAGCGACGGTGGTGGAGGCTGATTCGATAAGGTCTTTTAAGAGACTTTTAGATAAGTACATGGAACTTAGTAAGATCAAGGGCTATAGGTAAGCCTAGTAATAGCTAAGGTAGGGACATGTTCGGCACAACTTTGTGGGCTGAAGGGCCTGTATTGTGCTGTAGTTTTTCTATGTTTCTAACGCAGCAACCGTGGCATGCATGTCCACAGATTACCGAAGGTGGATGGACAGGTACAGAAGGTGGTCCAGAAAGTATACAGGAAAATTGCCGTTATCAGTTGAATATTGAATATAAGAACTGGAAGGTTATACTGAAACTGTATCAAACATCAGGTCACAGCTAGAGTGCTATATACAAGTCTGGTCACTATAAGCAAGATGTGATTGCACTTGAGAAGATAGAGGAGATCTACAAAGGTGTTGCCTGACCTGAAGAATTTAAGTTATGAGAAACGATTGAATAGGCCAGGATAGTTCTCTATGGAGTGATTGACAGGCTGGGGGAGATGCAATGGGGAGGGGGTCAGAAGGGAGACCTAATTAAATTGTATAAAATTATAAGGGTCTAGATAGAGTGACTAAGAAGGTCCTATCTCCTTTCTGAGGGATCCATAACCAAGGGACATAAATATTGGGTAAGAGGTAGGAGATTTAGAGGGAATTTGAGGGGGTATTCTTTTACACAGAAGGTGATTGGCATCTTGAACTCATTGACTAAAAGGGTGTTAGAGGCAGAAAGCCTTATAATGTTTAAAAAGTACTTAAATATTTGCTAAGTGTTGGAATCCGCAGGACTATGGACAAAGAGTTGGAAAGTGTGATTAGGCTGGATGGCTACATGTCAGTCAAGATGTGGAGATGCCGGCGTTGGACTGGGGTAAACACAGTAAGAAGTTTAACAACACCAGGTTAAAGTCCAACAGGTTTATTTGGTAGCAAAAGCCACTAGCTTTCGGAACAGGCTGTTCCTTTGTCAGGTGGGTGGGAGTTCTGATCACAAACAGGGCACAAAGCCACAAACTCAATTTACATGAATAATGATTGGAATTTAAAAAGTAAAGACTCACATTCCAATCATTATTCATGTAAATTGAGTTTGTGTCTCTGTGTCCTGTTTGTGATCAGAACTCCCACCCACCTGACAAAGGAACAGCCTGTTCCGACAGCTAGTGGCTTTTGCTACCAAATAAACCTGTTGGACTTTAACCTGGTGTTGTTAGACTTCTTACTACATGTCAGTCAACACAGACACAGTGGACCAAACGGCTTCCTTCTGTCTTGTGAATTTCTATGATTCTGTGATAGGCTGCCTCCTGCTGTAGCAGATGATGCAAGCAAGGTAGGCAAACATCTGGCTATTTGAATATAGCAATAATTCATTGTTGTGTTCTACTGATAAAGGTACTTGGTCTTTGCTTCAATGGTAACAATATCTTTGAAGTGGACTTACAGCTTAATATGACTCCATCAGCAAGCTGTCATTCTCGATGTTACACTTCACTGTACGATGACACAACTAGTTTCTTATTCCATGTACTACTCATTCAGTAAAAACAGAAAAAAATCATAAAACAATACCATGATGTTGAGCAGCTGCAGCAAACTTAATTTAAGGAAACTTAGAAATAATGATATTGAAAAAAAATACAAAAACTTAAAACACAAGGATGCAGAACTGTGTGCAAGCTCTCAAAATCTGCTCTTGATTTGAAAAGTTATTCCTAAAATTTACGAAGTACATTACATGACTTAAGTTGAAATTGCCTAAAGTGTACAACAAATTCATACTGTATGTGTTATGATCCACATGGAGACCAATAATCTAAAAGCATCAAATTTACCAATTGACCTCAATGGAAGAAACTGATGGACAGGATTTTACTTTTTTAAAATAACTTATACTGTCGCAATCAAACCAAAGTCAACATAAGTCAAACATGATTTATCATACAATACAAACTATAAACTGCACATTGCATACAGTGCAACAGAGATAGATTTGTACATCTATCTCTGTCCCCTTAGCACATGTGGCACCATGATCCATCAAACCCTTGTCTTCCTCAGGTAGGCTTCCTGTTCCTATCTCTATGCAGCCATTACCCATCTGATTCTTCCCCAGCAGCTGCTCCCAAGCAACCCATAGGCACATTCTTCATCAAAACGCCCAGCTCTAGCTAATAGCTCTTGGAAAATTAAATGAAGCTGCAGCAGTTACTTTACTTTTCTTATCCTTGCTGCTGAATTCAACCTTTGGCTTTCCTTCTTTCAGCTGTCCCCAACACAAATCTCCACAGTCCGCATGCACTAAACTGCTGCTGAAATCTGTTCTCTCAGTGCTCTGTTCTCCTTTTGATTTCAATCAACTTTTGTTTCCTGAGCAAAACGAGGTCACAGTCTGATTTCCCAGAAATTTGAAGGCACAGTCAGAAACCTAAAATTGCAGCCCACTTTCCAAGACACCTAGGGCTTTAGTTTCTCTTTCAGCGAAAGACTGCCTCAAAAAAATACTGGCTTTGAATCCGAACATCAATTCACTCACCAGAACATTCAACAAATGATCATCAACCATTCTTTTCACTGTTTGTACAGACCGCAGAGTATCGTTCACTGAGTTGATGTTCCTCCAGAGAAGTTGATGTTTCATAAAATCCTACAGTGTAGAAAGAGACCATTCGGCCCATCGAGTCTGTACAGACCACAATCCCACCTAGACCCTATCCCCATACATTTACCCTAGCTAGTCCTCCTGACATTATGGGGCAATTTTAGCATGGCCAATCCACCTAACCCGCACATCTTTGGACTGTGGGAGGAAACTGGAGGACCCGGAGGAAACCCATGCAGACACGGGGAGATCGTGCAGACTCCACACAGACAGTGACCCAAGCCGGGAATTGAACCTGGGTCCCTGGCGCTGTGAGGCAGCAGTGCTAGCCACTGTGCCACTGTGCCGCCGTCCAAGTCTCTGTGAGAACCTGCTTTGTTATGATTCCTAATTAAATCATTCTCAGTTTTGAGTCAAACCATCCATTTTAATTGGTTTGCCTCCTGGGTCGTCTTCAAGTCAAAAGAGGTGTGAACTTCACAGTTTGGTTGTAAGAGTGAGGAGCAGGAAATGTATGGATAAGTAGCCAACATGTCTTCTGTTCCTTTGTATCATAGAAACAACCATTATATCTTCGCCTGGAGGTTTGTAAGGAGGGAGTATCAGGTGACATATATCAAAGGAGAAGACTCTGAATTTAGTGCGAGGGATAATTAGGGTTTCCCTGGAACAGCAAGAGTCTTTCTGGAAATAGTTCATGGAGCAGTCAGAAAGAATACATCTAGAAAAGCCAACTTTGAGCATGTTGGGTCTGCAAGAGGCCGTCTGACATGAGTTTATTGTGTGGCTATAATGCTTCCAGTATTTTAGTGTCGGCATAATGAACGTTCATTTGGATAGCACACTTGAGCCTGAACACAAGGATTAATTTCAGTAATTAAAAGAAGTTGGGGATCGTCTCCCACCAAAGTTACAGCAGAAGACCGGTGCAACCGCCACTGAATTTCAAGGTCAGGAGGAATTTAAATGAATGAATCATTGACTGTGAGTTTGAGCAACTTTTAAAGCACAAAGTAGGGCCAGAGGACTGTTTGTCATTGTCAGTTTGGGGCCTAACCAAGTCCTTAATGATCTGTTCACAAGAGCTAATACTGATTAATGAGCAAGCTGAAGAAATGTCAGCTCTGATTTAGTAAACACTTTCACTTTGGAGGTTGTTAAAACTCACCAAAACACAATAATCTGCTCTGTATTAGCACTGGTTATTCAAAGGTGCTGTTGCCTCCAGGAGATTCTGACATAGTTTCAAGCGGAGCTGCCAGTTTGCATTATCAGAGATAGAAGCAGATACACAAGCCAGCTTCTATTTTTACCTCACCATTATCTTGGAGATCTTCAAAGATGGAGACCTCTTTTGTTCCACTTTGATTTCATTTGGTTTGTCTGCATCATGTTACATAACTCCCAGATTGTGCCATTCTTGACCAATTATCAGTAAGTGAAAGGGACCAAGTGGATCCACCCTTTAACTTTTCCCTTTTGCAGAATCACAGGGTGGAATTTTACGTGCTGTCTTGCTGGTGGGGTTTTCTGGTCCCGCCGAAGTCAATGACCTTTGAGCAGCTTGCCGCATATAATGGCCCCACTTCCGCCATGACATTGCTGTAAAATTCCACCCACAGGCTCAAAGGAAGCCATTTGACCCATCATGTCTGCACCAACTCTCTGAATGAGCAAATCGTCTTGTTTCATTCTCCCACCTTCCCCCCCATAACTTTGTACATTCCTTCCTTACATATATCAGCCCTTTGAATGCCTCGACGAACCTGCCTCCAACACACCCTCAAGCAGGGCATTCCTAACCTTAACCATTCAGTGTGTGAGAAACATTTTCTTCATATCACCATTGCTTCTTTATCTATGTGCTCTCTTGTTCACGATCCTTTCACGAGAGGCAACATTTTCTCTTTACTCTGTCCAGGCCCCTCATGGTTTTGAATACTTCTATCAAATCTCCTCTCATTTTTGTCTCTAAGGAAAACAGACTCAACTTAGTCACAGAGTCATAGAGGTTTACAGCACAGAACATGGCCCTTCAGCCAATCGCATCTCTGCCAGTCAAAGACAAGCTACCCAACTATTCAAATCCCATTTCCCAGCACTGGGTCCAAAGGCTTGTGTGCCTTGGCAATACAAGTGCACATTTAAATACTTCTTAAATTTTATGAGGGTCTCTGTCGCCACCACCCTTTCAGACAATGAGTCCCAGACTCCCACCACCCTCCGGGGGTGAAAATGTTTTTCCTCACATCCCATCGAAATCTCTTACCCCTTACCTTAAATCTATGACCTCTGGTCATTGGTATCTCTCTCTCTCTCTCTCTCTCTCTCTCTCTCTCTCTCTCTCTCTCTCTCCTCCTCCCCCCCCCCCCCGCCCCCCCCACCACCACCACCACCGCCACCGCCACCACCACTACTCCCGTCTACTACTCTATCTATGCGCCTCATCATTGTATATACCTCATTCATGCCCCCTCTACCTCAGTATCCCCTGCTCCAAGGAAAACACCCCCTGTCTATCCAATCTATCGTCATAACTAAAACCCTCCAATCCAGGCAACTGCCTGGTAAATCTCCTCTGCACCCTTTCCAGTGCTATCCCATCCCTATTATAATGTGGATTCCAGAACTGCACACAATACTCTAGCTGTGGCCTAACCAACATTTTATATAGTTCCAGCATAACTTCCCTGCTCTTAATCTCTATGCCTCAGCTAATAAAGACAAGTATACCATATGCCTCCTCAGCCACTCTATCCACGTGTCCGATGTACATGCACACAAAGGTCCCCCTGATCCTTGGTGTTTCCCAGGGTTCTGCCGTTCATCATGTGTTCCCCTGTCTTGTTTGCCCTGCCCAAATGCATCACCTCACACTTATCCGGATTGAATTCCATTTGTCAATGATCAGCCTATCTGACCAGCCCATCTATATCCTCCTGCAATCCAAGGCTATCCTCTTCACTATTCAATCATTCCTGATAACTGAAGCTCCTCATCCCAGGAACAATTCTCGTGAATCTTTTCTGCATTATCTTCAATGCCTTCATATACTTAAAGTGGGCACCCAGAACAGGACACAACACTTCAGCTCAGACCTAACTAGTAGCTCTTGTATTCTTAGAAATCTTAGAAATCTTAGAAACCCTACAGCACAGAAAGAGGCCATTCGGCCCATCGAGTCTGCACCGACCACGATCCCACCCAGACCCTACCCCCATATCCCTACATATTTTACCCACTAATCCCTCTAACCTACGCAACCCAGGACACTAAGGGCAATTTTAGCATGGCCAATCAACCTAACCTGCACATCTTTGGACTGTGGGAGGAAACCGGAGCACCCGGAGGAAACCCACGCAGACACAAGGAGAATGTGCAAACTCCACACAGACAGTGACCCAAGCCGGGAATCGAACCCAGGTCCCTGGAACTGTGAAGCCGCAGTGCTACCCACTGTGCTACCGTGCCGTGGTATTCTATGCCACTATTAATAATACCCATAATACTGCATCCTTATTAGCTGTTCCCTGAATCTGTCCCACCACCATCAATGATTTATGTACACATACTCCCAGGTCCCACTTCCCTGCAACCCCTTTAGAGTTGCACCCCTATTTTATATTGTCTCTCCATGTTCTTTCTATGAACATGAATCATTTCACATTTCTCTGCATTGAAATTCATCTGTCACCTGCCCACCCATTCCACCAACTTTTCTATGTCTTTTTGAAGTTCTACACTAGCTGTTGATCTTCGATGCTGTTCTACGCTGTGCACCAAGCTCTAGATCATTAAGATATATCAAGAAAAGCAAGAGTCCCAATACCGATCCCTGGGGACTCCCACTACAAACCTTCCTCCAGGCCGAAAACATCCATGAAGGGCGGCATAGTGGCACAGTGGTTAGCACTGCTGCTTCAGAGCTCCAGGGGCCTGGGTTCGATTCCCAGTTTGGGTCACTGTCTGTGTGGAATCTGCACGTTCTCCCCGTGTCTGCGTGGGTTTCCTCCGGATACTCCAGTTTCCTCCCACAGTCCAAAGATGTGCGGGTTAGGTTGATTGGCTATGCTAAATTTCTTCAAAGTGGATACTTATAGCTGACGCAGATCTCAGCCTGTCTCTGGCAAGAGTGATTGGGGGAAGCAATGCTTTGGGTATAAGACCTGACATGCACATTACAAAATGTCCATCCGCCCCCCTCCCCATCCACCCCCAATGCTGCCCCTGCACTGAGAAGGTTCTGCCCATTGTTCTTCCCATAACCCAGGATCAGATGCATTTCTGACCAAGAGGCTCAAAGTCGGAAAGAAAATTCAGAGCTGATATATAATGTATCTTTAATATGGTTACTTTAATGAGTTTACATTAAAGGTGAACACAAAAGAATTCCATACAATCACAGAGGGACGAGTGCTGCTGGGGGAAATTAAACTCCGATGGATTTATTACATACGACCTCAAAACAATACATTTTGCATTAGTATTATAAGCAGGTTTTAGTAGGAAGTTGTTGGCATGAACCATTTAAAGAACAAAACATGCTGAAATAAAATGTGGCTTAGATCAATAATTTTGTCTAAATAGTGAAAGCAAAGCAACAATAATTTTTATTAACAAGTAGAAATGGAGCCTTTTGCCCTTTAATTGTCTGCTGCTCCTGTCTTTGCCAGCTGCTGGTGATTTTCAGCCCACTGCCTTTTCTCATTTACTATATTTTCTGTGAGTTGGAATCAGCAGCTCATTACAATGAGCTTTTTGCTCTAAGCCGAGGCTTCAATGCACCAGAGCAATCTCGCAGATGGAGAGGAGCGGGTTACGGAGATTGGATTAAGCCGAAGTGATCCGAAGGATAATATTTGATTTTTTTTTATTTGGAGCTGATAGGGCTGCAGGTTTATCTTCCTGACTGAGCTGTGCTCTTCCGTGATGCGGATATAAGTATCTAGTCCCAGACAGTGTAAGCAAGTACAATATCCCTGGAATGGTTTGATGTCGGGTGAGAGGGAAACAACTGAACTCCTATTTACTCAGGATCAAGTCCAACTCCATCACCCCTCCCCACCAGCA
Organism: Mustelus asterias; assembly: GCF_964213995.1. Lineage (NCBI taxonomy): Eukaryota > Metazoa > Chordata > Chondrichthyes > Carcharhiniformes > Triakidae > Mustelus > Mustelus asterias. The sequence goes on along the minus strand of NC_135809.1, from coordinate 36,874,541 downwards.
CCTCCCACACATTAGTTTCAGGGATCAGTATTTCATATATCAGTATATCTAACTTTAAACGACGCAGTGGAGAAGAAAGATTGATGGGATGCACAGGTAACATAAAATCACAATTCTATCAGCTTCCTGACAGGTGATTTTTGATTCATATTTCCTCCCAAATTTCAGTATCAAACCCACTAGTTTCATGTGGGCAGGATAACAATAAAGATGGCATAATGATTGGCAAAATGTCCCTAAACTTATCCTTGCCAATTTCTCATGTGGATTCAGGGACAAAAAGGGGCCAGAACCACTTCCTTAAAATGTGACTGTATCCAGTCCACCTCTGGTCCCTGGAAATTTTGAAACCCTACAGTGCAGAAGGAGGCCATTCGGCCCATCGAGTCTGCACCGACCACAATCCCACCCAGGCCCTACCCCCACATATTTACCCGCTAACCCCTCTAACCTACGCATCTCAGGGGCAATTTTTAACCTGGCCAATCAACCTAACCCGCACATCTTTGGACTGTGGGAGGAAACCGGAGCACCTGGAGGAAACCCACGCAGACACGAGAAGAATGTGCAAACTCCACACAGACAGTGACCCAAGCCGGGAATCGAACCCAGGTCCCTGCAGCTGTGAAGCAGCAGTGCTGACCACTGTGCTACCGTGCCACCCATGTAAACCATGTAAATGGTAAACAATATTCATGAACTTTATGATGACAATACTTCATCTGAACATGGAGCTGCTTTGGAAGAGGTTTTGTGTTGCGACCTACAAAGGCAGTAGAGATTATCTCTGAATCTTGCATGATGTCTTATTGAGGATGCAGAAACATGCCGGGGAGGGGGGGGGGTAGCGAGCGATCTTACCAACAAATTCCAAAGTGTCGAAGGAGTGTGAAAACATGAGAGAATCCTGCTGCTTTTTCGGGGCGAATAGAAAATGGAATCTTACCTCACTCACTTGGTGAAAAAAAATGAAGCCAAATATATTTCCCGCCAGCAGGGGAGGGGACTGGGCCTAGGCTCGCCAAAACCTGGCAGATAGCAGCAGACAGTGCAATTGCGCATGCTCTCCCCCAGTTATCACGGGCCTCCCTGGCTGGTTTCCCGCCCCTCACCCCTGGACCGATTTCCCCTCTCCCCCCGCACGGGCCGTCTGATTCCCCCCATCCCATCACAGACTGATTGCCTCCCCACTAGCCCCTCCCCACATGGGCAGGCTAATTCCCCCACCCCCGCAAGCCCCCCTCCCCTGCTATCACAGGGCTCTGTGACCGATAACCCCCCGTGCAAGGACTGACCGATCACCAGTTGCAGAGCGTGCAGTGTCCCCCTCTCCCCCATCACGGTTGCAGAGTGTGCAATGTCCCCCCCCCCTTCAGATTGGTCCACCCCATCCCCTTGGCAGTGTCCAGTGCCCAGTTCCCAGTGGGCACTGCCAGGCTGGCACTGCCAAGGTGCCCAGTGGGAAGTGCCAGCCCAAGTGGCAACCCCCCCGTTCTCCCCCCCCCCCACCCCCATCCCCCAACCTCCCAAGGGGCCTCAATGGCCTCCGGTCTACTGGCAAGGCCATCACATCTGGTCCCCATTGTTGGGGACCATACATAATACTTGCCGTTGAGGACCTTCACTGCCGAGGCCACAGAGGCAACTGAAGCCGGACGATTGCATCCTCAGCTCACTTGTAATTATGGATTTAAATAGAATTTAAATAGAATTTAAATAGAAAATAGAATTTAAATAATACAATCAACCTCGCGCCATTTTCAGATGCGAGGCTGATCTTGCCGGATAGCTGGTGCCGGTAAGATTGGGGTGAGAAATCAGGCGATCTCTCAACTTTCTTGCGATCTTAACGGCTCACCTGCCCATTGGCTGGCAGGGTGTAATGGTTAGATTGCGGCCTTAATATTTAGAATGGACTTTATTTCCATACCTTCTATGGTTACTTAGTGATCATATGTACAGAGATGGATACAGTTATCATAGCATCTTACAGAATTGGTACAGCATATAGGAGGCTACATTGATCCATCATGTCTGCACTACCTCTCTGAATGAATAACTCACCTCATTCCAGTCCTTCTCCCTCGCCTTATAACCCTGCACATTCTTCCTTTTCAGATAATAGGCCAATTCTCCTTTGAATGCTTCAAATGAACCTGCCTCCACTACACTCTCAGGCAGTGCGTTTCAGACCCTCACTGCTTGCATTGTAAAGAGGGTTCTCCTCATATTATTGCTTCTTTTACTAATTGTTTTCAATTTGTGGCCCAATCCTTTCATGAGTGGGAACAATTTCTCCCTATCTATAGATAGGGACAAACTCTATCCCTATCCCTATCTAGGGGGACGGCACAGTGACACAGTGGTTAGCACTGCTGCCTCACAGTGCCGGCGGACTGGATTTGATTCCCGGCTTGAGTCACTGCTGTGTGGAGTTTGCACATTCTCCCCGTGTCTGCATGGGTTTCCTCCGGGTGCTCCAGTTTCCTCCCACAGAGCAAAGATGTGCGGGTTAGGTTGATTGGCAATGCTAAATTGCCCCTTAGTGTCAGTGGTTAGCAGGGTAAATAAGTTGGGTTATGAAGATGGGGCCTGGGTGGGATTGTGATCGGTGCAGCCTTGATGGGCCAAATGGCTTCTTTCCGCACTGTAGGGATTCTATGATTCTACATTCTGTCCACTACACTCATTTTAAATACGTTGATTAAATCTCCTCTCAGCCTTCTTTTCTCAAAGAAAAATAGTCCCACTTCTCCAATCTATTTTCATAACTACAGTTCTTCATCCCAGGAACAATTCTCATCCATATTTTCTGCACTCATTTCAATGCCTTCACATCCTTTCCAAAGTATGGTGCTCAGTACTGGATGCAATACTCCAACTGGGGCCGAACTAATGACTGACACACCTTCAACACAATCTTTGTGCATTTGTACTCTATATCCCATTAACAAAACTTGGGAAGCTGTGTGCTTTATTAACTGCTCCCTCAACCTGGCCTGCCATCTTCAATGACCTCTGCACATTTATAACCAGGTGCCTGTACTCCCTTTAGAGCTATACCTCCTCTTTTATACGGTCTCTCAAAGCTCTTTCTACCAAATTGAATCACTTCACATTTCTCTGCACTGAACATGACCTGCCACCTGTCCGCCCATTCCACAAATTTTTCTGCCCTTTTGAAGTTCTATACTATTCTCCTCATTATTCACAGCGCTTCCGGGTTTTGTATCATCTGCAAACATTGAAATTGTGTCCTGAACACCAGGATGCAGAATGAAAGCAAGAGTCTCAAGACTAACTCCTAAGTAACTCCACTACAAATCTTCCTCCAGCCTGAAAAACATTTCTCCTTAATAATTAATCATGTTAAACGTAGATTTTATTTAGTATGTTAGTACTATGGCCACCATGGACAATGGCTTTTCATACTGTTAAATACAGTGTAAACTAAAAAAGAATATTGACAACATTGGATAGCATTGTGAAATGAAGCACAGTCTGTATCAGCTACAAAATGGATGCTAGTGGGCTTGGTCGAAGAAGTCCTTGCTTGAAAGTTGTGAGCAGTGCCAGAGTGAATAAGTGAACAGACTGGAACAAACCAGTAAGCGGAGGCAAGTTTTAGCCTTTGTCTGCCATCCAGTTGGGGTTGAATCTTGAATAACATAGTTGGGCTAAATCTAAAGACTGGGGTCAGTGTTTTTAAGGGCACTTTGTTGGTGAGGCACCATGTTGTAATTTGACTGCTTAGTGCAAACACAGTGCAGAATCTCCTTGCTTTTCAGGGGGAATCAGGTGGGAAGTACACCTTGATATTCTTCCCCAGTCCTAAACACTTGCCCATTTTACCCCTGCTTTCATTCTGTTTGCCATTTCTTGCATTGCCTCTTTTCACAGTTGCACCATCAGGAAGATTCCCCTCTGTTATAAAAATGGTCAATTCCATTTATTCACCTCCTCAGGGAACTCGAGATTTTCCTTGGTAAAGGGAAACATTTTCATGACTCCTCTGGCTAGCTTTTTTGTCAAACAGTTATCCTCTATTAACATCTATGAAACATTGATTTAAATGCAGCAGCCTATTGCAGTTGTGGCCATAAATAAGAACATAAGAACATAAGAAATAGGAGCAGGAGTAGGCCATCTAGCCCCTCGAGCCTGCCCCGCCATTCAATAAGATCATGGCTGATCTGACGTGGATCAGTACCACTTACCCGCCTGATCCCCATAACCCTTAATTCCCTTACCGATCAGGAATCCATCCATCCGCGCTTTAAACATATTCAGCGAGGTAGCCTCCACCACCTCAGTGGGCAGAGAATTCCAGAGATTCACCACCCTCTGGGAGAAGAAGTTCCTCCTCAACTCTGTCTTAACCCGACCCCCCTTTATTTTGAGGCTGTGTCCTCTAGTTTTAACTTCCTTACTAAGTGGAAAGAATCTCTCCGCCTCCACCCTATCCAGCCCCCGCATTATCTTATAAGTCTCCATAAGATCCCCCCTCATCCTTCTAAACTCCAACGAGTACAAACCCAATCTCCTCAGCCTCTCCTCATAATCCAAACCCCTCATCTCAGGTATCAACCTGGTGAACCTTCTCTGCACTCCCTCCAATGCCAATATATCCTTCCTCATATAAGGGGACCAATACTGCACACAGTATTCCAGCTGCGGCCTCACCAATGCCCTGTACAGGTGCATCAAGACATCCCTGCTTTTATATTCTATCCCCTTCGCAATATAGGCCAACATCCCATTTGCCTTCTTGATCACCTGTTGTACCTGCAGACTGGGCTTTTGCGTCTCATGCACAAGGACCCCCAGGTCCCTTTGCACGGTAGCATGTTTTAATTTGTTTCCATTGAGATAGTAATCCCATTTGTTATTATTTCCTCCAAAGTGTATAACCTCGCATTTCTCAACGTTATACTCCATTTGCCATATCCACGCCCACTCACTCAGCCTGTCCAAATCTCTCTGCAGATCTTCTCCGTCCTCCACACGATTCACTTTTCCACTTATCTTTGTGTCGTCTGCAAACTTCGTTACCCTACACTCCGTCCCCTCCTCCAGATCATCTATATAAATGGTAAACAGTTGCGGCCCGAGTACCGATCCCTGCGGCACGCCACTAGTTACCTTCCTCCAACCGGAAAAACACCCATTTATTCCGACTCTTTGCTTCCTGTCGGATAGCCAGTCCCCAATCCACTTTAACACACTACCCCCAACTCCGTGTGCCCTAATCTTCTTCAGTAGCCTTTTATGGGGCACCTTATCAAACGCCTTTTGGAAATCCAAAAACACCGCATCCACCGGTTCTCCTCCATCAACCGCCCTAGTCACATCTTCATAAAAATCCAAATGCATCAAGTCTAATTGCTGAATAAGCCCTGATAAGTGTTCTTTATGGATAATGTTACTATCTCTTCAGAACATCCTCCAAATTAGCATAACAAGAATGAGATTGAGAAAACTATGGGGTAAATGTTCCATGTGTGTGCAGATGACTAGCTGATTCTTAGGATGAGAATGCCGTCCTATAAGTGGAGATAGAGTAAAATGGGCCTATGTTCTCTGGGGTTTAAAAAAATGATGTGATCGCAATAAAGCATATTAAATTATTAGATGGTTTGATGGTGTAGATACTGAGTGGCTGGTTCCCCTGACATGACAGTCCAGAACTAGGTGTCATTGTTTCAAGAAAAGATGTCTGCTATTTAGGACTGAGAGGAGGACATTTTTTTTTCTCTTAAAGGGTGGTGAATCTTTCTATGGTAAGAAGTTTAACAACACCAGGTTAAAGTCCAACAGGTTTGTTTGGTAGCAAAAGCCGCACAAGCTTTCGGAGCCCCAAGCCCCTTCTTCACCTGAAGAAGGGGCTTGGGGCTCCGAAAGCTTGTGTGGCTTTTGCTACCAAATAAACCTGTTGGACTTTAGCCTGGTGTTGTTAAACTTCTTACTGTGTTTACCCCAGTCCAACGCCGGCATCTCCACATCGAATCTTTCTATCACATAGGGCTATAGATGCTCAATTGATGAGTATGTTCGGGACTATGATCGATAGACCTTTTGGCAGCATTTGAACCAAGGGATATAGACATAGCATAGGAGATGACAAAAGGATCATGATCTTATTGAAGAGCAGAGGGGCTCAAGGAGCACCTGGCCTCCTCCTTCTGTTGTTTCCTGTGTTTTATCTGATGAGGTTCCTCACCTATCCTGTTTGGAAAAATGCAGGCACACTGGTATCTCACTGCTAACCTGGTGTATCCCCAATTCGAAGGTAATAATGCTATAAATAAACCATACATTCTGAAAGCCCGTCTGTTAAAAACTAAAAGCATTGAGAGTCTTCTGAAGATGAAATAATTGAGAACTGCAGAGAACAGCTTGATGTTTTAAAAGGTGAGAACAAGTGCAGTTTTTTGAGTTTATTTCCCCATACTTCATATTTTCTCCTTTGGCATCACATCATTGCCATTGATTCACCTGGGAATGGGGAAGCTTATCTTATGAGGAAAAATTGTACAGGCTGAGCCTGTATTCACTGGAGTTTAGAAGAACGAGAAGCAATCTTATTGAAACATCTAAGATCCTGAGGGGACTTGACAGGGTGGATGCTGAATAGATGTTTTCCCTTGTGGAGGAAGCTAGAACTAGGGGGCACATTTCAAAAATAAGGGATCTCCCATTTAAGATGGAGATGAGAAGATTTTCTTTTCAGGTCATGAAACGTTGGACCTTGCTTTCCCAAGGAGCAGTGCAGGTAAGATCAATGATTTATTTTAAGACAGAAATAAATATTCTTGCCTATCAAGCCAAATTGGGGGGTGGCACAGTGGTTAGCTTTGCTGCCTCATAGTGCCAGGGACCAGGGTTTGATTCTCAGCTTCGGTCACTGTCGGTGTGGAGTCTGCACTTTCTCCCCGTGTCTGCATGGGTTTCCTCCGGGTGCTCCGACTTCCTCCCACAGTCCGAAAGATGTGCTGGTTAGGTGCATTGACCATGCTAAATTCTCCCTCAGTGTACTCAAACAGGCGCCAGAGTGTGGCAACTAGGGGATTTTCACAGTAACTTCATTGCAGTGTTAATGGAAGCCTACTTGTGACACTAATAAGTAAACCTAAAAAATGTTATGGGGGGGTAGGAAGAATGCAGAGTTGAGACCATAATCAGTCCAAATGGCAGGCCATTAAGTATGCAGGCATTATACACATTCCATATATACATATATGTTTTATATGATATTATTTTACATATATGGAGACACATATCAATTCTCTGGAAGACACTATTTCACAAGAACTTTACAGGTTTCACACAGAGAAAAATGCAATGCAAACACTTGCTGCGTATGATTTGAATTCTGAGGTATTGTATATGTTACTGAAAGGCTTTTCATATTATTTGGATACTGACAGCAAGCAATTCTCATGACATTGGTTAGCCCTTTATTTTTCTTAGATGACAGCAGCTTTCTTTGACATCTCTTGCTGGCCTTCTATTGTAGATAATGTTGCAAGATTTCTATTAGCTCAACTACTCAGTCGCCTAACCAGTTGATCTGCACACGTCAAAGAGGCTCCATGCCTGATTCTTGGTCTGTGCAAGTTAGCTGCTTTCAGCCAGGACAGAGGTAAGGATACTACAATTGGGCCCAAGAATCAATGTGGTTTCCCCTCATGATTATCATTCAGCAACTGACCTGGAAGTGTATGGTTCAAGTTGTACCATTCCGTCCACCACGGAAATTGGAGCGGGCGAGGGGTGGACCATGGAAAGGTCCATGACCACAGGTGGGATTTTCCGGTTTCGGGGCGTGCAAAGCCAGAAAATGCAGTCCTATATGTTTGCAAGTTGAGTGAGAACGGTATTGATCTTTGCTGTGAATTATCAAAAATCCTTTCCAAACTCACTGTCCAGAGTCATGCTGGAAGATTGGCCACCCAGTGCCCATGCAAGCATTTGCCAGCAAAGGGTGAGTTGGTCTGTGTTTTCTCTTCTTCCAACTCGGAATATTATTTGGGAAGGCAGTTCGTCTGTTACCTACTATTCAATATCACTTTGGTCATTTTTCACTTGAAGTAACACCAAATTCTCGTTGGAGCAGAGAAGACTGAGGGGCGAACGGATTGAGGTGTACAAGATTATGAGGGACATGGACTGAGTGGATAGGGAGCAATTGTTCCCCTTAATTGTCACGAGGGAACAAAGGATCAAGGTGAGGGGTAGGAGGTTCAGAGGGGATGTGAGGAAAACCTTTTTTACTCAGAAGGTTGTGACAGTCTGGAATGCGCTGCCTCGGAGGGTGGTAGAGGCGGGTTGCCTCACATCACTTTAAAAAGTACCTGGATGAGCACCTGGGACGTCATAACATTCAGGGGTATGGACCAAGTGCTGGGAAATGGAATTAGGTGGGAGCTCAGGTGTTTCTGGCATACTAGTACAAATGTGATGGGTCGAAGGGCCTCTTCAGCACTGTATGATTTATACAATATTCTATTCAAACATGGATGACCATACCATGAGAAGACAGAAAATACGGGAAATGTTATAAAACATATTTCTCATCATTTGCACCTTAACAATACTTTCGCTGGTATCTATCAAAATCAATCAGGTTTCAAGAATGTGATTGTATTGCAATAGAATGCAGTTGTATTGGTTGCCATGGAATGGAAATTGGATGGATCCCAATGGGGTTGGGGGGGCGGTTACTGATTATTGAAACTTTACTGCAACACATTTAAGATGTTGATTGATGAGGTGGATGACTCCGCAAATGCTGTCCAAAACCCATGGCCTATTTTAAACACAAATATAGAATTCACTCCCCAAAGGGAGGAATCGATTGACTATTTCTCCTTCTGATTCTTTCTAGTTGCGTTGTTGATGAGATGGATTTTTCTAACATGGAATTGGATGAAGCTCTGCGGAAGTTTCAGGCTCATATCCGAGTACAGGGAGAGGCACAGAAGGTTGAGCGACTCATTGAAGCATTTAGGTAATGAGAGTGATTCTTCTTCAAAGGTGGATTGCAGATAAATTCAAGAATGGCCACTTGAAGTGATTTGGAACCTTTTACAATAACTGCAAAAGCATATTCAGTTTTCAACCCAGTCACTTGTAAATATTTTAGAATGGTGTGCCAGCTAAGCTTTCACACTGCTTTTCTAACCAGATTACAGTGATTTTGAATTCAGAGTCAACCTGTCACTTGACTCTCTTTGGGCAGGGGTTGCATGAAGTTGTCCTATATTGGCTTGTGATAATGTGATACCAGTTCTAGCTGGCTAACAGTTTGACAAGGAGATTTTACATTGGTAAAAGAATAGAACAACTAAAGACATTGCTGTGTCAATACAGCTTCATTACAGATTAGAGAGCAGCAGAGAGACTTCACTGAGGAGCATGCTGGGAGAAGTCAGTGCAGTCACCTCGACTGAACAGCGGGTTGCGGAAGATCACGATTGGGACTAGCTGGGAGGGCACAATGGACGGCTTGGACCGGTTGGGCCGAAGGGCCTGTTTCCAGGCTGTATTGCTGTATGACTCTGTGGGTGGAATTTTTCCGTCCTGCCCGCCACAGGAATCGTAGCGGGCGGGACATGGACCATGCAACGATCCGTTGACCTCGGGCAGGATTTTCCGGTCTTAGGGCGGGCGCAGCTGGAAAATCCCATCCTGTGACTCTATTCGATCAATTCTAATAGTGGAAAATGTAATTCAAATAATAGCAGTGAAGTCCAAAAAGGCAGTTCCCTTTTTCCCCGAGCTACATGTATTGCCGTCCAAAAAAATGATGGTAAATCCACAAGGGCTGAAATAAATATTTGGTACTATGAAAGTAAAATACTGCAAATGCTGGAATCTGAAATAAAATGAAAATGCAAAGTATTTCTTGCATTTTCTATTTTTATTTCAATCCTTATCAACTCGGGCTAACAATTCCATTTCAGATTTGGAAATCAGTTTGAGCCCACATAATAATGACAGTTACAGGGCACTATCGAGTAGCTTGATAGGTTAGACTGATGGTACTGACAATGGCAATTGGATAAAGACTCTTAACCAGGCTGATTTCAATTCACGGTTAAACAGAATTGTCCACTCAGAGAAAAATATTGGCCTTCTGTTTAAATTTGTATCTCATTTATGAATTGTATAAATATAACTATATCGCAGAAGATGATTCCAGGAGCAGGAATTAGCCAAAATCTGGGCTTAAAATGACATCCTTTTTTAAGTTGTCTTCAGGGATTAATGTAGTTATTGCAGCAAATATGGAAGCACATCTCAAAGTGTAATTCAGCATCTGTTTTAATGTGATAATTGTTGGTCAGCTGAATAGATTCTGACAGAAAATCACTGTTATCCTGTCCTCTGTGTACTGCCAGTTCCCACATTTACCCCTCAAATTCTCCACCGTTGAGTGGGATCAGGGCTAAGTTTCAGCAACAACTTCACATTCCCGTCCTATCTCTATAATCCCCTGATTCCCTTAGAACCCAAGAATCTATCAATCTCGGTCTTGAGTATGTACAATGACTGAACCCCCCCCCGCCTCCCGGCCCTCTGCAAGACATCCAAAGTAGGAAGCATTCGGAGTGTAGGACTGACAGGCCGGCCCCTGCATGCCTTCGCTGTTCTTGACACGATAGCAATCAGTTTCCCTGAGGTAAGCATTTAAAGAGCGTCTGAAAAATGAGCATCATGCAGAGCAAATACGGATACTTATCCCTGTCTGCGTTTTGCAGCTGAAGAGCGTTGCAGCTTTGCTATTTGGCTTTTTAGGTGGTTGCAACTCACTGTACTCAGGGAGGATGCAGCAGTGCAAACTATGAACCACTGAGCATCAGAGACTCAGGTGCTCTATAGCATTGGATTCAGTTCAAGATAAATATTCCTCACAAATAAAAATGGCCGCTTCTGATTCCAGAGATGCTAATTGTTTTAAAGGGACAAGGTGTTCTTAGCTCTAATTAGAATTTTGAACCACAAGTGTTTCATTAGCTGTGGAAATCGATGCAGAATGCTATAACTCGTAGTCCTTCGTTGAGCGGAGTTGCCAATGCTCCAGGGTTGATCTGAAATCGCCTGGCTTTAAAAATTAATCTTTGGGACTCTGTGTGAGCCACAAATCAGTGGAGAATTTAAAATAATTGTCTTTGGCCGGAATTGTATCACTGTTCATGCCAGTTGCATCCCGCTGCAGTGAATGGAGATTTGTTCACTATTCAGCCTCTTCTCCCGTTCTCCACTTCCCTGTCTCTACCTCCCTTTCTCATATCTCTCTTGCACCTTGTCCCTCCCTTCTCCCCCTTCTCCATCCCATCCATCCACCATCTCACCCCTTATCGCACCATTTTCCAACCTGCTTGATCTAAATACTGGATTTAGTCTTGACTCCCCGGCAGGTTTGCCACTCCAGCATCGGAACCCGGACATCACATTAACCTCTGGGTCCCAACCTTCCCCCCTCCCGACAACGTGCATGTGTTGCAGTTTTAATTGGGAAGGAAATTAATTGGCCCAGAGTCCCTTTCACTGTCCAAAGACATGGTTGCAAAGAAATGCAAGGTCGCTGTGACTTTTACAAGTATGAGAAGGCCATGGCAACAGGTCCTACAAACTGACGGATGACCTTCAATGACGGTACACAAGGCAGCAACCACCTGAATGGCCAGACACAGCTTTCTTCAGCACTAATGCCCCAACATTTGGCTTTGTGCTTCATTGCCTTCCAGCCACTTGTTTCTCATGCCTGTGCCTCTGTTGTCCTGCAAGGGTCTGCCTCTGCTCTTGCAGATGCTGCTCTTCATCGCTAGTCAATCCAAACTCAGAGTACTTAATCCCATTTACTGTTATGTCCTTCCTACCCTGCCATTGAAGTGTGCAGCCTTCTTGATATCTTATTAATCCATGAGGTCTGTAAGCAGAGGGAACCGTTCATACCCACCCCACCCCTAAATGCCCTTGTCAAGAGTGAAGAAATAAGATAGACAATTATTTTCATGCCATTTGGCTAGTTGCCTGTGAAGGCCTTTTCTGAGGCTTCAGTCTTCGATGCTGCCACTTGCTCCTTCTGTGTTCCGAATGTGCTTGTCTCTTGTACCTTGCAAAGAGAATTCAGAACTGGTCCTTAAACTGATAAAAAACCCATTAAGAGGCTTGAGGCTCTATTCTCTCCCCACAGATGCTGTCGGACCTGCTGAGATTTCCCAGCATTCTCTGTTTTTGTTTCAGATTCCAGTATCCGTAGTATTTTGCTTTTATCATTAAGAGGGAGGCTTAACTGGCCAATTATCTACCTCGGGTGGGTTTCCTGCTCTGGCTCTCGGCAAAAACAAAATGCTGACCTAAAGGGTGGATTTAACATATCCACTGCCGCCATCCCCACCCTCTCGTCTAAATAAAAACCCTGCCCACCATATACAAGGCTACATGAGATAAATCTATTTATCTCAAATGCTGACTGTTGATCTGAATTTTTCAGAGCTGTAGGAAGAATTGGATGAGGGTTACCTTGGCTCCGAACCGGACTGCAACAACATTTCACAAGATTTAAAATCACCTTCCCACACAAACACATATAAGCCACAACAGACCAGCTTGCTTTTGGCAAATGTAAGAAGCTCAATAACGCACATTGCTGACAAATGAATCTGTCCATGTGATGTCTATATGTAGCATCACTAATCTGTTCAACAACCTCAGTGCAATAAAGAGCCCAAAAGCACTTATATTAGAATGACAATAGTGTCATTGACAGAAGGATTTCTTGGTTGAATGTCAAAAAAGTCACTGACGTTTCTCGCATCTCCTTATGAACTGTGCAACAGGAACTTCATTGACGCATTGGACAAGTTACTAAGAATTTAATTAAACCAAGTACAAAAAAAAGCTCATTACTTTAATGTAACAAATCCCACTGGAGGATTGTCTCCTAGATGTGGAGGATTATCTTATCTAATACTGTCAATTTTACTGCAAAGTATGTGTTGGGTTTTATAGGCTGCTGGTCCATTTTCAGCATTGGTTAAGACTGAGTCAGCAAGTCATTCATGATGTATACTTCCTGTTATTATTAATAACTCTGTCTGTTTCTTTCAGTCAACGTTATTGCATGTGCAACCCAGACGTGGTTCAGCAGTTCCACAATCCAGATACCATCTTCATCTTAGCCTTTGCTATCATTTTGCTTAACACAGACATGTACAGCCCCAACATTAAACCCGATCGAAAAATGATGCTGGAGGACTTCATCCGTAACTTACGAGGTGAGTGCAGCTATCTAACATCAAACCAGGTAATAAGCACGTTACACTGACAATAAAGAAACTGTCTTACATGCTCTACTAGGCTGAATGAGAAATGTCTTGTGGGTAGTGTTCCTGCCTCTGAATCAGAAGATCTAAGCCTTGCTGACCATGGAAGGAGCGTTTATGACCTGGCCAAATAGGTTGATGATCAGGGCAGAATGGTGGCACAGTGGTCAGCGCTGCCTCCTAACACCAGGGACCCGGTTCGATTCTGGCCTTAGTTGACTGTCTGTGTGAAGTTTACACATTCTCCTCTTCTCTGCGTGAATTTCCTCCGGGTGTTCCGGTTTCCTCCCACAGGTCTGCCGGTTAGGTGGATTAGCCATTCTAAACTGCCCCTTCATGTCCCAAGATGTGTAAGTCAGGGGGATTAGCCATGGTAAATGTATGAGTTTATGGGGATATGGTGGGGGAAATGGCCTGGGTATGATGCTCTGTCAGAGAGTTGGTGCAGACTTGATGGGCCAAATGGCCTCCTTCTGCACTGTAGAGATTCTACGATTCTATCACCAACTTGCAGCATCTGTGGAGAGAAACAGAGTTAAGGTTTTGAGTCTGTATGAGTTCTTCAGAGCACTGAAGTAGAGTCGTACGGACTTGAAACTTTAACTCTGTTCCGCTCTCCACAAATACTGCCAGAGCTGCTGGGCTTTTCCAGCATTTCCTGTGTTGATTTCAGATTTCCAGTATCTGCAGTAATTTACTTCTTTGATCATCAAGCTGCTAATCCTTCCAACGTGAGCACGGCAGGCAGTAAGAGCTGGAGAGATCCTTGGTCAGCCATGCTTGATGTGGAATCGTACCTGACAAGCTACAATCAATTGTCTCTCTCTGAAACAGATAGAGAAGTCTATTGTCCCTTATGGATTGCAGCTAATTACAGGTGCACTAGGATAAATGACTTATTATTCTGGATGTTGGAACGTGTACTGAGAATTAAAAATAATTACAGTATAAAAATAAAACCTCATAATTAAGTAGTGCAAGATAATTATCAGGAACAGGTTGCGTCCTTGTATATATTCCATTTCTAGAGGACATATGAGTGGATATGTGAATTCTAATGTTCTTTGTTAGGGGTTGAGTTTTAAACAAAAACAAAATATATGGTTTGTACAAATAGATTCAAACTAACAACAACAGATTTATTGAATGAGCTGCTGCGTTTACAAAGGACAAACTGGAACTAAAACAGTTCCAGTTTGCAGCCAGTGCAACATCCTAATGACATCACCATCAAATCATGGGATCAGCTCTTAAAGCAATCTGCAACCACTTAAATATATAGCAAAAATATTGGTTGATGATGCAGGGAGATAATAAAACACCATGGATGGATTTGAACGTTCTCCTCAAGGTGAGTTTGAAAGTGGGGAACCTGTTACCTTCCTGCCTCTGCCCAAATAAATCCACGGTAGGAAGTCTCATGAACACGCAAATAATTTCTAATTTTCAGGGCCTCATCCTGCTATACAGGAATCCCAAAAAGAAAAATCTTTTTTTTTGGGATGCAAGCTTTAGTATTTGTTGTCCATCTCTAATTGCCCTTGAACTGAATTGTTTGCTAGACATTTTCAGAGGACAGTTAAGAGCTAAAACACTGCTGTAGGTCTGGAGTCATAGCATTGCTTGTGATTTCTGGAATGGGGGGAAAGGTGAAGGGATTGGAGACCATCCCTTGCTCAATTGCCTGATCGAGGAACTTGACATTGGGGAGGAGTAGCCTGCTGAGAGCTGCTCTTAGGACAAGCCCTCTCCCCCTTCCCATGTGATTCCCCTTTCCTGCTGTGACCGCCTATCCCTGTTGTCAACCATCTTTGGATTGTGGTTCCTTGGTGATGCTGGGCCACTGGTGTGTGCCTTGCAGGTGTGCCGTGCAGGTGTGTGCATTGCAGGTGTGTGCATTGCAGGTGTGTGCCGTGCAGGTGTGTGCATTGCAGGTGTGTGCCGTGCAGGTGTGTGCCGTGCAGGTGTGTGCCTTGCAGGTGTGTGCATTGCAGGTGTGTGCATTGCAGGTGTGTGCCGTGCAGGTGTGTGCATTGCAGGTGTGTGCCGTGCAGGTGTGTGCATTGCAGGTGTGTGCCGTGCAGGTGTGTGCATTGCAGGTGTGTGCCGTGCAGGTGTGTGCATTGCAGGTGTGTGCATTGCAGGTGTGTGCCGTGCAGGTGTGTGCATTGCAGGTGTGTGCATTGCAGGTGTGTGCCATGCAGGTGTGTGCATTGCAGGTGTGTGCCGTGCAGGTGTGTGCATTGCAGGTGTGTGCATTGCAGGTGTGTGCCATGCAGGTGTGTGCATTGCAGGTGTGTGCATTGCAGGTGTGTGCCGTGCAGGTGTGTGCCGTGCAGGTGTGTGCATTGCAGGTGTGTGCCGTGCAGGTGTGTGCCGTGAAGGTGTGTGCCATGCAGATGTGTGCCTTGCAGGTGTGTGCATTGCAGGTGTGTGCATTGCAGGTGTGTGCCGTGCAGGTGTGTGCATTGCAGGTGTGTGCCGTGCAGGTGTGTGCCGTGCAGGTGTGTGCATTGCAAGTGTGTGCATTGCAGGTGTGTGCCGTGCAGGTGTGTGCATTCCTGGCAGCTATCATTCCTCCCACCGGCATTGCCAACAATGCAGTTGCTGGTCTATGATTGGCTGAGAGCTTTTGAGGCGTAGGACTTTGGTACCTGGGGTCCTTGAACTCAGGGAATGCTCGCCGCTGTTCACTTAAGTGCCTGATGGGCCCTTAATACCTGCAGGCCTTCCCAAAAGGAGGTGATACGGACCTCTCCCCAGCTCTCTGGCTGATGGACATGTCCTCTATTGAATGGATTAAATGCTGTCCTTGTCACTTCTAGTATTTGACTCTAAATCCGCTTTAGTCAGCTTCCTATGAAGACCACTCAACGACAATGATTGCAGGAGAATGTGGTAGCAAGTCTGAGCCCTTAAATCCCTCCGCTATGATACTGATAAGGGTGCCTTGGAAGATTTCTACTGAAGCAGTTATATCAAAAAATAGAATGTTCGAGCTAGTAGCCTTCTGCCAGAGCAGGAAGAGCACAACTGGTAGTTTCTAAGTTTCAATTTAATAAAGACTGACTCATCAAATTAAGTCACTCGAGATGCATTTATTCTCTTGCTGCACTCTGTCACAAAGTCTCTTCCTTTCCAAATCCTTTATATGAGAGAAGTTTCATATTTTCCCTTCTGCCATGTTACTGCCAACAGTTGAAAGCATTCACATTCATGAACTCAGTACTCTGTACGATCTAATTTACATAATGTGGTCTTCAAAATGCTGTGAAAGTGTTTTGTTCAAAATGTTTAGTGCAGCTTTGTTGGCTGTCACTCCAAAAAAATAAAAAAAGGATGGAACTAATGGTAGGCTAACTATATGAATACTGATTTAGAAGAAGGAAGCTATCATTCTACTAGAGGTAAAACTCTAGACCACTAAATTGGAGGAAGAACTGTGAAGGAAAAGCCACAGTGAGCAGCCATTATAGAAGACTAATGGCAGATTCAACTACCCTCAGATAAACTGACAGAAAGGCGTACTGAAAGGAGAAAAGGGAATCAGGTTTCACAGTCAAAACAGGATTCCTCTCTTACTTGGTACACAAGGAGCGGAATTTTCCAGCCATGTTTACCCAAGACCGGAAAATCCTACTCAAGGTCAATGGACCTTTGCATGATCTGCCCCCCATCTGCTATGATTCCTGTGGTGGACGGGATGGGAAAATACCCCCCATGAAGTCTGCCAAGTATTGCCATGCATCTTGTAATGGATGACAAATCTGAACAGAGAGAAGAGTAGGAGAGGATCTTAGTAGTAGAAATCACAACAAGACTCAAGATTTGAGCTGAGTGTAACATAACGGGCGGGATCTTGAGCCTGCGTTCGTTATTCATGGGATTGGCGGCGGGGACTCAATATCCGGCAAAACTCAAAAGCCGCGAAACTTGCCGGTGCGATCATGACTTCCGATTTTCACCGTCCCTTGCAGGCGACGTAATCAGATTCATGTCCATAATGGACAAGAACCTGATTTCTATGCATTTGAATATGTTACCAAAAACCCCTCTGCCAGATGTTGAAACCCTGCTGCCTTTTCAGAATGCACTGACACGACGTGATGTCGGCGAGGTTTACAACAGGTTCACCCAGACGTCAACCTGTCCTGGGGATCCTCACAGGGGCGTAAAGCTGAGTATAGCCCCCAGGAGAGTAGGACATGCCAGGCAGTGGCCTGGCAATGCCCCTTGGCACAGGTTGGCACTGTCAGGTTGACATCCTGCCCATGCCAACCTCGTTGACAGTGTCAACTTTTGCGGGGGGCAGTGCCGGGGCAATTTTGTGGGCGTAATTAATTTATTTGTGGTGGTGATTGGGAGTGGACGTAGGAGCTGGGAATGCTCTGATCACCAGGGGTGAATACCAGCTCTGATTGCGGGGAGAACTGGGTGCAAATGCAGGCTCCGATCTGGGGGTGGGGGAGATGTCATTGTTTGGTCTGATCAGGGCACCCTTTAAACGTGGCGCCCCACCTCAGTGCAGCCTGGCCTTGCCGGCATGCTGAGGCCCCACCCCCCAACATGAGGGTGTGAAACACTCTTTTTTTGTGACAGAGTGTGGTAGGATCAAGAGAGAAAACTGGAGAGAAACACACCGTTTATCTCGCCGGAAACAACACTGTCGGCACGGTAGCACAGTGGTTAGCACTGCTGCTTCACAGCTCCAGGGACCTGGGTTCGATTCCTGGCCTGGGTCGCTGTCTGTGTGGAGTTTGCACATTCTCCTCGTGTCTGGGTGGGTTTCCTCCAGATGCTCCGGTTTCCTCCCACAGTCCAAAGATGTGCGGGTTAGGTTGATCGGCCATGCTAAAAAAAAAAATTGCCCCTTAGTGTCCTGGGATGTGTAGATTAGAGGGACTAGCGGGTAAAATATGTAGGGATATGGGGGTAGGGCCTGGGTGGGATTGTGGTCGGTGCAGACTCGATGGGCCAAATGGCCTCTTTCTCTTTCTGTACTGTAGGGTTTCTATGAAATTCTATGTCATTTTTTCGTAGCAATTACTTCAGGGAACTTAAAAAAATCTTTCGAAGCACAGATTCCCTCATAATCGCTGACATATATTTGGATTTCCAAAAGGTCTTGGATTAGGTACCACATGACAAAGGTTAGTATGTGAAGTCCAGGGACAAATAGCTGAATGGATAGCAAATTGACTAAAAAATATAAAAAGCAGAGAGTTAGGGTAAAGAGTAATTCTCACTTTGGAGGAAGGTAATAAACAGTGTTCCACAGGATCCTGCAGAGATCACTGCTGTTCATCGTTTACATCAATGATTTGGATGAAGGAACAAGCAACTCACTTTCAAAATTTGCAGGTAATACCAAACTGGGAGTGTAGCTGACACTGAGGAAGAATGCGACATAACATAAGATATTAGAAAAAATTCAGAGTGGACAGCTAGGTGACAAATTAATTTTAAGATAGATAAATATGATGTGATGTTCTTCTGTAGGAAATTTAGAAACATCACATGCACTTTAGAAAATAATCAACTGAATGGGGTAGAGGAGCAAAGAACTCAGGAGAGACAGGTAAACAAATCATTAAAAGTAATATTGCAGATTAGCGTAGCAATTCTTCTTCTTCGGCAGTCCTTCAGGGTCAAGGATGACTTCCAGGGAGGTGGGCTCTGCGGTGGCTGAATAGTCCAATCCTGGGGCTGCAGACTCTGCTACAGGTTTGGCATGCGGTGTTTGATGAGGTGGGTGGGACGCTCTGGATTCTGCGCTCTCTTTCCGCTTGAGCTCCGCGTGCTCCACCTGGTGGCGCTCAAGGTGATTGGCGCCTTCGCAGATGCTTCTTCTCCAGTTCATGCGTTCTAAAGCAGGCGATTTCCATGTGTTGGTGGGGATGTTGCATTTATTTAGGGAGGCTTTCAGAGTGTCCTTGTAGTGTTTCTTCTGTGCTCCTAGTGATCGTTTACCATTGCGGAGCTCGGAGTAGATCATTTGTTGTGTCGGGCATGTGAATAATGTGGTCTGCCCATTGCAGCTGGTCGAGTGTGACCAGTGCCTCAATACTGGGAATACTGGAAGAGGATGCTCATGTTGGTACGCCTATCCTGCCAGTGGATTTGCAAAAGGCAACATTGGTGAGATCTCTCCAGGGATTTGAGGTGTTTGCTGTACATTGCCCATGTTTCTGATGCATACAGGAGTTACATAGCATACATAACAATTACAAATGCCAAAAAGCACTGGGGTTCCTTTTAGGTGAGTAGATCTGTAAATTAATGAAATTACAGTATGTCAAACTTGTCTAGAATACTGCCGATGCTGGGAAGACTGCTTCGTGCCTCCATATTATAATAGGGATAGACGTAATGGAGAAAGAGCAGCAAGGGGTTAGAAGGTTGGTATCAGAGCTAAGAGATTATGACTGTGAGACAAGATTGGACAAATTAAGGCGTATCCCTTCAGGAAAGAGAAGACTTAGATGTAATTAAAGGAAGACTGTATAAATGCACTGGTTAGAGTAGATGTGGAAAGAATGTCTCCACTTGTGCAAGAATCCAAGGCGAGGGGCCATGGACACATTCCAAACACTGACTTTCACCAGATTCCAAACCCGCGACCCCTACCACATTCCAAACCCGCGGCCCCTACCACATTCCAAACCCGCGAACCCTACCACATTCCAAACCCGTGACCCCTACCACATTCCAAACCCGTGACCCCTACCACATTCCAAACCCGCGAACCCTACCACATTCCAAACCCGTGACCTCTATCACATTCCAAACCCGCGACCTGTACCACATTACAAATCCATGACCTTTACCACATTCCAATCCCGTGACCCCTACCACATTCCAAACCCGTGACCCCTACCGCATTCCAAACCCATGACCTCTACCACATTCCAAACCCGTGACCTCTACCACATTCCAATCCCGTGACCCCTACCACATTCCAAACCCGCGTCCCCTACCACATTCCAAACCCGTGACCTCTACCACATTCCAAACCCGCCACCTGAACCACATTCTAATCCCGTAACCCCTACCACATTCCAAACCCGCGACCCCAACCACATTCCAAACCCGCGACCCCTACCACATTCCAAACCTGTGACCTCTACCACATTCCAAACGCGTGACCTCTACCACATTCCAAACCCGTGACCCCTACCACATTCCAAACCCGCGAACCCTACCACATTCCAAACCCGCCACCTGAACCACATTACAAACCCATGACCTTTACCACATTCCAATCCCGTGACCCCTACCACATTCCAAACCCGCGACCCCTACCACATTCCAAACCCGTGACCTCTACCACATTCCAAACGCGTGACCTCTACCACATTCCAAACCCGTGACCCCTACCACATTCCAAACCCGCGAACCCAACCACATTCCAAACCCGTGACCTCTATCACATTCCAAACCCGCGACCTGTACCACATTCCAAACCCGTGACCTCTACCACATTCCAAATCCGTGACCCCTACCACATTCCAAACCTGCGACCCCTACCACATTCCAAACCCGTGACCCCTACCACATTCCAAACCCGTGACCTCTACCACATTCCAAACCCGGGACCTCTACCACATTCCAAACCCGTGACCTCTACCACATTCCAAACCCGTGACCTCTACCACATTCCAAACCCGCGACCTCTATCACATTCCGAACCTGCGACCCATACCACATTCAAAACCCATGCTTCCAAAGCTTCCAACTGTTCACCCTATCTACACCACATGGTGCTATTGTTCAAGAAGTCAGCTCACCACCACCTTCTCAAGGACAATTAGGCTTGGGCAATAGATGGTGACCTAAAAAGAGACATCCACATCCCGTGAATGAATGAGAACGCTTTTACTCAGAGTGGTGAGTATATGGAACTTTCTATTGCAAAGGTGGTTAAGGCAGATAGCTCAGATGTGTTCAGGAGGAAACTCGACAAGTACATGAGAGAAAATTTAATAGAAAGACATTAGGAAAGGCTGAGATAATTGAGATGGAATGGAAGAGACTTGTGTTGAGTACAAACACTGACACTGACTAGTTGGACCTGTTATACAGCTTTAATTGATACACCTTGCAAGCATTCTAGTTTAATGAGACAAACAAGGACAGTAATTCAATTCGTTATTTATTTAACACGTCTAGAATCAACTCAAACATAAACAGTTGCAACTCATTAACTCTTTACTGAACTTTAACTCTAACTGAACATCAACTTTCAACTGAACTTTAACTCTTAAACTGCACTTTAACTGAACATCAACTTTAACTAAACATCAACTTTAACTATTTAACTGAAAATACATACTACCGAGTTCAGGAAAACCTTGGCCAAGAAATATCCTCGATATTGAATCTATCTTCTCCTCCCCTGGAGCACCCTTCAGGGTATAGGTCTTGTTGCGATTGTTGGTCTCTTCGCGTTGGCGCTGCCAAACAAAGGACTCACATGTCTCTTTATCTACAATTCTCCACTCACTTCCGGAAGATTCTCTGTCATCCAGCCAATTGTGTAACCAGAAATCACATGGCTCGAACATCCAGTGAAATTACTTTTGAACGATGCCATTACGCTTAGTTCATTCGACATGTACCATACATAGCAGCCATATAAAGCAAAGTCACATTGTCTCAGTTAATGTAAACAACTTCTCTTATCTGGGAAGCTTCAGATCACAGCTCCCAGACCAAGCCTTTTTATGACCTGCATCTGGTTTTAATCTATAAATTGACCAAAATTTCCAGCATGCTTAACTCTCAGCCTGAATAGCCATTGTAAAGCCACTATTGCCATTATTGTTGTTAACTTATTGTTGTAGCCGTTCTTTCTATGTCCGCAGACCAAATTACCTGTTTTCATGCCGGATATTCAGTGTATTTCTCTGCAACCAATGTCCTTAGAAATTCTTTTATATAGAGCTTATGTATTATATTAAGGTCATTTCAAAATAAAGAAGTGTCCCATTAGCCTTTTTTATTACTTTGTGTGCCTCAGGACAATCATTCCTCTCCTTGGATGAACAATAGTCTCACTGCTCTCCTGTAGCTTTGAGTTTTCTTTCAAGGCAACCCCAATTATGTGATAGACAGAAGAGCTTGTTTGGTTGTGAAAACAGTGACATATTCCCTTGAAAATAAAATGGGTGATTGTTAAAAGCATTGCAATCATTCAAGAAATCTGATGAAGCTAAAATGTTGTATGATGAACGTTCCCCAGATATACCTACATTCTCTTACCAGGATGAATTCAACAGCTTCCCCTCTCTGACAGACTTTCTTGTACATCTGTCTATGATATCTAATAACTCCTCGTCCTGTGGTCTTGGAGTTTTTAGTGATATTGATGCCCCCCTCCTCCCCAGTTGCCCTTCTTTAGCACCAGTTATGCAGCATTATTTAACTGTTGGTACAAGAGAAAATGGCATTACAGATCTGAGAATATCATGGTCCTGCCCACATATGAGGCCGTGTTTGCCATGATGATCGAAACTGAAGTTATCTGGTCTCATCATTTGAAGTGACCACGAGGATTACCAGAAGCCCTTGTGGTAGGCAAAGCATGTTGAACAAGTTGTCTTGAGTAAAGTCAAGGCGCATCTATTACACCAATCATGGGAGACTTTAATCTTTATAGAAACTGGACAAACCAAATTTGCAGTAGTTGCATGGAGGGCATGTTCATGGAGTGCATTCAGGATAATTTTCTTAGATCAGTATTTTGGGGTGCCCATGAAGGAACGTTATTTTAGATGTAACATTGTGCAATAAAACAGAATAACCTTGTTGTAAAGTTTGAAATGTATTTATTAGTGTCACAAGTAGGCTCACATTAACACTGCAATTAAATTACTGTGAAAATCCCTTAGTTGCCACACTCTGGTCGGTGCCTGTTCGGATAGAGGGAGAATTTAGCATGGCCAATGCACCTAACAAGCAGATATTTTGGACTGTGGGAGGAAACCGGAGCACCTGGACGAAACCCACACAAACACGGGGAGAATGTCCAAACTCCACACAGGCAGCGACCCAAGCCAGGAATCGAACCTGGGTCCCTGGTACTATGATACAGCAGTGCTAACCACTGTGCCACAGTGCCACTCACAAAGGGCTGTCTGGTGACGAGTGACCATAGTAAGACATGGGGCGAATTTTACCATGCTGCTTGCCACAGGAATTGGAGCGGGCAAGGGGCCGACCATGGAATGGTCCGCTGATCTAGGGTGGGATTTTCCAGATTCGGGGTGAGCGAGGACGGAAAATCCCATCCATAATGTTATTTTTAAAGAGTGTCTTACAGAGGGGCAGAGCAGTAGAGAGGCTAGGGAAGGAATTCCAGAGCTTAGGGCCTTGTCAGCTGATAGCACTGTCACCACTAGTGGAGCATTGAAAAGGAGATTACAGTCATTTCAAAAACACAGTAATTAAAATATCTTGTGCAAGAGCCTCCCCACTGACTCATTGGCAGGTCTCAGGGCCCCTGCTAATTGTTGGAATCCTCAGAATTCTGCTTTTTCTGCTATTCTTGATATCCTCCTTTAACCAGCTCTTGAAGTTGAAGTGCAGCACCATCACTTTTAATGATAACAAGTCAAAATGGAGGGTGGTTTTTTGGCCTCTAGGCAGCTCTGTAGGGATCTGGAAGGAGGATGCAGGAAGTTAGAAGTGGTTTATTTGTGACGATAAGGACAACACTGCCATAAAGCCACCCCTAGGAGAATTCCGGCCGATGGATTTGGATACAAGATTTTTCAACAGTGGTATTTTAATTGGATTTAATAACTGGAGTTAATTTTAAGGTTGGGTTTAGCTCCACTATGAGTGAGTGCTGAAAATTAAAGTGAAAATAGGATGGGAAAACATCCCTACCCATCACTTGGAATTGGATCATTAACATTCAACTGTTTGGAATCATATGCCCGACTCCTGCTTGTGTCCCATCCTCCCCCTTCCACCCCCTCTTCCAATGGAATAAGCGAGCTGTGCGTACAATTAAATATTTAAATATAAAACAATAGTCCTTTCAATCATTGCCTGAATGCCAGCTGTCGTGATGATGAGGAGCCTTGTAGGAGGAACAGTAAAACACGGCCAACGTGTTTGCTTTTAATTTTCAAGCCAACTCAACATGCACCGGCTCCAAATATTAGTAAGGCAACTCAAACTAAGTCCACCTCGATTTCACATGATAATTTTAATCTGTTATTTTTCTCTTCTCATCCCTTCCTACGCCCTAACAAGGTGTGGATGATGGAGCGGACATCCCGCGTGTGATGGTTGTTGGTATTTATGAACGAATTCAACAGAAAGAATTGAAATCCAATGAAGATCATGTGACATATGTGACCAAGGTAGAAAAATCAATCGTGGGGATGAAAGCAGTAAGTTCACGGAATTTTGTTGACTATTTGTGTCTCAGTTCTAACTGGAGGATTAATAGCCTGCGTTAAAGCACAGCTGTTCTGGAACTTTCTTTCTGTTCGTCCTCTTAATAGATATCTTGCTGCGGTATATGATCTGTGGTAACAATTATCTGGGTAATGGCTTTTCTCAAATTCCCCACTATGTGGCCGGCTGAGAATTTTCCCTTTAACCTTTAAGATGAAATGCCTGACTCCTGTGTGCTAATCCTCCCAACAGTCTGGCTGAGAGCTGAAGAAACATATCTCGCTGAAGAAAAAGAGTTTGTGGGAGATTTTTGCCTTTGTGCGACAGTGTAAGATTGGTGAGGGTGAATTGGCATCTTCCCCAGTGTTAACTTCCATTGAAATCAATTCACCATTTCCTACTTTATACGATCGTCAGTATCAAAATCTATCACTAGGGAGTGAGAGGTGGCACTGGGACATAAACTCAGTGACTGCTAAATACGGCCCCTTCTTAGTGCAATAATTTAATTTGATTTGATTTATTATTGTCACATGTATTGGTATACATGTTTTGTTTCTTGCGCGCTATACAGACAAAGCATACCATACATACGGAAGGAAAAGAGAGAGTGCAGAACGTAGTGTTACAGCCATAGCTAGGATCAACTTAATGCGAGGTAGGTCCATTCAAAAGTCTGACAGTAGCAGGGAAGAAGCTGTTCTTGAGTCGGTTGGTACGTGTCCTCGGACTTTTGTATCTCTTTCCCGATAGAAAATGGTGGAAGAGAGAATGTCCGGTGTGCGAGGGGTCCTTAATTATGCTGGCTGCTTTGCCGAGGCAGCCGGATGTGTAGACAGAGTCAGTGGGTGGGAGGCTGGTTTGAGTGATGGACTGAGCTTCATTCACGATCCTTTGTAGTTTATTGCGGTCTTGGACAGAGCAGGAGCCATACCAAGCTGTGAGACAACCAGAAAGAATGCTTTCTATGGTGCATCTGTAAAAGTTGATGAGGATCGTAGCAGACATGCCAAATTTCCTTAGTCTCCTGAGAGAGTAAAGGCGTTGATGGGCTTTCTGAACGATAGCATCAGCGTGGAGGGACCAGGACAGGTTGTTTGTGATCTGGATACCTAAAAACTTGAAACTCTCGACCATTTCTACTTCGTCCCCATTGATGTAGACAGGGGCATGTTCTCCTTTATGCTTCCTGAAGTCAATGACAATCTCCTTCATTTTGTTGACATTGAGGGAGAGATTATTGTCATTGCACCAGTTCACCAGATTCTCTCTCTTTCCTGTACTTGCAAATATATAACGGAAATAATTTCACTGCATTCAAACGCTAACTAATACCCACTCTACATTCCCTTAGTGCCTAACTTGTTTATGCTGTTGCCTGTTCAAGTACTCCTACACACTGCTATCCCAGTGGTTGGCTGCAGCACAGCTGCTGATCTTTACTGGGGAGACTCCAGACGGCCTTGGAGTTTAAATTATCCTTTAAGCAATTTTGCAAACTGCACTCTGAAATTCAGTGTACTACGAGGCAATATGCCTTCTCTCAACATATTTCATTTCCTGATCCTTCATAAAACAACTTCTTGCTCAGGGTATGATTAGCATTTCTCATGTCTATAGTGAATTTTGCCGTTAAATTTACTTTTCCCGTCAGAATGGCTGTTGAACAACTTGTCAGCTCATTCTCACCATTTCCCATACATCCATTCAGCAGCAAACCTGCTGCAAAGATCAGACATGCCAACCAATAGGCATTCTGAGGGTGGCAGATCAATCAGATTTTGTGGCAGATTACCCATTGGAAATCCTATTCACTTTCGTGTACCTTAGTCGACAACAAAGATTTTCATTTGTACACCGCCTGCAATGCAACCAAGGATTTCACAGGAGTGTTATCAAGTGAAATGTAACACCGAGTCACATGTATTAGGGCAGATTCAAAAGTTTGATCAAAGACGTATGTTTGAAGGAGTGTCTTAAAGGAAAAAAGAAAGGTAAAGAATCATCATAGAATCATAGACTCATAGAATCCCTGCAGTGCAGAAGCAGGCCATTTGGCTCATCGAGTCTGCACCGACAACCATCTCACCCAGGCCCTATCCCTGTAATCCCATGCATTTAACCTGCTAATCCCCCTGACACTTAAGGGTCAATTTATCATGGCCAATCCACCTAATCTGCACATCTTTGGACTGTGGGAGGAAACCGGAGTACCCGGAGGAAACTCACGCAGACACGGGGGAGAACGTACAAACATTTACAGAGGGAACTTTGTGGAGTTTCAGGTAGTCCAGAAAAGGGGGAACAGGGAACAAACCATAAAAGACCAGTGTGATTCTAGGTTTTATACATAGACATTGAATATTAAAAGAAAGAAAGCTGACTGTCTCTATAAGTTACTGACTGGAATACTGGATGCAATGTTCATCATCCCTTGAAGAGAAGGTTATTCGAACCATGCAGGCAGTTTTTAAAAAAGTTTATTTATTAGTGTCACAAGTAGACTTACATTAACACTGCAATGAAGTTAGTGTGAAAATACCCTAGTCGCCACACTCCAGGGCCTAGAACATAGAACAGTACAGCACAGAACAGGCCCTTCGGCCCACGATGTTGTGCCGAGCTTTATCTGAGCCTGTTCGGGTATACTAAGGAAGAATTTAGCATAGCCAATGCATCCAACCAGCACATCTTTGGAGTGTGAGAGAAAACCGGAACATCCGGTTGGACGGCACGGTAGCACAGTGGTTAGCACTGCTGCTTCACAGCTCCAGGGTCCCGGGTTCGATTCCCGGCTCGGGTCACTGTCTGTGTGGAGTTTGCACATTCTCCTCTTGTCTGCGTGGGTTTCCTCCGGGTGCTCCGGTTTCCTCCCACAGTCCAAAGATGTGCGGGTTAGGTTGATTGGCCAGGTTAAAAATTGTCCCTGGGATGCGTAGTTAGAGGGATTAGCCGGTAAATATGTGGGGGTAGGGCCTGGGTGGGATTGTGGTCGGTGCAGACTCGATGGGCCGAATGGCCTCCTCCTGCACTGTAGGGTTTCTATGATTTCTATGATCCGGAGGAAACCCACACAGACACTGGGAGAACGTGCAGACTCCACACAGACAGTGACCCAAGCTGGGAATTGAACCTGGGTCCCTGGTGCTGTGAGGCAGCAGTGTTAACCACTATGCCACCAGTGAAGATTCACTAGACTGATATCAGAAATTCAGGGTTACAGATATAAAGAAAGAGCCATAAAAGTGATGGCATGAAAATTCCACAGGAGCTTTTCCAATTTTGTGCTGTGACTTTAGTGGGGAATGGCGGAACCCTTGGAGCAATAGCAATGGTGGTCTGGCTGGGATTGTTGTCGCTGCAGGCTCAAAGGGTTGAATGGCCTCCTTCTGCACTGTAGGGAGTCTATGAAGTCCTTCAGCTTACAATGCTCAAGGGTCTGCTGATCTCTCCCAAGGAGTTACAGTAGAAAGCTGAGAGAATCCTCATGGAATTTCAGTGCCAGGGTCTTTTTCATTGGAAGAGAGAAAGTCAAGAAAGGTGCCAACTAAGGTTTGTCAAGAGAAGAAGAACAATAAAAAATTATCTCCAATGATTGGTAAATTGCTAACAGCGACGATTAGCACCGGAAGAATAAAATGGGGAGTTACAGGGAATATTTTTACACTAGGAATTTACAAGACCATGGAATATTTTACTACAAATGGTTAAAGAAGCAGGAACAAGAATAAGGGAGAAAGAAGATGGTTATTTTCACATGGATCACAGAAGGAGGTCATCTGGCTCATTGTGTCTGCACCAGCTCTCTAAAAGAACGATCCAATTGGTCATATAACCCTGCTCTTTTCCCATAGCCCACAAATCTTGTCCTTTTGAAGTAGTGATCCAATTTCCTTTTGAAAGTTGCTGTTGAACCTGCTTCCACCATTCATTCGGGTGATACAATCCAGATGATCATGACTGTGTAAAAATATTTCTCCCCTCTGCACCCTTGCTGTTTTTACCAATTAGTTTAAATCAATGTCCTGTGATTGTCGAGCTTTCTGTCAGTGGAAACAGTTTCTTCTCTTCTGTGCCATCAAAACACCTCATAATTTTGAAAACTTTTATTAAATCTCCCCTCAACCTTCTCTGTTCTAATGAGAACAACCCCATGTTCTCTAGTCTCTCTGCATACCAAAAACCCCCAGTCCCTATTGTCATCCTAATAAATCTCCTCTGCATCCTCTCCAGGGTCCTTTTTCCTGCTCAGTTGTAATTTCTCTGACCATTTCTATGATTCCCCGATGACTGTAAGGATTCTAAGTAAGATGAATTTAAAGCAATGTCTGTCTATATTCTAGGCCATGAGCTCACAGCCTCAAACTACCCCTATTGTTCAATTAATCAATGCTAATCTCACCTGAGAGGGTTGTAAGGCTGTTTTGGCATCAAAACACTATATATGAATAGGTTGGGGTGCTCTTTGGAAGTTGTAGTAAATGGAACTGTACTCTGCATTCACCCAACTGGTCTAGAGTGCGTGATCCTGACACTCGAGGACAGAAATGAACACGTTCCTCTGCCAATATTGAGTCATAAGAATTTACGAAAGCCCCTCGAGCCAACTCCACCATTCAGTAAGATCGTGGCTGATCTGATTGTGGTCTTAACGCCACTTCCCTGCCTAATCTTCATAATGTTTGGCTCTTTTGTAGATCAAAAATCAATAGGCCACTCTATCCAGAGTGTAATTGTATTTCTTCCTCGCACTCATGTAAGGACGAGCTCTCCACTTGTCCCAGGGCCTTGCAACATCTTCTCTGTGGTGTCCATAAAACGAAAGCGAAAACATTTTTGTCGAAGTTGGAAATTTTTTGGTGGAAGATTGAAGTGGAGAACGGAATATTATTTTCAGTATCCAACAGGGATTTATGTGATTTGAGAGACATAAATATCAAGATGCCACAAACCTTAACACAGTTTCTAATAGTTAATAATTTTGGCTCTTCCAATTCTATTCCAATATTTACAAACTTCCTATTCCAACACTAAATAGAACAGCTGAGATCATTATCCTTCCAGTGCCCGTGAATCAAATCCTGCCCATGGGATTTGACTCTGATCATTAGAGTCCAGTCTAGGCTCAAAATCCGAAAAGGATCAACCATTCAAAAAACATTTTATGACCCATGTAAAGACATCTACTACATTCTTTTTGCTTTCTAGCCAATAAATCAGTCCTTCAACTTCTATAGGCTTCAATACAACAGCCAGAAATCTAAATTTGGAAAATAAGCAACACTTGACCTTGTACATTGATAAAATATTGAAAGTGCTTTGTATAATGAATTCTTTTCAATGTGGTGATCTTATTGTGTTGGCAAATAGCAGATATAACTGGTAAAGCAATTGAGCCTTCAGTGTTGTTAATGTTCTAATAGGCAAAGTTACAGTTTGAATTTTACACTCAATAGTGTTTGCAATATTGCAAAGATGTAAGGTGTTTAATGAGAAATATATTTACATCTGAATCCAAATAAATGGTTTATATCTTGTGGTTGAATCAGGATTATATTTGGATTAAGTATATTAAGAGTTTGAATTCATAGAGCATCTGTCATATCCTTCATCTCCCAACTTAATCCACAAGCAACGAACTATATTTTAATCTAATCATTGTTGTAGCAGAATGTGGTGACCAATTTGCACATGGCAAGGACCACTTCCCTTCTTTGAATAATACCATGTGATATTTTACCTCCATCTGACAGGACACTCATTCCTCTCAGGATCCCCATAGAGACTGATAACATTTAAGAAGAAATTTGAACTTGCAGTGAATGATTGAAACGGTCATGCAACAAGTGTTTAAGTTTTAAGACTTCTACTGTAACAAAAACTAAAAGCAACATTGACTAAGTGCTATTTCAGTGGGCAACTTCGATTCTAAATGACAAGAGGATCTCCCATTTAACTTTTACACTGTCCCTTATATGGACATTTCATTCCCCTGGAACCAGTCCAAAGTGATTCTCAGCTCCATTTTCCTTTCTCAGTTGGATAATGTCTATTCCTTAAAACTGTCTTTGAACTTCCCTTCCTCTAGTCAAAGCTAAATTAATTCTTAATGGGACTGGGGTTCTGGGGACTGACCCATTTGGCTGCTGCTGGTTAAATCACTGTTGTGGTCCTACCATTTGACCATGCTGCCTCAGGACCCACATTTGGCTATATTGATGGGACCCACAGCGCTTTTTATTCATTCATGGGACATGGGTGTCGCTGGCTGGCCAGAATCTATTGCCCATCCCTAGTTGCCCTTGGCGGGCAGTTGAGAGTCAACCACATTGCTGTGGCTCTGGAGTCACAAGTAGGCCAGACCAGGTAAAGATGGCAGATTTCCTTCCCTAAAGGACATTAAAGAACCAGATGGGTTTTTCTGACAATCAATAATGGTCTCATGGTCATCAGTAGATTCTTAATTCCAGATTTTTAAAATTTAATTCAAATTCCACCATCTGCCATGGCCGGATTTGAACCCGGGGCTCCAGAGCATTAGCTGAGTTTTCTGGATTCTATTTTCTAGTGATAATACCACTAGGCCATCGCCTCCCCATGCCTGGTGAGTTCAAGCCTCCTTTACTGATTGGTTCTTGCCCAGGCAGTCAGTTGCTAATTTCTAACGTAATGTGAGATTATGCTCCTCCCAGCCTCCAGAATTAACTGATTGTTTGGTGGTTTTCTCAGGCCCTCTCTGTCCCCCACCGGCGGTTGGTTTGTTGTAGCCGGCTCTTTGAAGTCATGGACGTCAACAAAATGCAGAAGCAGGCAGCTCATCAGCGAGAAGTCTTTCTGTTTAATGACCTTGTTGTGGTAAGAAGCTCTCTAATAGTGTATAGCAATGAATGTTAATAACTACACTCCTGAATAAACAAACATTGCAGACATGAATATGCTCCAGCTAGTCATTACATTTTGACAATGTATTGTTGCTGTAAATATTGATTGAAGCCTAATGAGATTGCTGTAACCATTTGTAATAAGTCTTCGGAGGCAGAAGTCCCTTCACCAAAGTCCCTTTATTTACAATTCCAATAACAGTACACAGTGCTAGCAGTCTACCTTTGGGAATGCCAGAGGAACTGACACTCCCAGTTAAATACAAGGAAAAGACTCCTGATTGGCCCATCAATTGACTCCTTAATCAGGGAGTTCATATTCCAATAGGCCTGATTGAAGTCATTACACCATTGCATGAAAAAGCACCATTATATTCCCTCCTTTTCTTGGATTGGCTGCATTTCTGCTCATGCCAGAACCTTTGTCCAAAGAACGGTACTTTATATGTGAGCTTAGACCTAGAAGTTATCAGACAGCACTCAAAAATGAGAAACTAGGTCTGATTTTCTTTTGATGCCTCATGTTTATTCCAGGCTGAAGCAGGTGTCATCAGCACCATTAGTCAATCAGCCAAGCATGTCTGAATCAAGTAGGTGACCGTTGTGCTGGGCATCATTTAGCTTCCAACGCAAGACCTCAAAACATACATGAACAAGAAGGGTTTTCACTCGCTGAATATGCAACTGGCAGGTGATTACATGCAAGGCATCCTGCGTCATGCAGGTCTGTGCCAGCCATCCCTGCCAGTTGCCATGATAATTTCATTCTCTGCCAGTCCTTAATATGTCCTCTTAATTGGATCATAGACTGACTGCCTGGGAACAGGACTCTTTCCTGCACACATGGCTCTAGACTCATGTCAGGGAGTCAAGTTCAGGTGCTGAATTGAGATACATTCAAAGCCATGCCTCCTGATGAAACACACCATCAACACCCTGAAACAAACTTAGGGAGATGTTGGAATCCAGACCCTGAATGGCAGTTGTTTGAGCTTCCAGTGAAGTAGTGTGAGCTGTTGATAGAGGCTCCATAACTCAAGACCAGGCTGCAGTTGCATGTAGCTGACAACGTAACCCACCATTTGACTGCATCATCACAATGATGATCCCACATGAATTGGAAATGTTCTCTTCTACAGTGTTCAACATGTATGTGGAAGCTATCCAGCAGGGAATGAAAATACCAAGTAATTGTTAATACATACTTATCAATCTGCTTTCAAAGGCTGGGTTCTGGATTCTATCACAGTTAAGGGTATGAGGCCCATCCTCTGGTGAGCTGTGTCCTCTTCTGTTCGTGTCCCCTGTTATTGCACCTGTTTACCTGCAGTGAATTACCCAATGTAACTCACTCATTACAGTACGTGGTATGGAATTGCTTGCTCCCTTTGGGATGTCTGCTTAGACATGACTCAATTTATAGTGCTATGCTCTATTACTTGCAGATACTTAAACTGTGTGCAAAAAAGAAAAGTTCTGCTACATACACGTTTTACAAGTCTGTTGGCCTTCTGGGAATGCAAATTCATCTGTTTGAGACTGAGTGTAAGTGTTCCTGAATTTTTCACACTTTACTTCTTGTCAGATTGCAATTCCCAGTCTTTGAGAACGTAATCAATGGATTAAGATTGGAGTAACAGATGCTCATGTTTACCCTTCCCTCAATTTTAAAATCTGGAAATAATTTTGACTTTCACTGACAGTGTTAAACAGGCGATATCAGATCAGCGGCCTTTGTTTACCCCTCCAGAATGTGAATGAAAACAACAGCAACTTTTCTTTACATAGAGTTTTTAATGTAATAAAATGCTCCAAGTCGTTTCATAGGTAAGTTATAAGACAAATTTGAGAGAACAGTACAATGGTTGGCCAATCTTTTTCTTTTATTCTTTCAAGGGATGTCTGCCTTGGTGGTGCCGACATCACAAACTAACATCCATATTCTGCCACCGTTTATATGGTTAGCACCAGCTAAACCAGGCACAGCCTCCTGAAACTTTTGGTGAGAGGCTGAAATGGTAAAATCACGACAGCCGAGAAATCGGGTGTGATCCTGATTTCTTGGTTCTTGTACGATTTTACCGGCTCGCTCTGCCTATTGATGGGCGGGGCAAGCTGGTAAAATCCCAGCCACAATGTTTGGCCTCAATTGCTTTCTGTGGGAGTGAATTCCACAGGCTTACCACTCTCTAGGTGAAGAAATCTCTCCTCATGTCAGTCCTACAAAATTTACCCCGTATCCCGAGGCAATGACCCCTGGTTCTGGACTTCCCCAACATTGGGAGCATCCTACCTGCATCTACCCTGTCTATTCCTGTTAGAATTTTATAGGTTTCTATGAGATCCTCCCTCATTCTACTGAGCTCCAGTGAATATAACCCTAACCGACTTAATCTCTTCTCATACATCAGTCCCGCCATCCCAGGGATCAGTCTGGTAAACCTTCTCTATACCCCCTCTATAGCAAGAACATGCTTAATTAATGAGGTTGGGGCTGGGAGGTGTGGCGTGCTTTCCTGGTGGCCTCTGCAGTGGGAATCACCTGTCCTATCCCCGCCACAGGACTTAGTCCCAGATGGGAAAATTCCAGCTGCAGCCTGGAATTTCTGGCTGCCTCTCCAAAGTTTCCATTCCTGGTCTTTGTCTCAATTTTGCCATTGTACAATTCAGGAATGTAAAGAATATGGGGCCTCTAACCTGCAGGGCCCATTGCAGCAGTGGGCTGCCTTGAATATACCTTACTTCTGGCCACTAGGCAAAGCTGGTGTGCATGGGGCTTAGAGACCATCATCAAAAAAATTTTAAAGTAGAATATTTAGGACAAGCTGGGGCTTTGAGGTGCAGAGGTCCACCTTCCTTCTGATCTCTCTCAGATCTCAATCTTCCCCCTCCTACTGATCACCCCCCACCTTCCTGAATGCTTCATTTCCCCCACTCTCATTCCCCACCCAGGGTCAACCTGCCACAATACAGTACTCCAAAATTGAAATCTTCTTCACCGTTAAGAT
Organism: Mustelus asterias; assembly: GCF_964213995.1. Lineage (NCBI taxonomy): Eukaryota > Metazoa > Chordata > Chondrichthyes > Carcharhiniformes > Triakidae > Mustelus > Mustelus asterias. The sequence continues at coordinate 36,839,909 of NC_135809.1, read as the reverse complement.
GCCTGGATACGTCTAGCAGACACCAGCAGCTCATGATGGGGCCTGACGTCCAAATTTGGGTGTGCCTCAGGGGCAGCACAGTGGTTAGCATTGCTGCCTCACAGCGCCAGGGTTGCAGGTTCAATTCCAGCCTCGGATGACTGTGTGGAGTTTGCACGTTCTCCCCGTGTCTGCGTAGGTTTCCTCCCATAGTCCAAAGATGTGCGGGTTAGGTTGATTGGCCATGGTAAACTGCCCCTTAGTGTCCCAAGATATATAGATTAACCGGGTAAATATGTGGGGTTATGGGGTGAATCTATGTAAGAGTCGGTGCAGACATAATTTGTCTCTTTCTGCACTGTCGGGATTCTATGATTTTATCTGTTCCTCTGCAAGGATGTGATGTGAACAAATTTAATGAGTAGTAAGTGTAAACTTAAAACCCAAACAGAATTATCTTCGCAATTCCTGGCACATTTATCTCCTACACTCTAATCACCATCACCTGAAAGTTAAACTTCATCTCAACCTCACTAATTATAAAAATGTATTTTCCTCGACTTCCTCTTTAGCCCTTGTTAATTTTACAATCTGTTGTGTGAGTCAAGATTAATTGTTTCTGATGCTGTCATTTGTCCTCCCAACTTGGAAGATGTAATGAGCAAACTAAAAAAAAAAAGGTTTTACATTTACCTGTGTTAATAGCTGCAATTTTTCTCTGTTAGTTTATCCTCACGGGATCACCCTGGTATCATCTGTTTCTGGCTCTGAGAAGAAGCAAGCACTGAGTTTCTGTGCCCAGAGTTCAGAGGAGCTTCAGAAGTTTGTGGAAGAGCTGAAGGAGTCAATAGCAGAGGTGACCGAGATGGAGCAAATTCGAATTGATTGTGAGTAGCCCGTCTTTTCTGTGTGATTATTGCTGCTGCAAGTGCAACTATCTGTCAGCTGGGTGCAATTGGTTAAAGCCCTTTGTTCCCTCCCAAGTATCTAGTGATTTTAGTTATTGATTTTGGCGACTCCCAATTTTGTTCCTGTAGGTTTACATTGCAGGAGGAAACTGGAGAGAGACAGTGAAGTCCAGTTCCTTCAAATGTTCATATATTTTTGTGATCACATTTTTATACTGCGCGTTGAAAAATGGGCATTTTAAAAATAATTGCAATACTTGAAATAGCTTCATAAAATCACCATAGATTCATTTGATTGCAGACAGAAAGCAAAGTTGCTTGAAATAGAGGCAGCTGACATCTTTTCGGCATTTAACAGTATCTCGGGGCCTTGGTAAATCTTCCATCACATTGATTAAGGATGGCCATTTTTACTACATGTCACCTGCTGCTGTTACTTTCACGGTTGTTCATCTGGGTTGTTCATCTTAGGTGCGGGTGCCATGTGGGGTGGGCAGGAAGAGGGCAATATCTTGGAAAATTATTCAACCTGGGAAACAAAAATGATAATAAGTACACTATGCACCACAGCACTCCTTTCAAAGCAGCACTGCATGCATTGACATTAGAATACCATCAGAATAGTCCTTGCAAAACCATATCATTGTGAAGCCATTAATTCACAAAACATTTTCCACAAATGCAGTACTGTTTGACAACATTGCACTGGTACATTGTTTTAAAGCATATTGGAATGTTTAATATTGAAATATTTTCTACTGATGTGTAATAAATGGAATATAGGGTGGCATATAGACCCCTCACAGTGTCAGGGACCCGGGTTCGATTCTGGCCTAAGGTTACTGTCTGTGTGAAATTTGCACATTCTCCCTGTGTCTGCATGGGTTTCCTCGGGGTGCTCCAGTTTCCTCTCATAGTTCGAAGATATGCAGGTTAGGTGAATTGGCCTTGCCCCTTAGTGTCCCAAAATGTGTAGATTAGGGGGATTAGTGGGGCAAATATATGGGGCTATGGCAATAGGGCCTCGGTTTGATGATCTGTGCAGATCCGATGGGCTGAATGGCCTCCTTCTCCACTATAGGGATTCTATGGTTCTATATCAGTCGGAGGTCACGAGTTTCTCTCTTGGTAAAACTGAACCTAAAGCGAGCTGGACAAAATGTGATATGTATTTCCTCTATAAATCCACGAACAGGAATAGGCCATTCTGTCCATCAAACCTGTTCTGCCAGATCAACTAGTTCATGTTTGATCTATATCTTAACCCCATTTACCCAAGTTGATTCTGTAAACCTTGCCAATCTATGCCTAACAAAAATCTAACAAACTCAGTTATTGAATCTTTGATTGGCCCCCCCAGTCTCGAGAGCTTTTTATGGGAGAGTTCCAGACATCGACTATCCTAAGAAGTGCTTGCTGACATCACCCCTGAAAACCGGAGCCCTAAGTTTAAGGGCAAACCACCTGTTTCTAGATTCCCCACCAGACAAAATAGTTGCAGTTTATCTACTATATTAACTCCTTTAATTAAATGAATTAGATCACCCCTTGATCTTAATTACTCAAGGGAAAACAAGCCCAGTCAATGTAGCATGTCTTGATAATGTAACCCTTTTAGCCCTGGTGTTAATCAAGTTAAATCGTTTTCCTTCTAAGACCAGGACATTCTTTGAGGGAAAGTGCCCGGAACTGAATTCAGAATTCTAAATGGGGTCCAAACTGCAGGGCTCTATGTATCTGTTGCTTAACTTCTTGCTCTTTCTTTTCCTGTCCTCTTGAGATAAAGGCCAACATTGCACTAGTTTTTTTCTTTTTTTAAAAATACCTTTTCCTTATCTTTGAGTGTTTCTGTGTTTGGGGCCCTAAATTTCACTGCTCGATATAGCTCCTAGCTTCTCACCCTTTAGAAAATGCTCTGATCTATCGGTTTTAGGTCTAAAGCGGATGACCTCATGTTTCCCCACATTGGGTGGCATGGTGGCACAATGGTTAGCATTACTGCCTCACAGCGCTAGGGACTCAGGTTCGGTTCCCGGCTTGGGTCACTGTCTGTGTGGAGTCTGCACGTTCTCCACATGTCTGCGTGGGTTTCTTCTGGGTGCTCTGGTTTTCACTCACAGTCCGAAAGATGTGCTGGTTAGGTGCATTGGCCATGCTAAATTCTCTCTTAGTGTACCTGAACAGATGGCACCTAGGGGATTTTCACAGTAACTTTATTGCAGTGTTAATGTAAGCCTACTTGTGACAATAATAAATAAGCTTCTGAACTTCATCTCCCACAGATTTCCCCAATTACTTAATTATTGCTGTTCTTATACAACTTTCTGCTCTCGTTTACACTATTTGGAATACTGTAATACAGCATTTGGAATACTGCGTCCAGTTCTGGTCGCCACACTACCAGAAGGACGTGGAGGCTTTGGAGAGAGTACAGAGGAGGTTTACCAGGATGTTGCCTGGTATGGAGGGGCTTGGTTATGAGGAGAGATTGGGGAAACTGGGGTTGTTCTCCTTGGAAAGACGGAGGATGAGGGGAGACTTAATAGAGGTGTATAAAATTATGAAAGGCATAGATAGGGTGAACGGTGGGAAGCTTTTCCCCGGGTCGGTGGTGACGTTCACGAGGGGTCATAGGTTCAAGGTGAAGGGGGGGAGGTTTAACACAGATATCAGAAGGACATATTTTACACAGAGGGTCGTGGGGGCCTGGAATGTGTTGCCGGGCAAGGTGGTGGAGGCGGACACACTGGGAACGTTTAAGACTTATCTAGACAGCTATATGAACGGAGTGGGAATGGAGGGATACAAAAGAGTGGTCTAGTTTGGACTAGGGAGCGGCGCGGGCTAATTGTTCTTTGTTTCTCTTTTCAAGGCTTCATTCTATGATCATCTTGCTGGTGCCAGTACAGAGCAAGACTGCGGATAGTTGGGAACCTGTCTCGGGGGCAGGGAATTCAGATGGTGTTCGTAAAGCAGAAGTGGAAATGAATAGGGTTGGGAAGCATTTTCTGATCAGGGCCAGTGTGATCTCCTGGACTCGTTTCGATCGCCTCAGGGGGTCGGAGAGGAATTTCCCAGATTTTCTTTTCCCCATATTGGCCCTGGGGTTTTCACTCTGGGTTTTCGCCTCTCCCTGGAGATCACATGGTCTGGAATGGGGGGGTGGGGGTGAGTTAATAGGTTGTGATGAACAAAGCATCGTAGCTGTGAGGGACAGCTCGGTGGATAGGATATTAGGATGTAGATAGGCTGGAAAATTGGGCGGGGATCCTGGATTCAGGATTCAATCCTGGACCGGGGAGCGGCGCGGGCTTGGAGGGCCGAAGGGCCTGTTCCTGTGCTGTATTGTTCTTTGTTCTTTGTATTAACTATGCCACCTAACCAGGTGTCATCAGGAAATATGAATTTATAATTATTCCTACATCTAGTGAAAAGCCAAGGACAAATCCCTTGGAGACATCAATAGTTGCATGTTGCTCAATGGAGTACAAAACCATTGTCCCCGACATCTTAACCAATTCTCTATACATGTCAGTCGATTACCTCGAATTCCATGTGCTCTCATTTTTGTTAGAAGTCTTTGATGTGGAACTTAATCACATGCCTGCTAATATATTTAGACACTCCCTTATCGAACATGTTCAAATTGATATTCACTTTCCCATAAGTTGAAACATCTGTGTTGTTTTGCACAGTCTTATGGTGGTTACATAGCATTGTTATCTCAAGTCAGACGATAAATAAATCGAACATTGCCTTCTTTGAATTCTACAACAGTAATTTTTGTCGACAATTCCAACAGTCTGACCTTAAACATCATAAACATGAGGAGATAAGTATATATCAGTGAAGCAAAGGCATTTAGCCCTTTCTCATAAATGAAATCAGTATTGCAACTTATAGGTCGGAATTCTTTGGCCGTTTATGCCCTGCCACTGCTGCCAGCGAGAACAGAAAATTTGACGCTCAGCCAAATTTCCGTTCACTGCAGCGGGTCCCAGCTGAAGGCGAGGTGGCAGAATCCGGCCCGTAGTCTTTATGTTGTATTCTGTTAGTGCAAAATCTGATGCCAGCAAGTAAATATTCAGAGTTATTTTAAAACCAAAAAGTGAGATTTTTGAGGAACGTACTAACATGGTGGATAGGTCTATACACGCTTCCAAAAAGCATTTGGAAAGAGATTACTCGAAAATGAAAACATATGGCACTGTAAGTAACCTTATGACATGGGGAGGAAGAGAGAGCAAATTTGGAGCACTTTTGCAGCTTGGTGAGGTGTGACAAGGGAGGATCCCCAGTACTGGGGCCTCAGATTTTCAGTAAATTTACACATAGTTATAGTGCAGATGGAGTTTAATGAGGGGTTTAGCACTTTGGATCTGAGAAAGACAAGTCAGAATGTTTTTTCTCAATGGTAAAATAAGAGCTGTGAAGGAGCAAAGGGGTTTCAGTGTGTATGTGTACCGTCACTGAAAGCCAGTGCACAAGTACAAAAACTAATCAACAAAGCTAAAGGAATGTTAACCTTCATCTCAAGGCAGTTGAGTTATGGGCACCAAACCTCCGGAAAGATATATTGACATTGGAGGAGATACAGTGCAAATTTATTATCAGAATGTTACTAGAGCTTAAAAAGTTAAATTATGAGGACATGTTGCATCAACTTGCATTTCCTGGCCGGAATGTTCCGACCATTTATGCCCCGTTGTCGCTGCAAGCGAGGACAGAGAATCTGGTGCTCCCAAATCCTGCTGGCTGGAAAATTTATGTTTAGTTAGTTGAGGGATGGTCTACTTTAGCTGTCTAAAATAATAGGGCAGGTAGCGAGAAACGATTTCCTGTGGTGGGTCATTTAGAAGTAGCAGACACTATCTTAAAATTATGGCTTTGCTATTTACAAGTCAAATGAGGAAGTGCACACTATGGATTAATGGGAATCCAGAACATGCCCTTCAGAGTTTGTGGATGCTGAGCCAATTGATATTGTCAAGAGTGAGATTGGTAAACGTTTGTTTCTGTTGGGATTTGCAAAGGATATGGAGCAAAGACGGGTAAGTGGAGTTGAGATGCAGCTCAATCAGGATCAAACAGAATTACAGAACAGACATGAGGGGTTGAACGACCTAATCCTGTCCCTATGAGATAGAATTGATTCACGCCTGTACCAAAATGAGTGAACTTCATTCTAAATAATTGAGACTTAACACATCTGCTTGTGTGACTATTGTTTCATAAGTTCATATGACATAGGAGCAGAATTAGGCCATTCGGCCCATCAAGTCTGCTCCACCATTCGATCATGGCTGATATGCTCCTCATCCCCATTTTCCTGCCTTCTCCCCATAACCCTTCAACCCATTACCAATTAAAAATCTGTCTAACTACTCTTTAAATTTACTCACTGTCCCAGCATCCACTGCACTTTGGGGTAGTGAATTCCACAGATTCATAACCCTTCGAGTAGTTTCAGAAGCTTTCTCAGTGATAAAAATAAAATTACAGATGTGTTTCTTTTAATTACTCTCTAAAGAGGACCATTCCAGAGTGTAGAAGCAATTTTAATTCTCCTCACTTGTCCCGGGGAGATTATTTTTTTAATTTCCCTCTGAATGTTAGTCACTCCCATCTTGAACATTGACAAGATTGTTTTGATGTGAGGCCTGTTTCTTAAACCACTGTTTTCTGGCAAAGTTTTGATGTCTTCATAAAGTATATTTGGAATCTTCTACTGTTTACAGCATCAGTGAATCACAAACTGTGCTGTTGACATTGGACACATTTTCAGCTGTGAGTCAGCAATGTGCTCGAGGTGTCATCTCATGTCTAAAAACAGCAAGCTGCCTCTGTTGCATATTCATGGTGAAACTTGTCTAAAGTTTAGTATCTCGAATTGTTTGTTCAAGTGTGTGCAGCTTCTCTAGATTTAACAGTTCAAACGATTTCCCTCCAGAAGTCGTGCCAGCCTTGTACTGATATATTCCAACATTTCAATCCCTTTTGCCAGTTGTGAAAATACCTGGAAGGGCTCATACAATATGTTGCTGGGGAGGCAGGGGAGCTTGGCAAAAATTAAAATGAGGGAGTCAGTGAATTTGCTGACCTCTGTTTGTCTTTATATTCAAACTGTAATGCCACGAAAAGTATGAGCCGTACATGAACAAATTAAAGAGTAAAACTGAGGATATCTATTGAAATATTCAAGTAGGAAGTAGATAGATTTTTTGACGCTAAAGGCATCAATGGGTATGGGGAGAATGCTGCAGTATGGTGTTGAGATAGAAAGTCAGCCATGATCATATTGAATGGCGGAGCAGGCACAAGAGGCTGAATGACTTTTGCCTGCTCCTGTTTTCTATGTTTCAATGAAAAGCATTAGCCGCCATATGTGGCTCTGTGGCACCACGGATGCTGGTGCAGCAGAAGCCCAAAGTTTGTAAGATGGTGGTGGTACTGCACCCAGCCTGCAGATCACGCCGTGATTGAAAGATGCTAGTACTAACGTGTACAATGTATGCCAGAAACATGCAGAATAGGCAGATCGGGGCAGCACGGTGGCATAGTGGTTAACACTCACAGTCACACTCACTGCCTCACAGCACTTGGGACCCGGGTTCGATTCCCGGTTTGGGTCACTGTGTGGAGTTTGCACATTCTTCCTGTGTCTGCGTGGGTTTCCTCCGGGTGCTCCAGTTTCCTCCCACAGTCTGAAAGATGTGCTGGTTAGGTGCATTGGCCATTCTAAATTCTCCTTCAGTGTACCCGAACAGATGTCGGAGTGTGGCGACTAGGGGATTTTCATAGTGACTTCATTGCAGTGTTAATGTAAGCCTACTTGTGACACTAGTAAATAAATTTAAAACTTTAAACTTTAGATCATGAAATCAAACTGGGTCTAATGCCAATTTGACTCACAACTGACTATTTTGGACCTCATAGGTCCTATCTTAAACACCCCAGCTAAACACTCTAGCTAAACATATGTTTTGCTGCATGAGGGATAACCCACCACGCCTCATTGCCTGTTCCTCACTAACATTATTTAGAAGGATCATACAGAATGGAATCAAAGGAGATAACAAATTTATGGCTCAGAAGGTGGCCGTTTTGCCAAATCCCATTTCGCCAGTCTTGGTTCATAGCTTTGTGGCACTTCATATGCAGCTGAGTAAACAAGCTCCTGCAACAGCAGTTAGCAGGAGCAGAAGTATGAAAAAGTCCTGTTTCCAATATTTAGACCAACGTTGGGCACTAAATTGTCCATTTGTGAAGGCAGAATGCATGAAGAAAGGGAACCTCACAAAGGCACATCAAAAGAATGTAAACAGAGAAAACACTGGCTGGCGGGAACAGCAAATAATTGTTGAACAGGATGAGTGAGGTTGATGAAGGATCGGTTGAGACAGATATAATCAGAGGCACAAGGCTGTCCAGTGTAAGTTCACAGGGCATTATAGTCTAAGTAACATTGAATGGAGTTGTGGTAAACATGGAAGTCAACATGGCTGATCAGTTAGCATGATTCCTGAATCGCTATACCGGGAAAAGTTGTGTCAACATCAACTTGGCAAAGTTCTGGAAGCAAGTGTATCAGGTTCCAGTCCCATACAAGGAGCTATGTGCAAATTGCCCATCATTGTTGTGAAGAGTGAAAATCCAGTCTTGTTAGGAGGAAGAAATCAGTTAGCACTCAAGTTAAATTGGAACAAGTTTTTTAGTCTAGAAGCAAAATTTGCAATCTAAGAGATGTGATCAC